>NW_026000026.1:32007248-32166039 GCF_001458135.2 Marmota marmota marmota
TTTATTCCCAAACACACACTGGAATCAGATCAATCCACGTTGATGTGCATAACAGGAGTTCACCGCTTTTTATTGCTGAGCAGTATTTCATGGTAGGATATATCAATTTTAGTTTAGCCCTTTACCCACCAAGTAACATCTGAGTCCATTAAAGTTGTTGGCTATTGTAAATAAAACTGATATGGGTAAACATAGCCATAAAGCTTCTAGGGACTTTCAGGTTTGGGTGTGAATGTCAGTTTTCATTTCTTTGGAAAAAAATGCCCCACAGTGCAGTTGTCTGGTCACATGGTAAGATCATTATTTTTTTTTCCTGTTTTGTTAAAGAAAATGCCATACAGTTTTCTAGAGTAGCCGTAGTATTTTGCACTCTGACCAGTGATGTACCAGTGTGCTGGGAGCCATTAGCCAAGTAGGTATGACAATTTCCTTGCCAGCGTACCCCATGTTGCTGACATTTTGCAGTGACATTGAATGTAGTTGACCTTGCTCAAGGACCAGGGCGGATTAGGGTGTTCCTGGTTTAACATAATCGGGTTTAGGGCGTTCCCAGTTTAGGTTCCAGGTTTAAGGTTTAAGATTATTCCTGCTGGGAATAGGGCGTATCCTGCTGCCTGAGTTCCCCTTGAGTTCTCACGGGATTCAGAGTATATTTTGGGAGACAGAAGCCCAGTGGAGGTGGATTTGGGCAGAGAGGTGGATTTGGGCAGAGAGGTGGATTTGGGCAGAGAACGTGGATTTCCCCAGAACGTGTTTGTAGACGGCTGGTGTGAGTTCGGGAATAAAGAGTTGCTGTTTGAATCTACAAGCTGTGTGGTGGCTCGTGATTTTGTGCCCAGCCAGACTGCGGCACCAGTGATCTAGCTTCTCTGCACCCTTGCCAGCCTTTGGGGTTGCAACTATTTGTGTTTTAAATTTTAGCTCCGAGGAACATTGTGTAGTGACATCTCTTACAATTCTTGTTTTCTGTTTTGCTATTAGGCACATCAACCATACATGCTTCTCTGCCAGTCCTTATGTTTTCTTCAGTGAAATGTCTCTTCATGTTGTTTGCCCATTTTCTAACTAGATTATTCACTTTTTAATATTGAGTTTTGAGTTCTTTCTATATTTTGGAGATGAGTCCTTTCTCATGTTGGTGGCCTGCAAATGTATTCTTATATTGTGTAGCTTGTCTTTTCATTGTGTCAGTAGGATCTTTTACAGAACAAAATTTTTGTTTTGAATGACATTAAATTCATCAATTTTCTTTAATTGATGGGTATCATGTTTAAAAACACTTCATCAAGTTCTTAGTCTTAAAGATTTTCTCTTATGTTTTCTTCTAAAAGTTTTATCAATTTACATTGAAATCTATGGTCCATTTTGAGTTAAATTCTGTATGCTGTGAAATTTGGATGAGGGTCCTTTTTGTTCTTTTCTTTTTCTCTTTGATTCCCCACCCCTTGAATATTTAATTACTCAGCACAGTGTGAAAAGATGTCCTTTGTTCATTGAATTGTTTTCTGCCATTGTGGAGAATCAGTTTCCTATATTTAAGTGAGGCTATTTCTGGGTTCTCTGTTTTGTCTTATTAATCTATATGTCTGCCTGGGTTTACTACAAAGTTTGATTACTGTAGCTACTAAGTCTTAAATGTGGGTAGAGTAATTCCTTTTACATTCTCCTTTGGGCGGATAGTTTTAGCTATCCTAGATCTTTGCCTCTCTATATAAAATTTAGAATAATATATTTGCTGTACTTAAAAGCAATTATAATTGCTTAATAGCAATTCCGTTACACCTGTAGGTCAATTGAAGGAGAATTGACATCTTTACTCTCTTGAGATTTCTTATCCATGAACACTTTGCTCTTTATTTAATTCTATTGTCTTTGATTTCTTTCATCAGCATTTTGTAGCATTCAGCATAGAAGTCCTGTATCCATTTTTTTAGAGTTGCTCTCAACTACTTCTCTCTTTTGAGTGGGGTACAATTTTATATTCTTGTGTTTTAAAGTTGTTTCAATGTGTTAATTGCTAATACAAAAATATAGTTAATTTTTCCATATTGATCTTGTATCCCAAGATATTGCTGACTTTAGATTTTAGTTTAAGGAGGGATTTTGTAGATTCTTTTGGGTTTTCCACATCAATCATAATGTCATCTGTGAATAGAGTAATTGTGTCATCCTTGGAGAAAAGGAGGACAGTAAAACACTACATCCTGAAGTACCCCTTCTCCATTCCCAAGAACTTAGCAAAGTTAAAGGAACAAGGAAAGCAAGTCTTGGCTGGAATGTCCAGATAAGTATTATCGTAAAGGACATTGGCTGTCTCTCATGTATGCTGGGAATTAGGGCAAGTTAGCATTATCTGTAGAAAGCTGCTTTCTTGCATGCATGCCAAGTTCCTTGGGATGCTGGTCATACAATGAATAAAAGCAAGCCAAGCTAGTGATGTCACTCCTTCTGTAGTCTAACCTATAAAACTTCTCTCCATGTAGTAATTGGTACAGAATTGAGGACACTATGACGAGGATAAGTGCCACTCATCCAGTCACACACCACAGGATAAGGCATTATGAAGCTTGGAGATTCTATTTTCATGAATAATATCTTCTTTTGGAGAAGCACAATGAAGGACAGTGGTGCCATCTCCCCAGCCTGGTGCCATTGGACCTTCCCTATTTTTCAATAAATCTATGTCTCATGTGTTATCCCTGGATACTTTCTTTGTTCAGCAATCTATCTCACTGTCCTACCACAGCTGGGTTACGGACAGCACAGCACTTTCTTCCTTTCCAATGTATATGCCTTTTATTTCCTTTTCTTGCCTGATTGCATTGGCTACAAATTCTAGTAGATTGAGTATCAGTGATGAAAATGTACATCCTTGCCTTGTTCCAAATTTCAAGCGCGGGAAGCAATCTTTCACCACTACATATGACCTTAGCTTCAGGTACATTTTGAAAGATATTCAAGATATTCTTTATTAAAAACTAGGTATATAATTCTGAGTTGATTGTTATTTTTTCTTTGGACACTTGAAAAGTATTGTGCCGCTTCCTTCTGGATTCCATGACACTGTCATTCTAAACACTGTCATTTGAATTGTTTTTTCCCCTTTATGTAAGAAAAAAATAAATGGAAATTTGATAGAAGGAAAAGGACAAAGTGGGGAAAATTCAATGACCTGAATAGAACAGTAGAAATTACCAAATCCAAGGATAAGAGAAAACTTTATGTGACTACTTTCATGATTTTGTCTTTAGTTTTTAGAAGTTTGACCATGATGGGTCTTCAAATGGAATTTGTTTTCATTTGTTTGTTTTTGTTTAGTTTCTTTAGTTTATAAGTCCTTAAAATGTTTTTCACATTATTTTGCCTTTTTTATTGTTGATTTAAATCACATTCTTTCCCTTTCTTTTTAGGACTCTAATAACAAGAGACTTTGTTATGTTTTCGCATATTCTTCAAATATTCTTGAGACTATTCATTTTTTCAGTCTATTTTCTCTCTGCTGTTTGAAATAGATAATTTCTATTTTTCTATTCAAGGCCATTGATTTTTTCCCCTTTGTCCTCTTTCTTGTACTATTGAGTACATTATTGAGTTTTTTGAATCATTATTTTATTTTTTATTTCTAAAATTTATATATATATATATATTTTTTCAATACTTTTGTATTTTTTTTAGTTATACATGACAGTAGAATGTCTTTTTACATATCATACATACATGGAGTATAACTTCCTATTCTTGAAGTTGTATATGATGTGGAGTTATACTGGTCATGTATTCATATATAAACATAGAAAGGTTATGTCCAATTAATTCTACTGTCTTTCCCATTCCCATCCTCCATCCCTCCTCTTTTACCCCCATTCCCTCCTGTCCAATCTGGTGAACACCCTGCCTATTGTGAGTCAGCATCCACATATCAAAGAGAACATTTGGCCTTTGGTTTTTTGGGATTGGCGTATTTCACTTAGCATGATAGACTCCATGTTATGGTTTGGATGTGAGGTGTTCCCCAAAAGCTCTCATGTGAGACAAGGCAAGAAGGTTCAGAGAAAAAATGACTGGGTTGTGAGAGTCTTAACCCAATCAGTACATTAATCCCCTAATAGGAATTAACTGAGTGGTAACAGAAGTGGCAGAGTGTGGCTAGAGGTGAGAATTCGGGGCATGGCTTTGGGGTATATATATATTTTGTATGTAAAGAGTTGTACTGTCTCTGCTTTCTGATCATGATATGAGTTCCTTCTTTCTGCCACAATCTTCCTTAATGATATTCTGCCTCACTTCAGGCCCGGAGGAATGGAGCCAGCCCTGAAACCATGAGCCCTCAAATAAACTTTTGTTCCCTAAAATTGTTCTGGTCAGAGCTTTTAGTCACAACGATGATAAAGCTGACTAAAACACTCCATTTCCATCCATTTACCAGCAAATGCCATACTTTCATTCTTCTTTATGGCTGAATAATATTACATTGTGTATGTGTCCCATATTTTCTTTATCCATTCTTCAATTGAAAGGCACCTAGGTTGCTTTCATAGCTTGGCTATTGTGAATTGAGCTGCTATGAACATCGATGTAGTCATGTCATTATAGTATGCTGATTTTAAGTCCTTTGGTTATATGCCACGGAGTGGGATAACTGAGTCAAATGGTTCCATTCTAAGTTTTCTGAGGAACTCCATACTGCTTTCCAGAGTGGTTGCCCCAATTTGCAGTCCCATCAGCCACTGTACCTTTTTCCCTATATCCTCACCCACATTTATTGTTACTTGTATTCTTGATAATTGCCATTCTGACTGGAGTGAGATGGAATCTCAATGTAGTTTTAATTTACAATTCTTTAATTGCTAGAGATGATGAACCTTTTTTCATATACTTGTTGACCGTTTGTATTTCTTCTTCTGTGCAGTGCTTGTTCAGCTCCTTTGCCCATTTTTGACTTTTTGTTGTTAGTTTTTTGAGATCTTTATATATCCTGGAGATTAATGCACAATCTGAGGGACAAGTGGTGATGATTTTCTCCCATTCTATAGGCTCTCCATGTTCCTATAGAACATGGAGAAGCTTTTTAGTTTGATTCCATCCCATTTATTGGTTCTTGATTTTACTTCTTGTGCTTTAGGAGTCTTCTTGAGGAATTTGTTTCATAAATTGACACGATGGGTATTTGGGCCTACTTTTCTGTCTAGTAGACCAGCAGGGTCTCTGGTCTAATGCCTAGGTCCTTGTTTCACTTTGAGTTGAGTTTTGTGCAGGATACAAGATAGGTGTCTAATTTCATTTTATTACATATGGATTTCCAGTTTTCTGAGCACCACTTGTTGAAGAGGCCATCTTTTCTCCAATGTATGTATATGGTACCTTTGTCTAGTATTTATGTGGGTTTGTCTAAGTGTCTTCTATTCTGTACCATGGATCTTCATGTCTGTTTTGATGCTAATACCATGCTATTTTTGTTACTATGGCTCTATAGTATAGTTTAAGGTCTGGTATGGTGATGCTTCTTGCTTCACTTTTATTGCTAAGGATTGCTTTGGCTATTCTGGGCCTCTTATTTTTCCAAATGAATTTCATGACTGTTTTTTTTCTATTTCTATGAAGAATGTTTTTGGGATCTTAATAGGAATTGCATTAAATCCGTATAGCACTTTTGGTAGTATGGTCTTTTTGACAATATTATTTCTGCCTATCCAAGAACATGAGAGGTCTTTTCATCTTCTAAGGTCTTCTTTAATATCTTTCTTTAGTGTTCTGCAATTTTCATTGCAGAGGTCTTTCACCTCTTTTTGAAGATTGATCCCCAAATATTTTATTTTCTTTGAGGCTATTGTGAATGGGATACATTTCTTGATTTCTCTTTCAGTTGATTGAATGAAATGATCTATGGGTATTAATTTTATCTCCTGCTACTTTGCTGAATTCATTTATGAGTTCTAGAAGATTCCTGGTGGAGTTTTTTGGGTCTCCTAAATATAGAATCATGTCATCAGCAGATAGAAATAGTTTGACTTCTTCTTTTCCTATTTGTATCCCTTTCTTTCTTCTAATTGATATGGCTAAAATCTAGGACTCTGTTGACTAGAAGTGGTGAAAGAGGATATCCCTGTCTTGTTCCAGTTTTTAGAAGGAATGCTTTCAAATTTTCTCCATTTAGAATGATGTTGGCCTTGGGTTTAGCATATGTACCTTTTACAATGTTGAGGTATGTTTCTACTAGTTCTAGGTTTTTAGTGTTTTGACCATGAATGAATGCTGCATATTCTCAAATGTTTTTTTCTACATCTATAGAAATGATCACGTGATTCTTGTCTTTAAGTCTATTTATGTGATGAATTACATTCATTGATTTCCATATGCTGAACCAAACTTTTTCCCTGAAATAAACCCCACTTGATCATGGTGCACTATTTTTTAAAATATGTTTTTGTATTTGAATATCGGTATTTTATTTTTGCATCTATGTTTTTCAGAGATATGGGTTGACATTTTTTTCCTTGATGTATCTTTGGTTTTGGTATCAGGGTGATATTAGCTTCATAGAATGAGTTTGAAAGGGTTTCTTCCTTTTTTATTTCATGGAATAATTTGAGGAGGATTAGTGTTAGTTCATTTTGAAGGCCTGGTAAAATTCAGCTGAGAATTTGTCTGGTCCTGGGCTTTTCTTTCTTGGTAGGCTTTTGATAGTGTCTTCAATGTCATTACTTGAAATTTATCTGTTTAAATTTTCTATTAAATTTCCTTCTGATTGAATTAAGGTAGGTCATATGTCTGTAGAAATTTGTGGATGTTCTCAATATTTTCTATTTTTTTAGAGTATAAATTTTCAAAGTCAGTTCTGATTATTATCTGTATTTCTGTAGTGTCCATTTTGTTATTTTCTTTTTCATCATGAATTTTAGTAATTTGAGTTTTCTCTCTCTTTCTCCTTGTTAGCTTGGCTAAGGCTTTATCCATTTTATTGATTTTTTTCAAAGAAACAACTTCTTGTTCTGTTGATTTTTTGGAATAGTTTCTTTTGTTTCAATTTCATTTATTTCATCTCTTATTCTAATTATTTTCTGTCTTCTACCTCTTTTGGTGTTGATTTGTTCTTCTTTTTCCAAGACTTTGAGATGTAATGTTAGGTTATTTATTTGTTGACTTTCTATTCTTTTAATGAATGCAATGAATTTTCCTCTTAGCACTGCCTTCATAGCATCACAGAGATTTTGATGTTTTATAACTATTTTCATTTACCTTTAATTATTTTTTTAATTTCATCCTTCATTTCTTCTGCTTATCCATCCATAATTCTATAGCACATTATTAAGTCTCCAGGTATTAGAGTAGCTTCTATTTTTTACTTTATTGTTGATTTCTAATTTCATTCCATTATGATCTAATAGGATGCAATGTATTATCTCTATTTTTTGTATTTGCTAAGAGTGGCTTTGTAGCCTAAGATATGGTCTATTTTAGAGAAGGGTCTACTTGCTGCTGAGAAGAAAGTGTAGTCACTTATGGTTGAAATATTCTATATATGTCTGTAAAGTCTAAATTATTAATTGTATTTTTTAGTTCTATAGCTTCTTTATTTACTTTTTTTTTGAGGTTCTATCCAGTTGTGAGAGAGGTGTGCTAAAGTCAGCCGTATTACTGTGTTGTGATACATTTGCTTCTTGAAATTGGGAAGGCTTTATTTGATGTATGTAGATGCTCCATTGTTTGTGGCATAAATATTTATGACTGTTATATCATGTTGACGTATTACTCCTTTAAGTAGTATGAGATGTCTTTTTTTGTCCCTCCTGATTAACTTTGGCTTGAAGTCCACTTTTCTGATAGAAGGATAGAAGTACCTGCTGGTTTACTCGATTTATGTGAGTGATATGTTTTTTCCCATCCTTTCACCTTCAGTCTCTGGATGTCTTTGCCTATGAGGTGAGTCTTTAGAGACAGCATATTGTTGGATCTTGTTTTTTTTTAGAGAGAGACGTTTTTAATATTTATTTTTTAGTTTTCAGTGGACACAACATCTTTATTTTATTTTTATGTGGTGCTGAGGATCCAACCCAGTGCCCTGTGCATGCCAGGCGAGCACATTACCGCTTGAGCCACATCCCCAGCCATTGTTTTTTAATTCAATCTGCCAGTCTTTGTCTTTTGATTGATGAGCTTAAGCCATTAATCTTTAAGTTTATTATTGAAAAATGGTTTATATTCCTGGTCATTTTGATTTATTTATAGTTTTTAATTTGAATTAGTTTCTCCTTTGATTGGCTATTCCTTTAGTGTGGTTCCTTCCTTTTCTGGTTTTCACTTTTTTTTTTTTTTCATTTCATCGTCATGGAATATTTTGTTGAGGAATGTTCTATAGTGCAGGCTTTCTAGATCTGAATTCTTTTCACTTTTGTTTATCATGAAAGGTTTTTTTTTTATTTCATCATCAATTCTGAAGCTTAATTTTGCTGGGTATATTATTCTTGGCTGGCATCCACTTTCTTTCAGAGCTTAGTATACATTATTCCAAGAATTTCTAGTTTGAAGGTGTGGGTTGAAAGATTAGCTGAGATCAGATTAGTGTCTCTCTAAATGTTATCTGTCATTTTTCTCTGGCAGCCTTTAAAATTCTATCCTTATTATGTATGTTAGGCATTTTCATCATAATGTGCCTTGGTGTGGGTCTATTGTATTTTTGTATATTTGGGATCCTTTAAGCCGCCTATATTTGATTATCCATTTTATTATTTAGGTTTGGAATAATTTCTGATATTATTTCATTGAACAGATTGTTCATTCCATTTCTTTGTATCTCAGAGCCTTCAACTATCTCAATAAATGTTAAATTTGGTCTTTTCTGTTTATCCCATATTTATTGGAAGTTCTGTTAATGGTCTCTTAACATCTTTTCTCCATGGTCAACTTTGTTTCCAAAATTATATATTTTGTATTCATTGCCTTAAACTCTTATCTTCTAAGTAATCAAGTCTGTTGGTGATGCTTTCAATTTAATTTTTAATTTGGTTTATTAATTTTTTATTTTGAGGATTTCTTTTTTTTCAGAATCTATATCTCTTTATTGGAGTAATTTTTCACATCCTATATTTTCTTTCTGATTGCACTCCTTATACTGACTTTACTTCACAGATCAGTTTAATTATGTCCATTCTAAACTTCTTCTCTGATATTTCTTCCACTGTGTTGTTAATGGATTCTGTTATTGAAGTTGAAAGAAGGATCAAGGCTCGTCGTCAGAGAAAATGCCGGTTTATTGAGGAACAGCTCTGCATATTTATAGAGCTGGGGGTGGTTTGACAATTATGACAGTTTAATGGTTGAACAGTTTGACAGATGGCATGGGGTGCTTTCTGATTGATGGGTAAGGATCATGTGAGCCAGCAGGGCTCACCATTGGACGGCTTTTCTTGGGGGATTGGGAAGTTAGTCTTTGGAGCCGGGCGACTCCCAACAGAAGTATCTTAGTTTGTTTAGGGTGATTTGTTCCCTTACTTTTTTCATGTTGTATGTGTATCTACCCATCTAACAGTATGGATCAGAGGCAGTAGAGTTTCTACCCTGTGGACTTATAGTGTTCCTGAAGCTTCCCAGTACCTCACTGTTTAGGGGGAGACAAAAAATAACAACAACCAATGCAAACCATATACAGCACTAAATCAAATAGTTTCTACTATAACATCTACAGTGTTAACTATCACAATAAAAAGAAATGATATGATCAGTTATTGCCTACAATAAAAGAGTAAGTTTGCAAAAGGGTTTACAATTTCAAATGATGGACAAGGAGAGAACAGAAGTGACATAGGATGTGAGGATTATGAGGGAAGAGGAGAGAAGATAGAAGTAAAAAATTAAAGGACGAGTAAAAGAGAACAATAGAGATTGCCTATTAGAAGAAGAAAAGAGAGAAATAGTCAAGGAAAACAGTTAAGAGAAAAAAAAAAATATATATATATGTATGTGTGTGTGTGTGTAAAGTAAGATTTTTTTAAAAAGACTATAAAAGAAAACTAAAATATACAAATGAAACTTCCTAGTCCTCAAAAAACTGATCCATGAAAAATAATCGGCTTCAAAAATGCTAGAAATGAGAATAAAATATGAATAAGTATAAATGTCTATGTACCATCATTAAGGTCACAATTAAACAGAGAAAAAGAGAGTGTGGTGTGTGTGTGTGTGTGTGTGTGTGAGAGAGAGAGAGAGAGACAGAGAGACAGAGAGAGAGAGAGAGAGAGAGAGAGAGACAGAGAGAGAGAGAGAATCTTGATGAAAAGTTAATTTTTCTCCCCATTGGAGTTCAAAAGATTCTCAGCTTCTCAGCAATTTTAGGTAGAGTCATCTGGAACATGATGTCCAATCTCCAGATTTCTGGATTAAGAGAAGTAATCCTATAGGCAGAATTCCTGGAGGCAGGGTTTAGACTTAGGCGGGCTCCAGGCTCTTTGCTGAATTCCAATTGGTCTGGAGGTTTTTAGTTAGCACACCTCCAGCACCTGGTAATTGCCAATCCATGCTGGATATGTGTACCTCAGGGATCTCTCCTGGGTTCCATTCATGTGGTGGAGGAACCAATTCTTAGTCCCCTACATCACCTGTAGCCCCCACATTTCTTAGTCTTGAGTTCCGTCTCCAAATTCAATTGCTCCCACCCCTGTCATTCTGAGATCCCAGCTAGACATGTCTCTCTCAGCAGGTAGTGCAAACAGTCAGATTGGAGGGGGTGGGGTAAAGCCAGGTGGGTTTCCATGCCCTGTGTAAACCTCTCTCCACATTTGACTTTCTCCTGGTCACTTGAGCACACTCTAGGTCATGTAGTGTGCGTTTGCCAGGTCTGTATTTCAGGCGAAACTCGGGTTTGCTAGGAATCAGCTCCCTTATCTGCTAGCCCCCATGCTGCAGCTGAAAAATGTTTCTTTCCTTTGTCCTCCACATGCTGTCTGGAGAGATGATGGCTTCTTTCCTGCACAAGGATATTGTGAAGTGCACCTTTCAGTTTAGTCAGGCAATGTCCTTGATCTCCAAAAACAGTGTACCCAGCCACACCTCAGGCCTCCTAAAAACGTGGGTTTCTTTATTTCCCTTATCCCTCCACTTTGCTCATGGAGGGACCACTCTGGCTGGTGCTTCCCACATGGCCACCACAGTGGCTATGCCACTGGGGATTTTATCTTTTTTTTTTAAATTTATCATGAATGAAATTATTTTCCTGATTTCTTTCTCAGTTGGTTTGTTATTGGTCATAGTAGTTATAGAGTAGTTATTGATTTTTTATATGCTGATTTTTTTATCATGTGACTTTTTTTTTGCATTGGTTTATCAAATCCAGAAATCTTCTGGTGGAGTCTTTAGGGTCTTCTAAGTACAAGATCTTTTTATCAATAAATAGGAAAAATTTGACTTATTTCTTTCCTATTTGTATCCCTTTAATTTCTTTATATTTCTTAATTGTTCTGATTAAAATTTTAAGTTCCATATTGAATAGGAGTGGTGAGAGTGAAGCTCAATCTCAATTTCATCGTCTCATTCTCAATTTTGGAGAAAATGCTTTCAGTTCTTCCCCATTCAGTATGATGTTGGTAGTACATTTTTTTTTGTACATAGCCTGTTGAGGTAAGATCAGTCTATACCTTCTTTATTAGAGCTTTTATTATAAAGGGATGCTGAATTTTGTCAGAAGATTTTTTTCCCTACATCAATTGAGATGATTGTGTGATTTTTGTCATCCTTAATTCTACTTATTTGGTATGTTATGTTTAGTGATTTGTATATGTTCAATAATTCTTGTATCCCTGGAATGAAACTAACTTGATCATGGTGACTAATCTCTTTAATGTGTTGTAGAATTTGGTTTGTGTTTTATTGAGTATTTTTCCATCTATGTCAGTCATTGGCCTGTAGTTTTCTTTATGTGTCCTTATCTGATTTGGGTATCAGTGTGTTACTGACTTTGTAGGTTGAGTTTGAAAGTGATCCTTTTCTGTCTATTTCATGGACTAATTTGAGAAGTATTGATATTAGTTCTTCTTTAGAGATCTGGTAAAATTTCAGCAGATTTCTGTGAGGTCCTGGGATTTTCTTTGATTGGGAAATTTCTACTGATGCTTTAATCTCATTTCTTATTGTTGAACTGCTTATTTTTAGAGAATATACCCTTGGTTCAAATTTGATATATAACATTCACCTAGACATATATCTATTTATTCTAAAATTTCCAACCAATTGAAATATAAGATTTCAACATAGCCCCTAATTATTGTCTGGATTTCTGTGATATACATTGTAATATTCCTCTTCTTTCACATCTGATTTTATTACCTTGGGTCTTTTTGCTCTTTCTTTTGGTTAGCCTGGCTAGGAGTTTACCAATCTTGTTTATCTTTTCATAGAACCAACTCTTTGTTATGTTCATCCATTTTTTGTTCTCTATTTCATTAATTTTAGCTCTGATCCTTATTATATCTTTCCTTCTACTTGTCTTGGGTTTGGGTTATTTTTCTGAGATCTTGAGATGTGGCATTAGGTTACTTATTTAAGATCTTTGACTTTCTAATGTGACACTCATAACTGTAAGTTTTTCTCTTAGAACTGCTTTTGCTGTATCCCACAGATTGTGGTATGTTGTGCTTTCATTCTCCCTTGATTCTAGGAATTTTTAAAAGCTCCCCCCTGATTTCTATAGTGACCAATTTTTTCAATGATAATTCAAAAGTATATCATTCAACCTCCACATTTGTATATTTCCTGTAGTTTTTCTTGATGTTGAGTTCTCATTTCACTCCATTATAATCTGATAAGATGCAAGAAAATTATTTCTATTTTAAAAGCAAAATGAAAGACTTGCTTTATGACCTAAAATATGATTTGTTTTGGAGAAAGTTCCATGAGTTTCTGAAAAGTATTTGTATTCTGCTACTGTTGAATGGAATATTCCGAAGATATCCGTTAAGGCCATTTGTTCTGTAGTGAAGTTTGACTCTGTTGTGTTGTTTTTTGTTGTTGTTTTGGTTGACTTTTTTGGGGGGAGCCTGATCTGGATGGCCTATCTATTATAAGAGTGAGGTACTGAAGCTGCCCACTTGTTAGAATCTGTAAACAAGTCTGGATGGCGCCTGGCAAAATGCCAGAGGGAGTGGTTTGTGAAGTAACTCCAGCGAGCCATTAAGTGTGGAGATTCCTTATTGGTTGACTGATGTATCTAGTTTATGCTAATTAAGATAAGCTGTGTAAAATGTATGAATACCTCTGTTGTCCTACAATAAATGGCTCCTACTCCTGCTGTATCGATCTACACAAGTTGTTCGTCACCCCCCGGCTATTTTGCTGCAGCCGGACTGCTGCACCCACTATTATTGTGTTGGGGCCTTCCTGTCTCTTTACCTTTACGATGACTGCTTTGTTGAGTAATTTTAACATCTGAATTTTTTCAAGGCAGTATTGTATGATTGCTTTTCTTATTTGGAGTTCTTCCTGGTTCCTGGTGTAACAAGTGAGTTTCTATTGAAAGCTGAAAAGTTTGGGTATTTTAAGACTCTAGGTCTTATTTAAATTCGGCTTTAGCAGTCCTTTTCTGACAATACTCTGGCAGATGAAGAGGGTGGTGCACCTTCTTACTGTCTGGTGGGGCTGGAAATCCAGCTCCTCCACTCTGCCTCTGCTGATGCTCAGGAGCAGAGGGACTCCTTGTCCCTGCCACAGGGGGGTGGAGTTTCAGGATCTGCATTTGCCATCGTCGTCCTCTGGCACCATGAGTGGGAGTATCCTTATTGCACAGTGGGTAGGGCTGGAGCACCTTATTCCAACATGCCAAGGGTGGGTGCCTAGACTCCCTACGTTGTCTTTGCTGGAAGAAGTAGTTTAGGGGCTGTGATTTCTTTCTATGATGTTTGGTTAAGTAGAATGGCTGTTATGTAAAATCTTTGTGTCTTGCTAGACTATCCTTTTCCTGGTTCTTTGACTGAAGAGAGTAAATTTTCTTTGTTCTTTTCTGTTTTGTTTTTGTTGTTTTGCTTTTGTTCTTGCTTTTTTGTCTGTGATCATTGGTTTTTTTGGGTGACCAATTCTTCATTATCTAGTCTGGAATATATAAAGCAAACCTGAGAGTTTGCCATCTGTGTTCTTTAGGTACCCAGGTCCCTACCTAAACTGCCTTCCTCTCTTAACCTTTCACATATTCACCCTATCTATCTATCTCTCTATCTATGATCTACCCATCTCTATTACCCCAGGTTTCTAGTTCTGCTTAATAGGACTAGGAGGGGTAAATGTGGCTACTAGCATCTTCCTGGAAAAATAAATCCCAGCTGATGGGTTTATTCAGTCTTTAAATAAACTTAAACTCTTCAGATCAAAAAGTAATACATAACTTAAGTTTTCTGGAAGGAATAACTGAGACACTTAGGAACAATTTACCTGATCAAAGTTACCTAGAAATGCAGCCTTGGCTTCAAGTAAAACCTTGGAATTTTAAATGATTATTTTTCTTTTCCTTCTTCTATGTTTATTTTTTTTAAAAAACTGAGAAGTCAAGGAGAAGGAGGAATAGTTACCAAAAAAAAAAAAAAAAAAAGACTGAAAGAACAACATTTAGACTTAGAAAGAAAAATTAGCTAAAATCACTAAACTAGGATTTTCAGGGGATTTTATTATTAATTTGGAAATGTTAATTTCCACAAATTGATTATATGATCTTGTTAATTATACCTTATTTGTTACATGAATGACTTTAATTATTTACACTGTTTCCTGAAACTGAGTGTCAGGGTTCAGATTTAGTAATCGCGTTCACAGATTTACACGAAATGGGAAGGATGGGAAAAATGTTTCATCATTTTTCAGGGTATACATCTTTCATCAGGACATCTTTAGTGAACTATATAGTTTGTTGAGTATTTTTTTTTAAATGTTAAGATGTTAGGCCAATCCTTTAAAACCCATTTTCTAGAGTTCTTCAACAGTTCCCAATATTACCAAGGCAACGATCGGCAGAGGGAATTGACTTCCCCAGGCAAATTTTCCTAACTCCTGTGTATTTCCTAATAGTGTATCCACAGACTCTCTTTCCCTATGTTAGTTTCAATTATTTATGCTACTCTTTCAAACTTGCCAAGTTTAACAGGTGCGAGATGAGAAAGACCCAGTGGTGACAAGTGAACTGGTTTATCAGTTTGCTCCTTCTGTTTGGCCATCTTGATTCATCTAGGTATTGTGTGGCAAGTGTTACAGGCAGGGGGGAGGGGCAAAGCTGAATGGAGGACAGCAGAAGGTGTCATTCGAGGTATGGGTGTCCACATTCCAAAGGTAAGTTCTCTTTGCTTCATGGAAGAATCTAGAGTTCCAACTATCCTGGATTTACCCACACATTTGCAGTTCCACCCTAGGCACCTACTGTTTAGGCACCTACTGAAGACCTTCTGTCTTCCGTCTTGCTTACTGTTCTTCCCATAGAGCTCTCAACACAGGAACAATTTCTCTTTGAAAGCAGCAGCCTCTGGGCCCTTCTAACCATTCTCACTGCAGTGATATTTTGGGGGGGATGCTACATCTCTCAGTTGCAGAATAGGCTCAGCTAATGCTTTCAAAGTTGTTTCAGGTGGTGAGAGCAGCTCTTTTCTGACTTGTACTGCCAAGGACAGCAAGAGCCTTGTTTGCTTGCATTGCCTTTGTCTGAGACATAGGCTATCTTCTGCTTGGAGAAGGGACAAATCTCTTGCTTTCTTTTTCTTTGTCTTAAATATTTCTGCCATAAAAAAAAAGTGGGTCACACCTAAACTACCCGTCTATAGAGGAATCTTCAGTCCTATGAGATTAGTGGGAGGGCATTTAGGGACAACTAAGAAATCTCAGCTGCTGGTTTGCTGTCATTTCCACGAGGCTAACGTCACCTCCAGAAGTCAGGCCAGTAGGAATAAATACATTTCCTCCATATAAAGGAAAGGATTGATGAAATGGGGTTAGGAGATTAGCCCTTTCATAGGAACTGACTGGTTCTCCTACAGGTGAGCACTCCAACTCCGAATTCTGAAAGTGAGATTATGGGTCCTTGCATATTCACATTAGCTGACTACTGACTGGGGAGGGGATGACTGTACCTTTTAACTCCAGAAAACCTGCTTCATTAGGGTTTGAGGGTTGGTAAGCTCCAAGGTTCACAAATCTTTTTGTTGTTGTTCTTGTTTGTTTGTTTGTTTTTTGTAATGGTGGGGATCAAACCCTAAGCCTTGCACATGTTGGACAGACACTCTACCACTAAGCTATACCCCTAATTCCTTGAATTTTTTTTTATAACTGTTTCTTTCTAGATCTGTCATTCTACATCAACATATGGAAGCTTCTACATCTACTCCCTATACCACCATTTCTTTGTTCTCAAAGTCCCTATTCAAATTTCTCCCTGCCCTTCTCAGAACTCAGAACTATAGCAGAAGGCAGCAAAACTAGTAAGAAGCACTTAGAAAGATGTACAAATATTTCAGGAAAGAACTTAGAATTTTGGAAATCCTTTCAATTCTAAATCCCTTGCTTTTGTATTTAATGAATTGGAGGATATTGTATCCGTAAGATTCACTTCTGTATCTCCATTTCACCTTGGATGGTATTTATGTCATTTTCATTTTCTTTGCAGATACTTCTCAATCTTGATCCTTATGAGAAAGCATGCAAAAAAAGTTTGCAAAGGGTAATGCTTTCTAATTCTATGCTCAAATATTCAATGATCTTTGTATATAATACTTCTAATTGCAAAACTGTGTGCACCTGGTTCACATCTAAATACTGATGACTCAGAAGCACTATTATGCTGATCTCATACCAATGTCTCAAGGGAAGAAGATTCCATAACTTTTCTAGTTTCAAAGTGTAGACGTCACTTCACATTGATTTTTAGCTTTCAGAATCAAGTGGGTATTTTAAATAATATTGAAAAGGCTAAATGTTTGATAGCTGCACCTAGAAAGGGGTAATGGATTATATGCTAGCTGAATATGCAGCAACTTTCCAAAATTCTTCAAAAAATCAATTCTCTCTCTCTCTCTCCTCTCTCTCTCTCTCTCTCTCTCTCTCTCTCTCTCTCTCTCTAACCCCACATCTCCTTTATTAGGATCTGTGTTTTACCAAGAATCCCAGAAGATCCACAGGAACATAAAATTCTAAGAAGTGTGCCAGAGGTCATTTTAAGAACCCAGGCTATAGCTTGCCAGTTTATGGCATCCCTCTGGTTATAGGAGTTGGCTCAGGAATAGGTATGTTCTCAAGGAGATTCTGGTAAAGGAAGTTCTTTTTCCTAGAGAAAATGTCAGAGGAAGGAGTAATCCCTTCTCCCTCAGTCTACTAGACTCCCTAGGGGATTCCTGAAACCCCTGCAGTCTGATGATTACAGAGAGCATGGGCCAGGTAAGAGCAGAATGCGGGTTGAACCGCATCTGATTTCATGCTGTTCCTGGACTCTGTCAGTTACAGGAGCGACAGAGTCCTAACAGACAGGATGTTGGGTAGGATCCTGGGTCGGAAGACCCATATGGCAAAAAACAAAATACACCAGGGCAGGTGAAAGTGGTAGCTAAGACAACATGTCAGCCTGGTGCTGCCTGACACGCAGGATAAATGAGACACAGTTTTGGAAAATCTCTCAGTTTGGGACCCAGTTGGAAGGCAAGATCAGAGGAATATTACTGTGTGTTTGGCTGATAGAGAAGAAGAAGGGGTGAGTCATTAAAACACTCTACAGATGCTTTGGGTTGTTGTGAAAGAGAAGGGAGACACCCTCAGATCATTTAAATTGGATCTAGGTGCGGCAACTCAGGAAAAATCAATCTCTGCTCCCAACTAGCATCTTGTCACCCTCACGTATTCTCACCTTGCTTCTTCCACCACCCCAAGCCAAACAATGGTCTCTGTGGCCTTCTGCTCAGTGGCCCCTCTGTTCTTGTGTTTGCTTGCCCTCCCACCTCATCCCATTGTGTTTCCCCAATTCCACATGATGGGGTCATAAAGTCACATGGATACTAAAATTCCTTTTCTTTTCTTTTTTCAGTGCTGAGTATGGAACCCCAGGGCCTGAGTATGCTAGGCAACTGTACCACTGAGCGACATCCCTACTCAAAGACTGGATATCTTGTATGACTTCTCCTAGCATCAACTTAATAAAGAGAGAGATCTCACTTGGAGTCCCAACTTCATTCAGCAGTGTCTTTCCAGTGCTATCACTGAGGACCCCCACTGGAGATATAAAATGATCATAACTGTCATTATACTGCCTTTGATGAAGCACTTTTTAAAATTTGTTCTTTTTAGTTATACATGACAGTAGGATGTATTTTGACAAATTATACATACATAGAAAATAACTTATTCTAATTAGGACCCTATTCTGGGGGTTGTACATGATGTGGAGTTACCCTGGACATGTATTCAAATATGAGGCTAGTAATGTCCGATTAATTCTAGTGTCTTTCCCATTCCCCTCCACCTACCCTTCCCTTTGTTCCCCTTTGTCTAATTCAATGGACTTCTATATCTTCCCTCCCCACCCTCCCTTGTTGTGAGTTAGCATCCACATATCAGAACATTTTGTCTTTGTTTTTTTGGGATTGACTTATTTCACTCAGCATGATATTCTCCAGTTCCATCCATTTATCTGCAAATTCCATAATTTCATTGTTTGTTATGGCTGAGTAATTTTCCATTGTGTATATATACCACAGTTTCTTTATGCATTCAGCTGCTGAAGGACACCTAGATTGTTTCCATACGTTGGCTATTCTGAGTTGAACTTCTATAAACATTGATATGGCTGTGTCACTGTACTAAGCTGATTTTCAGTCCTTTGGGTATAAGCCAAGGAGTGGGATAACTGGGTCAAATGGTGATTTCATTCCAAGTTTTCTAAGGTATTCCCATACTGCTTTCCAAAGTGATTGCAACCAATTTGCAGTCCCACCAGCAATGTATGAGAGTACCATTTTCCCACATCCTCACCAACATCTACTGCTACTTGTGTTGTTGATAATTGCCATTCTGACTAGAGTAAGATGAAATTTCAGTGTAGTTTAATTTACATTTTTCTAATTGGTAGAGATTTTGAACATTTTTTCATATAATTTTGACCATTTGTATTTCTTCTTTTATGAAGAGCCTGTTCAGTTCTTTTGCCCATTTATTGATTGAGTTATCTGGTTTTTTGGTGTTAAGTTTTTTGAGTTCTTTGTATAACCTGGAGATTAATGTTCTATCCGAGGTATAGGTGGCAAAGATTTTCTAATGGAGCACTTCTGTGCTGTGTACTTGACATGTTTAATCTGTCTTAATTCTCTTTGCTGTCCAAAGAAGAAATTATTTTGTTGTATTTTTCAGATGAGGATCTTGTGGAGCCATTAAGGATTCTTGCTCACAGTTATGAGGTGGCAAAGAGAGATTTGAAACTTTGCCCTTACTTAGAAAAACACCACGATACAATATTCATAAGTGGTGTTTAGACCTTGATTATCTGGTTGTTAATTGCATTCTCAAGCAAGCCAGTGTTTGAGAGTTTTGGTGGTGAGAGAACATCAAAAGGGCTATGGGTACTTGGGTCCAGGCACACTTTCCTATTCTCACTGAGTGTGCTGAGCCAAGTCCACCTTCATCAGAAGGTTTTGCCAAGGTGGTGGAACTAGGTGTCTTTGTGTAGCAGACTTGTTTACACTTTTAATGTGACTGTGATCCTTTAAGCATCTCTCAGCTATGTTGCAATTTTAATCTGAAGTGCAGATATTAGTTGTATAAAAATCCTATTGGCGATTTAATTGTAGCTATTCTGACAGCTGAAGGATGTGAGGTTCACTTAGTGCACTGTGCTATGCACTTCAAGTGCAGTAGTATCAGAATCAGAACCCAGTTATCTGATTACCATATTTATATATCATGTACACACACACACACATATATACACACATTTATATGTATATATATACATATATGTATACAATATACATGGGTATATATGTAAATCTGGATATATATATACATATATATACACACATATATATATATACACACACATATACATAGAGAAATCATGTGTATGCATATGGGGTGTGTGTGTGTATTTGACTATATCCTGTGCATACCATTGAATTGAAATTCATTGTTGATTTTTATTTTATTTTGGACTAAGTTGTTATTATCTAGATATATTTTCCTAAAAGTGCCTTTGCTGAGATTTCAAAGGTATGCAATTTTATTTTGGAGTCAGGACTTCTAGATAGAAGAGGTGAGGGGCATAGTAAATCTTCTACACCAAAAGAAATGTCAACTCTTAAACCCACCAAAGCTTAAAAAAAAAACAAAAACCCTACTGAACCTTGGGTATGAATTGTGGGAATCTAGTGCATTTTAGCCCGAGGATGCTTCTGTTCACCCCATCCATATGACCCATTGTGTTGGTGAAGATGTTCTAATAAATAACAAGTTGAGACAACCAGCAACTTTCCTGCTGGAGGGAGATGACTTGGTTTGGAACAGAGATGAAATATCTCATCCCTAAGTGTTACTGAAAACAACATGATCTGTGGAAAACAAACAAGAAAGACCAACATGACAACCAGCCTACAGCTGTGATCCTGTTAAGGGAAGAAAGTTAACTGGGAGAGAGCCAAGGAAGGAGGCACTCATCCTGGGCCACGATAAGATCCAAGATATCTCTGGTCATCAGAAAGGCTATGTGTACATGCAAGGCTATGTATGCCTCAGGAAAAGAACCTACGTACGTGCTTCTGTCTGATCTCTGGTTGAGAGGTTTTACACACTAAGAAAGTAAAAGCCAAGTCAGTTTTGTAAACTACCTGAACTTTAAATGCATTTCTCAGTCCCTACACAGATGCATTATCAAATATTAAAAGCATTACTTGCTCAAGGTTTTAGAATACAACCTCTGGCCAATCATAAATTGGTCACTAAACTATTCCAGGGCAATCTACATGAAGCCAGGCTCAACAAATGAATGCAGCAACAACAATAAAAATCTGAGCAAAGACTTGGTAATGTATATACTGCGGGGAAGAAAGACTTCACAGAATTAGTTCAGAGAAATTATTCAACAAATAATAAAACAGCAATAACAATAGTCTCCACAAAAAAATAGAAATCCTGAGATACCACAATATATTATCCAAAATATCCAGTTTTCAACAACAACAACAACAAAAAGTGAGACACATGAAGAAAAAAGAAAGTACGACCGACCTATGTTCAGGAAACAAAGTTATGTCAATACCAACTGAATATCTACTGAAGGATTCAGTTGTTGGAATCAGCAAACCCTTCAAAATAGCTACTAATACAGTGTTCAAACAATTAAATAAAACTTTTAAGGAATTAGAGAACAATACAAAAACAACAACTTATCAAGCAGAGTATGAATAAGGAGGTAAACATTAAAATAACTAAGTGGCAATACTTCAACAAGAGAGAGAAATGAATTACAGTAGATGGGATAGAGAGAGAAGATGGGAGGGGAGGGGAGGGGGGTTAGTAGGGGATAGGAAAGACAGCAAAATACAACAGACACTAGTATGGCAGTATGTATAAATGTGAATGTGTATCCGATGTGATTCTGCAATCTGTATACGGGGTAAAAATGGGAGTTCATAACCCACTTGAATCAAATGTATGAAATATGATATGTCAAGAGCTTTGTAATGTTTTGAACAACTAATTAAAAAAAGAAAAGTTAAATAGCTAGGGTTAGGAATCTCTATAGTCACTTAACAGCAGAAATCACAGAAGAATCAGTATTGAAGACATATCAACAGAAATACTCAAGCTGAAGAATATAAAAAAGAAAAAGAAAAGTGAGAAGAGCCTCAGAGATCCTCTCTGGGAGCGTCAATTAATCCTATGGGCTACTATTAATCTTATCAATTGGATATTATCAATCCTACTGATAAATGCATGTTGGAAGTCTCAGGAGAAGAGAGAGAAAATCTCAGATGTACATCAAATCATATGAAGAAATAATGGCTAAATAATTTCCAAATTTGATGAATAAACTATAGATCCAATAAACTCAATGACTCCAAGTAGCATAGATACAAATAAAGCCACACCTAGACACATCATTGTCAAACTGCTACCATCAAAAGACAAAGAAAATCTTGGGAAAAAAAAAAAAAAAAAACAAGAGAAAAGTGACTCATCATATTCATGGCAACAACAACATGATTAACAGTTGACTTCTCATTCAAAACAAAGGGGACCAGAAAGCACAGGGATGACATATTCAAAATCCTGAAAGACTATATGACTGTCAACTAAGAATTCTAAATCCATTAAAAATGATCCTTCAGATTGAAGGTGAAATAAAGACATTCCCAGGTAAACAAAAAATAAGTACATTTGTTGCTATCCAACCTGTCTTACAATAAATACTGAAGGAAATCCTTCAGGCTGAAAAGAAACTCTACTAAATAGTAACTAGAATCAACATGAAGAGAAAAGAAGTATTATAAAAGATAAATATGCAGGTAAATACAGACTTGTATATATTTTTTCTCTTTTCTCTTCGTAACTAGTTTAAAACATACAAGATTGCATAAGGCAATACTTATAAAACTGCACTATTATGCTTATAGCATATAAATATGTAATATATATGAAAATATGAACATAAAGGAGGGAGGAAGAAACAGGACTATCTTGTAATAAGTCTCTGTATTCTGTAAGAACTAATTTAGTACTAATTTGAGGTAGATTAAAATGAGTTAAGATCTGTTTTGCAATCCTGAACAAACCACTTAGGAAACCCAACATATGTATAAAAGCAAGAAAGAAATTAAACATTTACTATAGAACAAAGTAGTAAAGGAAGGAGAAAGGAATGAAAGAGGCAGAAATAAAAAAATGGCAGATATCAAATCATATCAATAATTTCATTCAGTATGAGTAGATTAAACATTCCAATAAAAGGCACAGCTTATCAGACTGGATAAAAATTCAAGTTTCAACTATATGCTACAAATAGGAGACACACTTTTGATTCAAATCTAAAATAGTTTGAAGTTGAAAAGACAAAATAATTGAAATTATATACCACACAAACAAGAACTTAGGAGAATTTGGATAGGTTTCATATTTCTCAGAAAAAAAAAGATGATTTCAAAAAAACCAGGCTGTTAGAAACAAGGAAGGGCATTTTGTAATATAAAAGAGACAATTCATCAGGAAGATATTACACTGATGATTGTACTCCCACATCTAACAACAGATCTATAAATGAGTGAACAAAAAAACTGGAAGAACTTTAAAGAAGAAAATAACTGCTCAACAATAATAACTGGAAATGTTGACACTCCACCCTCAATCATTTGTAATGTGGTGTTCTATTATGACAGAAAATCAGCAAAGCTACAGCAAATTTAAATAACTCTATCAATCAACTGGAACTAACAGCTATCTGCAGAATACTTCACTTGAGATTAAAACACATGAAACATCCTCCAGGGTAGAATATCTATTAGGCCATAAAACAAGACTTAGTATCTTTAAGAGGACTGAAATCATACCCATTATGATCTCTTCTTACACAACACAAATTAGAAATCAACACAGAAGTAAATTTAGAAAATAATTTTGGAATTAACATATTTAAAAATAATTGTTGGGTCAAAAAGGAAATTGTATGAAACTTAGAAAATAAACTGAATGAAAAATTAACAAAATTGATGAATATTTAACTAGACTGACCAAGAAAAAGGAAAGACACAACTTATCAAAATCAGGAATGAAAGGGAGAACACCAGAACTCACCTTGAAGAAATTAAAGGGTTTACAAGAAAATATTATCAAGAACATTAGTAGCAGGCATGGTGGTAAATACCTGTAACCCCAGCAGCTCCGGAGGCTAAGGCAGACATTTCTCAAGTTCAAAGCTGACTTCAGCAACTCAGTGAGGTCCAGTGAGACCCTGCCTCAAAGTAAAATGTGAAAAGGGCTGGGGATGTGGCTCAGTAATTGAGTGCCCCGTGTTCAATCCTTCGTTTAAAAAAAAAAAATAGCTCAACAAACAGGACAAGTTAAATGAAATGAGCAAATCTTAGAAAGACAGAAATTACCAAAACTAATTCACAAAGCAATTAGAATTAGACTTTTACAGGTAGAGACTGATTTAGTAACTAAAACTCTTTCTACGTAGGAAATCCCAGGCCCAGACTCCTTCGTTGGTAAAGTTTACAAAACATGTAAGGAAAAATTAAGTCTAATTCTTCACAAATTCTTCCAGAAAATAGAGGTGGGAACACTTTTCAACTCATTCTGTAAGGCCAATATTGCTCTGATACTAAAGCCAGACAAACATATTACAAGAAAAGAGATCTATAAAAAACAAAAACAAAACAAAAAACAATATTTCTTGAAAACACAGATTGAATGCTCTGAAACATTGGCAAACCATATCCAGCTCATAAAAAATTTTAAGTTATGAGCAAGTGGTATTTGTCCTAGGCAACAAGGTTGGTATAATACCTGGAAGTAATATAATATACCATCTAAATAGAATAAAGGACAAAAAAGATCATATCAATAAGCAGAAAAAAAAATATTTGGCAAGGGGCTGGGGATATAGCTCAGTTGGTAGAGTTCTTGCCTTGCATGCACAAGGCCCTGGGTTCGATCCCCAGCATATATATATATATATATATATATATATATATATATATATATNTTTTTTTTTTGGCAAAATCCATAACTCTGACCAAACAAGTGTGAAATGAGTTGGGGTATCTAGGAATACATACAGAAAATCAAAGCCTGTAGTTAAAGTCATATTTCATTGGGAAACATTATGCTGTCCCCTAATATTAGGAGCAAAGCAAGTTCTGCCTTTCCTTCTATGTCCCAGTGTGCTAGAGGGTATAGTGAGGGCAGTAAGGTGAGATGGACAAGTGAAGGAACAAATGAATAAATAAAATTAAAGACACCGGATTGAAAAGGAAGAAGTAAAACTGTATTTCTTCAAAGGTAAATGATCTGTTGTGCAGCATCCCCAAACAAACAAACAAGGACCAAGAAGCAAGTCCAATAATGTGGTAGGATACCAGGTCACCATACCAAAGTAAATCATGTACCTGTAAATTATTAGTGAACAAACAGAACATGAGTTAGGAAAATAGTTATAAAGAGTAAAAGAGTCTCCTCTTAGGAAAGAATTGTCTTAAGAAAAAAATTAAGACGTTCACGACTCATACACTAAGATTATTAAAATATTGATGAAAGAATTGTAAGAAGCGTCATGTATTAGAAGATTCATTTAAAAAGCGGGTCTCTCCAAATTAATCTATAAATTCAACACAATCCCTATCAAAATCTCATAAGTGGAAGCTAAAGAGAAAAAAAATGAAGAAAAAGAATAAAAAATAGAAGAGATTCTGGTAGAGTAGAAGAAGAGAACCCCAGGGAAGGAGGCCAGGGTAAGGGGAGGTACTAGGGGGAAAAAACTGACCAAATTATATTGTTATATTGTGTGCATGTATAATATATAACAAACTTTGTTATTACACATAATCATAATGTACCAATAATAATAATGATAAATAAAATTTTAAAGAGTAATTACATTAATGGTTTGGAAATATAAAATGGTTTCTTATGAAAAAAAAAAGACAAGGTAATTTGTATATGGAAATGCACTTACCCATTCCTCCATGCTGATACATTTTAGTCATTGTGAAATATGTTGCTATGGGGCTGGGGATATAGCTCAGTTGGTAGAGTGCTTACCTTGCATGCACAAGGCCCTGGGTTTGATCCCCCAGGACCAAAAGAAAAAAAAAGAAATATGTTGCTATGAAGTTGGGTATAAAAGTATCTTTGTGGTCCTGCTCTTTGATTTCTGTTTGTTTGTTTGTTTGTTTGTTGTTTTGTGTATGCCCAGGAGCAGAATTTCTATATCATATAGTAATTCTATTCTAAATAAGAAACTCCATTCTACTTTCCATGGCAGTTGTAGCATTTTACATCAACACCAGGAGGGCACAGGTTTTTTATTTCTCTATATTCTCTACAGCACTTGTTATTTCCTGTTTACTTGTTTGTTGATAGTAGTCATCCTAATGGGTATAGGTGGTGCATTATTTTATTTATATTTACATTTCCCCAGTGAGTAGTAATGTTGAGCATGTTTTCATGTGCTTATTGGCCATTTGCATTTCCCCTTTGGGGAAATATCTATTTAAGTCCTTTGGCCACTTTTTTTTTGTTTTAAATACCTTGGATTGAACTCAGGGTCACTCAATCACTGAGCCATATCCCCAGTCCTATTTTTGTATTTTATTTAGAGAAAGGGTCTCACTGAATTTCTCAGCGCCTCGCCATTGCTGAGACTGGCTTTCAACTTTTGATCCTCCTGTCTCAGCCTCCCAAAAAGCTGGGATTACAGGCATGCACCATTGCACCCAGTCCTTTGGCTTTTTTTTTTTTTTAAACCGGGTTGTCTTTTGTTATTGATTTTTAGGACTTCTCTATATATTTTGGATATTATCTGATACATGACATGCAAATATTTTTCTCCCACTCTGTGGTTTCCTTCTTTTTTGTTGATGAGTATATCTGGATAACAATTCTTAAAATTTTTCATGATGTCCACTTTGTCTGATTTTTTTCTTTTGTTGTTTGTGCATTTGGTGCCATATCCAGGAAATCACTGTCAAATTCAATGCCATGAAATTCTGCCCTGTGTTTTCTTCTGAGAGTTATATAGTTTTAGGTCTTTCTACTCCCAAAGACTTTGGATGTTTATAGCATCATTACGCAAAACAGACCCTGAGGAGAAACCATCCAAGGGACATCAACTGTAGAATAGATTTTTAAATGATGGGGTACTTTCACAAGGGAATATTATATAACAATAAAATGAACTACTGATACATGTTAGACATGGATGAACTTAAAAAAGCAGGCTAAATGTAGGAAATCAGAGGCAAAAAATGTATGTGTATGTATGCATATATTATGATATCATATAATATGTTATTCATAATGTATTACAACACATAACATATAATATATACACAAATATTACTTATATTAATGACATTATAAATATATATTTTATATTATATATTATATGTATCAATACCTATAATTATATTAATATAATTATAATATCCTATATAATATATACTATACATAGTATATGTATTAATATACTATATAAAGTTATATATGTGTACATACATACACATACATATAAACACTTGGGGTGCCCCCACATTTTAATCATATATATATGTATACATATTATGTATATGTATGTATACATATTATATAAATATATACATATACATGATATAATTTGTTTTATATGAAATGCCCAATAAATCAATATCTGTAATGTCACAAAAGCAGGTCAGTCTCGGGTAGAGACTGATTACAACTGGGCATAAGAAATTTGGGGGGGAATGATCAAAATCATGGTAACAGTTTGATAATTCTATAAATGTACTAGAACTCCTTGAACTACTTCAAAAGGGCCAATTATGTATGCAAGTTAGATCTCATTAAAGTTGTGTAAAAGGTAAGAAAAATATTTTCTAAGGTTAAACCAAGCAACAAATAAGCAGACAAACCACATTTAAAAATACATGTGTTATAAAAGTAAAAATACTTTTAAAATACCATATGGCATATATAATATTAGTGTGTGTATGTACATGTGTATATATGTATGTGTCAGCCTTGTCTTGAACCTCTTGGTCAATGTTGAAATAATGTTGCAGTTGTTGAGTAAAAATCAACCCAAGTGCCCTGTCCTTTGAAAATGTTAGGCTAGGTCATGTACTATGTTTTCCTAAGCTATTGTAAGGCTCTTCAGGTACTGGTTTCTTTTATTTATTTTTTATCACCTTCATATCCCCACCCCTAGGAATCCACAAACAGTCAGAGCTCAGCCAATGTTGACTGACACCCCTGAAAGAGTCTGTTATTCCCTCCCAGTGGGGGGAGAACTGCATGTAATCCTTTCCCAACCTAAATTCTTGTGGGAGGAGAAGGAAGGCACAGAGCCATGTATCTGATCAGGACTGAGTCTCACGCAGGGGCCAGGGGAGACCATTCTGGTCCATAACTACAATTGTCACACATTCTTACTCCAAAGGGGGCTTTCAGAGGTCACCTGGCTGAGCTCATGCTTCCCAGCTGGTGACCACCTGTCTTAGTGACTTTAACACTCTGCATTGAAAAATAGTAAAAATGCGTACTCTTACTTTGGCTCAAGGCAAGTTTTAAAGATTTAAAGGCCCCTGGGTTCTTCGGGTAAGAATTTCTCACTGTAAATATAAAGGACTCTTATCATTACCAAAACATTCTGCAAACAATGCTGTTCCTGGCATTTGACCCAACTTCATATCTGTGCACAAGATAACCATGCACTGATGCCTTCCTATCTAATGTTTTCAAGGTTCCAAAAAGCAGGAACGCGGTAAATAAAGGGGGTATTATAGATGGAATTTCTCTGCAGCCTCACAAGGAGCCTTCTAAAAACACCATAAGCAAAAATCACTAAGTGAAAGAAGCCTAGAAACTCTGCATTGTTCCCACTTTTCTCCTCCCAGACTCCTCAAAAACCACGGGCTTAAAGACCCCAGGGAACTGGCAGGTGTAGATTTCCATGGAAACCAACCCCTAAAGAATGAAAACCCAAAGAGAGAATTGTGTGGAGTGCCCTCACTCCTGTGTAATTTCCTTGCCAACAGTTTTCGAGGTCAACCTGGCTTATTTCATGAAATTAGAGGCCCTGCTGTCAGGATTTCCCCAGGCAAAAAGGGTTTGCTCAGCTCCATTGGTTGGAAATCCAGAGGCTGGGATTGTTTTCTGCTTCTTGAAGAACAGCCCTCTCTATTCTGTTTGACTTCCAAACACCTTTTATTCTGGCCTCATTTTAATTAATCAGCGCCATTTAGATTGTGTTTACTTCCTTTAAAAATTCATTTAAAAATAAGATATTGCTTAATAAGATTATTCAAATAGTTGAAGGTTAATGCATTTAAAATATTTAATTTCAAACCACATGAGAGGAATATTTTTCACACTTAGATTGTGTTTGTTTACTTTAAAATAAGATATTAATAAGAAATTCAGATATTCAAAAAATAATCCATTTAAAACATTTTTAAACCTCTTAAGAATAATATATACATATGTATGCAGTGTGTATATATATATATATATTTATATGCATATGTATACTTTAAAAAATTCTAACAGTGCAGAAAGTAAAAAAGGGGGTAAAGAAAACCCACATAAGTTCCTTTCCCTGGAACAGTGTTGGCCTGAGGAATACTCTCATTAATGTCTGCCAAGGTGGGTGGAGAAATGGGCCTCACTTTTGGAAAAATCTCTGAGGTTGAAATCCATCTGGGAACTCTTCTGTACTTTGCTTTTGTAATTTCATAAAATTGTAGTTTAGATGACTTTGTTCTTCAGCTCATAGACCCAGCTCTTATTGGGTCAGGTGGCAGGTCAGTGGTACTTGCACTTGAGAGACCATCAGGATGATCCTAAGGGGTTGATGCCCCTTGAGTGATCAGGCACTTTCCAAGGAGTTCCTGATTTAGAAGGTTTAAGGTGGCTTCTAAGAATTTGCATTGCTAACCAGCTCTCCCTTGCTGCTTGCTGTTGTAACCATCACCTTTCAAACGGTGCTACACTACATTCCGAAAAATATAGAGAGCTGCCCAGCAGTAGTAATGTGCCATCATATAAATTTTATTTATTTGGTGCTGGGAATGAAATCCAGGGCTTCATATATGCTAGTCCAGCCCATACTATTTTTAACTAATCCCACATTGTTGGACATTTTGAAGTTTTCTGGATTATCTTGTCGTAATCCTCACAACAGCTGAATGGGATAATAACAGCCATCATTTTGAGTATTTACTCTAGGCCAAGCACTGTAAGTTATATTGTTTTATCCTCACAGCAACACTGTGCTAAAGGTATCACCATTATCTCCATTTTACAGGTAAGAAAATTAAGTCACGGAGAAATTAAAGGATGTGATTAAGGTTGGGCGTGGTGGCACATGCCTGTAACCCTAGGAGGCTCAGAAGGCAGAGGCAGGAGTTCAAAGCCAGCCTCAGCAAAAGCAAGGCGTTAAGCAACTCAGTGAGACCCTCTAAAGAAAATACAAAATAGAGCTGGGGATGTGGCTCAGTGGTTAAGTGCCCTTGAGTTCAATCCCTGGTACCCCCTACAGCCCCCCTAAAAAAAGAGGATGTGATTAAGGTCAACCAACTAATAATAAGTGGTGGGTGTTGGGAAGATCCAACACAGATTCCTCTGATTCCAGAGTCAATATGCTTTCCATAGTCTCCACCCACCAGCAATTTATAGGCTAGTAGAAGAATTAAGGATGAGATGCATATGAATTAGACTAATGGTAGTGGTAATTGCCATAAGAAAGGCAAGGAAGGAAGAAGGAAGGGAGCTGGCTTGGCCAGATGGGTAAGAGGGTGCAACTTTGTATCATAGGGGCCCTATGCTTAGCATTGCTCTCAGTTGCTCTCATTGCCATCTTGAAATCCTTACTAGTTGTTTAACAGGAATCTCCTGTGTCCATTATGTACTGAGCCCCAGGAGTTATGTAGCCACTCCTGGAGGGATTACTTTACTCTTCAAACTTCAGCCAGCCAAAAACTTCAGCAGTGCCTTTGCTCCTAAACTGGGTATCTACACTGTTCACTCTTCCTTGTTCATTCATTTACTATTTCTTGTATCTTCATGGTGAGGAGTGGCAGTGGTCATATTAGAGGTGAAATTTGCACTTCTTTTTCCTATCTGGCTTTTGTGTTAATCGCATATTGACACACTCTTATGCTGATTATTCTACCTTGAATATGCTCAGAGATGCATTCATGTGTACAGAATGAATATCAATAGGAAGATGGTGTGCAGAAAAAAATATCAACAGGAAGATAGACACACAGATAATATAATATACAACTTTCCAAAGTCAGCAGGAATTTCTCTTTCTTTTCCTTTTCCTCTCTCTCCCCCTCCCTCCCTTCTTTCTCTTTCCTTCCTTCCTCCCTCCCTCCCCCCTCTTTCTCCATTTCTTTCTTTCTCCCCCTTTCTTTCAAGGGGAGGAGGAGAAGGGAGGGAAGGAATCATTATTATTCTGCTTCTCCTATACCATGTCAGATTGTTAATATATTGTTCACTATAGTTTATATCCTCTGAAAATGTATTCTTCTTATGTAAAGGAAAGTCATGATTCTGAAATATTGCTACATTAAATGATTTTCATACCTTTCCTAGAGAGAAAGAATTATTCCCACTTTTTCCCACTGAAGCTGAGAAAATTCCATTGTGAACACATTGCACATCAACTATGCCCCAGGGGGGTGTTGCTGTGTGTATTACATATTTCACACCGTAACGATGTTATCCGATTTTATAATTAACGTTAAATTTTTATAGGAAAAGTTTCCTTGTTAGACCAGTTGTTAACCTTTCAATGTATTTAAAGCACATTTCATAAGGAGCCATATGCTTCTTCATTGCCATCCTAAGTGGGCTCTATTGCTAAGCGTTATGGGATCTGGTAATGAAAGATACCTACACAGCTCCTATGCCCAAGACCAGGGGCAGAATTAAGGGAGCAATGGGAGCCTTAACTCCTGCATTTCCTGACTTCTGTGGGTTTCATTTGCAATTTCCACATTCCAGTAATAGCTCCCTTTCTCACAACCATTCTTTTTCAGTCTGGATTTCCTATTCAATGTCCCTACCTCCTTTCCAGCCCAGGTTATAGCTGTTTAAACATTCATATTCAATTTCCTACCACACTGAGCTACATGATTAGTTTACAGTGCATTAATGCCTTCACTATGGGGCCTGATTATTGCGTAAATGTTTCTCCTCCTTGCTGGGCTCATGGACACAGATCTAGGACAAGGTGTATAGTTAGAGAATGCTTAATGAACCTAACAGGCATTGATGCTATTTTCCAAAAACGTAAGCAGCTTACATGAGGGTAGGTTCTCAAATTTATGTTTAAAGTAAAAACACAAAATGGTAAAAAAAAAATGACCATTGAAAACCTCTTACATTATTCCTATAGAATATACCTATGATTTTGCAGAAAGATATAACTGAAGAACAACTAAGCCTGATCTAAAGAAGAAATCAAAGAAGAATCTTTATGCAGCCAACTGGGTACCCCAGAGGTGAAGAAAGGGTAGATGGGGAAGTCTGATTTGTTTCTTCCTCTCTTCTAGGAGCTTACTTATTTTAGGTTTAATATCAAGCATTTCACATCTTAATTTTTCTTAATTGACAGCTTAGTCATGAAAATTAAGAGAAATAGTGGCGTCTCATCAGACAGATGGAGAGGGTGTTAAAATTAGAGCTTGAGCTAAATATGGTGCAAAATTATACATATGGCATTAACTTGCATTTTTGTAGCATTGATATTCAAAGAGCCAAGACCTTCTAATTGCATTATCATTCATCTTCTAGAGAATAATGCAGGGATGCAGGAATGTTCAGAGTTGAGATGATGGGATTGGGATACCTGTAACCAAATCAGTCCCTCTTATTTTGAACTAAGGTGAGGCATAGCTGGAAGAGGTGGGTCACTTGGGGGTGTTCTCTGGAAGGCTGTGGCCTATTCCCCCACTTCACCATTTCCTGACCCCACTATGAGGTGAGCAGCTTTCTCTGCTTGGTCCTTCTACCTTGATGTCCTGCTCACCTTGGGCCCAGAGCAATGGAGTCAGCCATCTATGGACTAAGAAATCTGAAAGCATTAGCACCTAAATATACTTTTCTTCCTCTAAGTTGTTCTTGTTAGTTATTTTGGCCACAGCCAAAAAAAGCTGAATTAAACAGTAGCTTTGAAGTAGGACCTGAGATTGCGTTCCCAACATGGTTCTAAGTCATGCTGCTGATTTTGGTCTACAGACTACAGACTGCTTGTGGGGTAGTCAGAGTCTAATGGAACAGTAGTGGAAACTAGAAGAGAATGGTCATGGCCTATAGAATAAAGACTTCTGTATTCTGTGCAAAATATCTTTTTTTTTTCTCAATTTATTCACCTGAGAACAGAGTATGTAAGGGTGGGTATTATGTTAATGTTTTTTCATCAAATAGATGTTTAATCCTAGTTGGAACGAATGTACAAAATACTATGAATGTGAACATATTTGTTATTCTCTTTATATACGCTTGTTTTCATTTTAACATTAGAAAAATCAAATGCTGAAACTGTTTATAGCTACTATCAAGGTGTGAGATTTGATGGCCAACAAATACATGAAAAAGTGGAAGGTGATGGCCCACATCTGTAATCCTAGCAACTCATGAGGCTAAGGCAGAACATCACAAATTTGAGGCCAGCCATAGCAATTTAGTTAAATGTGGTACAAAATTATACATATGGCATTAACATGCATTTTTGTAACATTCGTATTCAGAGAGTCAAGACCTTCTAACTGCATATAATTTATCTTCTAGAGAATAACCCTGTCTCAAAGTAAAATACAAAAAGGGCCAGGGTTATAGCTCAATGGTAAAGTACCCCTGGGTTCAATTCCCAGTATGTGTGTGTCTATGTGTGAAAATGTTTAACACTTTAGCCATCAGGAAAATGCAACTCAAAACCACACTTAAATTTCATTGAGAATACAAATAATAAATGCTGCAGATGTAGGAAGAAAAGAAAGACTTGCACATTATTGGTGGGATTGTAAATTAGTACAATCATTCTGGAAATGAGTATGGAAGTCCCGCAAAAGACTATGAATGGAACAGCCATATGACCCAGCTATCCTACTTCTGGGTATTTATCCAAAGGAATTAAAGTCAGCACTGTTTGTACACACACACACACACACACACACACACACATTACTGTGGAGTTTTATACAGCCATAAAGAAAAACAAAATTTTACCATTTGCAGGAAAATGGATGAAATCTGAGAGCATAATGCCGCAGTCTGGCTGGGCACAAATCACGAGCCACTCAAGCAGGAACAAACTTTATTTCCGAACTCCACCAGCCACACTCCCCGGGAACTCTCCCGAATGCCACCCACGCGGCTCCTCCAGGAACACACCACACACCAACCAGAAGTCCCACCACCAGAACTTCACCAACCAACTCGAACTCTTCAGGAATCCCCGCGAGAGCTCAACCAGAACTCAACGGGAACTCCACGAGAACTCAAAAGTCATCATCTTAATGGCTCGCTAGCGTCACCTCTCAACCACTACTTCTGGCAAAAATGCCATGCGTCATCCTGACTGGGCTGTGGCCCTCAACAGAATTATGTTAAGCAGGGTAAGTCAGTCTCAGGAAGTCAAGGGTACGTTTTTTGTCATCTGTGGAAACTAGAGAGTAAAAAGGAAACAAAGCAGGGGGTGGTGGGATCTCATGAAACTTGAAGGGAGACTAGTCATATAAAGGAGAGGAAGAGGAAACAGGAGAGGAGAAAAGGAGGTACCAGGGAATGAATGACCAAATTCTGTCATATGCATGTACAAATATGTCAAGTGAATTCCACTAGTTTTTTTTTTAATTATAATGCATCCATAAAAAACTTAATTAGGAGAAAGATGTGCGATTTGAATTGCAGACTTAGAAGACTAAACACCCATAGGTGAAAATATCTCTAATGAGGATAGCAGCTTCTGGTTGTCTGTCTTCTGTGATTGATGTTTCTCTTTTACTTTAAAAGTACTCCCCCAGCTTGAAATTTTCTTACCTTATCTAATATCTGCTTGGAATTTAACGATCTTTTAAGTTGGAAACCAATTCTTTGTGTCTAATTTAAATTTTGCTACTTAAAGGATGTTTGTCCTTGGACAAGAACTCAGTCAAGTGAGAGAATATAAATCTACCACGTATTTGAAGAAATTACGGTAGGATTTACGCCCCTTATGCCAGGCACAGTCATCTGGGTATTCCACTGGCCTTCATCTAATAATTGGAGCTTCACTCTCCTTCTTTATCCCGTAAACCAAATGACTGATAGTTTTGCAACAATAATGTCTAACTTATCAGACCCCCTAACATCACATTCCGGACTTTGATAATAAAGATTCACATTCCTCAAGTACTTAACTCATTCTCTTTTTATTCTTCTTTAAATTTTCTATCCTCTAAGACCATATAGAAACTAATGGAACAGATTTTAGAGAAACTTAAAAAAATAAATTAACCAATGGGATGAAAATAAATTACTTTTTTCTTTCGAAGGCAAAGTAGGTTCATACATTCATCAAATTTCCCTAGAAGAAGCTGCTTTGGGGTATTTAGCTTTTCTTAATTATTTATTTATTTATTTATTTATTTATCAGAAGGACTGAAGATAAAGTCCCTGGTGAGAGGGTGGAGTGCGCTCTAAGGGTGTTGGAGTGGTGAGGTTCAGGGTGAGGCTGCTGACCAGGGTGCTGAGAGGGAAAATTAAAGGTGCAGCTGCTTGCCCTTTCCAGTGAACAGTGGAGAGGCACAAAGAACCCTGGTGTTCCTCCCTTAGGGTGGCTGGTATGGAGTCCAGTGGGTGGTCAAAGAAGAGCATTTATTTTCATAAAGAAAACAACAACATTTTAGAGGAGTGTAATGTATATTGATGCATTGCAAGAATTCCTCGTAGAAAATACTTGTTGATGCTTTCTATTTGCCCAATTAAATTGAAAAGATGCTTTAAAAAATAAATTTTAGCTCCTCTAGCCTTTCTACAATACTGCATTATTTTTCATGAGATTAGATAGCTGATATATAGAGATATATAGTAGAGTATATATATAGATATATATAGATATATATATATAGATATAGATAGATACATACTGAAATATATCCTTTGGTTCAATTCTTTTGTACTATATAATTACAGCATCTCCATTGCTATCTTTAGGAGGAATCATTTGAATATTTCATTTTTAAAACTTTTATTTTAAAGTTAAATAGTCCCAAATCATAGTGAATTAAATCAGATATGATTTTTTTTTCTTTCACTTAATGGGAATCTTGGAAGGAATCAGTGCAAGGATGAAATGAAAGTTCTATAGCCCCAACAAGGTCTTAGGATTTTTCTTTCTGTTACAGTATTATTAACACACAACTTCCCAAAGATTTCCTCAGAACTGAAAGATGGCTGCCATGGCACCAGCCATAGCATCTATTCTGTAAACAGGAGGAAGGAGGAAAGGAGAAAACATTTCTATTCCTATTCCTTTCAGCAAGCTCCGTTTGGAGAACTATCATGGATATCCCACAAAATGACTTTCTGTTCTATCTTATTACCCACTCTGATCTTCCAGATGGTTAAGGACAGGTAGACTGTAGCTGCCCCCAACAGTAGGGGGATTCGGTTCATATGAATATTGTCTAGGCAACTGGTAGAATAAAGCAACTGCTTCAGTTGTGGTGGGGTGGAGGGTGATCACTCAGATACGGTAGTTCCTCAATGGTAGATGGAATTGGTCACTCCTTCAGTGCCCCCTTGTGCCCAACGTACTGCAACAGGATAATGCAATCACGAATTCAAGAAAGAAACTTCTTGAAAAAGCTCCCTCCATTATAACTAAGGTGTAGTCCTATGTAGTTTTAGCTACTAGAAAAAAAAATAAGTACAATTAAATAATATATATCTTTATCATATTAGAACAAAAAGTAGCAATATTGGGGCCTATGTTTATGCTAATGTTCTCTTATCAAAAGAATGGGTTTTACTTTATATTTAAATTGGAAATTATTTCTTTTCTTCTATTTATGCTTGGTCTTATTTTAATTTGGATTAGTTGATTGATCTTTAAGCTGCCAAACGACTTCAACCTATATGTGAACTCAATTTAAGCTAGATGCAAGAGTCCTGTTTTATTTTATTTTATTGGTACTGGGGACTGAACTCAGGGGCACTTGACCACGGAGCCATATCCCCAGCTGTATTTTGTATTTTATTTAGAGACAGGGTCTCACTGAATTGCTTAGCCCTCATTGCTGAGGCTGGCTTTGATCTTTGATCCTCCTGGGGCTACAGGTGTGTTCAACTGCGCCTGTCTTTTTTTTTTTTTTCTTTCTTTTTTTTTTATTTGCATAGCTGTCTGAAAAGCCTTGGAGCCTGAGTTGTAAAAGTACCAAAAAGCACCGTCATCCAACAGTGGATACACATAAAATGGCAAAAATAGAGCTTCCCACACCCCTGTGATGGGTGGGCACCCACTGAGCACTGCATTGGCCCTGCTGTTATGGCTTCTCCTAGAGTCCCCAGCAATATGTAAAGTTATCATCCATGCAGACAAACTTGCCCCTTACAGAGGAAGACTCTGAAGATACAGAGGAGAAACAACCCCTCACAGTCTCATAGGCCAGAGTAGAAACTAGGACTCGTCCAGAGCTCATGTTAATGCCAAAGTGTCACCATGGTTTGCAGAGACTTAGAGGAAAGGCTGCTTAGATGGTGACTCTTCCGTGGTAGGGCTGGGTTGGGCGCTTTCTTCTCTATCACGGACACTCAGCCTGTTCCAAACCTCCTTTAGAAAAAAACAGGTCAATGCCGTTGGAATGCGATTGCCAATAACAAAATGAAAATGTTTCTTCCACTAAAAAATAAGTCTTCTGTCTATAGTAGAGAGTAATTCAACCTGGGGGAAGAGGAATGAGAAGTTTGGGGACTTATTTTCAATAGAAGATCCTGCAAGTGGAAGAAAAGTCCCGAAACTCTGGTTTTACTGAAGCCCATTATGTGTACTTGAAGCAAGAGTATGAAGCTCTTAAAATTCTGCCCTTTCAAATCTTTAAAAAGTTATGTAGGAGAGTTATAAGTACATTAGATGAAAATGAACACATTCCCTCAGTCAATGTATTTTAGGAGCATTGAGAAACTAAAAAGAGAATGGTTAGAGTCATTGAACTTCACCTGGTAATTTTCTGGGGAAAAGAATAAGCTAAGTGACCCAGGGCTATATTACCAAAGAAAAGTGAGAGAGAGAAAAAAAGCAAGACACACTTTTAAACAGCATATCTAACAATCTGCACTGTGATTCTTATTTTGGGTAAGAACTTTATTTTATTTTTTTTAACTTTTCCTGAAAATCTGATCCTATTGAACAGTTCAATAACAACAACAACAAAATAGACAACCTCTGTAGGTTTAGTCAGTAAAAATCTAAATACAAGTGAGATATCTTTGCTAGTTCTATGTCCATATAAGTTAGATGGAAAGTAGGAAAATCCAATCTGGCCTTGTCTTACTTTCTATCTTATCTGATATTTCTTGTAATTGGATTGTGGAGGAATTTCATGCCATTTCTGCTTATTCAATCACCATTTTTGTTAGGGGTCTTTTCTCACCTTAAGTCCATCTGTAAGAAGCAGTTACAGCTTTGTCCCAAAGGTAGTGAGTAGGTGAGAAGGGAATGTGACCCTTAAAGCCACTTCCTCTACTCAGCAATGTCTTTGCTCCTCTCTAAGTATGACCTGAAGATTGTCACAGGGGCCTCACTGAGGAGCTCATTTGAAGTGCAGCTCTTAGGTCTTCACTTCATCAAATTTTAGAAATATCCTGTGTCAATTATGTGCACACTAAAATTTGAGAAGCTGCCTGTGGTTTATACAACACCTGTAATCGCTGATTATGAAGCTAAAAGAGTCTAAAATATTCTTCCTATGATTTGCCTACTGAATAAAATATTTAAAATATAGCTTTCTATGTCTTTGCTTAACATTTCTTTTTTTTGCCCCTATATGATGCCAACAACTATTGTATTGAACCACCTTGGCTTTTTTCTTGGCTGACTTATTCATTCCACAGATCTGTATTAAATTCTCTACATGTCAGGAATAATCAAAAGATTTTGATGGTTGCCTCTCTCTTTGAGAAATTCAAAATCTAGTCAGGGAGCAAGCAAAATGAGTATTTCAAGAATCCGCAGCTCAGATATTTTAACTTCACAGATATTCAACTTCAAGTGGGTCACGGAACTTCCTTGTAGCATGATGGAAGCAAAGGAAACTTCCCCCAGGAAAATGTTTCAATTTCAGGGAATCCAGAGTCCTGCTGAACCCTCTGTAGAATTCCTCAGGTATGTTTCCCTGACCTGGTGTTCATCAGTTGCAATGTTAGGGGCTACCAACTCTCAGAGGTATCTGCCACCCTGCAATCATAAAATTCTATGTTTATGTGCATATTTCTGGGAGAAGAAATCATCATTGTAATCTGGTTGACAAAGAAACCCATTCTCCAAAACGCAGGTCTGGTAGATAATAATAATTTTGAAGGTTTATATAAGTTTTTCCTACTGAGAAAAGTGTCCACATGCATTATTCTCAGTGACCCAAGAGAGTGGGTCATTGGAGATTCAGAGCTGGGTCTAAAGAATAGGAGAGCTTAGTTTGAACTCAGATCACTTTTCCTTTTCTATGAAGCAGCTGTGCCCTTAAGGGATCTTTCTTCCTCAGATCTCACATCTGCCATATTCACAAGTATTTCTGAAGAGGTTCTGACTCCCAAATCTTAACCCTCCCTTAACATTGACAATCAACTCCAACATTTAGAGCAGGAGAGGAGTTCTTAAGCAAGGTGCTCCTGGGTTTTCACTGTGAGATCCTTCCTGACCAGGAAGAAAAATCAAGAGATGAAGGATGTACAATACAATGAAATTCTCTTTCACAGAGAGTACAATTAGATTTTAAAAAATAATTTTGCTTAAAAGGCAGCTGTGTTGGGCTGGGATTGTGTCTCAGTGGTAGAGCACTCTCCTAGCACGTGCAGGACCCTGGTTCGATTCTTAGCACCACATAAAAATAAAGGCATTGTATTGTGTCCATGTACAAAAAAGATTCTCTCTCTCTCTCTTAAAAAAAAAAAAAGCAGCTGTGTTGTGGACACATTTTTTCCTTTGGATAGGATTAATTAAAGATGGTTTGAAGATTAATTTAATAAGGCTAAGTTTACTCAGAATGTCAGCTGTATTTCACACTGCTGGTATTTCAAATTATAACTCTTTGTGTTCCTTTTTCCTTGAATAATTTTGGTTGTCTTCATGAATATGAGCAATCATACTATAGTTTTCTTTGAAATATTTTATGCTTTAAAGTATTTTCTTCTTGGCCATTAAGAACTAAATACACAAAGCACACAATCTGATAAAATATACTCATTTTTTCTTTAACTGTAATTTTTTTTTAATTAGCCACAAATATTGAACTAGATCATGAATCATTCTACATTAGCAAAAATTGGCATGTTACTTCCTCAAAGCTGAATTTCTTCAAAGAGTATTGAAACTTTGGAAAAAAAACTGTCTTTTTGGAGTAGAATGATTCATAAATTGTTTGAGAATGTAGGCGATGATTTCTTAGTTTTTAAGCCTGCAGTTCATGTATGAATTATAGTGCCTAGAACAGTCTCATTATTTTGTTTTCATTTACTTAATAGTAACAATTTACTATAATTGAATCTTTTAATCGAGAAATAGCAGGGCGCTTTACAAGCATTAATTAACGCTCCCATCTCCTCAATGCGGTAGGTAAGTGCTAACCCTGTTTTATGAATGGAGAACTTCAAGAACAGAGTTAAGTGACTTGCCCAGGGCCACCCAGGAAGCCAGGAGAAGAAGACCCAGAAAAACTACCCATTCTTGGTCTGGGCTGATGCTCATCCCATAGATTCTCAAAGTGGAAGCAGGCCCCTGTTCTTCTAATTTAGGTGAAATCTGAGAATAAAGAGAAAACATGGGAAACCCTCTAATCTTTACCCTCTTGCTTCATAAATGAGGAAACTGAGTCACAGGACTCTGATGTGATTCCACCACCCAATTTGCTTGTGCATTCATTCATTCAAGAAATATTCACTGAATACCTGTTGCATGGCAGGCATGCTGAGATTATAGAAATACAATGAATGGAAGAGAAAAAGTCCCTATTCTTGAGGACCTTGGGTAACTGTGGGAGGGAGAGAGTCAAACAAGTAGACAAATGGGTTTTCTACTGTATCAGATTGTGATACGTGTTTTTGTTATTATTATTATTATTAAAGAAAACAAAAGGGGAGAGGAAGTGCCAAATGTGCACAGGAAGAGAGGTGTTGCTGGTTGATTTGATGTCACTAAAAACTCATTGATGATAGAATATTTGAGTAGAAGTAGGAGGGGAGGGAACAAGTCCTGAAGGTAGCAAGAGGAACAGCTTTCCAAGCCAAGACAGAACAGCTGCAAAAGCCCCGAGGTAGGAGAGTACTCGGCTCACTTGAGGAATGAATAGTGAGTAGGACAATTTATCCAGGATAAGTGAGCAAAGAGGAGAGTCTTAGGTGGTGAGATCAGAATGCAAAAGGAAGCGATATTTTAAAGCACTTTATCAGCCAGTTGTGAAGACGTGGACTTATCCCCTGACTGACATGTGAAGCCATGAGAAGATTTGGGGAGAGGAGTGATGTAATCTGACTTCACATTTCAGAATGATCCCTCTGGTTGTTATGTAAAGAAGAGTCAGGAGCACATGGGGGAAATTGTGTCAGTAAGACAACTAGTTAATGGTCAAGGGATTATAGTAACATTGAAAATCAATCTGAGCCAATGGCAGGGAGTAAGAAAAGCTGTCAGGAACTGAATTGCCACAGCATTAAATTCCAACTTCAAGGCACAAGAGCTTCTCGTTCTTATTCCAGGTATTTAGTGAGCTTTAGAAGATTTAAAAATATTCCCTTCAGGTGAATAGCAGCAACTGAATCTAAACTTCCTCTAATGTGTGTTGGTTTTGTGTCATCATGCATTTTATAGTCACAGAACAGCCACAGTAGAATTAAATTCAGGAAGGTAGTGGTGGGGACAGACAATGTTTTCCTCATCAGGATTGTTCCATTTTCTTTCTTCTTCTTTTTTAATTATTTTTTTTTAGTTGTTGATAGACCTTTATTTTATTTATATATATGGGGTGCTGAGACTCGAACCCAGTGCCTCACACATGCCGGACACATGCCAGACAAGTGCACTACCGCTGAGCCACAGCCTCAGCCCCCTGGGTTGCTCCATTTTCTTAAAAGGGAAACCCCCAGCAGATGTTTTCTTACCTCTCATTGGTCAATAACAGGACCACACAATATTCTGAGACTCTTGTTTCACTGTTGAAAGAGACAAGATTACTTTGTCTGGTCTAGAGCATTCGTGACTCATCTCTTGTATGTATATGGAGGAGATGCATTCCCCAAGATTAAGGTCTCTTTGCCTGCTCTTGAACACAAACTCAGGAGTCTTTTAGTCTGAGAGGAGGGATAAGAGTGGAGCAAGGGAGTGTCACGATGAATACTTTAGGTAGGATACTTTGGGCTGGCTTTTCTAGACTTGATATTTCAGCTGTGATTTGAATCTCCTCAAGGAAAAGGAATTCAACCTGGTTGGTTAGAGAAATGAGTATATGCACAGTGACTGGAAATGATAAAATATGAGTTTGACAGATAGATAAGAATGAGTTTAAGAGTCTGGATTGCATTTACATACCATGGGAGGATTTTAAGTGCAAGAATGACTAGATCTCATTTACATTTTCAAAAAAAGTCACTCTGGCTATGGAGTAGACAATTCATGGCAAAAGAAGCAGAGATGGATTCGAAGGTTATTTCAGGCTCACGTGGCAAGGAACTGAAGCCTCCAGCCAAAAACCAGCAGGGAACTGACCCTTCCCCAGTTTTGACAACTGCAGTCCTGACTGACAGTGAACCACAACCTCATGAGTGACCCAGAACCATCCAGAAAAGTTCCTTTCACTTTCCTGACTCTCAGGAACTGTGTGAGATAACAAGAGCTTACTGTGTTAGACACTCTCTTTTGGAATAATTTATTATGCCACCGTAGATTACTATCATAGGTAGTAGCCATGGAAGTGGAGAGAATTGGGATTTTAGAGAATTTGGACACTGTATAATGAACGAAGGAGAAAGAGTCTGATCAAAGGTAGCTTCCCATATCGTTCACTTGAGCTACTGAGGGATGCTAGTACAATTTTCTGAGATAAGAAAATTTATAGGAAAGAAAATGTTTTCAGTATTCCTACAGGGTAGGGATAGATCAGAGTTTCATTTTAGGCCATGTGAGGTTTGAAATGTTGATTATTTGTTAAGTTGGGCAACTGGCTATGAGTCTGGAGTTCTGGGGAAAAAAAATCGGAAGTGGTAAAATAGACTTAATAATTTCTAAAATATAAGTGGCATTTAAAGGCTGTGACACTGGATGAAATAGCCCAGAGGGAGAAGAGAGGAAAAGAGGGAACCCAGAGCATGAACTTGGGCCTACTCAACACTGTTGTTCTCATTGTAAACATTGATCGGGGAGTGAAATATGAATATCCATATTAAAACACAGCTCCCTCTACAAATTAAAACTCAAAAGGGGAACACATGTAAGTGTTAAGTTGCCCATTCTGGGCCTATTCAATATGGACATTACTGCTGAAGAAACCCTTCAGACCTGTTTATGAAGTGGCATTTGTGCACTGTGACTATGTGTTAAGATCACTATGGGGACTTTACCTCCTGAACTTCCTGACATTTAGTATATTTTCATCTGAAACCTTCCTATTGTATGACCATAAAGTTACGAGTTAAACATATATGGCTATGCACAGCAGCTTCCAATGGGTCTAAATGTCCAGGGAAACATGTACCATGATATTAGCTCTTTATGAGTGTGGAGAAGTCTGAGGAAATGCATTTCCATTTCATATTCCATAGCAAATTATAGCTCGGTATGGGCCTTTAAAAAATATATTTGCTTTACTTCAAACAACTCGCTTACCCTGAGTTTTTCCAGGAGTGTTGGCCTGTTATACTTCTGAGGCCTCTTTTATAAATGATGTGGTATTTCAGAACCTTGTCAGCCCCAGGCTCCTTGAAGCAGGCAGGAGGGTTTCTCTACGGCTATAAAGAGTTTGCTTAAGGAAACCTAAAAGAAGTCTTCCATTTGAGGTCAAGTTCCTTTGCACTGAAAACATAGTCTTCAATATATGAAGTTAATATAGCATATTGTTGGCGATCATGAGGACACATGTTTAACACACTTTGTGGAAAGATGCTAAAGAGTGATTGAATTTCTTCTCAATCTCTTGTATTGGCAGAATAACAGGACTAAAAAATATGGGAACTTCTTGAAGATTGACTATGAATAATTTCCACTCCATAGACTTTTCTTTTCCTATAATAAGGAAGACCAAGCCCTCGGGGAATGAAGACTTTTGATGTGATTTTGCAATTTGTGCTCCTCTAAGAATACCCCCTCCAGGCCCTGTACGTCAATCATGACATGCTACCAGCAGGTGGCAACAGTGAGTACAATAGCGTTGAAAACCCCAACTCAGAAACTGCAGTTAACTAGGAAGGGTGGCATACTTGTGGATGCCGTGTATGCAAAATGCAGAAAGGAGCTGCTATTTGTTGAAAAAGAAATGTGTCTTACCACTCTGTCTCACATCTTCAAAAGCCCATATTTTCTCTTCTTCCAAGATTGATTTGGACCACAGGTCAATACTCTATTGCGCAGAGGGAGGTCCTTTTAATAGCCTGTAGGACTTTGCCTTTACTTCAAGGGGAAGGTGATTTGCCTTCATTTGTTAAGGCATTCTCATTTTCTGACTCGCCTGCCCCTAAGGACCTCCTAAAACAACTCTGAAAAGCAAGTGGCAAGAAATAATTTATTACTTAGAACACTTAGCAGGAAACAGCTTATTTGAACCTGTGAAGTGGAATATCAGAAAGCCAGGAGGGCTATTTGCAAGAATGACAGATCTTGATGGATTTTAAAGCAGGCAGCAGGGATTCACTGACTTGAATGCAATCTTATTGACAGGAGTCCCATTTCTTTGCAGATACTACCTCACAGAAAGGGGATTTTCCACCTGCAATGGCCTTCATATGGTTTCAGAACTAATGTCAGGACAGATACAAGATGGTACAGTAGACATGGTATGTATACCACCAATGAGGGCTTAAACGCTCTTTCAGGTCCAAGGAGCAAGGCTATTTGAGGGGAGGTCATGTGAAGGTGAGTGTTCTTGGGATAACATTTGCTTCATGAGGTACAAACCCTTGGAGGAGCATCTTTTGCAGGCAGTGGATGAGAAAAAAGAATAATAAGGACCTGCCTTGCATTTGGATCTGCTGAGTGCAGAATTACCTTGCAGACTTGAGAAGACAGTAGGGCCCCAGTCATCATGATGCTCCAAGGGCAATAAATGCAAAAATGTGAGGGCATTCTTGCAGGCATAGCCTTAGTGGGGCAGCTCTTATCTGGTCCTTCCAAGAAAAGGAAGCAAGTGTATAAGCATTTTATGGAAATCAATTGCCTTCCATCCCACTTGGAATCTGTAGTGTTTGCACCTTCCTGAGGCACAACTGCAGTCATTTGTGGGGCCTGGTCCCACTTCACTCCCTCTTGAGACCAACAAATTGTCCTATCACTAGGTGCATACCGTGTCTGTGTTACAATCTTTAAAAGAACACAGTATAAGACATTGGACTCTGACTTTGCCTATAACTGACATCTGAATGCCGGCAAGTCACATAATTTTGGCATTTCCATTTACTCATCTGTCACACAGGGTAATGATTCTTTCTTAGAGACCTTACAGAATATATAATAGTGGTAATTAATTATAATTATTGCTTATGCATTTGCTAATTGCCAGGCCCTCTGACTTAGCTCTATAGATCTATGTCTGAGGAGAGTTGAAGTCCTCCCAACACCCTCTAAGGCCCTGTAAAATATGTCTTCCCTACCTCCAACCTCATTTCTTCTTGCTCTCCTTCCACCTGATGCTGGTCTGCCTGCTATGTATTGAGTACTTAGGGTCTTCCTCTTGCACATTTCTTTTGCCTGATTCTCTCTGCCTCTGGATATGAACTTAGTGAAATCTCTCATCATCTTCCAATATTTATTCCAAACTTAATAAGTCTACAAGGACCACACTTAAAAATTGCAACCTGCCCCCCACCCAGACCTTTAATATTACTGATGACCTATTTCTGGGTTTCATTTTTCCATATTTCATAGCACTTACCTATTAACTATGAGTGCTATTTAATGTCTGTCTCCCCTAATTAGAATATAAGTTCTTTAAACACAGGAATTTTTGCCTGTATGTTTGTTTTTGATGGAGTATCCCAAATACTTTCAAGTGCCTGACATGGTAAAGCATTCAGTTCATATTTGATCGATGAATCATAGCACAACAGTACTGTTATACACACACACACACATACCCCTACATCCACAAATGCACACTCATCCTTATACTTACATAAAGGATTTAAATTTATTTCAGATCTTGATTAGGTTTGATGATAACCTATGCTGCATTCATATTAGAAATGTTTAATATGCATTTCTAGTATGAAATGCTTAATATGCTTTTAGGTGGATATGCTAACTTTTTTTTTCTAACTTGATTTTCTTAGTTTGGGCTGTTACTGGATCATTTTCATAAAAGAAAATACCTCCAATTTCAGAAATAGTATACCTCATTTTATAGACATTTGTTAGAAAGTATAGTCTTTCTAATGTGAGATAACAGTGAGATGATATAAATGAAAAATTCGAATCTAGGAATGTTTTAAGAAAACTGCACTTTTAATGCTTTCAGTATATGAAGTAATGGTAAGCAAGCAACTAAGATGTTACAAATGAATACCTGCTAGACCTAGCTGAATTAATAGATAAGAATCATTTACAATTAACACTGTTTGTATGCAGTTGGGTACTTGTAAATGTGTTTGAAAACAATTTGTTCTCTTAAGTAAATTTAAACATGCCCACCTCCACCCTTGTTTACCTTATTAATTTGCTTAATCAGTCTATTTTCTATAGATAATGGGAAAGTAAACTGAACAGACCATAGCAAAGCCATCTTCTAATTGCCACAAATTATAAATCACAAAGTATCTTCATTAATGAGATTCTTTCTTGAAAAAGTGACGTTCCATAATGTAAATACTAGTTGAGGAAAGTTTCCAGGGCTGTTTTTGGACTATGGCAAAAACACTCCTATGGCATCCAGAAAATGTTTGAGCCACAAAATGTGAGTTTTATCCTACTTACAAATGAATATTGGTGAACAGAGGTGAGGGTCACTTCAGTTCAATTTAGTTCAATGGGTGGTTGGCTTAGTTTTCTCCGTTTGGGCTGTTACTGGGTCAAGGAAACCTGCCTACTTTTGCTAGGTACTTTGCATCTTCCCTTGTTTGGAGTGAGAGATTCTAGTTTCTTCTGCAATAGCCTCAGGATTGTCATTTAGCTTTGGCCCAGTGCTCATGCGGAGTGCTAAGTGCACTATTTCCCCAGACAGGACATTGCATGATTGCATAGTTCTAGATGTTAGAAAGTGCTTCCTCATGTACAGCAAAAACTTCATGCGTGGCCCCCATTGACTATAAAATCTGCCTAATGATAGAATAAGGTCTATTGACCTCTTTTTCCCCCTACTTTCAAGATCCTTTCTCAAGAAAGCCACTAATAACATTGGTTTTAGTTTTTTCTTCTCCAAACCATATAAGATTATTTCTTAGTAGTTTCTCAAGAAAGTGAATATCCACATACATACAAAAACAGTTCATCTTTTTCTTTAGAGGTTTGCCATTTTCTTTTGTATTGGTTCTTTTTCAGTTATACAGAACATTAGGATTCATTTTGACAAACTTACAAAAGCATGGAATATAATTTGTTCTAATTCAGTCTCCAGTACTTTCCCTTGCCCTCCTCTCCTCCCTCCTGGTCTCCTTCCCTTTACTGTTCTTTCTTCTATTTACTTACAGTTTTGTATTTTTTTTAATTGGTATCTTGTGGATGTCCATTGTGGACCAAGACTCACTGTGGTATATTCACATATGTACACAGGAAAGTTAGGAGAGATTTATTCTAAAGTTCTTTCCTTATTCCATTCCTTCTCTCTCCTACAATCTGTTTCATCTACTCCATTGATCTTTATTCTATTGAATACCTTCAAGTGCCTTTATTCTATTGAATTGAAGGCATTTGGGATACTCCATCAAAAATAAATATACAGGCAAAAATTCCTGTGTTTAAAGAACTTATATTCTAATTAGGGGAGACAGACATTAAATAGCACTCACAGTTAATAGGTAAGTGCTATGAAATATATAAAAAAAATGAGACCCAGAAATAGGTCATCAGTAATATTAAGGGTCTGGGTGGGGGGCAGGTTGCAAATTTTAAGTGTGGTCCTTGTAGACTTAATTAAATTTGGAATAAAGATTGGAAGATGATGAGAGATTTCACTAAGTTCAAATCCAGAGGCAGAGAGGATCAGGCAAAAGAAGTATGCAAGAGAAAGACCCTAAGTACTCAAGACATAGCAGGCAGACTGGCACCAGGTGGAAGGAAAGCAGGAAGAAATGAGGTTGAAGGTAGGGAAGACATATTTTACAGGACCTTAGAGGGTATGGGAGGACTTCGACTCTCTCCTATTGGGGAAGGGGTTACCAGGGATTGAACCCAGGGTTGCTTAACCACTGAGCAACATCCCCAGCCTTTTAAAAATATCTTATTAGAGAGAGGGTCTCACTGAGTTGCCTAGGGCCTGGCTAAGTTGCTGAGTCTGGCTTTGGACTTGCAATCCTCCTGCCTCAGCCTTCTATCTTGCTGGATTAGGAGCATGTGTCACCATACCCAGTCGTGATTGTGTCATTTTTGACTACAGGAGGAAATCTTTAATTAGTAAGGAAGTCAAAGGGAAAAAAAAAAGACTTTGCTCTGAAGAGGTTTATGCATAGGCAGCTTCTCATGGGTACCAAGCATATGTAGTATGAGACACATGATTACTTCATGGAGAAGTCCTGAGGGACAGACACCTGTTATTGGTGCTTGTTTCTTTCAGTTATTACTCTGATGCCATTACTGACATCATTGGTCCTATAAACATCTGAGTTTGATAATTGCTTCTGTTATTCTAGAGAGGATAACACTGATGTGCAGATTGACTGAGAACCTGTCCAGATAGTAAGCAAATTTCACCAAGAATCAAATCTAATTCTTTGGACCTCCATGAACAACTGTGAGAGAAGTTATGTGGAGTACACCTATCAAAAATGAAAACTGCACTGCCATATATAATCGTGACTTGAAGTCTTCACTGTGGTACCCTAGCTTTTTCTATTTGATCCAAAACAAGAGGAGGTAACATCTTAGGTCCTTATTTGGTCTCTAAATACACTGCTTGGAGAAATAGCTAGACACACAGCAACTGTCCGTCTGAGAATCAGTTTAAGGTATGATCAGTATAAAAATCATAATTAGCAAAAACTATGCATTCTTTTCTCAAACTCAAGTAACAGAATTATCAGGAGGAGATTAAATATTGGAATAGAGTAAGGTGAAAAGAGTAATGAAGGAAAATCACCTTCAACTTAAAAATAGGGACATCTCCTATCAAAGGGGATTCTTGCAGTGGGTGTCTTCCATCACTACAATGATCCTTTTAAAGTCCCCCTTTTCTGCTCTACCTCTATGGTGGATTTTATTTGTTGGAAAATGAGGACAGGGCCCCTGAGCTTTTGGGAACATTCAACCTACTTTATAGAGCTATTCAGGGGGGCTGGAGGGGACAGGACTATAAATTAATGATTACACACAGCTGTTACTTGAATTTCTAGAATCCTAACCAACACTTTGGTGGCTTTGATGAGCTCATATTAATGCTTCTTGTCACCTACCAACATACTTCCAAAGTTTGGAGAATAAAAGATGTTAATTTCAAAGTTTATAAAATGTTTGTTAACTTTTAAGGAGAAAATCAGTGTGGCATAAAATAGTTACAGAGTGATAGCATTAGAAATAAGTAATTAGCATAAATAAATATTGTGCCTGGGATCGAATTTTAATAAGATTAGCTAAATGGATGGTTATGTAGAAGCTGTCATTGAATTTGTATTCGTTTTTTATATGTTAATTACATAGTAGCCTATGATATTATGCAAATGCTTTGCATATTTACCAAGTTTTTCCATATTTGCCTAGCTGAGGATGAAGACATTGGTGCACATTGAATTTATAAAATGTGCCACATTATTACAAAGATCGACCTTTTCAAAAAAAATCTTTTCCATTGCTTACTGGTCTTTGATGAATTGATGGAAGTCCCTTGTTAAATGGAAGAGGAGGTTCACATAACATTTTGCTGAGCAGTCTCCCAACCTCTCTGTTCTACACAACTTTTAAACAACATGTGTGAATCCTGCCCTCTAATCTCAAAATAATATATGCCTTGTTAGAGAAAACAAGTAAAAAAAAAAGTATAAAAGAAAAAAAAATCACCTTAAAAATTAGCAATGTCAATATTTTAATATTTTTCTTTCCTGTCTTATATCTATCAGGAGATAAGGGAAAACATACTTGAGATGATAATAAACATGGAACCTAAACAGCAAAGTTGCATGTGTTATTGATCACTATTGTGAAAATATTAAATGCTGATTAATGGCTCTTGCCTGCTTTTTTCCTGGCACTCCTATGACAATGATCTAAAGCTATAAAGATATTGAGAGTGAGTTTCTTAATTTTTTAAAATTTTAATTTTTATTTGTTATTTTTAGATATACATGATAGTAGAGTGTATTTTGACATATTATACATCCATGGAATATAACTTTCCATTGAGAGAGAGTTTATGAAAGCTGGAGTTTAATCTGTGAGGCTTATTGGAAGATAAAACCACTAAGAAAAAAACTTCGAAATCTATGAACTTTTTGGAGTAAAATTTTGTATATTAAGTTTTCCTAAATTAATGTTAGACTTCAAAGAAAGGTGATAACGGCATACTTTTAAGGAATATCTTTTATACCATATTAAATGAAATAGAAAATGTTCTCAATATCTGTAATCCACACATTTATTATAATTTATGGCTAAGAGGGAAAGATGATATTTTCTACAAAGATATATATATATATATATATATTTTTTTTTTTTTTTTTTTTTTNCAAACAATTTTTTTTTTTTTTTTTTTTTTGCTTTCTTGAGGTCCAAAGTACAAAGACATGAAATGACAGTCATTTGTAGGTTTCTTCTGATTTAATTCTGGGAAGCATGGAAAGAGAGAGTTGGTAAAAGTACAGTGTTCCCATCTGTTGAAACTTTTGAAGTGTGCTGAAAACCTTTGAGCATAACAATACCTTCACCTTTCAAAATATCACATAACTCTAGCTTATTTAGAAGAAAATAAAACAAAACAAAACCGAAAAACCCCTCTAACCAAACACTAATATAGTACTTGTAAACCAGATTGTTCTTTTTGCTATTTCTGAATAAGTAACCCTAACACATGGTTAGTGGGATATTTCCACTGCTGAGGTGGCATTCTTTTTGTGCCCTGGGCTTTGCAACTTGTGAATTTTTAAATTTTACCCTGGTCATTTTATACCCTATTTGATATTCCCAGAGTTCCAAATGCACTTGAAAGTTAAGCAAGACAATTAGAAGTGTAAAGCTGCAATTGAGAGTTTCATAAACTTCTCTTTAGATTTGGAGTAATGAAAAGGGACACTAGTCATGAATTTCTGCATGAAAATTTTAGGCTTTCTGTTGTTAACAAAATTAAGATCTTGTGGTGCACACCTGTAATCCCAGTGGCTTGGGAGGCCGAGGCAGAAGGATCTCAAGTTCAAAGCCAGCCTCATAAACTTGCCCTAAGCAGGGAGACCTGTCTCATAATAAAATACAAAGTTGTCTGGGGATATGGTCCATTTGTTAAGTGCTTCTGGGTTCAATCCATTATATATACACACACACACACACACACACATACATACATACATACATACGTACACATACATATATATACCGACCTTGTGAGCACTTGAGCTGTCTCTGTCTTATCCAGGTCAATCTTTCTTTACCAAAAGAGTAAAAGTGTCCATATGTTACAGTTTGCTGGGGCAGTCCCAATTTGTCTCTAGACCCTGTAACAGTACCTCCGGTTATTCCCAAGAGTCTCTGGTTTAAATGATAAGTTTTATAGTCATAGGACCATCAGCATCATCCTGAGATGGCTGCAAGTGCAGAGCTGGGAGACTGCTACGGGAGCTCCCCACATGAACTCAGGTTCATTTGCTACAGGAAGTGATTACAGAATTGGAGGGGGAGATTTCATGGTTACCTTGATATGGAGAAGGCCTCCAGAGAGAGTCTTAATTTCAAACCTGTTTTCCCACTGACAGATAAATCCAGAGAATCTCTGCTTTCAATCCACTGTAGAAACAAGAGTAAAGTTTTCCATACATTGCTGTGAACTAGTTCTGTGTTCTAAACACTCAATTAAATCCTGGACCAGAAATCTCCTGTGCCAGGGAGTCAAGATTCTCCTTTTCCCACTGGGCTTTCTTACATCTGGAGAAATAAGTAACCGGGACTATAAGGAAAACTAGTTATCATGGAAGAGGAAGATGGGTTTAGAATCAAAAGGATAATGTCATATAAGGGAAAAAAAGGTTGTTACTACAGTTGCTTAACTGAGGGTTAGGGGTTCTAGATCATGACAAAGAAGTCATGAATTGATAAGCAGTATGGAAATCAGCTCCACCAGAAATGCCCGAAGGCAGGAGGAGTTCAGGAGGAGAATTTCCAATAGGGTTATTTCAAATACTTCAAGTTTTCCAAGAACAGGATCTCATTGATAAGGCAATAACCTGGAATTAATACTCATTCCCTGCTTTTTTTTTTTTTAACAACAATGAAATGGGAAGATCGTTTTCTGGTCAATACATATTAAAAATAGAATTTCTTGTGAGTCAATTATTGCAACTATAGCAATGGTGAGTCACCATTTTAAATGACTTTTCAACTCTCAAAATGCTGCAGTTGCTAAGAATGACATCGCTTTTCCTGGAGTTGACCTCCAAGACAGTCCTGGGAGCACTGTTTTTTTTTTCTCTCGGCTACTTTTCCTTTGTGCACCTGCAGTTTTGAGTCAACAAAAATTGCCAACCTGGGGTGATAAGCTCCATATAAATAATTAATGACATGGAACTAATTACTCCTGTATTAGGCCACCTGCACCCTCAAAGCCCAAGAGCCCCAGGTGTGAAAATTGCAGGGGCAACTAATTGTGAGCTGCATTCCACCAGGTAAACTCTGCAGAGGAGCCCCTGGCTGCTTCCTGAGCTCAATTTTTTTGTTGTTGTTGGGTTCAGCAAGTCACACATGGGTGGGACTGGCTGCATTTGTAGCTATCTCAGAAGGAAACCAGATGACATAGTAACTCTTGAAAACCAAGCCCTCAGAGGCCACCAGGAGGTAATAGGGATTAGGCTTAATTAGAGGAAAATACACCTTGAAGAATACAGTTGGAAATTGTCCCTTGGGGTCTGGGAAACCTGCTGCAACAACCTTGTGTGAAAAAGCTACATGTAAGAGCCTTGGGACTGCTATTTTATTTTATCAGGTAGATTCAACCAGAGCACTTTAGGATTCCAGTCTCTGAATAAAGGAATTATAGGATGTTCGTACTTCTTTTGAAGGAGATTTTTTTTTTTTTTTTTTTTGGTGCCTAGGTGATGATGGTGGTGGTGGTGGTGGTGTGTGCGGGTGTACGTGCACATGTGTGTATGATGTAGTCTAAGATCTCAAAATATTGTTTCTGTTGCAAAGTACCATCTAGTTTATGCTGACACCAGAACAAGCTCTTAAGCCGTCTTATAAAACCTTCTGGAATGAAGACAAAAGGCACAAAATGTGATTGAAGTTATTACTTCTTAATGTCAAATTGACTGATTTTAGTTGGTGAGAATTCAGTCTGAAGATTTAGCTCTTTGTTTAGTTATAGTCTCTTACCAATAATCTGTCCTGTGTCATGGTTTAAAGCTGAGCTAAGGAAAACATTTGCCTACTCAATGGCACATTTATAAAGTAGTAGAATTGAAGATGATGAAACTCCTTGGAAAAAATTCCAGTTGAATTTGTCCAACCACATATTTTTCTTTCACACACACATACGTACACATTATTTTGCATGAATTAGATGATAGAATGCCTATATTGGTTGTTTTTGTCATGAAAGTTTAAAACTTAAAAGAAAAGACTTTGTTTCCTTTTAATTTATTTAATTTCCTTTTAATTTATTTAATTAATTCCTTAATTTTCTTTTAATTTACTCCCTCATTTATGTCTCTGCCCCCTTAACTCTGCAATTAGGTTTAACTTGCAATTTTCTCAATGCTTATTATTGAATTTTAATTCATACTTAAACAAATATATAGGAATCTCTAATAAAATTTTAAATTACTAGGCTTTATGTTTTGGAGCAGCATTAGGTTCACAGAAAAAAATATGGGCAGAAAGTACAGAGCTCCCATGTACTCACCTCCCCATTTCCTCTATTTTTAATATCTTGCCTTTGTGTGATACATTGTTACACTTGATGAGCCAATTGGGATTTGATAAATATATAATAGCATAATTCTAACATTACATGGTCATACAAAATGACCTAGCTGCCCTAAAAATTCTGATCTCTTTTTTTTTCAAAAACATTTTGACTTTCTCTCAATTTTTTTCAGTCAGTTGACAGAATGTATCCACCCCTTCCTTGTAAGTGCAGTGTAATATTCCACAATACAACCATGTCATAGTTTATTCAACATTTCCTCTTGTAAATTAGGATTCATATTAAACCTTTGTGCATATTATGCTTCAACTCTCAAAGGATTAACTTCTAGGAGCAGGGCTGTAGGATCAAAGGTTATGTACAGTATTAATTTCAATAAGCATTGCTACATTACCTTTACAGTTAGCTGCAGTTGGTGGCATTTCCATTGATGATATGATAGTTCTTTCTGCTTTAATTCTCACTAGGAGTATTGTAACTTCATATTTTTATATGCTTGATCATTTTCATTTGAGGAAGATACACAACACTCTAGTTACATATGTTGGCTCTGAATTCTGATTGGGTTTAGAGGTCCCAATTTTTGCAACCTTGGGAAATTCATCTCATTTCTTAGTGCCTCAGTTTCCCCATAAGTAGCATATGGAAGATAATGATTCTAATACATCATAGGGGCAGGATAAAGAACATAGCAAGCGTAGCTTATGCCTGGCCTGGTTATTTACAGTTTTTATTACTAGAATATTACAGATAGATCTTTAGATACTTTACAAACAACACCTAGGAATGTTGCCTCATTATGGTATTCTTGGTAAATTGTAGAATCCACTAGGTGTGGTGGTAAATAGGTGAGATCGAGGCAGGTACCTATTAATGCCATCCCATAGACTACAGTGTCCCAAGTCAGAAGGCTACCCCTGATTATCATCTGTCTGTAAATGTGCAAAAAGATTAAACAAAATCCAGGCTGTTATAGACTTTACTCTGGTAAGTATTTTATCAGTACAGAAGTTACCATCACAGAATATTAAATCTATTCGAGTGTTATGTCTTCCCTTCCCTCCCATATTTAAATATAAAGTTGAAGTGGTTATTATTAAACTATTAAGTGGATTTTTTTTCTTTATATCTTTCTAAAAAATCTTTTGTGTGGGTGTCCCTGTAGAATCCACCTAACATGTCCTTAGATTATTTGGACCAAGACTGTTTCTCTGACTGTCATCCATCCAGGCTATTTGTAACCCTCACACAAAACCTCTGAGGCTAGAGCAAGTTATTCCTTAAATCCTTTAACAGAAACTGGAAGCATCCCTGTGAGGGAGGGAGGGAGGGGGAGAGAGAGAGAGAGAGAGAGAGAGAGAGAGAGAGAGAGAGAATTTGGAGAGGTCTGGATATTTAATCTATCTTTGAAATTGGAAGCATCATCTTCCAGAAAACTCCAAGTGGGTGGTGCTGCTGGCCACAAGTGAACTGTCCCAGCCTTCAGGTGGGGAATCTTGTGGTAGACAAGAAATTGTGAACACTCTGACAGAATGGCTCCCGTTTTAATGCTGGGCGACATCTAGTAATGACAGAAAGCTGGTTACATTGAAGAAATGCCTGGAAAAATTGTGAGGTTTTGCTTCTGTACATCTGAGAAATTTGGGGGCTACAATGAACCAGAAAATGGGGAGTATAAAGAGTGGGTCCTTCCAGTAAGCTGGCCCTACTCCCTCTGCCTTGTTTCTGAACCAAAGTCAGGAGATGTTGTCTGACAAAGGAATTTTCAGTAGCTGTGAGTAAATGTGAAAAACAAGTATTCAAAATTGGTATTGACATAAAATATCACAAGGGAAACTTCTGATTCAATACAAAAATTGAAATGAGTTATGTTTTTAAAAGGCACATTTTAATCAATCGATGATGCCATATCCAAACATCCATTTATGCCCTAGATGTTTTAAACTGTTTATTTAGTAATACCCACCCAATGCCCATAGGCACTGAAAGTGGAAAGACCTGATCTAAATTCCCTCAAAGCTTACCATACAGAATGGGAAAGTACTTGCCAAGAACTTCAATATATGTGAATCTCTGACCAAGCAAGCTTGACCCTAAGCAAGTATATGAGAAGAAAGAATAATTTTTGCATAGAAGTTCAGCCACAGTGCCACTTGGGTGATAAAAGGGGTTCAGGCTTTGAATGAGGCTACCGACTCCAACAGTTTCACTGAGAAGAAAGAAGTAGTGATATGCAGGCTGAGCGTTGCAAGAATGTTCTAGAAAGAATGAATAAATGGGTTTGTATCCCAAGTATGAGTCCAGTCTTATTCTGAAATATTCTCTTTTGTTGTCTTTTCATCCAAATGAATCTGTGAATCAATAATAAAAATGATGATGATAATGATGATTTAAAAAAAAAAAAACAACCTTATCTTTACTTTGGGCTCATGAAATATGTTGTTTACTCGAATCCAAGAAAAATTTTGGAGAGTAACTCTTGAAATGAAGGGGAACTGTATGTTGAGTGTCCCTAACAATAGTTTTTTAGAAAGTGCTTCCACTGTGGAATCCACAGAGAGTTATTAAGATGTTTTGAGAAAGCATGGTAGTGGGATTGCCAAAGAGGAGAGGGAGTGTGCCTTAGAACCTCAGAGGAAAAACAGGACTTGTCAATCATTTACATGGAAAAGACAATAAAATGGGAAGAGCTAGAGAGGACCTTGGGTTATAGGTTGATTGAAAGTTAATCTAATTATTAAATGCTTGAGCTATAAAGGATGTAACTTGAATCCTATGTCCCTCATTTCCTAACAGTGTAACTCTGGGAAAATTTCTTCATGTTTAAAATAGAGATACAAATCATTCCCCTACTGTAGGACTGCTTTTCTTTAAATGATGCATATTACCAGGACACTATTCGAGTCAAGAAAGCCTAGACATTGTCACTAAATTGTCCATATCTCTTCCATTTGTGGGCGTCGATATGTCAGAGGCAGAAATTAAAATTAGCAGGAAGCAGTCAGTGGGCAGGACTTCACCCTCTATTCCCATTCACACTTTCCCTGGGGGGTACCTTGGATGATTTATGGAAGTTTGAGTAGTGAAGGGTGGAGAAAAAACAGATAAAGGATGGGAATGACAGGCAGAGAACCAGGCAGAGAATTATTACAAGGAAATTGGTGTATGACAGGGAGGGACAGGGAGTTGGCAGGAGGATGCCTGGACCCTGGGTGTATTCACTACACCACTTATTTTGGAAAATATGTGGAAAATTGCATGCAGAGTTCGAAAATGACTGTCCCAGCTATGATTCACAAAAGAAATCGCCTTGGCCACACTGACCCTGGCATTTTTTCAGAGGTCATGTTTACACATAATTTATAAAGTTCTAACATGTGGTTGAAAGTTTCTCTGGCATATTTAGAAATGTCTGGGAGGGCATTTCTCACCACTTCACTCTGCCTGCCTTCGATTCCTGCCTATGCTTTAATTCAATAAGTATTTATTGTGGTTAGGACAAAGAGGGCTCTGGTTTTGTGTGCTATGAGCTGCAAAGCTAGGCCTGCTGGGGAGTTTAGTTCCTGCCATGTCTAACACCTGATTCTTCCCTGGCAAGTTTTAAATAATATAAAGAGCCTGTGATGTAGATTCTGTAGAAGTCTGATCATTTTTCATCTAGACCCTGACATTGGTCCTCTTTTTTTTTTTATTCTGCATTGTAACTGGGGAGATTTTTTACAAGCGCTTGGAAGGAAAGTCACAGGTGAGATGCATCATGAAACAACTCCACTTCTATTCCCTTGTGATTTGATACCGTGAAAAAAATGACTTCTCCAAAGAGACCCGTTCCATTCCTGGGTAGTTCTAGCTGCTAATATGCTCCTGTGCAAAATACTCATCCACCTGAATTTTCACTTGTTGCTCCTTGAGCTGATTAGAATAACTATATTCCGCTTTGGTATTAAGAAAGATTAATTGGGAGGATGTTATAATGTGGATCTGAAATGTTCCCAAAAGCTAATGTGTCCCTGTTAGCTTCGTCCCCAATGCAAACAATGCTCAGAGGTAGGACTTTTAGGAAGTGACTGGATTATGAGGGCTTTGATCTCATTGATGGAGTAGTCCATTGATAGGTTTGTAATTAAATGGACTATTGGGAGGTGGAGGAAGCTATAGGAGATTGGGGTTAGTTGGAGGAAGTAAGTCAAAGGGGCATGTCCTGGAAGGACGTATCTTGTCCCTGGCCCCTTCTTCCCTCCACCCCCCTGTCTCTCTCTGTTTTCTGGCTGCCACAATGGGAGCAGGTTTGTCCAGCCATAGGCTTCCCGCCATGATGTTCTGCCTCACCACAGCCCCCAAAACAGCAGAGCCAAGTGACTATAGACTCAAACCTCTGAAACTGTGAGCCAAAATTAACCTTTCTGCCTCAAAGTTGATTTTCTCCGCTAACACAGAGAATATGCCATTTTCATAGTTAATCGTTTTCCTTATTTCTTTCTCCACTCCTCTCTCTCTCCCCCTCCCTCCCTTCCTCCCTCCTTGTCTTCCTTCCTTCCTCCCTTCCCTCCTTCCTTCCTTCCTAAGTTAAACCTACCTAGTACTTTTACCAGCTTCTCATATGCCATGATCAACACTGTGTTTTTTTCCCTTTGCTTAATAATTGAAGATTTTTCTATCAGTAATCAGCAGTGTACTATTATGTCTGAAAGATTATTTGATGGGTAGACGAGGCTTTAACATGGATGAACGTGAAGTTAAATTTTAAAATAAGTTTTTTTTTTAAAAATTTCTTTTTAGTTGTAGATAGACCCAATACCCTTATTTTATCTGTTTTTATATGGTACTGGAGATCGAACCCAGTGCCTCATGCATGCTAGGCAAGCGCTCTGTCACTGAGCCAAAATCCCGGCCCCTAAAATAAGTTTTTTAAAACTTTGAAGGCTAGCTTATTGACTTGCAGAACTGATCATTTCAAGAATTTGACCAGTTTCCTAAGAAAAAGTCTTTAGATCTGATTTTAAGAGTTTACCTCTCTGCTTTCCAGAGAGATTTCTGATGACCAAATGAGATATTAAAAAAATATATATATTTTTTTAAATGGAGTTTCTAGCTTTTGGAGCAAAATGATTTTACAGTATTACTTTTTTTCCAGCAATACCGAAGTGGGCTCCTTCATCCATTTATTCTTTCCTTTGTTCACTCAATGTTTAATGAGTGCCTTAAGCTAGAAGTTATAGCATGTGAATCACATACTTGTCAGTCACTAAAAACTCTCTGTATCTCAGTTTGTCCTTCCATTGATAAAACTGGATCATGCTATTGAGAGTGTGGGTCCACATCCTGTGGCCTGTAAATCATTTGATTCTGGAGTCTGGAGGAGTAGAGAAACTAGCAGTCTCGCCCTCAATTGAAAACTGAATTAACCAAAACCCAGAGTAGTAAAGTCGTTTGACCTTTGTCCCAGTCTATTCACCAGAAGCTACAAACAAATAGATGAAAAGTCACCAAAGCCATTTTGGGACTAAGCAGCTTGTCTTTAGGTTGAAATAAAAAATGATATGGGAAGGTTTAAAAATTGCAAGTTATTCTTTTTCATAATATTGAGTGGAGTGTTACTCTCCATAGACCTCTGAGAGCATTTATGGCATCTGTTGAATAGGAATAGCTCTCGGGGAAATATTTAGAGGCTGTTGTTAAACTTCCTGATCCCTCTGAGGTTGTAGCACCTATTTATTGTGACTTAGCAGCAAACTTATCTGTAGGACATTTTTCTAGACACCTTGACTTCGGCAACAAAGACAAGAACCCAGAAGGAATCATAAAAAGTAATTGAGCAGCCAGTTGGATGTTATAAGTTCTATAACTGTGTTTTAACAGGAGAATTCTGCAAATTCAAGGTATGCAAAATGCTATTTAAATGGTGTCCTTAAGATGGTGGGAAGAATTTAATCATTTTTAGAAAGATGGCTTGCAGATACGCTTTTTAATCATACTGAAAGTTGAGAAACCTCATTGATGTGGAAACATTATTAATATGGAATAATATCAGAAACATGAGCTATTACTATGATCTGTCCAGTAGAGCAAAAAACAAGTTAAATTTGATATTGAAGATGATTTGGAAAGAGCAATTAATTCTGGTCCAGGAGGGTGGGATTTTGTTGTTGTTATTGTTTGTTATTGTAAATGATATTTTTAAGTAAAAGGATTTCTAAACTGTAAGCCTCCAGGCTATATTCCCCAACCCTTTGAAGTTGTGATTTAGGCTTGCACCTATGCCATGCATGTCTTCTACCTCTATCTCATTACCATCTTTGGAAACCCATCATTAAGCATATTACTTAGCAGTATAGGTAAATTTTTTTCAAACACATGCCACTAAAATGCCAAAAAAAAAAAAAAATTTCCTGGACATCACTAACTTCCTGTAGCCTTATATACGGTAAGATTTTAGAGCTGTAATGTAGCTTTGTTAAACAAGAGAGTTTAGTATTGGAGAATTTGGACTGTGACCAACTTATCTGCAGCCTAAGACTGTTATCCACCTGGGCTGAGCCTGACAGAGGTAGAGGGTCTTGAGCTAATTAGTTACTTCTTGCCAGAGGCTGGGGATTAAATCATATTTCCTGGAAACAGTATAATTCTATCAATCTGTTTTCAAAGTTTTGTACTTCTAAATAGTGTCACCAATTTGCAAAGTTGCATGGTTTATTGCCCCCAGTATTTGAGCACCTGGTGGAAAAGGAAAGGAAACACGTGGTTGGACTGATTTCAGGCCTGGAAGTGCAGCAAAAGAACAAGGTAAAAAGGAGTTAATAGGTGAGTTAGAAGTTGAAGGATCAAACCAATGCGGGAAGTGACAGACTGAGCAAGATGGAAGGAAGACTGTTCTCAGAGAGGAGGGTATTTGGAATTAAAAATTCAGAAGTGAAATAAGCCTGAAATCCAGATATGTCCATGGATGTAGATTAGCAAAATACAGTAGAAATGTATGTCATTGGGTTTAGGCAGACAGAGTATTGTGTATACCTGATAATGTAATGTACTTGGATGTTACCAGTTGGCAGAATGTGATCTGGGACCCAAAATCTCTAGTGGATGGGAGTAGTATTCTAAGAGTCAGTAGATACCAACCTACTGTGGAGGAACAGGGATTGGTAGATAGATTTAAGAGTTCTGAGGCTTTGTGGAGAGCTATTTCTGCAGGAGGTTGAACAGGTCCATGAGTGGTGGGGAAATTGAACAGTCTTCCCTTAGGAAAGGGGAAAGCGTGAACTTGGCAAAGGCAGATTATTTAGCAGGGGAGTGTCAGGAGGCACACATTTGACCTCAAGTTTCCTTAATCCATAAGCCACTTAGGATCTTTTTTCCAATTTAGACTTCTCGCCATCTTCTGCAGCAGTATAGCCAACACTGCAGCCTGAAAAATGACAAGATTGGTTGCTTGGTTTTAACACCTTGTTTGAAAGTCAGCAGCCTGAATAGGCAAGCCTCATCCTTCCCCCATAATGTCCCACAGCTGTGAATTCCCCAGTTAATTATATGTTGGGTAATGAGGACTTGCTTTTATCTGTACTAAATTTTAGTTTTAAGCTTTATTAATGGGCTTTCATTTTGGCACTGGTGGGAAAGGGGCAGTGAAGAGGCCCATTAAATTTTCTCTTGGGTTTTTATGAATCTTCCTTCCTTCCAAGTAGAATCATAAAAATTTGCTTCCTTTCTTCTCCTGGAACATTCTCTTCATGTATTTCAGCCCAAACGGCCCTCTCTACCATTTTTGAATACCAGGTGTGCCACTTATTAACTTCTGAGCATCTCTGTGCCTCAGTTTCCTTGCTTGTAAATGATGATTATATTGTTTACCACAGACGGTTGCTGTGAGGTATAAGTGAGGCTATGTTTGTAGAACAAGAATGATGTCTGGTAATTATGAAACCCTGTGAAAGTGTTTGTTAAATAAAAAAAGTACTGCTTCATTAATATTGTGGTAATAAAAGCTTCCTGGGAACTAGGACACAGAAAACAGCAATGTCAAGCAATTGACAGTTGTTCTCTTTTTAAAACGGAATTCTTATTCTTTGAGCTCCCCTATGTGGTCCTGCAGATTTGTATATCTCTTGTGGAATCTTGTGAACAGACACATCCTCAGAATCAACTTCATAACTTCCTCTGCTACTTTTACCCCAGGCCACTGATCTCTATGCTGTCTCACACTTTGTCCCAGCCAAAGATTAGGCATGTCAATCAAAGCCTCGGTAGTAGATTCGGAACCTGCTTTCTTCCTTGTGTGCCACACTGAGCCTCTCAAGGCCATTAGAGGGCCTTGGCTGAACTTAATTGTCAGCCCACTTCCTAACCAAACCTCTAACTCAATTAGCACTTATTTGATCATCTAAATCTTCGGCTTGAAGCACCCTGCCAGTTTGGGTGGGAGCTTTCAGTATGAAAGACACCCTTTTCCTGGGAACTCAGCCCAGACAAACCAATTCACTTCACACTTCTTTCCAACCCGCCTACAAATGGGAAGCAAATCTTCATCCCAGTTCACCTCTTGGGATTGCAGCCAGGAAGCTAATAGATCCCATCAGCCCATCTCTTCAGTTTCCTGGTCTCTTCATTCTTACCATGGCTTTTCAGTGACATATTTGCTGTGGGAAGCCATCTTATCCAGACACTTCCCTTGCTCTTTGGCAGTTCCTTTGTGTGTAGGGGGAGCAGCATTTTGGAAGATGACGTTTTTTGTCCCTCTTAACACCGTTTTATAACTTGAGCGTTAAAGACTGTTGAGCAAACAAATACAGTCTTCGGTTTTGTACTAACGTTTTATGACTGGAGAATTCAGTGACCTTCTACTTAGGCTTTGATCTTAATTATTTTAAATATCATAGGGTCTGATTCACAAGGCAGTAACGGTGGGTCATTATTCCTGGCACGATTAGTCTAGGTTAGAAATTAGCTCTGAGGCCCCCGGCACTATGCTCTAATACTTTCTGAAACGGAACACCTGTGTAATGGCTGCACAATCATTTGGTTAAATCAGTCTCTAATTTAATGAGCTCTGACTTCACATTTTTTTTTGTCATTGTTGTTGTGATCTGTAAGAGTTAAATATGTGTGTATAATTTTGAATTTGCCATCTTGTACAATTCTATGCATGCTTGACTAGTGCGACTTATTGCTTCTAATTTGTGGAAGAAGCATCTGCGTCGATAAACATCTCAATTTGAAAAATCAGTTTTTATATTAAAAGGAACAAAGCAGAAACCCCTAGTCATCCATCTCTACATCAATCTACTTGTCGAGATGTAAGATCAGCAACTGAATGCTCCATGATTTATCCCCAGGAATTGTGCCTGAAGTCACAGTGAAGATGAGATTTTAGTATCTACTCCAGAGGCTCAAGATTCTACATGCGTGTATATATATATATACATCCTTGGATATATATATATCCTTGGAAGCTTGTTATGTCCATCCCTCTCTGCTTAAAACCTTTCACTGGCTCCCCATGTTACTCAAAGTACAGCAGAAATGGATTGTTCTACATAGACACAGTCTATCCGAGCATACAGAGTCAATGAATACCCTTAGAATCATGTGAATTGTCCCTGGAGTGGGTGGATATTGGGTATCAACCAGGTGTCTGTTTCACTAATCATATTTTAATAGAGTTATTTATCTTTTTCTGGAATCTTCTGGAACTACAAATGTTGTTGTCCCTGCGCCTGCTTCCCTACACAAGGGGAAGGATTGCTACTGACTGCTCACCGATCCTAGAATTCTGAAATCCTAGGAAGTATGGTTTGCGGGAAGGAAAAGCAGCAGGCTGACAGATAGAGTGTTGGAAATCTTGTGTTTCCAAGATCTTGGAAACAAGTGGTTATATTAGGACTTTCTGGTGTGTTAGAAATACACATTATATTCACTTTAGCTAGTTTTGCTTGCTTTGAGCAACACAACTACAGTGATACAATTACTCTTCTTGCCCTACCCTCTAGCTACCTTTGTCTCCTTCCTGCTGGCTAGATAATGATTTTTCCTCACATTTTCAATATACTGTCCTTTTCTTCTCTATTTTTCTTCATTCCCTCCTCATGCACCTTAAAAACTACAGCATACTGGGAACTTTTGACTATAGTCAAATAAGTCCTTATATTCTCCTTTTTAGTTCTTTCTGGTTTTAAAGATAGTTTGACATATTATTATTAATATGTTTAAAACATACCCCCATGTCCTGAAAAATCAAGTATTTTTCTTTAGCAGATAAATGGATCACAAAAGAGAAAAACTCCAAATTTTTTCCCCTGGATATTCAACCACATTACTTAGTTAATCATGAGTGAGAATACGTATCTGTGACCAATATTCTTCAATGAGCAAAAGTTTTTGCCTTGATTCAGCAACGAAGTCTTCCCCAAATCACCTGGATTTTGTGCAGATTGTCTTGTATATTATATGGTCATGACATTCCATCATTGTCATCAAGAAGGGAAGCCTATGCCCTTTCCCTTGAAATTGGATGGACCACTAAATTGTATTAATGAATAAAGTAAAATGAAAACAGACCTATGACTTCTGATGCTAAGTCATTAAAATGCTGTACATTTCAGAATCTTTGGAATGTTCATATCATGCAGAAGTTCAAGCAGTGCATAGTGAAGCCACATTGAGGGGAATCAGCTCCTGGCCCACAGCCCAGCTAAGATCCTAGCCTATTGGCTGGATATTTCCAGCAGAAGTACAAGGTGGCCATGCAAGACCATCACGTCCAAAACAGCTCTTCGAGTACCCAGTGGAGTCACATGGAGCAGAAATGAGCAGTTTCCACCAAACCCTCACAAATTGCATCGATCACCCGCAAAATAAATAATTGTTTTAAAGTACTCATTTTAGGATGTCTTGTCTGCAAGAATAGATAACTGGAATGTAAGTTAGGAATTTATTTTTGTATTTAGCCAATGAAGTTGAAAAATGAGCCAAGAGCACCACTCATGCTAAAGTGGGGACCACCCGCAATAAAGAACCACCACCTCACCTTTGTGAAAACTTTTCTTTGCCCTGGGACCATCCTTTGAATGCAAAGTCTCTGGGACTCCACCCTTAATTCTCTCACCTCTTCTCACATGAGTAAATGTTGCACTTTGGGTCTCAGCTCTATTTAAAATCTTAGAAGCACTGATGCATAGATGGCACTGGGGGGACATTTTCCAACAGGCATTAAAGAAGCAAATGTGAAGCACAGGCATAGTCATCGTCCGGATAGCTTTAGCTTTGTCAAGGGTCAGGTGATGGCTTCAATAAGATAACATAAAAGGCAATGAATCTCCAGTGAAGAATAAGATTGTGGCTAGCAGGACTGGATTGTTTTATAGGATGGACCCCCAAAGAGCCTGGAAGCAGCTAAGTCAGAAGAAGTATAGTATATTAAAAGCCATCTTGACTGATCTCAGCAGCTTGAAGGTTCATCATGATAGTGAACCTAGTTTTAGGAACCTTGGGGCAGATGCAGTGCTCAAGGGTAGGCAACTGCTCACCTGGGTAAGGATGGCCTTACCCAGCATCTGCCATTCAGGCTCTCTGTGAGAGAGGTCAGCCAGAGTCAGCAGCCTGTCTGAGCTGTGGTTCAGAATAGTGCACCCAACCCTAAGAGCTGGGCAACAACCATTGAAGAAGTTACACAGCAGGCTTCCCCTAAGGGATAAAGAGGATAAAATTTGTGGTTATTATTTTTGGCCTATTTTTTGAATAATAGTGTTTTTCTTGGCCATCAAAAACCAAAATTGATGGTGAGACTGCAAATTGGTGCAACCACTCTGGAAAGCAGTATGGAGATTTCGTCCACCATTTGACCCAGTAATCCCACTCCTCAACATATACCCACAAGATTTAAAATCAACATGCTATAGTGATGAAGCCACATCAATGTTTATAGTAACTCAATTCACAATAGTTAAGCTATGGAACCATAGTAGGTGCCCTTCAACAGATGAATGGATAAAGAAAATGTGGTACATATACACATTGGAACATTACTCAGCCATAAAGAAGAATGAAATTATGGCTTTTACTGATAAATGGATGGAGCTATAGACTATCATGCTGAGTGGAATAAGCCTATTCCAAAAAAAAAAAAAAAAAAAACCAAAGGCTAAATGTTCTCTGTAATATAGGGATGCTGACTCACAATGGGCAGGGGTCAGGGGGAGGATGTGAAGGGGAGGTTCACTGGATTGGACAGGGAGGAGTTGGGGGAAGGGGAAGGGAAGGGGAATGGGAATGGGAAAGACAGTAGAATGAGTCAGACATAACTTTCCTATGTTCATATATGACTATATGGCCAGTATAATTCCACATCATGGAAAAATCACAAAAATGGGAAGTTATACTCCACCTATATGATATGTCAAAATACATCCTACTGTCATGTATAATTAAAACTAATCAGAACAAATAAAATAATTTAGAACAAATAAAATAATCCCCAAAAAAGCAAAAAGGAAAAAAAATACATACATTCCTAACACTGTGAGTTATTTTCCTTGATGTTTGCCTTGAATGTAGTTATTTTCTTAATGTTGTATAGATTTCAACATAAACTCTCGGTTGCTATCTTATATGTCCCTTGCAAATTCCAAAGACCTGTCTTAATTACAGAGCCTCAAGAACTGTAGAGAGAGTTCATCCTGTGGGTAAATGGGTCCTTCTGCCAGGCTGCAGAGTAGTGGAGGTGAGGAAGCAGGCAGGAGGCAGGTGAGCTGCAAAGAGGATTCCCTGGGGATCGAACCACAGGAAGCGGCTCAGGGGAGAATCCTGCAAACAGGAGGAAAATGCTGAAGCATCTTGACAACAACATGGTGCAGTTTATTTCTCATGTAAAAGAAAATGAAAAGTGAAAATAATAATAATTATTTTTATTTGTGTGCTTATTTTGTTCCATGTTGTGTGTCCAGAAATTGGGGCAAGGCCTAGCATATAGGAAATAAAATATTTATGGAAGAAATGAACACACCTAATTCTACAGCTCACCCAGTGCCTCTTTCGGATAGATTCAGGCTGATTTATTCTGAGTATTCAGTCTTTGCAACTATTTTTCCAAAGTGTCTCTTGCAACTTTAAAATAATTTGTGAGTGTAAAATATTGGAAAAACTTCTTTAGAAATCCTTATTAATACTAAAAAAGAATCAATTATTTTGACCCTACTCTAGTTAATTAATTAGATTCTCCAAATGCAGTGGAATAAAGACCATAATTTTAAGGAGCAAAAAAATCAAACAAAATTTTCCTGGTCTCCTGGCCCTCCCATAAAGTTCCTTTTATGTCCTGCTGAAAGTATACAGATTATAACCACTTATTATTAACTTGGGATCCTTAGTGTTCACTTTGTCCGAAAGTGTGGAGTCCTGCCCTCTCCTCCCACCCTTAAATAAAGAAAAACAGAAGTTAATTCACCAGAGAGATCTGTGGACATGGCCAGGTTACAGCCTTCCCCAGGGCAGGGAAACCTGATTCTCTCTTTAATAAGTAGATGGTTGACCTTGGTGACATCCACTTACCCCTTTTACTTTCTCCTTTGAGGCTCTGGGAGCTAAGTTTTCTCTCTGGGGAATAGATCACAAAAATTCAAGCTGATATGATTTCTCAGGCCAATAAGCAAGGTGTAAAAATGAAGCAGAGTGTCCCAAGCTCCGGGTTGTTCTGCTCATCAAACAGACTTATAAATACTATAAACCATCTTCCTAGGGGAATTGGTTCTGGCCTATGGCTCTAAATCCTAGGGATAGGAGTGTCATTTACTAAGCTCCTTCTTTCCCATAGAGATTTAAATGTGCAGGAGTTGGTTTTGTGACATATGCCATACTCCCTGCAAGGACCCTGGATTTCAGGGGCAGCACTTTCCTCATGGGTCCTCAGAGGCTCTCCTCAAGATGGACTCCTCCTGCCCATGTGTAAAAAGGTGGACTCAGTTCTTAACTGATTTTCCCTCATTCCCTAATTCATTCTCCTGGGATCATGCCGACTTTGTAGGATCACCTTTTAAGTGACCCACATCCAAGTTCTTCACTCAGGCTTTGCTTTTGGGAGAGCCAAACTAAGAAAACATATACAAGGACATGGACAAAAACTTTCCTATGACTGACAGAGGCAGTGGTATGCTGGCTGCCCACGTCTCCCAAAGAAAACTCCTGGATTTGTAGTGTTGGCCCATTTCTGTGGTGTGAATACTCACACCGTGGCTACTTTTGGCTCCCAAGGGGACATCACTATACTCAGCATGGGACTACGTGCACACCATCTGCCTTCCAGAAAAGCTGACTCCAGCACAACACTGCCAGAGCGGGGTCCACATGATTCTAGTAACCTACCATCAAGGAATATCAATTAAGGATGTGAAAACTATTAGGGTGCAGCTTTCTTCCAGGTGCTCTAATCCATTGTGCTTCCTGCTGCTTTATTTATTTGAAGTATTTAAAGAATGAATATTTTATGAAATTAAATCTCTTCAGAATATAAGTCACCGAGGTTGAAGACTGATGAAGTTGAATCATGTTGCATTGTTATGGTTTGGATATGAGGTGTCCACCCAAAACGCACATGTGAAACAATGCGAGAAGGTTCAGAGAAGAAATGATTGGTTTATGAGAGCCTCCACCCAATCAGTGAAATAATCGCCTGATGGGATTAATTGAGTGGTAACTGAAAGCAGGTGGGGTGTAGCTGGAGGAGGTGGGGCATGGGGGGCAGCTTTGAGGTATATATTTGTATCTGGTGAGTGTAGTCTCTCTCTCTCTCTCTGCTTTCTCATCATCCTATGAGCTGCTTCCTTCTGCCACACTCTTCCACCATGATGTCCTGCCTCATCTTGAGCCCTGAGGAATGGAACCAGCTGCCTATGGACTGGGACCTCTGAAACTGTGAGCCCCCAAATAAATTTTTCCTCCTCTGTCTTGTGCTGGTCGGGTCTTTAAGTCACAGTGATGAAAAAACTTATTAATAAAACACGTATTAAAGTACTTTCTGTCTCCCCAGAGGATAAAAGGTGACACACTCACATTGGGATAATTTAAAAAGAGGTTAGTGAAAGGGATATTTACACAGAAGTGGGACTTCAAAAATTGTACATTTCCCCCTACTTTACACAGAGTAGGGGGAAATGTACAATTTTTGAAGTTCCCCTGGGCCTCTGTTATATGAATCCTAAACCTGACGGGATAAGAGGAAGGCATAGTTATCAGCCCTGAGGACAGAAAGGGCTATGTGGAAAGGGCTGCTTGGTAGGAGTTTAAAGTGTGTAAAAGACACAGCCTACAGTTTGCAAAAGAAAGTTTGCCAAAGATCTAGCCTACAGAGCCCACAGTGACTCTCACACAGTTTGCAGGAAAGAATTACCCAGGCAGCACTTCCCCTCTTCCTTCCAATCTCCTCCTTGGGCAACCCTTTTGGCAAAACCCACACTGCCCTTTAGAAGTTTCTGGCTGGTTCTGGCAGAAACTGCATGCTCACATGAACCTCAGAGGACTCCCTGCGTTGGCACATGAAGATGTTTTCACGGAGTGGACTAATTGAGGCCATAAAGAATTAGTTTACTACCAAGGTAGGTTGCACCGTGAAATCATAACCGCACTGGGGCTCTTGGGAAGGATCAGGAAGTGGAATCCACAGTAATGCGGATCAGCCTGCTGGGAAAGCAGGGCTTTAACTAATGAAAGTACCACAATTGAAGTTGGAATAAGCCGGTTCGTCTTGCGAAAAGTGGAAAGTTAGGAGGCAAGTATGCCAGGGAACATTCTGAAGGAAATCCAAGGGAAAGGTGTCTAGACAATATTAAGGAGTGGCTGGACAACACCGTCAGCTGGTGACACAAATAACTATCTGTAAAGTTAGCGGCTCTGAATGGTTGCCATAGAAACTCTTGGAATGGAACAATGGGGTTTCTAGCAATGCTTTCTTTCCAATGTACTAAAATGTTTGCAGAAAATCTCTTTGATTTTATTTTTATGTTCTTGACTACTGACCTGTCCCTGTGGAAAGCTCCAGGTTTAAGAATATGGGCCTAGGATCTGCATTTGATGTGACCTAGATTTTGACCTCATTTTCCTTTTCAATCTTTGGTCAACAGGTTTCAGACAAACTACAAAGTCTGAGACTTAGATTTTGACCTTGGCATTACTTTCCATTTGCCGAATTTGGGGTAGGGTCAGGTGGCAAAAAAGGCTGTTTGAAATATAAATTTTGGAAAGATGTCCATTAGAAGAACTAGTGCTGGTGATTCTAAACTCGGAGTCACTGGATTTCTGGAGGCTGAGATTTCCGTCTGGGTTTTGGTGAGTGCTGTTTAAAGGATTTACGGTATCTTGCAGCCTGAAGGATGTATGCCAGCTTGTCATGCAGCCTCTCTTTCCACAGATCTGGGGCCATGACTTCACTATGACCTTTTATCTGGGATGTGTCACACAGAATGTAGTTTAAGTCTACAAAGAAAAAAGAGAGAGGGTATGATATGCTAAACAGAAGAGCAAGAGAGTTTATCAAGATGCTTTTTGTTTACAATTAAGAAAACAACAACCCAAACAGGCTTAACTAACCTGAGGTTATTGAAGTTCATGGAAAGTTCATGAACTTCATGTTTGGTTTGTACATAGTTCAGTGAGTCTCAGTTCCACCCTCCTATGTGCATCATTTTTGTCCTCATAATGTAGAAAGAGCTACCATTGCACCAAATCCACAACCTTCCTCTTTCAGAGAATAAGCATCCCCTTTCCAGAATCCTTAGGTGATTTCAAGAAGTCACTGATTATGTTGATTTGCGCCACACACACATTGTCAAATAAATCATGCTGTTAGAGCGATAGAGAGAATATATCTTTTCCACCCCCAGAGTCTGTACTTCTGGGCACTATCATAGGAAGAAAGGCATGGCGTGAATGGCATAGAGATCACTGTGGCATCCACAAGTGAGTGGCAGAGAAATAGAGGCCCAAAAGGAGAAGATGGTGATGATGAGGCTGATTTCATCCTTTAATAACTTCAGGCAATACCAATGATGAATCAGAGACAATATTGCCAAAATAAGTCAACGTGGCTGTACCAAACAAGACAATGATACTTAGTACCATCGCCTATAAACTGTGTGTTCTTGGATGTACTGGTTTATTTTTCTGAGTCTTCGTTTTTTTTAACTGTAATATATGCAATAATAATTAACATGTACAAGGTTTTACCGATGATTAATGAAGATAGTGAAACTAAAGTCCCTATTGCTGAATTTGGCATAAAATAAGAACAAAATAAATGGTATCGTTAGTAGTCACAGTGATAATTTATTGCTACCATTTTCAGCATATTAATGTATTTCCATGGTAGTAATTACTGTATTTTCACTTGTTAATTTATATAAAAGATGGTGTTTTGAAAGGATTTCATTAGTGTGTAAAGAATTAATATTAGAATTAATAACAACACATTTTATTTAATACTAAGTAATATAATTTGTGCATAGCCATAACATTATTAATTTTCTGTTTTATATAATTACAAGGTGCTACTTTGTATTTAATTTTAATAATTTAAATTAAATACAGAGTAGTTTAAATATTTAATTTTAATAATTTTAGCTTATAAGATTTGTCTTCCTAGTATATAGCTTTATAGTACGATCATTGCAAAAGACCAATAAATAGTGTTTTTTGATGGTTATGATTCACTGTCATTATTTGTTAATAGCTATTAATCAGAGTTTGTTGTTTTGTATACATTCCTTTGTTTGCAGTGCCATGTCATTTCCCACTCTGGTATTCCACCCTAATCTTCGCAATGATCTAACTTTTGAAAGTGATGTCCGTGTGGCTATGATTGACATCAGTGAGTGGCTGGATTCACAGTAATGCTTTGCTTGGTCTGCTTTTTATTCTGTACTATGACTTGTCTTTGGCAATCTTATTCATATAAGCTGTTTTGACAAGCACAGGGTTTCAGACAATGGGGCAGATAAAAGCCATACAACATGGCACAATTAATGCATTTATGTCTCAAACTATCTTGTCTGACCCTACTCAAAACTATAATTAATTTTTCTTATTTGCACATACAATTCCATGTTCATATTCACACTTGTTGATTCTTCCTTTCCAGTATTTTTGCTCAATTTCTATGGCAATCATGTTTTTAGTTTCATATCTTTCTCTTTCTTTGGAAGCCTTTATCATAATCATTCATGTACTCTAATCTGTGGGGGTTTTGCTCTAATATTTCTTAGGCCCTTTTTCCATGACTTCTCTGGGTTCTTGTCCAACTTCCAATCATCATAATACATCCCAAAACATTAAAATCTTTGCTTAAGTTTCAAAAACACATACAATTATTTGATCAAGTAAATAAATGATTAGAAACTTGGGATTCTTGAAAATATTTTGTGTGCCATATGAAATTTCAGACAGGAGGCATGAATTTGTTATTAGATAGTACTATAAATTCTAAATTACTACTTTTGTTTGGAGGTGATTACTAAGGATTGAACCCAGGGGCACTTTATCACCGAGTCACATCCCAGCCCCTTTTAATTTTTTTTATTTTGAGACAGGGTCTTGCTAAATTGCTTAGGGCTTTGCGAAGTTGCTGAGGCTGGTCTTGAACTTCAGTCCTCCTGCCTCAGCCTCTTGACTCGCTCAGATTATAGGCATGTGCCACTGCACCATGCTCTAACTAACTTTTAAATATCAAGTCAATAAATTGCTCAGAAATGCATCCAGTTCTTTGTAAAAACAAACAAAAACCCTGCTACCTCTCACCTTTACACATCGATATTTATTGATTGATTTGTTTTAACCAGCAATTGGTGTATGCTTGGACATTCGTTTGTAGGCATTTTTTTGTGATAAAACCACTGCCACTGCATCTTTAAGACATACATGTACACAAATATTCCCCTTATAGGTGTTGATGAGATGAAGAATGAGTTACAGTTAGAATGTGTGATCAAATGCACTGGTGTTTCTTGGAATTTGATCACCAATGAAATGAAATTTGGGGACTTTTTGGTACTGGCCAGTAATAAAATACATTATTAAAAGATGAAAATTTCTTTGCAAAGGGTGTATTTTAGAGTGAGCTATGCCTTACAAAACAGCAGAGTTTTATTCTAAGACAAAACTGTTAAGAGAAGGAAAAGACAAAGCAAAACAGAACCTTATCATGATGGAAAGGTGGCTCCAGAATGCAGAAGGGCTTTCTTTCAACCAACCACAAGTTAATTCCATAGGGGAAAAATAAGGGGGTCTATCAGAAAAGACACTGCTGGATCAGAGCCTCCAAACTCATCAGTGGGACTAGGTTTTTTTCCCTTAAAAAAAAAATCTATAGCCAGGTGCAGTGGCACACACCTGTAATCCCAGTGGTTCTAGAGGCTGAGGAGTTCAAAGCCAGCCTCAGCAAAGCGAGGTGCTAAGCAGCTCAGTGAGACCCTGTCTCTAAATAAAATACAAAATAGGACTGGGGACATGGCTCAGTGATCAAGTGCCCCTGAGTTAATCACTGGGAACACTCCCCTTCAAAAATCTGTGAAAATCTCCCCAGAGACTCCACTTTAAATATGAAGCATCTGATGAGGAATGTCTTTCATCCTGTAATTTATTTCAGTAAAGAAGAAAAAAAGAGCAACATAATAAGTAAAGAGTAAACAAAATTAAAAATAATTAAATAATTAAAATGAGATGAAAATAAAATTATCTTTATGGAGTACATCATAATTACATATTACGTGATGTGTAGTTTCATAGGCTTGAATCCAGATTTGCCTCACTGAAACAATTTAGATGCATCTATTGATATGTTGGACTTGGAGAATATAAATACCATGTTTATAGTTTTTTTTTTTTTTTTGCCAACACTTGGCATTTAGCATTGGGCCTCTTATTACAATATTGACTTATGGAAAAAGAGCTACCTTTTGCAAGCCTACCTATGGAGTGCATTTCAGAGAATCTAATGTGCACACCCCCTCCTCCCCCGACACACATTCTTGACTTTTATTCTTTCCAGGATGTTTCTGAGGATTTTTCCATGAATTATTTTCTTTGTACTGTCCTGGAGTAATTATAATTTTTGCATTGTTTGTGTGTTCACTTATTTGTGTGTATTTCCCATTTCCCATTAAAGAAGGATTTCTAAGAGGACAGAATATCAGCTGTCCAGGGCTTAAGGCTTATGTTAAGAGCCTAACAGTTATATATATGCATAATTAATATTCATTGAGTAAGGCAATGAAATAAAGTTTGTTATTTGCAGTGCTTCAGGAAGATACTGTGTTAAAGATTATCTAATATTCTCCTAAAAATTTGAGGTAGTTTAAATTATGATCTCCTTTTTGACTAATGAAGAAACTATATATCTGCCATAAATGCAAGAAGATTAAGTTCTCCTATAAAATTTATTAGATTGAATATTTAAAGCAAACCTATGACAAAATGAAAAACAAGTTAATGATATATCTCATGAGACACAAAACAAAATGACACAACAGTTTGATAAAACAAGAGATGAAAAAGCATCCACCAGAAAATTCTAAAACAAAAAAAGCCAAGCATAGTTATATTATCAGAAAAAGTAATTTAAGGTCAAAAACATCAATAGTGAAAATAGTAATTGTCTATAATGTAATTAATCTGAAGATACAATAATCATGAACTTATTTTTAATTATAAATATACAGATGTATATACACACACAAATGTGTGTGTGTGTGTGTATACACACACGTAGGTGTATATTGTAAGAATGTAATTACAAATAAAAATCAAACAAACCAAAGATTATTATAGATATAAAGTGTTAAACAATTAAGAAGTCTGATCTGAGCCTTACTCTTCAATTTAACTGTTGCTGCTCTGCTATTCTCTTTACATCCACTTTCTTGAAGTATCCTTAGATTAAGATGCACCAGTCTTGAGTATACTGTCTAGTGTGCTTTGACAAACCATACACACATGTAGCAATCTCCTCAATGAAGATCAGAGTATTTCCATTATCAGAGAGTTCTCAAGAGACTCGCAGCATTGCAATTCCCAAGCCTCTCCCTCCAGACACAACATTGGCCTAACTTCTATTACTAAACTGTATTTTGCCTATTCTTGAGCTTTTATAAATGAAATGATACACTATATCCTTTATTCAGACTGGGTCCTTGAAACTCAAAGTCTTTGAGATTCTCTGATGCTGCTTGTTTCAGAAGTTCATTCCTTTTTATGACCGTGTAGAGATGTATGGATTTACCACAATTTGTTTATTCATTCACTTGTTTATAGATATTTGTTTCATGACTAGGATTATTATGGATGGTTCTGTATGAATGTGTAAATATAAGAATTTTTAGACATAGGCTTTCATTTTTTCTGGGTTAAATACCTAGGACGGGATTGCTATGTCATGTAAGTGTAAGTTTGACATCATAAGAAACTGCCAAGCTTTTTTAAACAACTGATTGTATTATTTTAAATTCTGCCCAGGGATACCCAATAGTTCCAGTTATTCTACATTCTTTCCAGCACCCATTTTCATCATTTTAATGGGTGTGAAATGGTATCTCGTTGTAGTTTTAATTTTTATTTCTCTGATGGTGAGTGATTTTGATGATGTTTACATATGCTCGCCCAATCAAATGTTGTTACAAAGACTCAGGTCTTTATCCATTTAAAAAAAAATTGGGTTTTGGGTATTAAGAAATTTGATCAAATTATCTTATATGAATATTTGAAATGACATAATGAATGCCTTTATCATGCATAATTACAATACACCAATAAAATTTTTAAAAGAACCATATTTTTATATATGCTGGATGTATCTGTGGGAGGGCAGACTTCATGATCTTCATGCCCTAATCCCTGGATTCTGTATCTATACTACATTACATGGCCAAAAACATTTTACAGATGTGATCAAGGTTAGGGAGATTATCTGGGGTTATCTAAGTTTACCCAATAAAATCAAATGAGCAAAGAACTCATCTGACTCAAGGCAGAAGAGATGCTGCAGAAGGAAACATCTGAGAGATTTGACTTTTCTTTTCAGTCCTTCTAGGAGAAGGACTTAGTATGCCATTGCTGATTTAAAGGGGACAGAGTGACAAAGAATATAGGAGCTAATAGAGACTCCTGGATGACATGGGCAAGGGACGAGGACTTCAGCCTTACAGCTCCAAGTGACAATGCTTCCCACAACCTAAAGGATCTTGAAAGTGGATTCTTCCCTAGAGCCTTCCAGCAAAGAATCCAGGGTGACCGACACCTTAATTTTAGCCTTGAGAGACACAGAGGAAACAGTCCAGTCCACCTGGACGTATCTATTAAGCTGTGTGATAATAAATTTGTGTTGCTTTAAGTCAATAAGTTTGTAGTAATTGCTTATAGTAGAAAACTGTAAATTTGTCAAATAAATACAACATGAATATTTTCTCCTAGTCTTTGGCTCAACTTTTTATTTCCTAAATGATAGCTTTTGATGAGTGGCAAGCAGCTTTAAATTCATGTCAGGTTCAAATTATCATTTTCTTTCTTCCATCACTAGTACTAACTCTTTTATGAGGTCACCTCTTCCAAGATATGTGGAATTTTTTTTTCAAAGTTGGTAAGCTTTGTCAAGAAGCTCTCCAAATTGTCCAAGAATAATCAAAATGCATCAAATCGTTGATTAACCTGGGATCCTAAATATCCCACCTACTTTTATGGGCAGATGCCTCCCTATACATAAAATCATTCTTATTTCATTAAATTTGTTTGGTCCATTTTACCCTAAAGATTTTCTCCCTTATAATTACATGTTGATATTAATTTTATAATTATATATTACATTATTTTATAATCATAAACTTCAAATCATAATTTTAACTTCAATTCTAGTAGAAAGTAAACTATCTTAAATGCATATTTTCCTTAGCTCCCATTTATTGACTCATATAATATGGCAAATGTTCTCCTGAGAAGATAGCTTCAAAATCTTCATAATAACCCTGCAATATAGTTATTACTACTAACACAATTAAAAATAATGTTGTAGCTTGGATTTAAACATAAACATCCTGAAAATTCATTGTTTCAGATTTTGCCCTTTTACAATACTTATCTGCATAAGGGTGTTGATCTATGTTCACGGGTATTTTCAATTAGCACTTTAACAGCTGTTACTCTTTAACTAATCTGATTCTCCTTTAAAATCTTTGAAATACTAAGATCTTTCTGTGTCAATGAGCATAGAAGCTATAGGAAAAAATTAGGAAGAATACTAGCATGATTTTGAACATATACCTTTTATATAAAGGGAAAAATAATGAGCACGTAGGGGAAGTCAGTTAATGCTTTGACTCAGTGATCAAAAACAGCATCATAAATGTGGAGAAGATAGACATTGTATGCCCTCATACAGTGCAATAGTCAAGCTGGAATGTATAACCTGAATCTAAATATGAGGCGATATCAGTCAAATTCAAAATAAGGAGCATTCAATTAAAAGAAGGGACAATATTCAAGATGCCAGTGTTCTTGAAGAGAAAGACTTGGAACTAATCCATATTAAAGCAGACTAAAGAGATTTGTGGTAAGCTGACATGGGTTTGTGAAAGCCAGTTTTTCAACTGCATGTTCAGTGACATCCTAATGGGAATGTTTACAATCACAGAAATGACAAAGGTTACAAAGCAGGGGTATTTATCCCCCAGAAGACTGATTGTTAAACATTTACCAGTGTGCTTCCGAGGACCTGACAACTAAGCACACTGTGTGATCCTAGACTGGATCTTGGATGGGAGACAAAAATATGCTCTATGGCATCAATTGACCAAATTGGAATAGAGATAGCAGAAGAGGAAGAAGTATTGAATTAATGTTCAATTTACTGAAGTTGATAATAGATTATGGTTATGTCAGAGATGTTTTTGATTTCAGAAAATACACACTGAAATGTAAATGTTTAGGAGAAAAGGGTTGATATATGCAACTTACGTAACCTGGGCAATATCATATGACCATTATTTTTTTTCACTCTTCATGCAACTTTTCTATAAGCTTTAACTTAGTTTTAAATGAAAGTTTAAAATGTCCAAAAAAAAGAGTAATGTCCAACTGTGGGATATAAGTTTTAAAATCAGATTTGCATATGCATTTTATTTCATGATGTCCATTTTTCAAGATAGAAGACATTGTTTTCCTGACTCACACAAGGAATATAAAAATAATTTTGCCACTGCAAATTTTTACCTTCCTTGGTAAATTCCTTATTCTGTCAGGCTTAGGAATTCAGGAGATATGTGGCGGTTATGGTTTTTATATACCTATGCCACCTAGATCAAAGATGGTTCAGAATCCCACCTGCATTGGGCAAACACTGTTACATGAAACTCAATCCACTGTAATTCATTCTCTTGAAATCTTTATAAAGAAGTTGCAAGGGAAATGCATGGATAATTACTGTTTATGCTCAAGGACCAAATTTACCCCTTCCATTGGATTTGAAGGAGATGGTAATGAGTGTCTTTTGTGGCCCTGCCATTCACCAGAAGACAGCTCTTTTAAGCTGAAGGCTGATTTAACTCCTTCTCACTGAACAGCATTTGAGCAAGGTTGCTGGTGGAATTTTATTTTTGTTATTTTTTCAGTAAAAGTATTATGTACAAATATTTGAAAAGAAATCAAAGTGATAGAGAAATAGCAATTCTGTCCACTCTCTGAATTCCAAACCCCGTTAGTCACTATGAACTATTTCTTATATATTTCTGGGGAAGAGAGCATTCATATATATGTGTGTGTGTATATATATTTGTGTGTGTATATATATATATATATATATATATATATATACATACATACATACATGTATATACATATATACATATACCTATAAAACATGCAAATGATTCCTTACTTATACAGTAAATTACATTTTTTTTCCTATAATGATATATCTTATTCACCATTTACTAATATACCTGGGACATCTTCCTACTGTTTTGGTGTTTGAAGATGATATTTCAGGTCTGTTATAACAATATACAGAAATCCATCTAGTCAGTTCCATTGTACAGGACATTTGGTTTACTTACAATTTTTTTTGTTATCATATGTAATGACAAAATAAACATTCTCATGCATGTATCTTGAGATACTTTTGTATAATGAATTCTTAGGAAAATTTCTAGGTTGAAGAGAATATACATTTTTAATCTCAGTTTGTCAATTTGCTCTCCAAAAATGTTGCACCATTTACAAGGATCCCAGGGATACAGGATGTTATCTTGACAGAGTTGCTACTCAGGAATTTGAATATTTGCCAATCTTTTATCTGAGATTGTTTATTATTTTTATTTATTTTGGAGCACATTTTTAAATAGGTGATTTTAAGAAGTTTATAGGTGTATTTGGTTTTTATATTTATTTTTTTGCAAAATGTTGCCTTTTTCATCTTTTAAAGATTATTGATTTATTCCCAATTATTTGTGAAAAGACTGTTTGAGTTCAATAAATTAGTTTTTGGTTGGATGTTTGAAAGCACTGAATGAGAGTATAAAGAGTGAGAAAAGTAATTCTTAGACTATGCCACATTCTACATATAGGATTCTTTTTTCTTTTTTTGCAATTCAATTTTGCTAATTTTTTTCTTGCTATCAGACTTAGCATTTTTTTTGTTATACCTTCTGCACTCTCTAACTTATAACAACCTTTCCTACTCCAACATTACTAAAAATTCATCCTGAATTTTAAAAATAATTTTGGGTTTTATTTGTTTTCAAATAAGTACATACTTCTCCATCTAGTTCTGATTATGAGCATTCTTATTCTCAGACTATTTTTGAATTTGATTAGCATAACTAACTCTAATAATTCTGGGTATTACAGTATAGTTATGACCTTGGTCTATGTTAATTAAGCATCCCTCAAAATTATTTGTACTTTTTTTTCTCTAATTTTTTCCTGTTTTCTGCTCCCAAAACAACTTTCCAATCATCCTTTTTCTAGAAGGTGTTTCTCTAGAGTAGGAATGAACCTAGAATCTCCTCTATCAATCGTCAATTTATATTCTGATACAAAGCAATGTTTCCTGAAAGTTGAGTTTTCCCTAGACATTCTGGATTTATAGATAGGAGACCAGGTTTATTTTTGAAGCTGGACATAAAAGTGACTTGGAATTGCAGGCTAGGGTAGGGGTAGATCCCTTTCCTAATTTAAGTTTCCATCTGAAGGATGGTCCAGGTACTTGTTCCACATTATCCAAAAAAAGTCTCCAGGTGACAGGATCTTTCTTGGGAAAAGCAAAAGTTAAGGAAATAAAGTCGGGGTTTGGGTTGTTGTTTTTGTGAGTTCTGTTTGTTTGCTGGTTTGTGTTTTTCCAGGAGTTCATTGGCCCTAGGCAGCCCAGCTTTCATTTAAGGAAAGGTTCGTGGGCGTCTTGCGGCCTCTGCTCCACTTGCCTCTGCACTATGTCTATGACTTGCAAAAACAACCTTGTGGGATACTAATTCAGTCTTTGGTTTCTTTTTCATATCAAATACTGCCAACTTGGCCTTAAATGTGTGCCAGATGCACGATGGTTTTATGATGTGATACCGTTAGGAAGTCTGGGTTGAGTATAGCTGGATATGAGCCGGCTTCTGCAGTTGGAGCCCTTTCTGTCGCTGACGGCCACAGCACAAGCTTGGGAGCTTGACAGCTTTGCTGGGCATCTTGGCGAGTAGTGCCTGGCAGTGGACAATCATCAAATCTCAGTGAGAACTACAGGTTCCCTGGTTTGTTCTCTCCTTTGTAAATGGCTGGGTTCTGATGTCCTATGAGGGCTTGCAGTGTACTGGCTAGGAGAGGAACGCAAAAGCCATCCTCCAGCACACATTGTCACAAATAACCCAAGTGACCACCTCCAGATACCCCTAGCTAGAGCACTCCTGCCCTTCCTGTTAAGAGCATCATCCTCCCTGATGGGTCCAGAAATTCAAACATATTTAACTTTGAGTTGGAATTCAAGACAAAAAGAGAGGAAAAATCTCCTGTCCTTTAAAAGGAGGAAGTTCAAGGAATAAAAGAGAGTATTTGAACTGAAATGGACTTTTGTGAAGATTGAAATGTAGGGACAAATTTCTCAGTTCTCTATATACATTTTATTATAGACATAGTTTAAACACTTTGTGTGCATATTATTATTTTAGATATTGTGCCTTCTCTTTATATTGCTTGTAATTAATTAAAATCATGGTTACAACTTGGCAATTTGTTTTTAATTTTGACCAAATCCAATCTCTCTGCTGCCTAACTGTGATCATAGATTTACTACTAAGTGATGTTAAGAAAAAAATCATATACTTAGAAATTGAATCAATGTTATGAATTGAAGCAATTCCAAATGTTGTTAAATCTTGAAAAGTCAAAAATTACCTGTGAGCAGATTCTATCAGTGATGGGGCAAACTTGAATATTTTATTTCTGAATATTGTTGCTTGTTCTGCAAATGATGGATGAAGTAGGTTATACCAGAATCTTTGATAATACTGATAATATCAAATACAGATGAAAGAAAATCATAGAAGATGTTGGTAATGTGTCTTGGACATTATTTATGTAATAAGGTGTTTATAAAATGCAGAGAAATTAAAGAGATTTTTACAATGAATCATGATTTTTACATTGAATCAAAAATATCTGATTTTTACATGTATCAGAGACCAATGTGTTTTCAGGATTTGGCAGGCAGTGACTCCCATTTCTTGTAAAGGTCAAAACCTCTTACTAACAGTCTTTCTCGAACAGTTCTATAGCTCCAAAAAGATTTATAACCTTTGTTGCACAGAATTATATTTAGTAAGGGGGGGGAAAGGAGCAAGTACTTGTAAAATTGGAGCATAGATAAAGAAAATAATGCATTACCTTCCTTTACCTCTTTGTATATTTGGACACCTCCTAGGGAAGTGTTGTCCAATACAACCTTCCTCACCAATGGAAATGTTCTATATCATATTAAATGGAAACCACAGATCACATGTTGCTATTTGAACACTTAAAATATCGCTAATGGGGCTAAATAACTGCATTTAAAATTTTATTTTAATTAATTTTAGATAGGCACATGTGGCCATTGGCTGCTGTATTAGACAATGCTGTTTAACTAATTTTGCAGTAATGATTGACTTGGGCAAAACATCACCAACCAACCCTTTCTAAATAACAGCACAGAATAAAAAAGCAAATTGAATAGATGTTTAGATTTTCCAGAAATAACTTGGGCAAGATTTCCTAGGACTGTACTTCCTCCTAATGAATTTAGAGAAAAGTCATTGATTATATAAAAAAAAAAAGTTTCAATATTTCTCTCTCTCTCTCTCTCTCTCTCTCTCTCTCTCTCTCTCTCTCTCATTTTTGTACTGGGGATTGAACCCAGGGGCATTTTATAACTGACCTACATCCCTAGTCCTTTTTATTTTTATTTATTTATTTTTATTTACTTTGAGACAGGGTCTTACTAAGTTGCTTATGGCCCCACTGAGTTGCTGAGGTTGGCTTGGAACTTGGGATCATCTTACCTCAGTCTGTTGAGTCTCTGGGATTTCAGATGTGGGCCACTGTATTTGGTCTCCAAAACAACTTTCTAAAGTACTCAAACAAAAGAGCCCAATTAATAAACAAGTCTATCACTTAGATACTTGAGGAATTTCTTCTTCTCTAAAATGCATTTATGTTCATCTGGTGTGGCCTTAAGTCAGGTTGGATGTAAATAGGGAAATCTCTCATATTTACCTCAAACTATCTCATTTACAAATCTTATGTGACAGTGCTTTCCAGGGAAGCATTTTTCTTTGTATGATTTAGTGCTTGGTAATTGTCTTCTTTCAAGTCATGCAGGAGTAGGAAGGGTGGATGCATCAATGTATTCTCAAAAAATATTCTGCAATTGCTTTTGCTTTGCTGCTCTGGGATGAGGAAAGTTTTTAATTCTGTGTGAACCAAGATGACTGATAGTATCTCAAACAATGTACCACCCAAAGTAAGTTTTCTATTTCTGAATGAGTGGTTTTGTAAAGCACATAAACTAGCAGCCACCAAGGTGTAAGGTCTTCATAAACATAATACAGTAAAAGGGGACATTAACACATAGCAATTAAGAAGCATCAAACATCTGAGAACAAGGGTACACCCAATAAATACAGTTTGAATTCTTAGGTACTGACTTTCTTTCTATAGAGTGTGGAGAGGGAAGTGTTTAAACAGAAATTTGAAATCCATAGGGGTAATTTCAAGATGGTGTCATGGGCCTTGCCATGATGTCATAACTAATGGGGAGCCACAGAGGGCTTTAGGTAGAAGGTTTTCAAATCTGATTTGCAGTTCAGACAAATCATACTAGAAGTTAAGTGGATGATAAATTTGTGAAAGGGAGATCAGTCAAGGGGCTTCTGTGTTCAGTGACCATGAGAAATGTTGAAGACCTTGTTAACAGTGACAAAGCTGGGTTGATGAAACTGGGTTCTGGTGACAGAAAGCAGGGAGTGGCTGGAAACTATTTGTGGATCAGTCAGCAGGACTTGGACTTGTGAGAAATAATGGGAGTAAAGGGGAAGGATACAAAATAGGATTCACTGTCCTCAATTCAGTGACTGGACAAATATTGATGGCAATAACTGCAGCTGTGAACTGTGGGGGATAAACACCACGATAGAGGGAAAGAAAATGAATTTGACATATCCTGGGACCTCAGAAAAGTCGCCAGAAGGCATTAGGATTAGAGGTGATATCCGGCAGGGAAAGAAAAATTTAAATATAATCACGTCTGTGGCAAGTCACCCTAGGGTGGGCAGTGATGCCCTAGGATCATCAGCATGGGGAAAAAATCAAAGAAAAAGGATGCAGAGAAGGAAGGAGAAGAGAGTAGAGAGAAATGGAAAGGAAAGAGGTAGTTTCCAGAAGGTCACATGGTAATCACAGAAGAAGGTAGGGACTGAAACTCTCCTGCAGGCATTATGCGGAAGATGATGAACACCTTGCCCTTCTGTGACTGCTTCTCTTTCTCCTCAATTCTTCTACATATCCTACACCCATGCATGTTCTATACTCTTGCATATTCTCCTACTCATCCTTCAAGACCCAATTTAATAGGCATTACACCCCACAGGCAATCAATGCCTCAATGTCCCCCAGTCAAGCCATGTAGGTGCTTCTCCATTTGATCCTATTGCTCTACATTCAACCTCTGTCACTTGCACAGGTTGTACCTACATGCCTCTCTGTCCTGCAATTTCTTCAAGATCATTTTGGTAGACTGATTTGCACTAAGGATCTATTTTTTTTTCCATGTCTCTCTCTATCCATTCCTTTCAGTAAAGTCCTTTTGGACTTGGGCTTGACTATGTGTGAAGTTTGGCCAATGGAATGGTAGCAAACTTGATTTCAGCAGAAGCTTCAAAGTGCTGGTACATTTTGACTTTTTAAAGACTCCTGCCACCATCAGCAGACGTGTCTGGGCTAATCTGCTGGAGGAAGAGAGGTTACCTGGCATAGAACCAGATCATCCTAATAAAGCCATCCCAGACTCGCCAGCCCCTAGCTTACTCAATAGCTGAATTCATATGCATTAAGTTTGGGTCTAGTTTGTTACACCAATAACTGATGCAATTAAATATCATGTCTTCAACATTTTTTTTCCTTTTAGCTCCTGCACATTAAGCCAGTGCTTATCATACAGTAAAAGTTCCACAAATGTATCTTAAATGAAAAAGACAAGATAGAATGAATATTGCAAAGCATTTCTCTCTCTCTTCTTCACCAAACATGAATATGCCCAAGTTTCCCATGGACTCTTAACCCCTGCTGTCCCAGGAGCTGAGACTGCAGGTGTGGTTGTGGGAATTCCAGCATGCGCAGTGTGGTTTGAAATCCAGCGACAAGGTAGCATGGCTTCCTTCTTGGCCTGCTGCCCCACGCGTGGTGAGCAGAGCAGCCACGCCAAAGTGGCAGCCGCAGTGTGGGAGCCCAGCTCTGCTGCCATAAATTACCCAGGGGCAGAAAGGAGCAGTGAGAGTCAGCGGTTTCAACTACCTAGTAGTTCGTTTTTGTTCTTGTTTTTCAGTTAGCAATCTGTAAAATTTATTGCAAAATTAGGCTCTCTGCTCCAGAGTCAATAATATTCCTGGTGCCAGGTGGTGTAATAATTCACAGAAAGGGCAGAAGTTGGAGGGAATGAGACTGATTTAGGAAGTAGACTTCCAAGGCCTATTTGCTGCTGCTTATTCCCTGCTGCTAAAGGTCAGGTAAGTAGAGGGCTAAGGTTACAGCCTCATAATATCCTTGGAGGGCTAGAATTTCTATTGGGTTTGAAATTTAAAACAAAAACTGTTTCTTTTGCGTGATGGATTCCTTGTATCCTTCCCACCTCTGTTTCCATTTTAGCATAAAAATAGAAACATTCAATTTCATATTTTGTTTCTGGCAGTGCAAGGAAGAGGTCTTTTAGAAAACTTGGCCTTCTGTAAACCTCCTATAGTGCTTTCTAAAGCCCTAACATCAGTCTCTTTGATTTGGAGGGGCCATTCAAGATCCCTCTAACAACTTCTTCATTGACAGATGCAAACACCAAGTCTCAGTGTGGTTGAATTAAAGGGTGTTTAGGTCCTGCCTAGATATTTATCTGAGTCTAAAACCTGGATCTGAATCCCAGGTCATACGACAACTTCTTTTTTTTTTTTATTGTTCTTTTTTATTTATTTATTTATTTATTTTTTAAAATTTTTTATTGTTGGTTGTTCANGATTTTTTTTTTTTTTTGGTGGGGGGAGTGTTACTAGGGGAATCTGATGTTTTTGATGATTAAAATGCTGTATTTAGTTATTCCCCATGGTAGCTTGAATTGCCTACAAAATCATCATTGCAAACTGAGTTGCAAGCTTGATATTTCTTGGGGGACATTTAGCAGTGAGAATTACACTCTCCAGGTTAAATGTGGATAGATTTCGTGTTCAGCATCACCATGTGCTCTTTTAGATGGGATTTCTTTCTTTATTTCTAAAAATAATTCTCAGTTCTTATTGGTGTTGAAGCTTTGGGTACCAGGTTGGGACTGGCTATAAAGCTCAGGTTAGAAGAAATTGCTTTGATGTTTTCAAAGTCAAGAAAGAATTTTACACCTCTCTGAGGAACCCTTGACTGCAGGTGAAGAATGTACCTCCGGAGAAGTACCAATTAGGGCTAATTGTTCATGATCTCATTGATCCATCAGAGCTCTGAGTTTCTAATTAAATTTGCTATTGTCTTCCTAAAATGAAATTTTGTTAAGTTGCAAATTGTGGAGAAGCTGGATGTTTTTGTATCTGATCGAAAGAGCAGAATCAATATGATCACTCTTTCAAAGGGGGTTGTGAAAATCCACTCATCCTTGTAATAGAATTCCTCTCCTATTACCCTTGTAAATCATAAGTGGCTCAGAGGTGCTGGTTCTCTGACACTTGGAAGGGAATGTCAGTCCCACCTCTCCAGAGCTGATGCTTTTTCACAGCTATTTGCTTTGGGGGTGGGATGGGAGGAGCCTAGATACCAAAACTTTGGGTAGCTTTGTAATATGACCTAAGACTGGGTAAGAGGAACTTGACATTAGGCTTCTACCAAGACCTTGAAACTTGGCCCAAAGTGATTAAAAATCAAGTTTGTAAGTCTTTTCAAGTGTACTAATTGTGCTTAAATTGTGGATAGAGACTGAAAAAAATGACATTCTAGAAAGTCATCTTGTGTGAATTTTACATCAAAACTAATTAAACACCTGTTCCATCCTAAGCTTTGAGTCAAAACTCAAGTGAATGAAGAGTTGAAGAACTAAATAAGTAGGCATAGCCATCATCAATAAAATGGATACACACAGCAGTGACATTTATTCTGATCTAGTAAAAATCAAATGCCTGAACTGAGCATTCTCTTTTTGATTCTTTTCACTAGTATGTTCAAAATATAACTGAAAGATTGTTTTCATAAATTGGATATGATACTGACTGCAGATCTCAATCCATCTCCAAACAGGAATTGCCTACACTCAAACTTGTAATTCTGCTCTCCTTTTTTATATGTCTGTAGTGAGCACTATAATCTTCCATCAGAAGCAAAATTAAATGTCAGGTTATCACACCCTTATCCAAATGTTATTTAAAATTTCAAACTCAATCATCTTTCTTACCTTATACACAAAGACTCACTTCATTCTTCTATACTACCAAGTACCCTAGATGTTTAGTTTCAAGGTGGCCATCTTCCATCATCAAAAGCAGAAAGAAAATGGTAGCATGTCTTCAAATAGCCCTGGGAGTATACATAGTGCCAAGTTTTGTGCAATTAATTGTACGTGGGACAGATGTACAGGCAGAATATAAGGTGGGGAAAATGTACCTTGAAAATGGACTGCCTGAGCTCAAATTCCTGCTCTCCCACTTATGAACTTATATAGCCTCAGGCAAGTTATTTCAACTGTTGGAGCCCAGTTGGCTCATCTATAAAGTGGGATAATAATTTCACCCATCCCAAGGGAAGTGGGTTAAACAAATCAATGTATATAAAACATTAGCAGTAGTACCATGGCAATATTACACTTATATACAACAGACATGTGCTTTCCCATAATTCCATTGATGTCCCAAGAATCCCATATTTGTGAGTCAAGTGGTTGGTCAGGAAGTAGTCTATCATTTATGCAGGATTCATCTAATTAAAATGCTCCAAGTTGAAGTTGTCCAGCGGTCACATGCCACCCTCCCCTTGAAATCAAGAACTGGTTACTTGTAGTTTTAGACGTCTTCTACTTGTAAGGAACATATCAGGAAGCCGCCACCTAACACTTTTTTTTTGTTTATTGTTTTGTTTTTGCTTTTGCTGAGAGTTATATAATAAATACTTTTTTATTATCACAAAGTGAAAGGATGGGGCAGGTTTATTTAGGGAATAAGTAGAAATCAAATAATTTTAGCTGACTCTTCTTCAACATCTGCTCACCCTTCACACTCCCCTTAAAAGAGCAAAGTGCTACTTATCTAGTATTAGAGTTTGAATATAGTATGTCCCACAAAGGTTCATGTGTTAAAGGTTTCGTCTCCAGCTGGTGGTTCTTTGGGAGGAGGGGGAAAACTTTTGGAGGTGGGGCTTAGTTGCAGAAGTAGGTCACTGGGGGCCTGTCCTTGACTGTATGTCTTGTCCTTGAACCCTTTCCCTCTTTGCTCCTCTGCTGCCATGAGGTGTACAGCTTTCCTCTACCCCCACCCCCTTCTGCTATTATGCATTGCCTTGCCAAGGGCCTAAAGAAACTGGGCCAAGCGACCATGGACTGAAACCTCTGAAACCACGAGCCACGAGAAGCTCTTCCTCCTTGAAAATGTTTTCTCTCTCTCTCTCTTTTTAATACAGTGATGAAGAGTTGACTAACACATCTGGACTCTTTCTTATTAGGGATAGATTTATAGATTCTCTTGAAAGCTCATCTGAAATCCCATGGTCCTCAAGATAGTAAGGTTTCCTGGTTTGGGGATTTGTCAGGCTGTATTATAAATCAGTACAGGTACAGTTTTCTTGGGCCCTATTTATGATTCTCATACAGACTGACTGATTCCTTAACTTGATGTTTAAAGAAGATTAAAAGGAGAGGGAAGGGAATAAAAGTAACGGAGAGTGAAGGGGAGGGACAGAAAGATTAGATCAGAAAAGAAAAAGAAAGGAAAGAGAAGGAAGGACAGGGAATCCCTTCTACTCCCCCAGGCTCTACTCCCCAGTATTTCCCTAAGATGAACTTTGGTGAAGATGCATCTGTCCGTCAATAGATCAGATAAATTCCCAGTTTTCTGTGTTGTGTGATTGCTATTCTTTCTCATAAGGAGGAGAAATGATTTCTTAGTTCCCCCTTTTTTTCTTTTGAGGTGTGAACTTTTACATTTTGACTTAAAGCATTTTTTTTTCTTCTATGGGTCATGGCTTGATTCTGTGTCTTCATTTTGGAGTTTGTTCTCCATAATTCAAATATAATTGTTTTTGTTTTTATTTCAATCCCTTTGTAAATCTCATCAATTTATTAGATAGTAAGCTCAAGAATACTTGAAGTATATGCCAAAACATTTCAGAATAAGGTCTTGTTTATCCTAATTTGTTTTGCTTTTCCTTTCACACCATAAAGCTCACAACTCATTGCAAAGGTGTCAAAAAATTACTGAGTATGAGAGAGCCACTCATTACTAGTAAGCACTTGGGAGAGACTGTTAGCATGCATAAGATAAAAATAGAGTGTAAGAAGAAAATATTTTTAAAAGGGTTTATCATGTCTTCCCCCAATAGATGTCTTCTCCAAAATTTCTTGATCTTTCTCATCTCCTCTTACTCTATGTGTTATTCTTTCTCAGAAATAAGAGAAAAATCCCCAGTGGCCACTGACCTGTCACCTGGAGCAAGGAAAGTTATTGGACAATATGCTTTTCCTCTACTTGTTTCTCGATTTTCTACAAACTGCCCCACCTAAATAGTCATAATAATTTAAGTGTGAAACATACCTGTAGAAAGTTCTCTACCTAGATCATTGGTGGAGTTTCTCTATATTTTATCATTGAAATCAGGGCATTAGTGGATTTGGAATACAACAGAAAAAGCCACTGATAATTGTCCAGGACAGCATAAACTTATTATTCTATACAAATGAGACTGAATTATTAAGAAGTAACTGCAATAATTAAAATTTTATTCTATGGTTGAGGTCTTGAAAAGGAGAAATAAAAATAGGCATTATTTTGTTGCTATAATATTTATACTGGGTGCTTTCTATCTATTAACTCTTTGCAGTGCCTCTATTAGATAGGTGTCACTCTCATTTTATGGACAAGAAAACCAAGGCTCTAGGAAGCAGAGGCATTTGCTCATGGATACAATATATGGTATGTAGGGCAAAGTATTGACTTTAGAGCAGTTAGAAATTATTAAAAGAACTGACCAAAAGTAAATAAATTAATGATGAGTGTGGGGGTGAATGAATGAATAAATAAACAAAATAATAGAAACAGAACACTTGTGAGATGAGGAGAATCCTGTGCAAATGACCATCTGGTTTTGTAGAAATCTGCCAATTAAAAAATGTTCAGAGCTAATTTACATTTCCTGTACCTGTTTTACTTTTACAACACCATAAAGATGATAGCAAGTCCCAGCAGGTAAGAAAAATCTCAAGACCATTGCTGTGGGCAATTTCTCTAAATGGAAAAAATGTATATACTTTTCCAGTCATATACTCAAATAGTTGAAAAGAGTTCTTATACTTTTATTTGGCAACTTCTCATTTAATAATATATATTATTTGAGGCCTTTGTACCCCTTGTGTAGACCAGTTTTTGGATGCTGGCTGCCCTGGGGAGGAGTTGAATCCTTTGGTTGGAGGTTTTTCTCAGACAAGGGCAATCCCCATCTAGAGACTCAGGTAGCTGTGTGATGTTAAGCCAGTTACTTTATCCTATTTATTAATCTTTTGGATTAATACTTATCACCTTATGTACTGTACATAGCTATTGTGAAAATCAATGAAATGACACTGTATCTCAAAGTATCTCAAGAATAAACCTTAAATGTCAGAGATGCTGTTGTCATTCCTACAGCCCTGGATGAATTATGCCTTCATGTAGAGTTGTCAGGACTTGTGAGGAGCTTTTAAAGTGAGGTCATTCAGGGATACACTCTGTCTTTGGAAATGTTCATAATAGCCAGCTGTGTTGAATGGATTTCTTCTCTCTGTGTTCCATTAGGCACTATCTTTAGAAGGGTAAATATGGTGGTTGGTGAGTATCCATCACATACTGAGTGTGGCAAACAGACTCTTAAGATGGGTCCAATTAGCCCTATTCCTTGCCATCCATGCTCATCTGTGATTCTCTTTCCTTAAGTGTAGGCAGAAATTGTGATTTGCTGCAGACCAATAGAATATAGATGGGCTGGGGTTGTGGCTCAGCAGTAGAGTGCACATCTAGCACGTGCGAGGCCCTGGGTTCGATCCTCAGCACCACATAAAAATAAAGGTATTGTGTTTAACTACTTAAAAAATATGGCAAAGACGATGGTTTGTCACTTCTATGATTTTGTTACATTAGATTGTATTGTGTTCTTTCTTGTTAGCTGACTCTTGTTAACTCACTTCCTTTCTGGGCTTGATAAAATTGGCAGTTGTTGTAGAAAGCTGCACATGTCAAAGAACTGAGGCCAGCCATTGGCCAATAAATAGCCAGCAAGAATATGATGCCTTCAGATATCCCACAACCAACTGAAATCCAACAACAGGTGAGTCTAAAAGCACATCCTTCCCCAGTCACATCTGAGATGAGAACACAGCCCCAGCTGCCAAGCTGATTATAAACTTTGAGAGGACCAAGTTAAGCCATGGATTTCTAACCAGCAAAAACTGATATTCTAGGTAATTATTGTCTTAAGCTGCTCAGTTTGTGATAATATGGTTATGCAGAAATAGATAATGAATATTCTGGGTAATAGTAAAAATGAAAATAATAATAATAATAATAATAATAATAGTCACCATCTACTTTCTTATGTATACATTCCTGAGTAATTTCTCAGAAATGGGATTTTTATAAATTAAGTCAATTATTTATTCACTCCAAATAGATGAGATGAAGTAAATATACTTTCTTGAATGACATGATATATGTAAATTGCCTGCACACAATGGGCCTTAATAGATTCTAGTTAATTTGTTTGGAAGTTTTTTTTTGTTTTTGTTGTTGTTTTGTGTTATTTTTATTTTTGTATTGGTGCGTGTTAGTTATACAGAACAGTGGGTTTCATTGTGGTGTATTCATACATACTTATAACATGGAAGAGGCAAATACAACTTAATTGAATAAACACACCCTTGATAGGCAAAAGGTAGGGGAAGAATGTTTATTAATGGAACTGGGAGCAAAACTCTAGCAGAGGATGCTATAACTTTTATTTCATTGTGATTTGATTCATCAACTTAGGTGGCCACTGATTTAATCAGTTTGCTTAGTGTAGCCAGGTCTTTACAAATGAAAGAGATAAATGGTTTGGAAATAAATTCCTGGAGGCAATTCAGATATCTGAAATGGTTTAGGGGATTCCATGTTCATGGCTCTAATCTGCATTTTCTTAGATGGAAATTTTTTTCATTCATTTAGTAAGTGTTTATTAAATTCCTATTATAAGCCTGGTACTTGCTGTGATACTATATTTTTCATTTTATCAGAATATACAACTCTTCACTATTGGCTTTTGTTTACCTGCTGTTCCATGATACTTTTTTTTAAAAGTTAGAATTGTTTAAGTATTTATCTAGAATGGCATACCATTCAGCAATACAAGGAACAAACTCAAGATATATGAAACCACCTGTATGAATCCCAATGCCATTTTGCTGAATGAAAACAGATGAAAGAGAAAACACATTTATGATTCCATTCATATAAAATTCTACAAAATTTTATAATAGTATAGTATAAACTATTATAGATATAACTACTATCTATGCTGTTGTAATTTCTTTGGGACATTTTTTTTTCAGGGGCGAGAACATTTTCATGTCCTACTTAAGAAGTCTGTCTCTGAACAAGGTATGTATTTACATTTGAGATTTAATGGGTATGTGAACATCTGAGTAGACTGATAAAATAACTTATCACAGGCAAAGGGTGGGCTTTGCAAACATAAATTCTTTCCTTTCAAATGTTTTGGAATGAATTTGCATTTCCTTTCCTTTATGTTGAAGATGTATGAAATTTTACGGAAATCTTTTTTTTTTTTTTTGAAGAGACAAAAATAATCCACCTGTTGTGACTATTTGATTTGAGAAATGGAATGATCTGAATGTCTGAGAAATAATTCTTGTTCATTATTTATGCTATTCAGAATTAATTTTTTCTTTTTCTTTTCTGATTTCTGTTTCTTTATCCTTCCCTTTTTGTTATAGGAAGATATCCCAGGATTTCTTCCAATTTATTTGGTTTTCTACAATATCTAACCTGCTCTTCACTGTTTCCAGTGACTTTTGATTAGACAGTTTGATTTCTCATCTTCAAGAACTCCCTACTGTATCAAACTGCTGCCCTTTCATGACTGCTGGCTTTTATTTTGTGGATGTATTACTCTTAGAGATACAATCAGGTGACAAATTGAATATGTTTGGGATTTTCTCTCTTTCTTTCTCTGCTTTGTGTAGTGATACCGATTCTACTTTCTCAGGTGGGTCCTCTTGCTTTTAGGTCTGATTCATTTATGTGTTTTAGTGTGTTCTGTGAACACAGTTTATGTCTTCATTCTACTCTTGGTGAACTTTTGCACTTTTTCTGGTTTGGGGATATTGCAGTTATGGGGCTATTTAAACATTTTTTTTTCTGTTTCATACAAACTAACTTGTTTTGGTTAAATAAAGGAGAGTTGAATGCAGGTCATGTATATGCATGTCTTTAACTTTTACTGGATAATGCCCAGTGGTTACCCAAACTAGTCATACCATTTTATTGTCATACATTTTACATGCACAGTGGTGAATGTCTTTGATTGTAAGACTCAGCAGCAGAGGTAGTTAATACCCCTCCCATATACTCTGGCACTCACCATTTTCATGCATGACCAAATCAAGGGGCTCCTAACTGCAAGCACCTGTGACTCTTTGCCTGAGGGCTTTCTTTTGCCCTCAGCCCCTACTTAGCTCACAAGTGGAACACACTCGAAATGCTCAGAAATTAACCTTCTCTCCACCTGCCCCTGGAAGTTGCCCTCAACAAATTCCTAATTATAATGATGTATAATAACTCCATATCCTTCTTCCCACCAGTGAAATGACTCTGATGTGCATCTATCATCTCTTAGGACTTTTTCAGAGGATAAAGCTCTCTATTTGCTTGTAGTCATGACTTGCTCAATGATGACCATTTCCTGGCTTCCTTCTCTGTCCCCTACTTTCCTGCTTCTGTATTAGTATTTCATGACCTCCTCTTCCAGGTGAATTATTTGATCCATCACTGAAACTTCTCCACATTTATGGATTTAGCCTCCATTCTGCTTTCCCACACAGCCTTATGACCTTCCTTTTATTATAACACTTCTCATGCTACATGGTATTCCATGATGAATGTAAGCTCCAAGTGGGCAGGGCCATGCCCACCTTTATGTTCTATCTCTAGTTAGTCTATCATGAGTTCCTGGTATGTAGCAGGCATCTAGTATTTCCTAGAGGAATGACTGTTTATAATAGCATCAGGTGAGTAAAGAGAACCCATAATGGAAAAAAAAGCAGAGAAAGGTGAAGGTTAATATAAGAAGGTAAAAGTCGTGGAGGATCTTAGAGGTGGAAAGAGCATGTGCAAAGACCCAGAAATGGGAATGTGACTGACTATTCTAGGGTAAGCCAATAGAACAGTGTACCCAGAGGAAAACACAGGAAGAGTGACAGGAGGCAAAGCAGAGTAGTTATAGATAAACATATTGTGATAAATGAATGAATAAATAAATGCATAATGAAGTATTTGAATGAATACCTGTGGGAACCAGAAAGGTGCAATGAAAATATTATGACTTTAGTGAGACAGACATATCTTCTCATGACTCAGTTTCCTAATGTGTAAAATGAGAACATTAAAGCTTCATAGAGAGGAGCTGAGGATTGAAAGAGGGTATGTGTCAAGATCAGAATCTATTGCCAAGTCAAAAAAAAAAAAAAATCCTCAATGAGAAATGATCAGGAGCAACAACCACAGCAGAGTTGGTAGTCATTCTGTTGGCAGAGGTAATATTAAAATACTCTGGTCATTTTGAGAGGAAAACATTACTTTTATAAACAATGGGAGGGTAAAGAGTAGCTACTAAGAGTAGCTGATTTTTGAGCTTAGTCATGAAAAATATGAAGAAATTATGAAAGCAAATCACCACCAAAAGAATGGCATTGCAGAAATTATACCCATAATAAATAAAGGGGTTTCTTTTTTCCAACTGAATCACTTTGATTCCATAAGCAAGTTTAGCAAGTGTCAAATATATTTCCTTAAATTAATTTAAATTGGAATCTATTACTTCCAACATAGCAATAGTTAATGTTCAGAGTTCACAACAAATATAGAAATCCATAAAGTATGTCACACTAGACCCTATAAAAACAATCAGGAAATATGAAAAATATGTTCGATAATGTTGGGTCCAAATATTTAAGGAAAATTACTCAGGAAATTAGAAATCTCTCTTTCCAACCCACCTTTTATCCTGTCTGCTTCCCATTCAATCTACTCCAACTATGAATGAGATTTTATAAGCTTCTTAATCAAACACCTTTGTTTTACAAGTGTGTCATTAATGTTATCACAGTGAATTCAGAGTTACCTGACAGATTTTGGACTTACCTGCAGTTAGGGACTCTTTGCCTTCTGACATTGACAGAGAATGCTAAATTCAAACCATTTGAAATTTAAGTAGAACACAGAATAAAATATATATATTTCCTTAAATTTATTTAAGTTGGAGTGTGTGTCTCTGTGTATGTGTGTGTGTGTGTGTGTGTATATATATATATATATATTCTTTAAGAGTCCATAATAAAACAACTCATGGCCTTTGGAATACATCATTGTACTAGAAGTTTCAAAGATCTTACATCTATTACTACCTGTTACTTAGAAAATTCAAATTCACACATCAATGATAAAGAATTAGTTACACCAGTGATGGAAGATCTGAGGAATTGAACTTTGGATATTGTGGTAACCACAATATTAGCAACCACAGGACGCTATTACTACCCTGTTTGTTTGAGGAATAAAGAGAATAAAGATATTATCAGAACTCAGGAACCAAGTTCACCAGTGGAAGCCAGAAGCATGGTGGAATCTCCTGATAGGAACTGAAATCATGGAGGAGATGGAGCCACTATTCAGAATGTCATCGAAGGGAGGAAGATTAAGTTAGGATAGGGCTAAATACCTTGGTCTGCCCATTACCATCCCCTCTATTCTTAACTTCGTGCATGCCATTGGTTAAACACCCCAAAAGAGTATTTTGGAAGCTTGGGAGACAGTCCACAGGGGTCAGACCACCATGATTCAGAGCAAAGATCAGTAAACAGACTTGTGGACAACCCCAGGAGCAGAACACAAAGGAAGATCAATAGTCAAAGTTCAAGGACCTTAGAGAGAGGGACCTACTTTCTAGAATGCTGTTACTAAGACATTTCAGCCCCAAATTCTAAGTCCATGTGCCTCATCAGTCTGATATTCAAGGGAGATAATCTAATTTGCTTCCACTCTCCATCCTGATATAATCAACCGTGGTAAAAAATAGGGATCAACTCATAAAAATATGGTGGGCTGGCATTTAACCCCTGGGAGTTTCATTTCAGAGGAAGAGGTAGGCATGTCCTGAAGGGCCATAGGCATCCACTCTGTACTTTGCCTGTCTCTGCTGGATTTTAGTTAGCTGGAATAGTCTGTAGCTCCATTCATTCATTCATTCATTCATTCATCTCTCTCTCTATCTTTCTGTCTATCTATTTATTTATTTATAAATTCTGGGTCTGTATTCTTAAGTGAGGTTGGTGTATTTGGGGCTTTAACCCAAATATACATCATTGTTCTGTTAGCAACGTGACATGAAGTGAATAGCTTTGAATATTTTTGAACAGTTGATGTAGGACAGGGATTATCTGTCTGTATAATTATATAACTGAACATACCAGTGAATTATCTCATTAGAACCATATTTTGAAAACAAGTCTTGAATAACCTCTCATATTTATTCTCATTGTTTCTCTTCCATTGCCAAAATATTTTACCTCCTCAAAAACTTTTATTATACAAATATTTTCAAGTTTTCCTCATGGCAGTGTGCATTCTCTCTTACATTTTAAATCCTCTCTCTCAGTTATTCTGTGCTCTCATTTCTCATTTTAGTGTGTTTTCTTTTTTGTCCTCCATTGGAATCTTCAAGGTTTGATCTTTATTAAGAGAATCTACAATTAAAAAGAATCCATTTTACTATTTATTTCTGCTTTCTGGATCACTACAAAATTGATGCACTGAGCTTTTCCTTTTGCCTAGGCATTTATTTGACACTATTATTTATTTTATGAATCAGAAATTTGCCAGGATGTGCCAAATACCTCAGTTTCTTTTTACTACATATTGTATAACTTCTAAAAATTTGTTTGGTTGGCCCCCTGTATCACATACAGCCCAAACATACTTTGAATGCTTGTGATTTCTTAGGTTTCATTTTTTAATCAACTTTTCCATTGAGAAATACGTTTTATGCTACTGGTTGGATTGTTTTTCCTTAGTCACTTTTCATTTCTTTTTTTCTTGCCCTCGACATTGAAGTAATTTGTCCCAGTTTGCTCCATATTGACTGGCTGTCAGATGCATGGAATTGTTAGTGCCCAAAGTGGGAAAGTCCTGGGCAATCAGAGGTGATGTGGTCACTTTAACTGCTTGTCACCAATTCAGTTTTTCAGAACATCACGTTTGCATTTTAATCATTCCATCTTTCCGGTATGGATTTTATTTATCTCATTTAAAACAAAACCCCAAACCATCATATTCCTTTATTCTTTCAGTTTTTTTTTTCTTGATACTCTCCTTTTTCATTCTGCCCTATAGTCTTTGGCTTCATTCTGTTTAGTTTTTCACTCTATCTTCTGTTTGCACTTAACTTTTAACTACCAATCTTTTCCTCCATCTAGTACAGATGCCATCAGTTTTGTGTAAATGCTAATTTGGTTTTCCATGATAACATTCTCCTTAGTAACAGTTCCTTCTGTATTCTGGCACCATATTGCTCATCATTTTTCATTATCAATGTTTTTGAGAGTTGTCACATTTTTAACTGGCTATTTAAACATTTGGATAAGAAATTTAAAAAATTCTTCTAAAGTGTTTGTAAATGTTTGACAGTTTTTGCAATTTCCAAATTGGAATCATAGAAGCTTTTCACAGATAGAAATGACATTTTAAAATTGCAAGTACTTGAAGATATAATTCCTAAACGATAGAAATGTTTTTTTGGGTCATGGTATCGAAAGGGTTAAAGTTAGGGTGGGTTTCAGGCCAGATTTAACCACAGCTCCATTTATTCATAATTCTCTTGGCAGTTCCCTTACCTGTATTTAGACTTTGTTTTTGGTCTTACTTCCCTAATATTGGGAGGTTTACATATTGAACTCTTGAACATTAAGCCATACATGAAAAAAGGCTGTTATGTCAAGCCCTTGAAAAAATGTCGTAAGCCATATTCTACTTTTACAATCCCTAAATTTGTCTTAGTTTCTAGGAATAGAATCACTGAAGTTTACCTCTGGAACTTTATCTACATTCAGTGCTTCTCATTCCTCATAACTGCTACCTAGGCAGGGCAGGGGCAGGTGAAGGGCTCCAGAGAGACAAACATCATATTCAGAGTTATAGATTAGCCACATTTCCTCAAAAAGTATGAAGTATACAGCAATAGTCAAGGCCATTCCTTCTTGTTCTGGAGCTTTTCGTTGGTTTGCACTTGAAAACCTTTATTAAAATGTTGCTTAGATGACAATACATCATTCTTTGATCTGGAAAACTCTTTGTCCCTAACTTTGACAAGTCAAGATTCAATTCTTCCTTTTCTGGGAAGGCCCCCCTCTTTTAAGGGTCACATCTTGATCTCACCAAATCATGTAAAGATACAAGTCATATTACCCTTATTTCTGTATTTTTTACTTTTGCATTTAAGCTACTCACTGCATTTGTCTTTATATCATTATTAGATCAACAGGGCATGACCTCATACAATGTTTTCAGTTCTAAAGCTTTACAGGACTATTTTATGTGAGTTATCCTCATCTTTCCTATGAAAGTGCATAGTACATAGGGTGTGAATCTGACAGATACTTGCTCTAATCCCTGAACACCCCTGTGCATGTGGCATTTGATAAATAAACTCCATCAAATAAAAGAAATAAAAATATTCCACTGGAATGGTAAAATTTGCTCCAACACAATCACTACCTACATAGGAATCTCATATCTACTCTCTCATCTCCATCCAAATTACATACTCAGTCTTATCTCTTCCCTCTAATTACACCCCCTCTTGACCTGTAAATGATGGGAAGACCTCACTGACCTTTGTTGAACTGGTTTTAAGTTTCTCTCCTGTTTGCAAATCTAATGCACTGAGTGGTTTTTGGCTGAAAGCTGCTGGAGGGCTGGGTCAAGGTCTATATCCTTTGAGTTATAGTGCACATAGCATTATATTAAGCCAATTTTGTTCATAAGAATTGGTTTATGATTATATGGTTATTTATTATTTATACAGTGTGATTATATAGTGTGTTCTGAACAAAGTCACATAAAGTGGAAGTACATAATATAAAGGAATGTACCTTTAAAAGACTGCATTAATGCAAACCTCATGTAAAAGAAAGAATACAGAGGGGCACTAAAATAGGAGAAATCAAATGTATTTTAATATTTTGGAGGTAAAAATAAATTTCCCTTTTCATATAACCTGGATATGTACATATCTATATCATCATTGACCAAAAGTAAAGGATTATATTCAGTCTTGAATATTTTTTTCATACTTAGAAAAAGTTAGCTGGCTCTTAAGCCTCATTCCTGAGACTAGTCTTGCATTTCAAACTGGAAAGATCTGTGTGTTTTTATTAAGGTTTTTACGTACTTCAGAATAATAAGTGGCAATTGTTGAGTTGATGTCATCTCTTTCTTCTCCCATAACAACAGCACCACTGAGCAGCCCTTCCCATTCCTTCCCTCTCTTCTCCCCACAGGTCCCTCCTGCATTCTTCCCAGTGGTTTTAGAAAGGCAGGTCAACTGTGTCTTCTGCCATTTCCCCTAAAGGCACAATGCAGGGAAATCAAAATGAAACTCCATCACAATAAAGAAGTTAAACTAGGACCAAATGAAAACGGAAATATCTGACTATCAGGATAGATGAGAAACTCCCATCATTGAAGTAGTTCAAAGAAGATGTTAACATTCTGAATCCAAGAGCGATGAATTCTCTTGCATTTCAAAGTACTAATAAGTATGTGTTAATCCAAACCAGAGGGAACCTTTTAAATACAAACTCAAATTCTAGTATTAGCTCTGGGTATTGGATGGGAAAATATTGATGATGTAATCTTACTGTAGAATTCTACCAATGTGTGTGTGTGTGTGTGTGTTTTTTTTAATAAACCAATTTTTATAAAAAACTCCACTGAGAACAAAACTGGATTGGTAACCTAGTGGAACAGATAGCTCAGACTCAAATAAAATTGATAAAATACCCAGTGGCAAGGAGAGTGGTTAACACTCTGAACGTGGCAAGTACATGCTTAAATTCAAGTGATAGCAAAAGGCATGATCTTGCTTATGTGCTTTTCTGTGACTCAACTAAAAAAAATACTGGATTATCTTAATCTTATTTCCTCTGCAATAATCTTAATCCTACAAAATCTAGGGAATAGTTCAGGTGCAATTTAGTAATTAATTTCATTTTATTCCAAAACCAGGCAATTAATTCCTAAACCAGACCAGCTACTTTGCAAATGTTGATGTGAAACAATGGGGTATGCAGTTCCGACTCTCTTCTGGTTTTGTTTTGTCTCAAAGCCTATGATATAGATAAATAGGGTTCACATAGAGTTAATGGTTTGAGTGATATCTTCATGTGATTATCAGTCGGCTGATTCATTTGAGTGGTAGTAGGAGATATGCATGTGGAAACCACAGGGTATTTTTATCTAAAGAATGCTCCATATCAAATGGGGTGGTTGATTTTTTTTTTTCAATTTGAGTTGTATCAGAAGAAAACTAAGCAGAGTTTTCAGAGAGAAAGAGAAGTCTGTTGCCAGTCAAACGATAGCAACAAGGACTAGTATTTATCCAGCATTTACTTGTTCTAAACACTGTGTTTTACATGAATTATTCCTCACAGCCTGTGGCAGAGGAATGTTAGAATCACCAGTGTGCTGAAAAGGAAAATGAGTTATAGATTATCCAAGGTTACAGAGCTGGTACATGGCAGAGATGGGCTTCAGACCCATGGTGTCTGATTCCAGATCCTTTCCCTCTGATGAGCCACAGAGTCTGTTCTAGTAAAACATCACTATCATTTCTAAACCAAGGAATATGCACCAACTTACACAAAGGCAGAAAGTCTGGCTAGGATTCATCAGAAACTAAAATAGGAAACATTAGGAGCCCCAATCTTTCTTCCTAACTGGTATCTTTCTGAAGCTTTTTCTTCTATCTGGCTTCCTTCAATTGATTTCCTCTGCTTTCAAATTTCTATATTGTCATTAGTTTATAACAGTCTGTGTGTTTCTTAATTAATTAAAATACTCAAGAGACATCACTCCAATTGAGTCACCCTGACATTCATCAGTTTCTTGGGTATATGATCACTTGTCTGATTAAGATGTCAATCTTGATCCATAAATTGGAGAGGGTAAGAAACACACAGACTACATTAGAGCAGCCGTGGACCAGGCTAACGTTAGAGATACTGTAGACATAGTGCAACCCCTCCTCAGGCCATTGGTCATAGGACTGCTGAGTGCCTTGTTTATGGGTAGCTTGGGGGTCACCCTTATAAAAAAGATGAGGACCTCATCCAAGGAAGGAAATACCTAATCTCCTAGTTCACTTCTTTGTGTATGATAGGGGCTTATTCCACCTGGACCTATAGTGACTTTTATTTAGTTAGTTTTGACAAGAGAGCAGTATGTTTCCATTATTTGGCTTTTTACATTTGGGTGCAAGAACTAGCCTTGAAGGTGACAGGAGAAATTTCTTACTAGGATCATACCTAGGGGTCCCAAAGGATCCAAGTATTTCAGTGGAATCCTCTCTTCTTTGCCCTGTTGATTGAAGGTGGAGTGTCTATTAACAGTCCTGCTGAGGCAGTACCTACTAGGAGCTGGGCAGAGTGCTCAGGGGCACTCACCCTTCTTCCTTGCCCTCTGTCCTTTAGAAAAGGTTTTTCCACTTGTCAAGAGTTCTCTGACCTTTTAGAACCACCCAGCAAAAGTGAGAACCTAAAAGCTACCATTTACTTTTGCATGCAGCCTGGTAAAATAATTCTTATGTAGTTTCGTTTTCTCCAAGGACAACATTATTTTGTTATACTTCAGAAAATCAGTCGCTACGTCTTCATATGGCATAATGTCATGTGACAGCAAAACACTAATATTATAGATCCTTAACATTCTTTATACATATTTGAAATGACAATACAACTCCTTTCCCAACCTCTGCTTAGGTATCTGAGGCTGTCTTTAGAATGTGTGGGCTTGTCCGGCTGAAGAATCGAGAGTTTACACTTGCCTGCAATTAACTTAGTGCATGGAGTTTAAAGCCAGACCTGAGTTCCTTGCTATAGTACCTTCAGCTATCTCACAGGCCAGTGAAAATTCGGTTTTTACAAGAAAAAGTCAACTCTTAGCAAGGTTTGAACTAGGATCCTACGAAGCATGTTTTGCTATACTTCCAAAGCAAAGCAATGTAAGGAGACACTGTGGTAGTTGTTTTATTTTTTTCTCGAGTGGACTTATGTTTTCAGTGGCAGAAATCCATGAACCACGAAGATAAAATAATGCTAACTAGAGTGCGAAAGTAAAGAAAGCAAAATGGCTCCACAATTAGTAGCATTATATATGTGAGTGCTAAGTAACAGCAGATGTGTCTGTGGGGAGTGAAGCATTCCTTGTGATCCATCAGAAACCCAAGCCCTCTGATACCACAAGCCACTGTGGTTATCTTGGGCTTGGAGGATGAGGGCTGAGTCCAGTGGGTGAGCAAATGGGGATGCTGTTGAGGGTGTTCCAATCTACCTGTGTCATCCTTCCTGCGCTGCACACCCATGCTGAGTTAACAGGGTGATGTGCGCTGTAAAATCCGGTTCTGTGAAGACATGCACTAGCCATGAGTCATTAGCAAGCATGCGGAGCTAATTGGCAAAATACTCATAAAAGATTTTGAAGGTGGGTTAATTACAATTCATTACACCGTAAACTGTCCCCAGGCTATTGTTAAAAAATGCAGGAGTTTCAGGGCCCATTATTTTATGATTCATTTTGCCATGTTGTGAAAAACAGACTCTAAATCAAACTACATTTATTATAGGTCAGACCACAAAATCTTTATTGGTTTTTCCAACATTCCACCCTTGTTATATGAATTCATATGGACTGCACATTTCTGTCAATTGGCAAGAAAGCATGAAATAAAATTTATGATATTTTCTTACCTTATCCTTAATGCAGCCTTAAAAATCACAAGATCTAATTGCTTCCCCTACTTCCCAAGTTCATGAGAAAAATAAGTATTTCCAAATCAATCCCAAAGTTCTGATGATTGAAAGCAACTAAAGGGTAATGAAGTCAGTCTATCTTCTAAGAGAAGCATTTTGAAGAATGACCTAAGCAGCAACATCCAGTTGAAATATATCAAAGCTCTCCCTTTATCCCAGTCTACCTAGAAAAATGACTAGAATGTTCTTTACATTTGAGGGATAATTTGAAGTTCATTGGCTTCCAAAGCATTCATCTTGTTCTTATCCCCACCTTTGAAAGCATCTTTCTTTTTTGCTTTTAACAAATCAACAAAACAAAACAAAACAAGAAACCCCAGCATTTATTTCTTTAAAAAAAAAACAAAACTGTGATACAATTGTGTGCCTCCTGTGATTACCGTGAACAGACTTGGTCAGAATCATGTAAGGTTTCATAAGTAGTCATTCTGTGCCATTATATGTAATTGTTTGTTGATTAATGCTTTCAATTATGTCGATTTTCACTATGTGACCCAAACCACCTTGACACAGACAGCCTGGTATACTCATTACTGGGGATGAGCAAAGAACAAAATGCTAGGTTCACTTCCAGCCCTCAAGAGTTCAACAGCTCATTTGAACCTTATCTGAACTATCAAAAGTTTTGACTCTGCAGAAACCCATGTTTGGGGAAGGGGTGGGAATGTGTGGTTGGAGGAAGGCTTCAGGGTGGAGTGGAAGAAGGGGGGATGTTGGAAATTGTGCAAGAACTAGTTTTCTTGTGAGTGATCCTGTACTTCCTGATTCTGGCTGGGCCAGAAATACCACAAAAGTCTTTCTTGAAACTTCCAAGATCTTTGGAAGGCCTTTCTCTAAGCAGTTTGCCACTTCTGAGTTGCCTGGGTTTTAGCCAGGGCTAGAGACAGAAGTATGTGCAAGGAGAAGCAGTGTAATGGAGTTACCTGGATGCTTGAGGACTGTCAAAGGAGGTTTACCTCCAATAGAACAAAACCTGAGTGGCTTGGCCAGAGTCAATGATCTTAACCAGTCCTGTCCATCACTGAAAGAAGGAACTGGAAGGCAACATTAGAAATCATTAAAGCAGCCCACTTATTTTACAGAGGAATTCAGGATATCCAAATAAGCCATGTGACAGGGCCAAGCCCGATGTGGAGCTGTGGGAGAACTGAAGAGGCACAGGCAGAGGAGGCTGGAGAGGAAGAAGGTACATCTAGCAGCTTTTCAAAGGTTTAAGTCCTATTAGTGGTATGCCCTTGGCCAAGTCACTTTACTTCTGTGCCCTCTTTGTATCATTTCAACCACAAAATGCCAAATTAAATATTTATGTAGGAGTAAAGTGCTAAGAAAAGGGTAATTTGGAAGCAAGCAAGACCTAGCTGGATGAAAGCAGGGCTGAATTGGGAGGAGAAAGAATGGTACCTAAGCAAGTAGGGGTGATAAACAGAGAGAGAACCTTGAGTGGAAACAGAGGAAACAAATGAGAAGTGTTTATTTTGTGTAGAGTAGCAGCTGATAATGATTAAAAAAAAAAAAACAGTTTGAGGAAGAAGTAATGCCTAATGCCGTTTGATGCAGTTTCAAAAGAAACCATAATATCTGTATGTTTTGTGAAATAAACAAAAAAACCCTAAAGAGATAAGCATGAAAGAAAGAAGGTCTCAAAAGAGGGAGAAACTAAACAAATTCGTTTGCTTAACTCTTCTTCATAGGACATAAACTTCCTCTATCAGTGATCAGATTTTCTCTTGCAAATAAGCTATTGTTTAAAGAGTTTTCTGAGGGGAAAACAGTGCTGATGGATGAATTTGCAAAAAATCAAGAAAACTAGCAATGCTTTAATAAATTAATTTAGTAGGACTCTTGTAAGAGTGTCATACTACAACTACAAGGCCTTGTGCAGGTAAAGTTCTGAAGTGGATATCCTGTGTAAAATACAAATAGAATTTGCATTGTGGCCATTCTGATTGATGGGTAACTTTGACACCCAAAATCTCAGCACTGTGCTCTCTGAAGGAAGAGGAAACAGCTCTTTCATAGGCACTGATGATATTTATGCTCCAGTTAGGATTATGGTCTCTTCACCAAGGTTAATGGGGAGTGGGATGGGGAGCGTCAAGGTCCAAGATCCAGTCACTTTTCATTCTGTTCCACAGGAACATTGACCCCCACCCCCACCCCAGGAATCTGATTACAGTGGAGGAACTGGGGAAAAGCAACAATAAATCAGTAGTTCAAAAATATAAACACTAGGAACAATTCTTGGAAGAATATTCAGGAAAACAGAAGCAATTAACAAGCAAGAGGCATGATATGGAATCATGGATGCTGATCAATGCAAAACAGTGGCCAAGTAGGAGATGATGTTGACACTGGGCTGATGAATGGCCTTTCCCCTGTTGATTTACTAGCTGCATAGTGGGTACAGGAGAGAGTGGATCCCTGGGCCTTCGACATTGATAGTTCTGAGATGCCTCTCTTTGACAGGTATGAGGATAATGTCTTTTTTTTTTTTTTATACCCTGCATTAAGTGACAAGGTGATCTTTATTTATTTAGGCACTAGGGATTGAACCTGAGGGTGCTTAACCACTGAGAAATATCCCCAGCTCCTTTTTAATTTTTCCTTTCTTTTTCTTTTTCTTTTTTTTTTTTTTTTGTTAATTTTGAGACAGGGTCTCACTAGGTTACTTATATCTCACTAATCTGCTGAGGCTGGCTTTGAACCTGTGATCCTCCTGCTTCAGTTTCCTGAGCTGCTGAGATTATAGGTGTTGTGTCACCATGCCCAATGGCAAGATGATCTTTTCTTTCTCTTTTACCTGAACTCTCCCTAGTTGCTGCTGCATCATTCCTTCCTCAACAAACTTTTAGGCTGAGCTGTGGAAGGTTTCAGCCAGGAGCTGACTTGCTCTCTGCTGGGGATGCCTTGGTATAATAGAGCAGAGAGGCCTGCTAATTTCAGAGCCAAGTTCACAAAAGCGGTTGGCTCTCAACTTGTTGTTCCAGAGAGCCAAGAGAGTAGAGCTGATGATGGCCCTGGCTGGTGGGAGCCAAAGCCAGGCACCTGTCAAACCCTGCCTTGCCCAGCTTCTCTCTGCCCTGCTCTGTTGATTGCCTGCTCTGAGAAAAGCAGTCCATGCCACAGACTTTCTCCCTCCAAAGAAAGCCATCTGCCATCAATCCCTTAAATTTCTTCTCTGGCAAACATTTTGATCTCGAAGCAAGTTTATTTCTCTCTTTGCAGAAGGGGGAAAAAATGCCCCAAAGGGAAGACTGTGATATCTTTATTTTTTCCTGAAATGAGGATATTGAACACAACATACCCATTCTTGCTTTGGGAAAGAGGGGAGGCAGGTGGTTCTCAACTGTGTATGTGAGGGAAGAGAGGTAAATATGCATCTTGTTAGGTGAGTCTTGAGAAACTTGAACTCTATATTTGAATTAAAGATTTAGCTAACACAATGCTCCACAGGAAAGGACACTGAAAAACTAACCTTAAAGCTACCTTTATGAACTAAAATTACAGGACTGGGATGAAGAGGTTAAGGCTTTCCCTGCCTGGGGAATCTTTGCTACAGGCTTGGTCCTTTGGCTTACACATCTGTGCCAGCCGGGGAACCTTAAGTATTAAGTTCAGGTAGATTCTGTTCTGAACACACTTGTACCTTCTGCAAGCTTCTTCCCTTTGTAGGGTTTTGATGCAAATGAGAGGGCTAGACCTCACCTCCAAAATGCTACGATTTCAATGGATTTATCCATATTTACCAGGGTAATCATCCCTCACCTAAAACCTATGAATCAAGGAAACCTTTTCAAGTTACTTTCTGTCTTCCCACAGGAAACAAAAAGAACATGATTTTATAAAGAGGGCAGGGAATAGGTCTTGTTTTTAGAAGACAGCCCTGAGATGACAGTAGCATACATGGCCGGCACATTCCTTCGCCATAACCACAAAGAGCCTGCATATATTTGTTGTTGTTGTTGTTAATTGCAAACTTTTCTAACAATCTGCCCTTTAGAAATGATTGCCCCTCTCTGAGGATCAGATCACAGTCCAGCCCATTCTCAGAGAAAATTAAATGAAGAATGCTGAGCCTGGAATCTATGATTAAGATGCCTGACTAAGTAAAGATGACCGCGTACTTTCTCAAATGGGTCAGCTATGGCCCTTGGGTATCCAAAACAAGGTGACACGTGACTCACACTGGCTCAGCAGCCTCTCTCATGCGGGATTTACAGCTGGATTTAGGGCTAAATGTTGGAGGTAAATCGAAAGGAGCAGAAAGGGGCTGGGGAGGGAACCAGGAGGGAAGGGAATTTCCATCAAAGCTTTTCAGAAGCAGAAATCCATTCTACCTTTGTCGATGACTGTGGTTTGCTAGGATCAAGATCAAAGGAATCACCGTGGGCAGAGCCATGACAAATGCAAGGCTCAGTCTGGTGAAACCTAGCATTAGCCCCTCTCTTAGGCTGCGTCTAGACTGGAAGTGAGTGCTTGTGCCAGATGAGGCTGAGCATATAGTCAGGGTGCTCCTTCATGAGGAGGCAAAAGGGGTTTAAAACCCATATTGATTCCTGCAGGATAGGCCCCAGCCAGGGGCAGCAAGGCACAACACAGGTATTGCTGTGATCATTTTGTGGGAAAATGAGGAAAAATGAATAACCACGGAGTCAAATAGAGACAAAGAACTATTTTTTTTGGTAAAATCCAACTTCCCTGACTCATGTGTTTTTTCCTCTTTCTCACGGATGCCTTCCAAAGCCTACTCTAAAACTTTACTAAAATGTGGTTTATTTGCAGGCCTAAGACATTCAGAGAAATTTGAAGTGACATCTACTAATGGTTATTTATTTATTTATTTATTTTGTGGCCCCTGTAGTTCCTCAAAGCTTCAACTCATGTTCTCAGACAAACCAAGTAGCAGGTGAGGGATTATTCTGGAATCTTAATAGGTAACACCACCTTCCACATTGTCTGCTACACAATATGTTAGCATTAAGCACTGTTTAAGTCTGTATTTGCCTCTTGAGAATATCAAATAGAAAACAAAACAAAAAACACCAAGGGGGAAAAAGTAGATATACTAGACACTTTTCAAGCATTTAGGTGCACACCTGATCTTCTTGTGTGGCATTTGCCTTGACTTAGTTTGGTGAACATGGGGGGGGGATGTTTTCAAAATATTCTAAGAGGGAAGTTAGAAGAATTGAGAGTCAGAGCAGATTTCAATGCTGCTTTTGGCACTAGCTTGCACCCTTCAAGACAAATCTCATTTTCCTTTTCTAGGAAATTATTTTAAATTAGAAGTACTGGGAGGGTGGGCAAGGTAATGGTTTACTAACCCCCCAAGTGATGGTCACCAGACACAATGAATTTCAGCCTTGAAAAATAATGGCTATGGCTATAATGCAGAAAGGATCTTGATCTAGTGCTAAATAAAATGGCAAATACAAGATTGGGTACTAAGTTTACATCTTTGCAAAATGATGTATAAGAGAGAAAGACCACAAGGAAACATTGCAAATTAGAGTAAGGTTACAGTAGGATAATTTTTTTTCATGTATTTTCATATTTTATATAATATTATTAACGATGTCATTTTTATAGACCTAAGTATAAATAAATAATTCTGTGAATTGAAAAAGAGAGATCCTCCCATTCTCCAGCCCCACAAAGACATTTGCCACTTACTGAAGTTTTGAACAAGTTCTCAACTCTGAATTTCAGTTTCCTTAACATTAAGAAGACTATAAAGATCTTATAAGTATTAAGAATTCACTTTGTGCAAGATATCCTAAGCATTTTCGCTTGTACTAACACATTTAATCCTCAGTATAATCCAAAAAGTGGGTCTCATTATTATTCACACTTTATATTAAGGAAACTGAGGCACAGAACCCTTAAACTAGATCATGTAACTGTGAGTTGAGAATCTAAAAGCAAATCAATAGAGACATTCACATCCCATTGCATGACAGTGGAGTTAGACAACTTAAAGACATGGTTACACAACTGAATCTTATTTCCTGGGAAAGCCCCAGTTACAGAGCTGGCCCGTCATATATACCAGATCTACTTCTTCCTTGGATTCATTCGTTTTTAAGGCTGATGGTAAATCTATTAACTTATGAAGGTGAAGACTGAACAATTGGGTGCTAAGAATATCAAGGTAAATTCATCATTTAACTGCTTATTTCATTAGGGTTAGTTAACTGGAATTAGTGATCATAAAATTGGGGTTATCAAGGCGCTTTTGAGATGCACATGGCTAAATTTAGAAATGTATGTTTTTGTCTAAAGCAGTCATTTTGAACACGATTTGATGTTGCCTCATTTTCCTAATTATTTTCCTAAACGCCTAGGACTCAAAGGAAACTCAAACACACCATCTTCAGAAAATTTTCTTTAATCTTTCTCTCTTCCATCAGGTTTTCCTCCTAGAACTTAGATGACAGAACTGGGAGGTGGCACTATACCTGGAAAGCTGAATCTACATAGTTATGATTCCTTTTCTTACAAAATATTTTATGTGAGCTAGTTGGTGTCCCTGGACTCTTTAGAGCTCCCTTCCATGGGTTGCCTAGGCCTGCTTTCTGCAGTAGACACTGTTTGCTTATAAGCCACATGTTGCCAAGATAACTCTTAACACGAAAAGGTTTAACTTCAGTGGAATTTGAAAATCTTTTTTTTTTTCCCTTCTGGTTTATCACCAGCATTTATAAAACCAGACCTAGTGAGAGAACTAAGTATGGGGACCCATGCATGATCTTGATATAGGGAAAATTTAGCCTATCCGGATTATTACAAAATCAGAACAGTGAGGATATTCATAGGAATCTGCAAATCTAAGGGATTAGGAATGAATTTTGGCTACTGATATTTTCTCACATGCTGGCTCACATAGAAGCTGAACACCCTCTACTGAATTGGGCATCTTTTGGGCATTTTTGTATGGATACCACTTCTAACAGACCATGTGAACTGGGGCAAGTTATTTAACATCTGTGATCCTCTTAGCTCTCTGGAAATGGAGTGGATTCTGTCAATTCAACACCAACCTTCTTCCCTGGGAAAATCCTAAAATAAGGTTTAATTATTCTTATTCAAATAGAAATATTGTTACTATTAGCTATTTTAAAACACTATGCTATAGCCGGGTGTGGCGGGGTGCACACCTGTAATCCCAGAGACTCCAGAGGATGAGGCAGGAAGATTGCAAATTCTAGGCCATCCTTAGCAAATTAGCGAGATCTTGTCTCAAAATAAAAAAGGGCTGGGGATGTGGCTCAATTTTGGAGTAACCTTGAGTTTAATCCCTGTACCAAAAAAAAAAAAAAAAGCAAGCAAGCAGGCAAGCTGTATTGTGCACCTGTCATTTAAAAAGGGAACCAGAAACTTGACAGTGATGTTTTGGAAGGTGGGGCTGGTTGTTCCCTAGAGTGTCTCTTGGGTACAAGTTCATAATGCCATAGTTCTGCTTCTGGTGCATCCCTCTATTCTCTTTGGCAGGTTTTATAGTGAAAAACAAGAATGTAGGTGATCAGTTATGTAAAACCTCATACTGGGATACCACTCAGAAGTTAGGAAGAAGTAAACTCTAGCAAAGGGCCACAAGTGAAAACCATACCAAGTGTAAGTCTTGCTGAGTGGACACTATTCTATGAAGTTTCTCAGTGATTTGAAAAGCCCGCTTCCTCTTTCCTTCAGATTCGCTACCTTTAGGTTGACCTTCCCATACATTGTATGATCCCATTCATTTCTAAACGTCTAAAGCAAAGGCTGGCACCCTCTCAGGACCAGCTTGCTAAGTGGTTATTTATTCTCCGTAATTTAAGGCTTCCTTTGCCAGAAGTCAGAATCCTTCTCCTCCCTCAGAGCACTCTGAATGCAGATCCTCAATGTCAGCCTGGGGCGAGGGAAGGAAGGGAAAAAAAGGCTGGGGGAATATAATTGCTCATAGGTTTGTGAATAGTTTCCTGTGGAAGATTCTGACACCTGGAAAAGGTGTATTGATCTTCACGCCACTCTTCAGGGAAAATAGAAAGGGGAGGTTGGTGGTTTGGGAGCACCTCTGCCTTAAGAAATAGAAGAAGGGTAAAAAAACAAAAAGAAAAGAAAGTCAGCAGTTACTTGAGTGACAGACCTAGAAGAAATGAAGCACTGGGAAAGAAAAGAAGATGCAGGACCTGTTTTTCTTTCTTTTTATACACCTTCTTTCTCTTCCCTTATCATCACTGTTCATTCAACATGTAACTATGCAGGTAAACAACCAGGGAACGAGAACATTTTTGAATAAACAAATGAACGAATGAATCATAAGTCAGTGTTTCCTAAATCCAGCTCATTTATACAATCATCTGGAAACACTTTTTATAATACAGATTCCTTAATGACCACCCTGGAGTTTTTGATTCTTTATATCAAAAATGGAGTCCCAAAATCTACAGTTTCAAGTTGTTTCCTAAGTGATTCCCCTCATCAGCCAGGTTTGGAGACCCCAGACCTATAGTACAACTATCATCTAGGCTGTGTCTCTCATCATTCCTTGGAGATTGGGCCCTGCTTTCCCTTTATTTTGTAGATTGACATTAATTCCCTCCTTGATCAGACTAACCAATTGGCCTTTCTGCCATCTTTTTGTAGGAACATTTTGTAAGAATTTATATCTTATACTCTTTCAATTAAAATAATCAGTAGGCCCCTCATCCTGTTCTGTCTCAACTGCTGTGGAATTGCTGAATCACAAACAAACCAACAGGCCCCTTGCTTGGCTTGCTTATTCATTTTTGGTTAGAAAAGTGGATGCTTCTGAAATTAATTAATTAATTAATTAATTAATTTATTTATTTATTTTTCTTGTACCAGGGATTGAACTCAGGGGCATTTAACCATTGAGCCACATCCCCAGCCAGCCCTTTTTATGTTTTCTATTTTGAGACAGGGTCTTGCTAAGTTGCTTAGGGTCTTCCTGAGTTGCTAAGACTGCTCTAAAACTTGTGAACCTCCTGCCTCAGCCTCCTGAGCTGTTAGGATTACAGAAATGCACCTCCATGTCTGGCTTATGAATTTTTTTTGAATTGCCAGAATGCATTTTCCTTTTCTTGTTTAGTCATTTACACTTATCCTACAAGTTTGTACTTAGCATCTCCAGCTTACTGGGAACTCTGGAGATACAGAGATAAAAGATGTCATCTTTTCCTTAAGGAATTCACAGACCAGTGGTAAGTTAGATAAAAAATGATTTTTTTCAGTTAGATATGGTACAAATGAGTATAACTTAGGAAAGTTGGGGTGTTTATTGGATCAGGGGGAGGATAAGTTGATGAAACAAGTGTAACTCAAAACTTGGTTGATGAGGAAGGGCTCATATACCATGTCCATAGCCATAGTGATGACATTTGAAGAACTTTAGAGAACTAAAAGCAAAACTATGTGTGTGTTCCATGGAGAGAGGGGTAGGTGATAAGACTGAGGGTGTAGACAAGGATTGTATTATGAAGGAAATTAAATGGCTTCCTAAAATTTTGGATTTTGGATTAAAGAATGGAAATCCCATCTAGGACTTGAGCATGAGATAGATACAAACAATAACAACCACAACATATGTTTGAAGAAATGTGCCTTCATGGTTGTGGGTGCAATCACCTGAATTTTTCCATAGCAGATGGAGTGCCAAGGACCTGTATGAAGTCATAGCCAGAAGATCTAGAGAGGGGACAAAAATAAAAACTGCAGCAGGAGAAGGAATTAGTGATCCATCGTTGTGCTTGTGTGTGACAGGCGCAGCCGTGATAAAGTGGGAGGACATTGGAATGATTCTTACACTTGAAACCTTGACCACCTAGCAAATGGTGGTGTGATTCATGGAAATAGCTGCTTGATTCATTTAATCCATGTTCCTGTGACATCCAAAGAAAAAGAAAATGCTGACAGCCTCCTAAGGTGAGGATCCAGATGGAAACACGTGAACAAGTGGTGTATTTTTTTTTTTTCCAAAGTTCTTATCAAGGTTGAAAAATCTTTTAAGCACACATGAAAGAAACAACAGGGCCAAGACTACTTTGAACTTACTGCACATGATTCCTTTCATATAAAATGTAATTGACAAACACTAATTAAGTCTCCCAGCTTCTCTTTGAAGTAATGTAGGAAATATGTACAGGTGGGTAAACTGAGGCCCCAGGAACTGGAAGGAGAGCCCGAGGATATATGAGGGCAGGTGCAGCATTTGACCCTCATATGAGGCCCCTGTTTCTCTGATGAGGCCAGACATTCGTGCGTGTTTCCAAGATGAGGTCTTCTATCAAGTTCTATGGACAAGGCAGAATGAGGGAGACGGGTAATTTACTCCAAAGGCCAATTTCTCTAACCTTGAACCTGGCAGCCTGAAGCCTCAGAACACACTCTGCATATTCTTAATTCAGATCTACCATCTGCTTCCTGAAATATTTATTCTCTATTGTATCTCTTCTCATGTTTGCTTTGTCCTCATAACTGGCTGGTGGTAGGAGAGACAAAAGGTGAGAACATGTGACTTAATGACTGAAAGAAGTAACTTGGGTCATTTTTGTCCCTGATTTTTGCCTTTTTAATATTTTTTATTTTTTTTTCCAGCTTGGATTCTTTGGTTTAGCATGCAGGGATGTTTATTACATAGCATGTGTGGGCGCATGGGGAGTTGAACTGTGATACAGGTCCCTCAGCAATTTTGGCCAAGTCCATGGGGCACTCTGAAAGTAAAATGGTCCTTCCCTGCTGTTCTCCGTTGGTTACTTCCACAGATCCATCACTGGGTCACCGGGCAGGGAAGGGCCTATGGAATCCATCCCTGAAGAAGCTGAGGCTGAAGGCTGCACACAGTATCCATTATGAAGAACATCTTCCATTCCTAAATTAAATGAATTTAGGAATGAATTAGATGCATTCAGACAGAGATGGACCTTGATCAGTGGGATCTGCTGCTTAACTATTGATTCATCCTACTTGATCCATTAGTTATTCAATAAATATATATTTTGCAGCTACAATGCAGGAACTTTTCTTAGGTACTATAATAATGTGAGATAGACAAAAATCTCTTTGCTCAGGAAACTCTTAGTCAAATGAGGAAGATACAAAATAAATAGGAAAGCATAGAACACAAAATCAGTTAAAAATGAGTAAACGCTTGAGGCAATAAATGAATCAGGTAGAGAGGAGATGAAAAGTAAATAAACACACACCCATATTTTTTTTTGAGAGGAATCAAAGATGGGAAGTACTTTATTCTCATCCAATAAGATAAGAAATTTTCCTAATAATCCAGCAAAATACACACATAATTATCAATGTAGGAGGATAAAAGGTTAAGAAACATATTTGAAATTTAGAGAAAGCAACTAAAATGTCATTTTCAGATTATAATCAACTTTCTTTCTGGAAAAGGGAGTGAAATACTTAAAAAAATAATTTTTCAGAGAAAAGAACATAATTTTAGAAAGGAAGATATGAAATTAGCTGGATCATAAATAATAAGCATTCTGTACAACACATCAGTACTATCAGGTAAATATATTTAATCCTCCTTTACTGAATCATTTTATTTTTATTTATTTTTTGAACCCTTTCTGCTGTCTTTCTTGTTAGAGGATTTTTTTCACAAAAATTTCTCAAATATAGGTTTGATTGCAAACATTCAGTTGCCCTACTGAGTTTGATAGACCCTTGAAAATTCTGTCTCAGTTAACATTTCCAAGGAATCCATTCAGAGGTGAGTGACATCTTAGACATTCTGCTCATTCGTGTGGCTAACCATTGGTTTTCTATTTCATTTACTACATTTTCCTTTTTCTCTCTGATTTAGCTCTCCGAAACCATTCCGGGAGTTTGCATGAAAGGGGCTATATCATAAATGCTTTTAAGGACTATGTGATTTATACATACAGCACTCATGATTCATGTTTCAAATGGCCATGTTGGTGGATTTTTTTTTATTAAATTCCTGATTTATGTGAAATAGATAAACACACGGATCATTCAGAACAAGGGTGTCTATGTCTGGGGGTGGGGAGGGGAAGACGGGAGGGATTTGGATGCATGAATAACTCCCTATTGGTCCTAATGGGATTTACACAGGAAGACTCCTGTATTCCAAGACACAATCCTCTTTCTTTCTCACATGTGGTTAACTATGTTATTGATATCATAACTTTAATTTCCGAGCCTTAAATCGATACATGTTTTAGATGTCCACCTTAAGGAATAAAGCATGAAAGAATATGCCTTTTTTTTCTTCTCCCTCTTCCCATGTTGTACTTGGCAAATAACCTTGACATTTGAAAATGTCTTATCTACCTCTATCTGATTTTTAGATAGCTTGAGGGCTGAAGGTTGGTCTTTCTCTGTGTTAGGAACAGTTTCCTAGGTTTAAGCAGAATTTGCCACCATCTCAGCAGAACATGAGAATGCTTCTTCACAATGAGAGCATTTCATAAAAGATGATCCTTCAACAGGGTTTCCTGCAATAGTAATAAAACCTTTTCAAGCTCCCTCCCAGCTGAAGAAAGGAACTTTCACCCTGCTCAGAGGTGGAGTTGTGTGAGAAAGCGTGCATGTGCGTGTTTCAAATAACCAAACCAATAAGTTCTATTTCTCTCCTTATTATAATCAAGGGAACAACCATTCTAATAAAATCGTGTTCAACAGTTCCTCTATAAACTCCCTCCCTCATCTTAGCTCCACCTGGTATAATATAAAATGCAATATACTTTGGAGGCATTTTTAATAAAACTTTTTTCAGATGACTCTATGTGGCAACACAATTCATTTATAGCTTCCTATTAGTTTGCCTTTATAGAGGTTTTAGACTTTTCTATCTCATGAGGTAAAAAAGTCACTTTTTTTTCACAACCACCATGTATTCCTATTGATTTTCTCTCTTTTTTTTTTTAGTAGTTTAAATATAAGCATTTAGCTTGCTCATACCACTGTGATCTTAAGATTGGCATTATATATGGGTCTTACCTGCCCTGTTTTTTTTTAATTATAAGGCTGTGTGGTAACTCTACTATTTATGAAGATAGAAAAAGTAGAAGGAGCTATTTTATAATTATGATTTGTTTTTATTAAAATAGCTCCTGTATTTATCTGTGTTATCCTCAGGGTCAAAATAGGGTCATTTACTCAAAGTGACTTCTTGGGTAGGTCAGATGTTTTAAGGATTTGAGTGTCTTCATGAGAAGAAGGACTGGTGTGGAGCATCACAGCATCATGAGAGAGGGAACTATCCAAATGAAGAAGGATCACTTTCAGCAAATGGCTAACACCCACTGTCAACATTTTGACATCTACCCCTTTCCATTCTTTAAAGGCATTGCATCATGCAAAAGAGGGGAAATGTGTTCTCTAAGCAGGCTCTTTGCTTCTTAGATTTTCCACCAATTCTGCTTTTAACCTCACCTTAGTGAGGCTGGATTTGCATGAACGGGACCACTGCATCTGTTTGACTCATGAGCATGCTTCACATTCCTCAATATTGGGCTTTGCATCCTTCTCCTTAGATTTGAGACCCTTTGTAGATGTTAACCAGCAGAGCTGAGTCCCAACTCAATGTTATTAAAGACCCCCCCCCCCCACCCCAACAAATCTATGCAATTGGTGGCACAAGATGCATCCACAGTACTGCCTACTTAGTTTATGGTATTCAGTACAAAATGCAATAGCAGTCTTCTGGTTTGAAATTAGTAAGCATTTAAAGATAGTGAGCACAGCTTTAAGCCAAGCACAGGGTCTTTATAAATGTAAGATATAACATGACTATACAGGTAATACACCCATGAAGCTAGCCCTGCCCTCAGGTACCCCTGGATACAAGAGAAAGAGTAAGGCTGAAAATAGGAATTCTGGTTAAAGTCTGTCTAGGGAGAAGATAGACACCAAATTGTCATTTCTGCTCTATGCATTGGGCTTTCTCTCCGTCTTTAAGAAAGATGAAGTTGTTAATCATTCAGGATTATGGCTTTGAATATACTCCTGATTTCTGGGCATAAACTTATTTCTCTAATCTCCAGATTTCTTATTTCTAAAATAATGAAATCCAAGATACCTACAAAGTGAATTTAATATTCCTAAAACTGTTCAAAAACAAGACAAAAGCTTTCAGAAGTGATCATCATGGGGTTTGAGGTGACCTCCTGGAAAATTTTGGGAATGAAGAAGTTCTTACAATAACCAATCATTAACATTTCTCTAATAATGGTTATGGTTTCTCTCAAAATATAGCAATGTAGAAATAGGTAATGGCAATATGGGAAACTCTTGAGATAAGGCAAATCTAAAATGAATAGAGGCTCAGGCATTAAAAGCTATGTGATCAGGAGTAACCATTTACTGATGTGCTCAGTAACAGTACTTGCATCAGAGGATTGCTGATGGAATAAATAAGATGGTACATGAATGTCCCTTCTCAGGATGCTTGTAAAATACTATGTATTCAGTAAATGCAATTGGATATGGAAGAGGAAGAAAGAGGAGGAAGAAGAGGAGAGGCTGATGATGGAAGTCATAGTTGTTAAAAAGGTGGGGGGTGAGTTGAGACCAATCTGTGTTTTACTACATGTGAGAACCCTTGACCAATAACTTAACCTCTCATTTTTGGTTATCAGTCAGTTGTCACTGAGTAACAAACTACCCCCAAACTCAGTCACTTAAAAGAATTGATTTATTCTTGCTCATGTGATTATGCAAGAGTCAGTCAGTTTAGGTTGGGCGATTATGCTTCCAGTTTCATTTCTAATTGGCCTGACCACTGACTGTCAGCTAGACAGTTACCATTTCAGTACTCCTTTTAGATTAGTGGTCTGGAAGAGCATACTTTTCATGGCAATGGTGGAAGCATAAGATAAAGACTCTTGGTGCAAATCCATTTCAAATTCTGCTGACATAAGGCTGTGAACTATTCTCTTGGTCAAAGCAAGTCACATGACTGAGGCTACAGACAACAGACAGCTGCAGGAAGCACACTCTAATAGGAGGAGATTGTATGGCCAACGTGTGGACACATAGAAGAAATAGAACTAGGGCCAATAATTGATTCCTTATATGTAATATGAGATTGCCTTTTTTTTTTTCTCCTAAAATGAAGAACTTGAGACTGGACAATTTTATAAGGAAGAGAAGTTTATTTAAATCATAGTTCTGGAGTTTCCAAGACATGATAGTGGCATGAACTCGGCTCTGGTGAGCTCCTCATGACAGATGGCATCACAAAGGTGGGAGTTATATATAAAAGAGAGTACATCATGTGACAGGCAGCCAAAGGGGTTGGAGAGTAGCCGTGCTTGTCCTTTTTTTAAGGAAACTCTCAAGAGAACTAACCAAGGGTCCCATGAGAACTATGTTAATCCCTTTTGAGTCCTGTGTGCTCTATGACTTTAGACCCCACCTCTTAAAGGTCCCATCACCTGTTAACATTGCCACAACGTGGATCAAGCTTCCAGCCCATGAACCCTTGGGGGACAAACCACATCCAAATCATAGCAGGGGGTTAATAAAATGACAGCCTCAAGTCAGTAGACATGAGGATTAAGTGAGATAATCCATGCAAAGCATTTAGCGCAGTGTAGGCCCATGTTTAGCACTTAACAAACGTCAGCTGTGTTTGTAACGATGACTCTGGCCACGAATATAATAAGAGATTTTTTTTCAGAAGAGAAAGGCAGGTGTAGGCAAGGGGAGTTGGAGAAGTGAAGCTCTTCACCAGGCCTTAGAAGATGAACAGAACTTTCATGAAAAGAAGGGGGAAAATGTTCCTGGATGGGGAAAAATAAAAGCAAAATGCCCAAAGGCAAAATCATGTGCTTAAATCATGGAGTGTGTTAGGAGTTTTAGGTGAACTCACCATTCTTTATTTCCATCACTGTGCTTTTAAAATCCTTGAAGTGACTTGTCCTTCCTAGCCCTGCTGTTTGTTTGGAAAGAGAACAGAGCATGTGCATGTAATAAGCCAGCTGTCAACCTGTGTGCTCTGCTAGGGACTTCCTCCAGCATTTCCCTTCTCTGGGCAGGTGCTGCTTCCCAGGGGTCTGCTTCCATCCTGAACAGAAAGATTGTCCACAGAACTCCAGGATGCCAGAAATCATGAAAAAATTCCTTGAGGGCTCAATTCCACCTTGCATGCTCTCAAGAATAGTTAGTGCTTAGATGCAAAACCCCAGGGAGGGTTCTGGGTCTCTGTGACTTCTGTGGTCCTCCATGAGCACTGAGGCATTAAGGACCCTGTGAGCAATTCATACGGTAAGCTCTTCCATTCAAGCTTCTTGCATGTATCATGTCCTGTTTTCCCAGCCCCCACCATTGGGGCAGGCCGCTGCCTTGATTGCACCATGAGGTACTGATTAACTCCCAGGGCCAGTTTGTCTAGGCATGTTAGCATCCCCCTCAATAGTCACAGCCTGATGAAAGACAAGGGGCTTCTCTCCCCTCCTACAGAACATAGGTGCACTCTGTGGGTGTTCTTATGAAGACAAACCTTTAGAAAAATCATACATAGAATATAGTCAAGCTTGGCACCAGAGCTTGGACTTCTTCCACCTTTAACATTGTCCTCTCGTCTTCCCTCTCCTGTCATTCTTCCCTACCTGAAGAAGTCCAATGGAAGAAGTCCAAGCTGTGTGCCCAGCTTGACTATATTCTATGTGTGGCCACCAGGAGTTATTAACAAATTTGCAGTGTAGCGGATACTGTGGTGTGTCACACAGAGTCCCCTCTGCAGGTCTGAGGCACTCAGTCCCCTGGTTGCTGGGAATGAGCTGCTGGCTGCTGATGCCTCTAAACTTTGTACCTCTCTGATCACTGTCCTCAGATCTAGAGAGTTCCATGTCCAGGGTTGTATCACCTTTCTGGGGACTGCCTACATCCAGGACTGGTAGATATCTGGGTATAAAGGACAACAGCTCCTTGCCTCAAAGCAAGACAGCTTCAGAGCTGCCCTTGGGGTTGGCTTTGGCTTTTGTTACAATTCATGCCTCACTTGGTCTAAGTCCTTTACTCCTCAACATGTGCTCATCCTGATAACACTCTAGTAATTTCTCAATTTCCCTAGAAACCTGACCTAAGACATCTACATGGGCTAGGCATGGCTCTCAGTACTTTTCAGACCATGCCACATTTAATTCTGACAATCACCATCCTTAGCAATTGAGGAAAACAAGGTTGTCAGGCTAAATAAGACATGCCTAAGATTCTTCTTTTGGTAAGTGGCAAGTTTCTCTTTTAAAATACACTTAAAAATTTTATTTCTCAACTACTCTGGCTCATCTGGAACTTTTCCTCCATTGATTTTCTATGTCATCTCTAGTTTTAATTACACAATGAAATAACTAATAAGATATTTTTCTATTTTGTCCATTAGTTTAGACATGGAAACTTGTTATTGTTTACTTTATTATGCTGATTTCATTAAAATGTCCTTCTGTGATATTTTCTTCTGAAAATGGGGATAATTATATTTTATCCACTTTATAAGATTATCATGATGATTAAATGAGCTAATAAATACGAAGAGCATGGCCCATTTGGTGTTAGTAGTTGTCTTTATGATCTCTTTCAGAGAAATGATGAAAGCATTGCACATATGATTTAGATGAAAAATAGGGGCTTTATTATTAAATGGCTTTGGTAAAATGGACATATTTCATAGCTTTAATGAGCAGTGATACCAAATTTCATAGTTATTTGTTTTCCAAAACACTATAGCTGCAATATTTGAAGCTATCCTTCTGGCCATTCAGTTTTTTGTTTTTGTTGTACACATATATGTATATTTTTTGTCCTTTATATGAGAGTATATTGCCTATTGTGTTGTAGTGTGTGGAAAAAGATGCCTAGAATTTATTTATTTTTAAGTTTTAATTTTTATTTTTGTTCTAGTTCTACATGATAGTAGAAGGCATTTCGATGTATCATACATAAATGGAGTATAACTTCTCATTCTTCTGGTTTTACATGATATAGAGTTACACTAGTTGTGTAATCATAGATGCACATAGGGTAATAATGTCTGATTCATTCTACTATCCTTTCTACCCCCATAACCTCTCCTGTCTCTTCACTGCCCTCTGTCTAGTCCAAAGTACCCCTCTTCTTCCCTAGACCCCACCCTTACTGTGAATTAGCATCCACATATCAGAGAGAACATTTAGCCTTTGGTTCTTTGGGATTGGCTTATTTCACTTAGCATGATATTCTCCAGTTCCACCCATTTACCAGCCAATGCTGTAATTTCATTCTTCTTCAAGACTGAGCAATATTCCATTGTGCATACATACCACAACTTATTTATCCATTCATCTGTTGAAGGACACCTAGTTTGATTCCAAAGTTTAGCAATTGTGAATTGAGCTGCTATGAACATTGATGTGATTGTGTCACTGTAGTATGCTAATTTTAAGTCCTTTGGGTATAAACCAAGGAGTGGGATAACATGGTCAAATGGTGGTTCCATTCCAAGATTTCTGAGGAATCTCCATACTGCTTTCCATAGTGGTTGCACCAATTTGCAGTTCCAACAGCAATGCATGAGTGTACCTTTTCCCTCACATTCTTGCCAACATTTATTGTTGCTTGCATTCTTGATAATTGCCATTCTGACTGGAGTGAGATGGAATCTCAGTGTAGTTTTGATTTGCAAAAAATGCCTAGAATTTAAATTTAAAAACCTCATTCAAACAGATCTCCCATAGATTTTTTTTTGCATAAGATAAATTTCTTTCACACCTGTTATTAAATGCTGTTTTATGGATTTTATAATATAAAGGTCAAAATTAAAATGCTACCTTCAATAGGTAATTTGAGATGAATTCCTTAAGTATACAAAATTATAAAGCTTAGTTGATTTTAAGCAAGCATATCAAAAGGGCACCTATCACGGGTGTCAACAATCCTCATCTCTTCATGGCATGACTTAAAGACTTTGCATTCTTTGGTCCCTAGTTAAAAGTTCCTCAGTGTAATTATTGCCTTTTCCCCTTTGAGCTGGTTCTGAAGCACATGCATGCCTTGTCTCTGTTGTCTGTGATGGAAGCAAATGCCACACTCCAGCTTCTTTAGAATCCTTGTCACCTTCCTTTCTCCCTTCAGACTTCCACACCTGGCAAATATGAAGTGTTGGGAAATTTGGGATGTTGCTTTATTTTAAGTTCACTTAAATCTGGCTTCTCCTTGACAGAGGACCCTCTCAGAAGATCCTGTCCAATAGAACTATTCTATAGGTTGGACATGTTTCTGTGTCTGTACTGTCTAAGATGGTAGACACTAGGTGCTTGTGCCTACTGAGCATTTAAAATGTTTAGTTCAACTGAATAGCTGAATTTTATTGCAGCTTAATTAATTTAAATAGTCATAGTTACCTAGTGATTACCATCTTGGACAATAAACTAAGCCTACTTTTTCACTCACAGATTTCATCATAATCATAGTTCCTAGGAAGAAAAGATAAATAAAAAAGCCTTCTGACTTAAAGTCACATCCATTATTCAAAGCATAAGTGTAGATAATTATAAAGACAAATATCACTGATATTGTGAGACATGCTTAGACTTCCACTTAAGTCTATCTTTCCTCAACTCTGGTGCTGAGATCCATTTTTTTTTCTTTTCCTTTTATTTCTCTCATTTCTACTTAGAAACATATTGCTAAGTCTTTTAATGCTAGAAACTTTCAGAAAAGAGTCTAAGACCATCTCTTTTTAGCTCCATATTCTGTTTCTAATTTACCTTCTTTGTGCCTATGTCTTCAGTAACTTTTCTACATCAGACACTTTCAAGTTTCTACCTCCAATGCACACCTGTTTTTGAGACTTTCTCAAATGTAACATGCTCAAATCTGAATATGTGACTCCTTTCACCATCTTGGTTCTATCCAGGTATTCTTCCCATCACTGAGTAGCACCAGTCCAGTTGGGAAAACCAGAAATACAAGAAACATTTTTGACACCTCTACCTCTCTCCATTTGTTCCCTTGTCTAAGTAAGTTATCTTCAGGTATAACAGATTAAGCTTGTAAAATATCTTTCAGATTAATTTACCTTACTTGATCCCCACTGATGATGAAAGATTCCAGGAATTCTTCCCAGACCTTCTTTTAGAAGTTTCAACAAGTACTTAGACTTATATGAACAGAATTTGATAGCTGTGCCATATTCCCTCAGTTATGGATTCATTATAACATCTCTATAATTAAGACTGACTGAAATGATTCCCAGCCTCACCCTTAGTCATCCTGTCCTGCTCAACACTGGGTTGATCTCCTGAGATGTTATGCTGACCCTAACTCAAATGTTGCTTTCTTAACTTTCTTGATCCCACAGATCATATGAGGACCCCATTATACATTTTCATATCACCTGGTACTTCCTTGAGTATTATCACAATTACAATTAATTGGCTTCAACATTGTCTCTGCTGTTATAAAGATAACCTCTATAAGGGCAGGACCTCTATGTTGTATTCATCACTCTATTTCTGATGCTTGACTAAGAACATTCCCATAGTTAGTGCTCAATCAATATCAACAAATACATGTTGATTCCTTTGTTACTTAGTGGGAAGTTAGTTGTACCCTCTTATTGCCTGGGGTTAGAAAGCTGGACTGTCACTTGTATCTGGATCAGGAAATTGGTGGGGAAATGAGTTTGATAACTTGTTATTTGCATGGGATCTTAATCCTCAAAACTGTAGGTTTCTCTAATAAAACAATAAGTTATTGGAAATGTGGAGTTTTCAAAACAAACTTTTGTTGTCAACCTTTATACTTTTGTTGTTACAGGTGTGACCTTCCCAGCTGTTCTATAATATTTTAAATATGCTTGAAATTATTCATTTACTATTTTAAGTAACTTTCTGAACACCATTCTTGTTTTAAAAATATTTTAGTTAAATCGTTGTTATTACACTAATTATTACTTTGAGGAACTATGTTCCTCCAAGAGTTCTTGTTAGACTCTCATGAGTGCCATTAATAATCATGGTTACTCATTTCCAAAAAGTGATCCTTCAGGAAAATGTTCATAATCAATTATCTGTATTTATCTAAATAAAGGACACCATTTACTAACTATATTATTCAAAAGTGGCACCTCTTCTATGTCCTTTGTCGTAATTTCCAAATGTGGATTGAACAATTCCCACACTGGAAAGCAAAATGAAACTCTGGACTTGTCTGATATGTTTTGTCCTTGTCTATTAATTGCTCAACTGACCTTGTAACTAGCTTCCTCTCTTTGATCTGATGCTTTCTTATTTCACGCTTGCAGATGTTTTACAATGTTCCAATATTTCCCCCCTTGGGTAAAGGAAATGTTTTGCAGTAGTTACTGACATAGCTTGGTCACATGGCTGAATTTGAAAACTTTTTCTAACAGGAGCAACATTTTGGTTGAGGATGAGAAGATTCATCAGGATATGCAATAATTTGAGATGTTCTTTGGATTGCCTGGTTAATGAGTTAACATTTTTTTTCTGCAGAAAGGACTTGCTGTGTATATGCTGTAAACCCGACCTTTCAACTTCATAATAAATATTTTTACAAAGTAAAACTGTTTTAATATACTTAAAGAAACACCAGGTTTTTAAAGATTTAGAAAATTGAATTTAAAAAGTAAGTGTCCCAGGGGCTGGGGATGTGGCTCAAGTGGTAGTACGCTAGCCTGGCATGCGCGGGGCGCTGGGTTCGATCCTCAGCACCACATAAAATAAAAAAATAAAGATGTTGTGTCCACCAAAAACTGAAAAGTAAAAAAAAAAAAAATCTCTCTCTCAGAACTCACTCAATGCTGTGAGTAGGCATTAATAATTCCCCCATGATGGTCAGCCCTCATGATCTAAATACCTGTTAACGGCCTCACCACCATAGAGGAATTAAAGTTCCAACATATGAAATTTAGGGAGCCACCCTTAAACTAAAGCATGTTACAAAAGAACAGTTATTAAATTCTGGAAACTGTTAAAGAAGGCATTCGGATTCAATGTCATTATAACTTCAGTTATTATACATTTTAAAATGGCTGGGAAAAATCACCTTCTACTTATTTTCTGTATCAAAATGGACCCTGGTCAGTGTCTCCTGACACAGCTTGTGTCTGTTGGGGGCACACGTTCCACTCTTCACCTGTCTGGAAGGCCTGCTGTTCAATGGATGAATTGAGAACTCAGATCTGTGCTTTAAATGCAATCCTGGCCTTGGCATTTAATGGCTTTGATTCTGGCACTTCACCTTCATGAAGTTTAGCTTCCTCCTCTCCTACTAATAAGAATAACTACACCTAATTCTTCAGATACCTGTATAGATTACATAAAATAATGCAAGAAAGTATACCTTGTTATAAATCTTTAATCAATGTTAACTTTTGATAGTCTTATTATTCACTCCACAGACTTTGAATAAGCTCTCTTGGTCGGCCCTCAGCCATTATATCCCTTGATGCAACATTATAGACAGAAAGTGGTATAATATTAGCTTTAGGAAGTCTACATTTGCTAGTGTCAGGGTCCTGGTCACATAGCACTTGGGTTTCTCAGAAGTAAAATAACTGGGACCAGATTTGCAGCTTCTGCCAATAGAAACAAACCACTTTAACTTCATTAGCACAAGTTTGCAAATAGGTTTTCAAGCAGGCAGGGCAGTAAAAATCCTATTCAGCTTGGGGCTATTTTGCATTATCTCTAAGGGATACTTTCTCTCTGGAGTGGCCACCTGCACCTCATAACCTGAGAGGGTCTCTCTGCTGAGTCCTGTAGTGTCCACACAGCTGCTGCAGGCAGACCCACATTCCTTGCATTTGGTATCACAAAGGGAGCTCAAAGGCCAGGGTAGATCTTTGCTGTCATTTTCTCAATTTCTTGCCTGTTTCTTCTCAGGCTTCCCCCAAATTTTCATTAGTCCTCAAACTGGAGGCCAAGAAGCAAAACATAACCAGAATATGCAGTAGTCTTTCTAATTAAACTTTATTTTTGTAGTTGTAGATAGACAGAATGCCTTTATTTTATTTGTTTATTTTTTATGTGGTACTGAGGACCGAACCCAATGCCTCACGCATGCAAGGCAAGCACTCTGCCACTGACCTACAGCCCCAGCCCTAATGAAACTTTTTATTAGGGGTAATTATGGATTCGCAGACAATTGTTAGAAATGACACAGAGAAATTCCATGTACTACTTACCCTTTTTCTTCCAACAGTGACCTCTTCTAAATCTCAAGAATAATATCCAGAACGTTGACATTTATACAGTCAAGATTCAAAATAATTCCATCACCAAAGGATTCCTCTTTTTGACCTTTGATACCATATCCCCTTTTAATTTAATTCTCTTCCTTGTCTCTGATTCCAGGAAAGTACTAATCTGTTTTTCATTTCTATAATTCTGTCATTTTAAGAATGTAATTTAAATGGAATTGTATAGCATGTACCAATGTTGTCTTTTTCTCATTCAGCATATGCTCCAGAGATTCATGCAAAATATCATGTGCATCAAGATTTCATTCTTTTTTACTGTTTAAGTAGTAATTCACAATATGGGTATACCATTGTTTTTTTTTTTTAACTGTTCACTCATCTGTGTTGTTTCCATATTTTTCAGATAATATGAATAGATTTGCTGTAAATGGTTACGTACAAAATTGTGTGACCCTGAGTTTTTATTTTGCTGCAATAAATGCCCAGAGTGCAATTGCTGGGTTGTATTGGAATTGCATGTTTAGTGTTTAGAAACTGCCCAACTATTTTCTAGAGTGACTGTACCACGTATATTTTACCAGCACGCTATAGGAATGTAGTCTACTGCACCCTCACTGGTATTTAGTGTCATCACTATTTTTAATTTTAGCTATTCTGACAGACGAGTAGTGATATCTCATTGTGGCCTTCATTTGCATTTTCTTAATGGCCGATGGTGTTGAGTGTCTTTTGCAATCATCTTTTGCAGGTGGTATAATTTAAGAGCTGGAAAGAACCAGAAGGGGATCCACTACAATAATTAAGCCCCGAATTTATTTATTTGGAGAGAGTCAGTTCTAAAAGAGAGAAAACACACGTTTCAATTTGAGTTCATGTCTTCTGAATCTAAGACCAGTGATTTCTAAACAGACCCCACCACTAACACACAACAGGGATGCTTTGTTTGATCTGTTTGATTTGGATGATAAGATAGAGCTGTTTGATGGCTGGTTAAGAATGTGTACTAGTGATGCAGTGACACTCCTGCATAGTATCTGGCAAACTAGTACTTACTGCAAATACAATAAATCACTAAATATTTTTGCATACATGCATATGCAAATACATTCATATCTAGTCATGTGCCACAGGACATTTAGGTCAACAACAAACCACATATATGATAGTGGTTCCCTAAGATTATATTGAAGCTGAGAATCTGGGTTCAGCAGTGCATGCCTGTAATCCTACTTTCTCAGGAGGCTGAGGATTACAAGTTCAAGGCCAGCCTTTGGAAACTTAGCAAGACCCTATCTCAAAATAAAAAGTAAAAAAGCCTGGGAAAGTAGCTCAGTAACAGATCACCACTTAGCTCAATCCCCAATACTATGGGGAGTGGGGGGAATTATACGGGAGCTAAAAAATGCCTCTTGGCTAGTAATTTTTCCCTGCCTTTTTAGTGTTTAGATATTTTTAGATGCACAAGTTTTTACCATTGTGCTACAATTGCCTAGATAGTCGTCAACACAATAGCATGGTGTACAGGCTTGTAGTTTACTAATAATAAATTTTACCATATAACCTATGTGCATAGCAGGTGATGTTTTTTAGGTTATAAAGGTACACTCCACAATGTTTGCTCAATGACAATAACTACCTGACAAAGTATTTCTCAGAGTGAATATTCATTGTTACATGATTATATATGCAAATCTTTGTGTGCATGTGTGTGTGTGTGTGTAACCTTTTACAGCAGGAAAATAACTAAGAAAAATATTATCATTTCAAGTTAATAAGTTTATTTTATTTTATTTTTGTGGTACCGGGGATCGCGCCCAGGGGTGCCACATCCACAGAACTTCTGTTTATTATTTATTTATTTATTTATTTTTGAGACAGGGTCTTGCCAAGTTGCTTAGGGCCTTGCTATGTTGCTAAGACTGGCTTTGAAATTGCAATCCTCCTACATCAGCCTCTCCATATGCTGGGATTACAGGTGTGCACCACCATGCCCAGCTTAATATCTAATTTTAGTAGGCATCCCTTTAAGTACTATCAAAAAAGAAAAATTTCGTCTCATGTCTCTTCACAGGAGATATCAGGAAGCACAAAACATTACCTCACATGACATGCACAAAATCTGATGCTAAGTAATCAGATACTAATAAATTAAGAGAACATTTATAACAAAAGGTGTTTATACTCTTCAAAATTATCCAAGTCATGGAATTCCAAGAAGAACAGACACACTTCAACATTAAATGTCGAGAGCCCTCTGTGGGCTATATGTGGACTGTATTGCACAACACAGGTTAATGAATGGGAGAATCTGGTGTCTGGGAACTTCCAGTGGAAATTTCTTCTGGTTGACTGCCCAGGCACACTGTGAACCCTATTCTGCTCTGTCCCACACAGCACTGGAGATTGGGCCACCTGCTATAACCACCCAGCCACACTGTCCCTCTGAGATGGGTGTGACCTACCAAGATGCCAGTCAATATGCTGACTGCAAGACACAATGAAGCAAGACACCACCCCTAAAATCTTATCCCTGACTTTGATGTACCCCCTTAAATAAATTATGGGAGACATTTTCTAATTGTCTAGTCCAGCTCCTGTGTGGACTGGAACTATCAGGGGCTCCAACTTTTTGAAACTATCTTTCCAACTTTGTCTTTTGTTCTTCACTAATTATTCTAGACTTTAATTTCTTAGGTGGTTTACACCCTCTTTGGCAGGAAGAAGAAACCCCTAACAAGGTGCTGGCCACCTCCCCATAATTAAAGAGACCTGAAGAGAATTTATTTGGAAGAAGACTGATGAGAAACAAAGGTCATGTGTAATTGAGACATCTAAAACTTCAAAGATGCTATTTGAAAAATTGAGACAATTGAAGAAATTAGAATATGGATTACAAATTAATTACATCTTAAGTTTCCTGGTTTTCATCATTGTATTGTGCTTTGATCTTTGTATGGGTGGTACATTGGCACAAAGTTCTTGATTTTAGCAAATCAGTACTAAATTATTCATGTAATGTATGCAATGTATTCTCAAAAGTTTTAAGAAATAAAAACGTGTGTGTGTGTGTGTGTGTGTGTGTGTGTGAGTTTAGAAAGACAGGAAATGATAAAGCAAATGGAGCAAAAGATAAATAACTGGTGTATCTGGATAAAGGGTACATGAAAGTTGTTTTGTGGTATTCTTGTCTGTAAGTTTGGATTTATGTTAAACCAAAAAATCCCCTTATTCTCAAAAAAATAAAAAGAAAAATGAAAAGGAAAAATTGTTCAATCCATGCTGTAGGTCCTAGTATAGAATAATTACTGGAGTGTGTAAGAAGTTCAATGTCCTGATTTGCATATAAGAAGAAATGGACTATCTATTCAGTTGTTGCTTGGGAAGGTGATGGAGGAGGTGTGTTTTTTTTAATTTTTAATTTTTTATCTATGACAGCAGAATGGATTACAAATCCTATTACACATAAAGAGCACAATTTTTCATCTCTCTGGTTATATACACAGTATATTCACACCAATTTGTGTCTTCATACCTGTACTTTGGATAATAGATGATCATTTTCTAATGGGAGTCCTGAGGTCCTGCTTGAACTCCTGCCAAACTCACTCTCAGGGTAGGGATAATGAAAGCTGATGGCGCTCTTTACTGTAAGGGACTTTGACAAAGAGATGAGCTGACCTGGTCATTGCAAACCTTTCTGGGAGGTCAGGGGAAGGGTCAAAGTTTACCTGTGTATTGTGATTTCTTATCCTGGACCCCCTAAGGGATATCATGTATTTTTGATTTTGCTAAGTGACTCACCCATGCTGTGCAGACCCATATTACAGGTGGATGAAAGAAATTAAGAAATGTGCTTAAGACAGAAAGGAGTAAACAATGCATATAACTGATTCAGAAGGAAGGTGACTTACTTGGCCAGTACAATATGCATTTGTGATCTGGAATAAGATATTAAGTAAACCAAGGAGATGTAACCTCAAGAGAGACGTGGCATTTGCTGCTTTTAGACTTATGGAACAGTTAACTAAACCTTTCAAATAGTGATGCTACACTCAGAATTTCTTCAACACACAGTCAGCCCTCAGTACATGCTCCTAGATCACAGGTTGGGAGACACCCAGGAACTGGGGTTGGAGGGTAATTGTTCTTTAGGTACTTGCCTGAGAGCAGGTCTCTGGTACTAAACTTGAGGGCTAGTGAAAGTGACTCAGCATCTGGCTGTTTTAGTAGAACTTTCCTGTGTTTTCCCCTTTACCTCTCACAGAATACCTCCACCCCGAGGTTATTAAAAGAAGAAAGTATGGAATCCTCTCTCTAGATTTAAATCAGGGCTCTTTTCAGCCCAAGGTGAGGCCAAAAGTCCCAGCTATGCTCTCCACAAGCACCTACTGAAAGTAAAGGCCAGGAAGATGTGTCCTTAAAAACAAACAGCAATTGTGTTGCCACTACTATATTACAGGATATTATTTTACACTGGTATCTCATCTCCACTGAATGCAGAGATATTCTAAATCCATTGGGAGGAATAATGAATTATCAACTTTCAATCAATTATTTGATATTTATTGAGTGTTTACTATATGCCAGACACAATGCTTGTCCTCAGGTCTATAATCTTGACCAAAGTACACACGGTTCTTATGTTTGTGGTTCAAAGGCTTAAGGGGAAATAGATATGAAGGAACCATGTGGCATGTATTTTAAAGAAGAAGCCCCAAGAGACAGGAGGTGGAAGATCAGGACTCTGACTTGAAGACTAAGGATGCTTTCTGGAAGAAGTGAAATACAAATCCTGAGTGGGGTATAAATGGACAGAGAGCTTCTTCGGTACAGAGAACAGGAAAAAAATTATAATTATAGGACCCGAAAGAAAGATTCACTATTATAGAAACATAGCGAGAGCACTTATGTTACAGGAAGTCAAAACCTTCCTTCTCTAGCTGGGCACAGGGTAATCTCAGCTACTTGGTGGGCTGAGGCAGGAGGATCACAAGTTTGACGTTAGCCTCAGCCACTTAGGGAGACCCTGTCTCAAATTAACAGACAAAAAGGGCTGGGGATGTGTAGCTCAGTGGTAAAGTTCCCTTGGGTCCAACCTAGTACAAAAACAAAAAATAAACAGAAAAACAAAACTCCATTCTCTCCCAACCACAAGACACACACCCATACGCACAGACAGACAGACAGACACACACACACACACACACACACACACCATTCGTCCATTCCAATTTCCAAGAAATCTCATTAATAGGAATCTTCCATAATACATCTTGAAATTATTCATCCTATAACCTTCTTAGCTCCAGGAACTGTTCAGATTAATGACTTCACGATCTGGGGCAGAGGCACCAGACCTGAGTATTGTTTGTAGATTCCTGGCTGATTCTAAAGTCCAGTCAAGTTAGAAACTCATGGATTCAGAGGCGCTTTAAACCCCTCTTTGACCCTTGATGTTGGTTAAGATAGAAAAGAAGCCAGCTCTGGCACCAGGAGGTCCGAAGGGGATGGTAGCAGATGTGCCTCTGGCTCCTGGGGTTTATGAAATAGCTTTCAGAAGCAACCAACACCCACCTGAGCAATGTGAGGAATGTCCAGAGGGTCCAGGGACATGTCATTATTTGGGGTCTTTGAGCATCTGTATCTAGCCATGGATTTAACTTTGAGCATCTGTATCTGGCCACGGAAAGATTCAGGAGCTCAGTGTTGGAGAGGTCAGGGCTGACTTTCTCAGGGTTGTTGAGGAAGGAGTGGCAGTAGAGGGTGTGAGCCACAGAGAATTCCCTGCTGCAACCATCTTCTGATAGGAAGCAGTGTGGCAAAGCTGCGATTCCGCTAAATTCATTCCTTGATGACAATTATGTTTGTTCCTGCGTGGCCTGAAGCAAAACTAGCAGATGTAATAGCTGTTGAAAAAAAAAATTAACTGGTATGATGACTGATTTATAGCTTCGTCATAACATAAATTCTAACAGGAGATGGAGGGAATGGCTTTTTGGAACCACTGCTTCTCTGCAGAAGTGCAATGCTCTTGCCCCTTTTCCAACTATTGTTAAATTTGCTAAAGGTAAGGCCTGTGGTATATGTAAACATCGCCCCTGCCCCAAAGAAAAACTGGATTATTCAGATACTAGAGTCAAGAGAGTCAGATGTTGGCCTAAGGCGTTAAGTTCATGTCCCTGACAGGCTCGGAGCTTGTCAAAACTGCTCTTCAATCGCCTGGCTAATAGCATGGTGTGTTTCAGTTACTGATCCGGTCGCATAATTAGAAGCATACTCCTTTGGCTGGGAAGAAATCTGCTGGTAAACTCTAAATTAAAGAAAACCAACTAGTCGTGCCAGGTTATATAATTTAATGAAGAATCGGTAGAAGGAGCCCTTTAAAAAGTGTGATGGTACATTCATTTTTTGGTACACTATTAAGCACTCAAGTTGAACATTTCTCTTTTAAACTCCCAGCCAAGGTTTGCTATTGAGTCAATGAATTCAAGGCAGACTTCTAAAAGGGCCATCTGCAGGACAGGGCAGAGTCCACCCTGACCAAAGTGCGTGAGGTTTATTTGCTCTTTGCTTTCTTGGATCTCAGAAAACCATCGCTGATGTCCAATGTGGGAAGTGAACATTTTTGCTTCCTCCTTGTTGTAAGCCACAGTTTCTCTCTCTCTCTCTCTCTCTCTCTCTCTCTCTCTCTCTCTCTCTCTCTCTNCTCTCTCTCTCTCTCTCTCTCTCTCTCTCTCTCTCTCTCCCTCTCTCTCTATACCTCTTCTCTATTTGTTCTTTAAACAGAAAATCTGCTGGTAAATCCGTCTGACCTTATTGAGTCCAAATAGCACCTCCTTCTCCTTGTTCTTCCTCTCTGGCCACTCCTTTATTTTTCCTCTCCCCCGCCCCTCTTTCATCTGGCTTCTCCACCCAAAAAGCCAAGGGAAGTGAGGTAACAATAACTTTGTTGCATTTCACCTGGCCCACCCAGAGAAAATCTATTTCTAGGCAAATGCGGAAAACCCAAACCTCGGGAACTCAACCAGCCCTTTAATCTTACGTCCTCTGTGCGCTGCAGAGCCTAAAGTTTAATTTGAAAAACAACCTGAAAATAGCATGAAAGGAAACGTGGAATTTGCATAGCTATATATATGTTTAAGATAGTCGTTTTGGAAAATAGTGTGTTTGAGAGCTGACCCTTTACTTGAAGTTGCCCGAATTTTATGGACTCCTCTGAGATAAGGCGTGTAATTTGCAGAGGAGTGATGGTTGCTTTTCCACACCGTAGTCTTGGTATTAAGGAGATAGATGTCAAGCCCTGTCATTTGGGAAAACAGAATGCTGATATTCAGAGCTCTTCTTCCTACCAAAGCTAAAGTAACAAAGATGTGATTTATTTCTAATAATCAGTGCATGGTTCCAATTTTGAAAAATCATCAAAATCTTGTTTTCTGTTGGTTTCCTTCTTTTATCTTCCTTTTATCATCTCTTTCTCTCTTTTTCTTTGCCACATCCATGGCCTCCCACCCCTTCTTCCTTTTCGAAAATCTTTTTTGGTGTCTCTTTTCCTTTCAAAGTTTAAATTTGCACTAAAACCTTACTTTTTACAGGAAGGCCTTGGTTTGGTTAATTCTAACCCAGCTGCCTGCAGATGGACATTTTTCTCCATAAAATCCTTTGGAGACTGACTTCCATTTCCAAAAGCTCTAAATTTCATAGCTGAAAAAGTCTAACAAAAATTGCCATCATTTCGGGCTTCCTGGTGTTTCAATCATATTTATTAGTATCTTTTAGAACAATTAGTGACAGGTGCTGGGAGTTTAGGTGTGAAGCATTAGCTCCTTATTTAGTGAGGGATGCCCTACAAGGTAGGAGGCAAGATACAGAGAGTGCCAACTTATGGGATGAAAAACATTATTGAAAATTTAAAACCAGCATGTATGACTCTAGGAAAAGGATTCTTATTTGGGGGTCCACCAAAGGGACATGGATAGGTGTCAGGAGTCCTTGAACTTAACACAGGAAAACATTACCTCTTTCTTTTTCCTAACCTTTAGTTGAAATGGAACTTTTTCATCATTCATACAGATGGACAAAAACCATGGTAATAGCAGAATTTTGTCACATATCATAGACCAATTGTTGTTTGAGAGATCTAGTCTCAAAAAATCCTTTATGCCCATTACTGTTGGGAAATTATGTAAATATGAGACCCACCACTAGATCTTTCTATTTAGGCATTAATAAGGGAGCACATACATTACTATCACAAAATTTAAAATATTCTTATAACAGTTTCAGTGTAACTAGTTTCCTTAATAATTCTATGTATTTTACTTGACACATTTAAAACTATCGTTCTGGGAAGCAGTTAGTGGGCTTCACTGAATTGTGAAAAGCAGCGACAGAACAATACAAGTTAATAATTTTTGCTCAGAGACTAAAGGATTTTTCCAAGTAGGTACTAGTGGTCCTTGATTTTGGAGAAGGGGAGGAGTACAGAGGGAGAGAAGAGAAGGGATCTTGAGGTTCATTTTGAGCCTAACAGACCCCCTGCTAGCTTCTGCTGATGCTGTGTCCAGAGTCCTTATAACTGACTTGAACCCATAATATGTGGGGGGGAAAAAAAAGAAAGCTCATGTTAGATGGGGGGACACGGAGGAAAGTAACAAAGCAAAACAAACCATCTTATCACAGGAAATGTTTCTTATAATTAATTCTTCCCTCTTTTTGTACAGATTTTTTTTTCCTGGTGCTAACCCCGAAAGGCTTTATTTATTTATTTTTGTTAGCAGTTTTAGTAACATAATTTTGGATACATTCTAGAAGATTCTCATCCTTTCTAATGTGGCTTTGCATACATACAAGTTGGCAAAGCTGCTGTGCTCTTGCTTGAGCTCTGTTTCAAAACTAACAAGTTGTCCTGTGTATGTCTTTACTAATATTCGTAGCTGTAATAAAAGAAGTTAGTTTATTTGCCAGACCTAGGTCAGTAGGCCTAGGGATGTAAATTGATATCCATTGTATGTGCTAAATTCTACGAGCACTGAGGGGTTGAAGTAAAGGGAGACCAATGGGACATCATGTTTCTCCAGAGTTTCTGTTCAAATAATCTCATTGGAGAAATATTGAGAGGAAAAAGACATGTCAGAGAAAAGCTGTTTTTTGTTGTTGTTGTTGTTTGTTTGTTTTTCCTGCTATGAAATCTTCTGATTCCAGAAGGTGGTAAGGAGAAAGGGAGAGAGGAGGAAAGTGGGGAGCAATTGTGAGCAGCGATGGACTGGGGAGATAGATATAGTCGTTGAAGTTAAAAAGAGCTAAATTTTAAATCCTGGATCTGCAGTTTTCCTGACTATACTCTTGGGCATGTAACTTCCCTCAATTTCCAGTTCCTCATCTGTAAAATGGATGCAGGAACGGTCCCCACTTATTCAGGTATATGAATTCGATGACATATAACGTGTAAGATATTTGGCACCATGAGTGGTACTACATAATAAGAAGTTAATAGAGCAACAGCTGCTGGAGGAATGGTGCCAAATCCCCGGTGAGAATGGCAGCAGGAGAGAGGTACTTGCATATAAGCAGCTGCTGTTTTGACCCATATGATGGGTGTGCCTATGCGATCAACAGCTCATCCTGCTCAGCTGGGAAAGGGTATCCTTACATTGGTTCACCAGCAGCCTGGATTCCTTCCGGTCGATTTTAGTAATCCTGGTCCCTTTACTGAACAACTGGTTTGCATTGAGTTTTCTAACTAAAAAAAAAATATCAGTTTTAATAATAATTACTAATCACCTACTTCACATGCCAGATTAACCAGCGTGTATGTGAAATCATGGTATTTCCCAAAATCAAGATAGTGACTGTTCTACTCCCATAATGAGACCACAAGCATTGAGATAAATGTATGCAGAGATGTATATCTATATCTGGGCTTTTCTTTTTGCATGTAGTTAATGTTTTAAATAGGATAATCATTTAACTGATAAATAAGATAATTTATGTGAAAGTCTTTGTAAACAGCAAAGCATTTTTAAAAGCCAAGCTTTCTTCTTATTGCTGTTGTTGTTCAGAATAAAAATGATCTGACAGTTGTCTGTCTGGAATCCTTTAGCCCACCAGCAAGAAGTGAAGTCCTTTAGAGAGTATGAGGTTTCCTTAACCTTAATCAGTCATTAAGGAACCAGGGAAGTTACTTACTTAGAATATTAAATTCTTCTGTAGAATAAGAGCATAAGACTGTCCTGGGTTTGATCCCTGGTCTTGCCTTTTTAAAAATTATCCTTGGAGAATGATGCAAAAACATGGTTGAATGGGTGAATGGCAGATAAATATTCCTTACTTATTCTAGTAGTACACAACATAAATCTTATTAATGATTTCATGCCATTCTTCCATCTCTTTATTTCTTAGTAATTTTTTTTTCTTTTTAAGTTCAGAAAGCAGTTGGAAACTCTCATAATGATTTCCAAGATGGTCTCTAATTACCTGTATGCTTATTTGAACCAATTAATTATAAATGTATTTTGCACAAGTTATTTTTTTACAGCTAAAAAAGTGTTTGTTCTCTCTCTCTCCCTCTCTCTCTTTCTCTCTCTCTCTCTCCCTCTCCCTCTCCCCCCACCCCAACTCTCTTTTGTACTGTGATTGAACTCAAAAGTGCTCTACCACTGAACTACATCCCCAGCTGTTTTAATTTTTTATTCTGAAAAAGGGTCTTTTTGGAGGCTGCACTCTTAAACTTGTAATCCTCCTGTCTCAGCCTCCTGAGGTCCTGGGATTATAGGTGTGTGCCACCATGCCGATAAACTGTTTCTTATTTGTTAAAAGCATTCTGCAAAAAACAAAAAACAAACAAACAAAAAAAACATAGTTCATCTACTTTTGAACGAGGTGGACATCTGGTTTGATGGTGGCAGTAGAAATATTATATGGAGTTTAAATTTGCCATTTATTTATTGTGTGCAAAATGGTCTTCACAAGCTACTGGGAGGACAGCAAAGAGGGGTGAGATGTAGTTCTGGCTTTTGGGATAAATAATGAATCATCCTCTAAGTGATTGTCAGTACCTTATCAAGTCAGTAAAAAGGAACTGACTAGCTGCAGAATCAGTGGTTTTCATTTGTCTCTGATCTCTACTGGCATGCAGAGTGGAAGAGGTGCCTGCTTGGAGGGAGATTCTCTGAGCAGGGTTAGTCTCATGATGGTTATTACAAGTAGTAATAAGCTAGTTTGCATTGATCATTCTCAATTCCAAGTGCTGTTGTGCCTGCTATCAAAATAGTTCAGAGTGATCACTTGTTGGCAGAGTCACCCTGGAGAAATCACAAAGGTGCTGCTCTTTCCAAAACTGATAGCCAGTAGGTAGACTGGGCTTGAAAACCATGCTTTGTCAGAACCTCATTTCTTGGGCTTGGCTAGAATGGTTCAAAAATGCCAAATTATAAATTACTGCTTTTAAGTCCAAGATTTGGCTATACATTTAGGTTAGTTTATGCAAAACTGGCAGAAGTTGGTTTCTGGCTTTTTTTAGTGTCTGGGTTTGATCATTTCCCTCTGGTTAGTGTGGAGAGAACTAAAGCCCTCTGTTCTGACCAAACAACCACAACCTAAATAGGCCAAGAGACTAAGAAAATACCAGGACAAGTGGAAGGCAGAGAGCCATTTAGGGCAGCCAAGCTGAAGCAGGAGTTTGAAACCAATGCTACAGCTTGCCTGAGAGGTTTCTTCATGGCATTTCTTATATGAAGCTACAAAGTGGAAGCTGTTTCTATCAAGTCAGGAAAATAATATACCAATACTACATACCTCTGTCTGCTATGTTCCTTCTTCTGTTATTTTTGCCTGCATGTTCTATTTTGATAACAGTGTCTTAATTTTCCCCCGGGGACCCATTCCATTCTCACTTTCAGTTCCTGAGGTTTGGATGGGACTGACTCATTCTCTTCCCACCAACACCAACTTCAGTGATGGTCACATGACCCAGGCCCTACCAATCAGAGCAGAGTATCCACAAAAGAGTAATGAGTTTGGGATTTGTTCTGGATCTGCCATCCAACCAGCAAGACTTAGTCCCAGGAATTTTTGCTAGAGATTTTAGGAAGGAGATACTCTTATTCTTTAAGATTAGACATGCTAGTGGAATGCAAATTTACCACTGTATCCCTGGAGAGGATCTTTGACATTATATGGAGAAAGCTTTACTGTGAATGATGCCAACTCAGAGGAAAACAAGAGTGGAGAGATGATAAGGGGTATACTTCTGATCACACCAATTTGTTACTATTAAATTTGGATGTAAGTCCAGTTTTTTCTAAAGCCATAGGCCTAGTTAATTGATTTGTTCTTCACATAGGCTAGTGTGAGTTGGGTTTCTGTTATCAGCAATGGGAGGTGCTTTGAATAATATGCCATCTCTCACAAGGACTGAGTATAAATCAGCTCTTGTCACAGTAATGATGCATAGTAAAATACTAAAAATAAACTTAAGGACATCCAAAATTAGCCATATGTTTCTTTCTTACGTATTTGTAAGTTAGCAGAGATTGGGTTAGTCTGAGCTGGGTTCAGCTGGGTTTGGCTCCAGGCTTTGGGTTGGGTCATTTCTACTCCATGTATCTCTTATTTTCTTTGGACAAGTGGCTGTTTGGGACATGCTATTCTTCTCACAGTAACTGGCAGGAATGCCAGATAGCAATCCCAACCACACAAGACAAGTCAAGCCTTTACTTGTGCCACGTCCACTAACATCCCATTGGCCCAAGCAAGTAATTTGGTTAAATCCAATATCAAGGGATGGAAAAGTGCTCCTTCCATGGAGATGGAGAGGTAAAAGTGAACATTTATGACCAATAATCTAATCTCCCACAGGCTAAACTTAAACCAAAGAAATAAGAACTACTTATTATAAAATCATGTAATTCTAAATTTGCATGGATACAAATACAGTAACAAACCATGTAAAATGTTTTAAACAAGTTAATTTAACAAGTGACAATTGATGATTTTTGCCCTGAGATATCTATATTTCTGAAAGATTCAAGTTTCTGGTTTGTTTCTAACAATAATGATACATTAGTTTTAAAATAAGAATGTTGTATGGATATTTTGTTTTAAGGGAATATTTCTGTGATACATCATTGAATAAGAGTCATCAATGACACTGGCATTCAATGACAGCTCCTTCAATTTGATTTTGCAATTCTTACCCCTCAACATGCAAATGTGCAAATCTTGTGAACTCCACAGGGAGTAGAAAGGTAAAGGAGAGTGTCTGAATGCACCACAAGAACACATCATCATAATAATGGCTATTGCTCCTTTGAGTGCCTCCTGTGTTTCTGGTATTATCCTAAATGAGCTTCAATGATATTAAGTCACATGACCAAATTTGCACATCTAGGAAAGGCTAGAGAAAAGACATCAACATGGGTCTATTTTGTCTCAAAGCTTGAGCTCTGATGGCATTGTGTTATAAATACTTTAGATGGCAAGGATGAGTTATTAAAGGCAGCCATGTAATACCAATTCTAGAACATGTTACAGAACTGTCCCACTTTAAAGCAGAAAGTTGGACTAGTTGCACAGAGACTTTAGTTAGAGTAGACACTTGAGGGAGGCCATTTGATACAATGATGCAATGTATAGAATTTTCTGAGACTCACATGGGGGCAGTTTTCTATCATGCACAATAGATAAAACATTGCCCTGACAAATCATGTTTGGCAGATAATGTATTACCCATAAAAAAGATCTTTAAATAGCATGTTCATGAATATCATGAATGCAGTTATTATGAAGTTCAATTACAAACAAACAAATAACAACAAGATAATTCTCTACCCTAGTGATTCTACCCTAGTGAGTCTACCTCCAATCTAAAAGACAGACTGACAACTGGGCATGGAGGTACATGACTCTAATCCTAGCAACTTGGGAGCCTGAGGCAGGAGAATCATGAGTTCTTAGCCATCCTCAGCAACTTCAAGGCACTAAGCAACTCTATCTCTAAATAAAATACAAAATAGGGCTGGGGATGTGGCTCAGTAGTCGAGTACCCCTGAGTTCAATCCCTGGTGAGAGAGAGAGAGAGAGAGAGAGAGAGAGAGAGAGAGAGAGAGAGAGAAAGAGATAGATTGACAGCTGCTTGTTAATAGATGAATGGATCAGTAGAGTTTTACTCAGCCATACAGAAGAATAAAAAAATGTAATTTGCCGGCAAATGGATGGAAATGGAGATCATTATGCTAAGTGAAATAAGACAGACTCAGAAAATCAAGGGTCAAGTGTTTCCTCTCATATGTGGAAACTACAAGGAAAAAAGGAAAGAAAATAATAACAGGTGTGTTTGAATATCATAAATAAATAGGAAAGAAATGGAGTAGAAGAAGGAAAGAGGAAGAGAGGGCAAGAAATATGGAATGAATTTAGCAAAATCATGTTAAATGCATATTTTACATGTACCAAAGGGAATTTCACCTTTAGGTATATGTATAAAGTATCAATCACGATTAAATAAAAGAGTGAAAGGAGTATCAGAGGAGTGGAGTATGGTTTTGTCAAAATGAACCCAACTACTATGTATAATTATAATGCTTTAATAAAAAAAAAGAGACTGACTTTGGTAATCACTTAAAATCACTTGTCACCAGTAGCATCTAGGGTTGTTCCGATTTGGGGACTTCTCTAACTATGTGAAAAGACATTTATTTTAAATTGCAATATTGTCTGTGTTTTTGTGCAGTTTCCGACTGTTAGCTGGGATCATGCTGCATAAATGATCACAAGTGAGCAGTAAATTTCCTGAGAAAACAGAAACATTAAGTGGCAAATTCCACTTGAATCCATATATCTGGTTTCACAGGTTTATATATGCATTCAAATTAAGATCTTTGGATGGAAAACATGAACTATTTTAACCTTTATTTTGACTCAAGGTAACAATGGATTGAGGGACAAGTAGGAGAGCAATTGGCAGCAGTCATGTAGTCCACCCCCAGTCAAGAAAACAAAACAAGGGAAAAACACCTTTTCAGAATTTATCACGTCTCTGACAATTTATGACTGATAGTGTGGATGATGGCTATGATCATATCTATAGTACTGTTAATATAAGAATATGATTCTGTTTACAAGGCACTTTTCAAACAAGGTAAGCACAACTTGAATATAATTGCAGGAGAGAGATTATTCCAGACACGTGGAGGCATGATTCTTGACTCTAATTTGGGCATGGAGGCAATTAGCTTCAAAGCATGTGCCCACTTTTCCTGCTCCATGAAGGGAAGGAAAACTTGATATATTTTTGTAAATCTCCTTCTCCTCTTCTATTTTTAGGATGAGAGGGTTGCTTCACCACTGGGTGAAGACACTGAGCAAACACCAGCGTTTGGAATAATTAAAAAAAAAAAAAAACCAGAAAACTGAGTCATGCACCTGCCTCTGGCAAAATCCTAAGTGTATAGGTGGGTGTCTTGAGTGGCAGCAAGCAGGTGATCTGTCAGAACATGAAATGGGAGGAATTCTGAAGTTAGGAACTTGCCCAGAGAATATCCTGCCTCCTTCCCATTTCTGAAGGTTTGAATCTGAGGGACCTGGAAGGAGAATACTGTGTTACTCCTGAGAGATCTTCTTAAGAAAGAGAAATGAGGTCCGGCACCTCAAGGACTTAGAGGAAGGCAGAGTGACATCACCCCGCCATGTCACTGTTTTTGTGACTTCTACAAACTCATTTAACAATGCTTTCATTTTTCCACTTGAAGAGATGTGGGTGATGAGCCAAATCCGTGGTTTTAATGTCATGAGCCCTGGAGCTCTGGGTTCTTTACAAAGTCATTCCCTCCACAGGCTTATTAGCATGCAAAGAAGGCACAGAAGCAAGAATTCAGCTCCCTGCATTCCCTTTCATTTATGTATTTTTTTTTTCTTTCTAGGTTTGGGTGTATAACTCTAGACCTGTTCTTTCTGGAAACCAGTGTACTTACTAGATGATCTTGAAGCTTCCTCTCAGCTCTACCATCCTTAGGGATTCTGAGTGCCAGAACCAGGTTCAGGGTTGATCCATCCTGAGAAGAAACAAAGTCCGGCATTATACATATTTCATTAGGCCCTAGGGACATAAGGAAAAAAAAAGATATGATCCCTGTCCTCGAGGATTTTACGGTTGAATGAAGAAAAGACTGGCAAACCTATCATTATGTTACAAGAAGGTGATTGATTACATGGAGGCCTATGCCAAGAAGAGAGGTGGAGAGAGGGTGGATTGCTCAAGTCCAGCTGAGAGAGTGAGAGGAGGCTTCAAAGAGAAGGAGGCCCTTGTGCGGGGACTGGATGGTTAAAGGGGTAATGTATAGGCAGGTGTGCACAACCCAAAATATAATTTATGGTCTCATTCCTCTGCTTGAGATTCTCCAAAGGGCTTTCCCACTGTATCAGCCCCCTAAGGTTGTTATCAGGGTGCTGCTGCAATGTGGCCTCTGCTTTCCTCAGACATCTGCTCACTGTTTCCAATCTTCTCCGGGCTGATGAGTCTTCCCTCTTCATTCCTCAGCTCTCCATGCGCCTTCCCACCTTGTGAAGTTTGCCTCTGTGCGTTCCTCTAACTGAAATGCTTTTCCCCCAGAGTTGTCATTAATGCCTCTTGCTTACCACTCAGTCCCCACCTGTCCATATTTCTGGTTTACCTCCTTCTGGATAGAAGGGAGGGATTGAAAGGTGCTGGCTCCTTGAGATTAGGGAACACCATGTGACTTTTTTGTCCAGTGGAATGTGATGGAAATTCCACGTGTGACTTCAGGGCTGTTGTATGTACTTTCTTCTTCTGTCACGGGCACAGTGGAGAGATGTGATGATGCAGAGGAAAAGAGTTGAATTACCACATCGTGAACAGGTCTCTGCAGAATCTCTATAAGAAACTCTGCCTAAATGAGAAACAAATGTTTGTGGCTTCCACCTTTGAAATTTTAGTGGTCATTTTGATAGTATAAGTGGATCTATCTAATTGATGATGCTTTCTAATTACCTGTCCTAAAGTAGACATCTGACCCTACTCCCTTTTTGCTACAAATTACTTTCTATTTACATTTACTTTTTTTTGAACTGCATTTGTCTGAAATCATGCTGTTAGTACATTTATTTGTGATATCTCTCTCTCTCTTTCCATGAAAATATAAACCTTATGAGATCAGATCTCTTACATGTTGTCCCACACCAGACAAATCTGTTGCTCAAAGTAGGCCTTGTTGGACAAGTAGAGAACACAAAGTATTTATATGGCACATGGGACAGTGTGGCTAACCTCCAAAAAAAGGAAACATGAAAAATTAGGAATAAGAATGTTTGAGTCAATGACCCCCCACTCTCAAAAAAGAAATTTAGGAAAATAAACACAATGTGCATAAATTATTTATATAGCTTTTCTCAATCTCAATTTTCTAAGTCTCAAACACTAAAATGTAACAATTTTAAATGAATATAATATTTGCCCTTAAACCTTATTGAGTCTTTATGGGTAAAGAAGTAGCTGTACATTTTGGGTTGAGTTTGCAATATAAATTTCCTGTATTATAGTGAACATCAATTTTCTTTTTTACTGTTTGTTTTAAAGGTGAGCTTTATTAAAATTTACTACCTTAAGTAGAATAGTATAGCAAAAAACCAAACTGAACCAAACCAAAACAAACAAACAAGCAAAACCCCTTAGAACTATGAAGCTACCAAGGTCTTATATAATTTTTCTTTAAAGTCTAAGAATTAAAATTAGGTCTTGTTTGTTTTATTCATGATGGTATCACTTACCTCTAACATTTCTTGGAAAAGGCTTTATTTTAATTTTTTATAGTCATCATGTTTATTTTTTATTTGTCGTTTTTACTTATTCATGACTGCAGAATGTATTTTGGTATATTATACATACATGGAGTATAACTTATTCTAATTAAGATCCTATTTTTGTGATTGTACATGATATGGAGTTACCCTGGTCCTGTATTCAAATACAAGGCTAGGAAGTTATATCTGATTAATTCTACTGTCCTTCCTATTCCCCTCACCCCTCCCTTCCCTTCATTTCCTTTTTTCTAATCCAATGGACTTCTATCCGCCCCCCTCTCCTTGTTGTGGGTTAGATCCACATATCAGAGAGAACATTCAGCTTCTGGTTTTGGGGGATTGGCTTATTTACTTAGCATGATATTCTCCAGTTCCATTCTTTACTGGCAAATGCCATAATTTCATTCTTCTTCGTGGCTAATAGTCCATTGTGTACATATACCACATGGAAAATGCTTTTATATATGAATCCCCAAAATAAAAGAGCTGAGAATTTCAGTTGGGCAAAATATTTGGTATAAATAAATAATTTTTAAAATAACTGAGTAACCTGTAAACAAAGGAGAACTTTCTAAAGAATTAAATAGTCCATATAACAAAGAAATAAAAAATTATTTTGAAATAAAGCTTTTCATTCAAATGGCATTGAATTGCTGATCTTTCTAAAAGTACAAAGACTCTTTGCAGTCTGTTGCATTTAACTTCATTAAGCCATCTAAGGCAATTCAAATGATTTCCAAAGGAAAGCTCTACTTTATTTCTCAATAATAAGAGTTCATTGAATATCTTAAAGATGACCTTCCTCTCTTAGGCAGGTGTCTTGGAGTTGATAGCCTTGAACATACCAAAGTTTAGAGCTGCAGATCTTTTCAGAGTGAGATGATTTGTTCTCCATTTGGGGGCTTATACTTAGGTACCACCCACTCCCACCTGTATTAGTAAAATTTGAAATGATTTAAATCTTTTGGAATTGATGAAATTAAATAATTTGCATCATTGTCCAGGGAAAGCCCAATATTATCAAGATAATTCTCTTAGTAGGAAATCGTAGCATGGAAACTTAGGTCAAGAAAAAGGTTGTTCTACTTTTCATCATTACAATCATCCCTAAGTAAATTTCTTTGTCCTCAAACTTTGAATGTCTTTGGGGTGTGTCTTCCTCATGTCATCTGCTGGTTTGTCAACAACCCGGCAGTATGGTGGCACTCTGTTGATAGCCAGACCTGGCTGTGTTTGTACCCATAAAGAGAAAAAGGAAACTATTTCCACTTCACTTATCTGATTTTCTGCACAAGTGAGAACTCCAATCTTTTTCCCCATCAAATGTGTAATACACTGTTGAGTGGGCAAAATTATACTTGGGCACTCTGGGATATCCATGGGTATATGCTAAGTCCATGTTGGCATTGGACAGGAATGGTCCCATGGTTTGCTTGAAGCCAGAGGTAAAAATAGTTATTGTGCAGTCTTTCATATTTTTTCCTTATGCAAAGGAGCTGTTTTCCTTTAAAACAATCTTTGCAGCAAGTAGGAGAGAATAGAAATCCTGCCCAAGGAAACCTAGTCTATGAAAGCTTCACAAGAGAACATGTACCGATGCATGCAGGTAATTAAACAAGCTGTGTAAAGTATAGGTAGATCATCGCATGAGAATATTACCTTGTTTGTGAAGGTAGGGATGGATGTTCACTTTGTAATTGGCAACAAAATGGATAACATATGGGCATAAGTTGTATTCTTAGAGACATTTGAAGGTTCTCCCAGGCTTTGTCGGCTTCTTAGTAGGTGTCCCAAAGCCACTACCAAAAGGGTAAGCCTAGGCAGACATGTTTATATCAGATGACCCTGCTCCAATAGCTAACAGTGACGAGGCCCAACAAGGACCCATGGTCAAACCTGAACCAATGTGATCCTCACTCTCAAATTTGAACTAAAATATACAGAACTAACAGCAGGAACATTTGATAGTGTCCCATGTTCTCTGACTCCTTGTGACCTCAGCATTGTACAACATATGGTGGGAGTTCCAAAAAACTTGAGTGTTTTCTCTGGTAGCCAAGAACATCTTTGCTCATGATCATGGAAACATTGGGCAGTTGATGTCCCCAAAAAGAGATTTTGGCTAGTGACTTACAGAAGTTGGTGTATTCCCCAGGCATGGTGACAAACACCTATAATCCCAGAGACTTGGAGGCTGAGGCAGGGAGATTGAAAATTCAAAGCCAGCCTCAGCGATTTAGCAAGACCCTATCTCAAAAGGACTGGGGATGTGACTCAATGGTTAAGTATCCCTGTGTTCAATCCCAGGTACAAAAAAAAAAAAAAAAGAAGAAGAAGAAGGAGAAGAAAGAAGTTGGTATATATAAACATCCCAGCTTTTGTGCCCCTTATCTGGGATAATCTGAGACACATGTTCTTCACTGATTTCCAGAGTTCCCAGTAAGATTAATCTCCAGTTACCCACATGGAAACTGGCTTGATAATACACATTTTGTTGATTATTTTCTTTTAGCCCTCTCATTTCTCCAAATCCTTATTAGTATGTCCTTGGATCACCTCTCTAATAAAATACTTGCATTATGATCACTCCCTCGGAAGCTACCCCATTTTTTTTTCATTTTGAAATCAGTGCATATCAAATGGTGGGTTTTATTGTGGTATGTTGGTAACCACCTGTAATATTATTCGATATTTTCACTCCCTATTAAATCTCCTTGCTCTTCCCTCTTCCCTGCCCTAGTTCCCTTTCTCTATCCTAACCATCTCCCTTCTACTTCAGAATCCATACTTAAGGAAACCTAAATGAAGGCAGGAGTAATAGTGAGGTCGTCTTGAGGTCAGTGTTGGGTCATAGCAATGCAAAGCCATATATGTTCAAGTCAAAGTTCTGGGTGGGGGACTAAATTAAAAAAAAAAAATCTCAAATAGTTTGCAAAGAGGATAACGGAGGGATAAGCAGTGGTCAAAGAAGAGCGACCATACAATAAAAAGGACAGAGCCAGCCAGTCGGCCAGAGACTCTCTGATAACCATCTAGCATTTGAGCTCTCTGAGACTCTAAACACCTTCCTTTTCTGGAGATATGGTGAGGTGTATCTGTTTCTTGCTATCTAAATATCTTTGATAGAGACAAAGGTCAGGAATCAACTGAGCTGGAAGGTTCAGATTTTTTTTTTAAAAAATGTTGTTTGTAAGAAAATGTTGTTTGTAAGAAAACTTAGTGCCCTTTCTGGGAGAAAGGAACACACAAATCACCTGTGAAGAGTTTAATAGAGAAGAACTAAGGCCCCGAAGAAACTGGTGCACTAGGTGAGAAAACTGAGCTCTGGCAGGGAAAAGGATGCTGTTTCTATCAGGATAACAGAATTCTTCAGTTTTTTTTCTTTCATTCCTTTCTATTATTTTTTTTAAATTTGCTATCCTTAATGTGTATTTAAGCATGTTTTATTCATGCAACGAAATCCAGAGTTGATCAATATCTCAATCCTTCCCCAAGTCAATTCAAGAAAGCTGATCAATTCACGCTCATCTGTGCTTTCTCTTCTATTTTTCATTAGTGTATTATAATTATGCATAATAGTGGGGTTCATTTTAACAATCATACAAACATGGAATATAATTTCTCCACTTCTGTCCTCAGTTCTTCCCCTTTTCCTCTTCTCCTCCTTCTTCCTGTTCTCCTTCCTTTCTCCTATGTGTCTTATTTTTTATTTATTTAGAGATTTTTCTTAAAGTAGTGCTTCATAGAGACACATAAATAAAAAAATTCACTGTGATACATGCAAACATGTGAAAAACATAGTTTGGTCAATTTTATTTGACCTTTTCTCTTTTGTCATCTCTCCTCTCCATTCTCAATTCCCTTCCTTTGCTCTACTAATCTCCTTCCCATTTACATGGGGTCTCCCCCAACCTCCTTTCCCCTTATTTTGGTCTAGCTTTTGCATATGAGAGAAAGTATTCCGCCCTTGACTTTCTGAGTCTGACTTATTTTACTTAGCATAAGTTTCTCCAGTTCCATCTATTTACCAGCAAATGACATGATTTTCTTCTTCTTTATGGCTGAGTAAAACTTCATTGTGTATGAAGTGTATATATATATACACATATGTGTATGTGTGTGTGTATATATATATATACACACACACATATATATGTGTACACACACACACACACACACATATATCACATTTTCTTTATCCATTCATCTGTTGTTGGGCTTCTGGGTTGGTTTCACAGCTTGGTTTGTTGATTGTGGTTAAATTGCTATAAACTTTCATGTGGCTATATCACTATAGAACACTAATTTTAGTTCTTTTGGCTAAATACAAAGGAGTGGGATAGCTGGGTCATGTAGTTCCATTCCTAGGGTTTTTTTTTTTTTTTTTTTTTTTTTTTGCAGTCTCTGTACTGCTTTTCAAAGTGGTTGTACTAATTTTCAGTCCCAGGAACCATGTATGACTATAATGACTATATCTTTTCCCCCCACATTTTTTCTAGTATTCATTATTGTTTGTATTCTTCATGATTGCCATTCTGGCTAGAGTCAGATGAAATCTGAATGTAATTTTGATTTGCATTCTCCTGATTGCTGGAAATATTGAACCCTGTTTTGTACATTTGTTGGTTGTTTGCCTTTCTTTTGAGAAGCATGTGTTTAGTTCTTTTGCTGACTGGATTATTTGTTTATTTGATGTTAACTTTTTGGGTCCTTTATTTATTATATTAATTAATACTCTGTCATAAGAACAACTTGACTGGGGTCTCAATATCCCCTTCAAGAGTACCTTCCCAGTGACCTAACTTCCTCTCACTAGGCCCCACCTCCTGAAGTTTCCATCAATAGCAGCACCATCTTGTGACCAAACATTTAGCAGGTGGGACTTTGGGAGACATCTAAGATCCAAACCATATTAAAGTATTAACCTAAAATTTCCTAAGTTTTAAGATGTAACAAATATAAAACTAACCCTCTGAAGAGCTCAGTTTTGGAAATGCATTTTCCCAATTCTTTCCATTCTTAAAACTATCTGGTTATATTGAAAGGGCAAGCTGATATTCAGTACACAAATTGTAAAAATGAAAGTGAGAGACACAACATTGGAAAATTATAATCTTCAAATTAATATCCAGATGGCAGCTAGCTCAGAGCTACTTCTGCCATCTAAGACTCATCAATATTTATTAAGTACACAGTAAAAAAAATTAGCCTTTGAGAAAATGCTCCAGTGAATTTTTCTTAGATATTGTAAGGATTTAGGATAGTAATGGGAAATTACTAATCAACGTTTAAAGGGATTGTGGTCAATTTTATTTGCAGATATAGTCACCACAATATTTTCTGTCTTGCTTGCCATTCTTATAATGTATGATTTTAATAATCTTCTTACTGAGTTATGAGGTCGATGTTCTTTCCTCTTTGTACACTAAACTATGGTGGAAATGATGATCAGTAGCTTCTTAACTAGTTTATAAAAGGGAGTTGAAGTGCCTTCTGTTTCTATTGAGATGCTTGCTCTTGTTCCCTGGTGCTGTACATTGAGAAGTCCAGGTCACATGGAGAGGCCATGTTTAGATTCCTGGCCAACATCTCCTAGCTGACAGCTAGCATCAAATGCCACATGTAAATGAGGCATCTGGTGGGTAATGTCATCCCCAGTCACCATTTGACTGCAACTCAGAGAATAAGACGCATTTACTGAGAAACCCACAACTGTGAGAGAATATGAGAATCATTTTTGTTGTTTTCTGCTAGTAGTAGTTTGGGATAGTTTGTTACATGGCAGTGTTTGACTAATACAGAGATCAAATGTTTCAATACAAAGCTGAGAAATGACTCTATTAAACCTTCCTATTATTTAGAACCTGGAGAAATAGGGAACATAGACTATAGAATCAAATAAGAAGCATTTTGAAACTTTCCCTGTTTGATTTAAAAAAATGACACATGCTTGGCCCAGAAGAGATACATGAAAAATCAGGAAAGTACAAAAGGGTTTGATCATCATGCAGATTTTAGCTATTGGGAGGACTCAAGCAATGAAGACTGAAATCAAACCACCAATATGCAGTTGCAGTGGACAAAAAGATTATGGAGTTAGTGCACGGCATGTTGGATTGGATAAGAAATGTGAAGGGTGCCATGATACAAAGCTGAGACTTGAAGGATGAGAAGGTTTAATTGCATGAAGGGGTGGGGGCTGAGCATTTGAGGAAGAGGTCCCTGGATTTGCAAAAGCTCTAAGACAGGTCTGTTAAGTAGATAGAAGTAAGTGTGTAAAGAGTAACTAGGATAAGGGAGAAGTCAGTAGGGTCTTATAGCAGAATTCTGTTGACAAATACCCCCTTTGTTGGACATCTAGAGTGTTTTTTTTTTTATTAACCAATATTATAAACAGTGCTGCTATGAACACTATTACATGTATATTATGCACATATTTCATATACATCTCTTATTTCTTTAGAATAAATTAAGTGAAGTGAAAGTGATAGGTCAGAGTTTGCCCCCTGCACCCACTTTTTTGTACTAGGGATTGAACCCAAGGATATTTTACCACCGAGGTACATCCCCAACCAACTGCCCCCCCCCCTTTTTTTTTTGAGACAGAGTCTAGGTTGCTTAGGGCCTCAGTAAGTTGCTGAGGCTGGCCTTGAACTTGCAATCCTCCTACCTCAGCCTCCTGGGCCACAGGGATTCTAGACATGTACCACCAGGCCCAGTGAATTTGCCCTTTTTAAGGTTTGATACAGTGGAACCTCCAGACCTTTTATTCAAATTTAATTTTTGCAGCCAGCCAGGCTTGCCTGCCTGCCTTCTTTCCTTCCTTCCTCTCTCCCTTCCTTCTTTCTCATTCTTCTTCTTATTATTATTCATTGCTTCATCTTCATTTCATCTTCTTCATTACAAAAAAAAATAATAGGGAGATTAAGTTTAATTAGAGCAAAAGAGCTTTGGTTTGCTGATATGACAATATTGGCATCTCTTAGCTTTTCCTCTTTAAAATACCAGGATATATTTAACATATATGAAATGTATCTATTGATGTCCTTGGCCCTTTTTCCCACTTTCTATTTGTCTTCATTTTTGTTTCTTTTTCTGATTTATTTCCTGTTAACAAAGAAGTGTGGGTGTCCTTGAATACCAGTATCTGGGGGACCTAAATTCTCAATGCCACACTCCTGAACTGGAACTATCTCTAGAAGTTAGTGGTTCTCTAAGCCAAACATACATTTTTGGAGAATCACTGGATAATCCTGCCTGTGCACAAGATATATACAAATGCATCTTAGAGACACCAGAAAAACATTTGCTAAAACCCCAGACAGAAACATTTTAAGGAGACAAGAGTAGAGAGTAAGAGATTTTGAATCACAATTGACCAGTGGGCATGTTTACAAAATCACCTGCTATCTCCCTAAGCTTCCCCTCAAACAAATAATTGCATCCCCACAAATGAGTGGGATAAATATTTTCACATTGGAAATGTTTGCAGGTGAAGCAAACAATTCTTGGAAGGGGCAGACAAATAGAGACTATTTGCTGAAATGTTTGGGAAGCATTTGCTATTGTATGCAAATTTAACATCTGACCTGTATTATTGATTCTTCTGAGCAAAGAGGGGTTGTATATGAATCAGAATATAAAAGGAAGAGATATATTTCCTATGGGCACTGCCCCTATGTTATGGATTCTTCCAATATGAATGAATGAGTTATTACTTAATTCTAGGTTTCTGGGTGAGTTGCTTTTTTTTTTTTTTGCTAATAAATGCAGGATTCGTATGTCAGTGTGAAAACTTCTGATGTTTCCAATGGTTATATAGTGGAGTTTATTGATGGTGACTCCATTTGGCAACAAATAAACTTGACCCTTAGACAGGAATGAAAAATCTTAAAGTACATTATGATCTGTTCTTTGCTCAAACTTTAGCCCAGTGAGAAGTCATGTGGGTCAGCCTTGTGCCAGACTGAAGGTATGATTAGAAATCACAGCCTTTTCAAGACACTTACTGCCATCTGCCGGAAAATCATCACAATAAAAATACAAATCAATGATGATCATGCCATGGAAGGCGCCCTCTATGGTTGTGCAAGGGCTAACTGTTATGATCACACACAGTGGCCCCCCCAGGGGATGTGATCAGGCTTAATTAAACCATCTGCTAGAGGCTGACATGTAAGAAGTAGTAACCACAAAGGCTGTATTTGAACAACATTAATTTTAACCGAGGAGGTTGGATTTCCCAAGTGATCCAGACTGTAGGTAACATTATTCAATTTTGTACGGTGTTGACAAGTTGAAAGGAATTGCTCACGATTTTTCCATATTCAAACAACTGACTTACATGAAAGTTGCTGTGGGCAGGAGACAAGGATTATTGAGGGTTGGGTCTTCATTATCAACTCCTCTGTAGAAGCCTCATTTTAATATATTAAATTGCTGATAACATATAAACTGCAATTGTTGGCACAAGATGGGAAGTCTCTAGGGAAAAAAAAAACAACAACCTTGGTTAACCATTTCTTTCTTTAAAAAAACATTTTTTTTTCCCCTTTATTCAATGCTAGGTTGGAGGTAACTGGGTAGATCTGAAAATGGAGCCTGATTTAATTAGGCAGAAGTTTAAGGAAGCCAAGTAACAAATGACAACTTAATTAAACATAATTAAATATTTTAGAACTTCTTGAGGCCTCTTTCAACAGGGTGACGATTGCAGCATGAGAAGGCCACGGAAAGCCAGGCAAAGGTGCTTTCATTTTTCCTTCCTCTTGCATTTGGGTCTCAGCTGCTTTTTTTTTTTTTTTTTCTTCTCTTCACTATTAGAAATGCAGCTGGATCCTATTTATAATCCATTTTCACATTTGTTTGAATTAAAATCCCAGATTGTTGTGCTTTCAAGGTTGAATATGCATGGCAGCCAACGTTTATCCAGCCATTTCAGAAGTTACTGGGTAACTGGGCTCCAGGAAAGGAGACTGCGCCACACGTCTGAGCCACAGGGAGGAGAGAGAAAACAGACCCAAACCCAAACCCTCTGACATCACTGTTGTGTGGAGAGGGATTGTTCTGCTCTGAACATGTGCTGCCTACTTAAGGCTCTAATTATTCTAAATTACTTAAATTGGCTCTAATACCTATGTTTTATTATTTGATATTAAAGGACAAACCATTTAAAAAAGAAATTCGTAATGCAATCAAAATATTGGCAACCAGTGCACTCAGCAGAAAGCCTGGGCTTGAAAATACCTATACTCTCTACCTTACCACCTAAATGCTAATCTGAGGGTTGCCATGTTCTGTCCCCAGTCTTTTCCAGTATCCTGTTTATGTCTAATTCCAATAGTCCAGCCATGCCAGCTTGTTACCACATGGAAAACTCCATTGCCCAGAGAAAGTTATGAATCCCTATATTCTTTATGCTTTAAGATCCACTATGACATCTCAAAGTAATTGCCAGGTAAACCTACCAGATGGTTTTGGGGGGATGAGGAATGGACTAACAAATTCCATTAGCATAATATTGTTATTATAAAGATTTAACGACTTCACTGATGTGGTGTCCTGTCCTGGTGGAAAGTTTATGAGCCAGAAATAAAATAATACTTATGGGTACCCATGTGGCCATTTGAGAGAAGTACTAGAGAGGTTAATGAGATCTCAGGTCTCTAAGGCTCCTAACAAAATGTTCTTATTTGACCTGAGCTAAGGGATCTGGGGGGGGTGACATGGTAGCTGCAAGGCATGCCAAACACAGGCAAAGGAAATTCAGTGACAGTCCCACCTTGGCTGCTGCATTCCAACATAAAATTGGGGCTCTGATCTGATTTCAGAATACCTGAGTTCCTCCCCATTCTGCACTAAATCAATGACCTGGGGTGTGTTACTTGAAGCTCTCTGTGCTGTGTTTCCTTTATCTTCAAAATGAATATGATGATACTACCTCAATCAGTGAATGTCATAAAGGATGAAATGATCTTCATAACTATGGTTAGAGCAGTGCCAGAGACACATCAATACATACTGAATATTCACCATTGCTATTTTAGTTGATTATCTAGGATTTTAAACAAATTACCAGCCCGTGCTAGATTCCAGTTTTCTTATCAAACAAGTAAATAAGATTTGCCTAAGTCTGTCATTCTGTGATTCTATGAGTTAGAATCCTGATCTAATTTAAAGAGAATCTATTCTCAGATTTAAATGTGGATCCTATCTTCGAGACCCATCGCCAGACTTTGGAAACCAGGTTTTATTGATAGCAGGTGTTAAATGTTTAGAACAAGAATTAACAGGAAGAATTACTGAAGAAGAAGAGGTACCTATATAGAGTCAGAAGGAGTCTCTCTGCCTTATACAAACTGCTTGGAAGGCCATTAGATCTTCCTTGTCTGGGGGTCATGGAAAGAAAAGGTGGCTAGTTTTTAAGTTTACTTAGAAATGGATTGTTTAGGCTAGACATCTAGAGTTATCAGATGCAAGACTATATCCTTCTCTGATAAGGAAGCAATGTTATCCATTTTGCTCTTTTTCTACAAAAAAGGAGATTATACTTTGGAAATACTGGGTAATGAATCAGGGACTGGATGACTCTTTCTTTCCAGAAGTCCCAGTTGCCTGGGTTTTGTAATATAAATAACATATGCCTCTTGTTTTTGTAAAGACTATTTTGGTTTCTAGATGTTTGACCATAATCAGTCAATGGAGTTGGTTATGCTCTGGGATACATTTGAATGACCCATTAGACATTGACTACTCTGTTTTCCATCCACAGAGCAATTGTTCTTTTCTCCCATAAGTCAGAGAAAGTGTCCTTTACCCTTCCCATGGGAAACCCCAATTTAGAAGTTTTCTGTCCCATTATCTGTAGTTTTGCTGGCAAAGAATACAAACACTCTTGCTTTGCACTAGGGCAGCCATCTTCAGGAAGACCCTGACCATCAAAATTTTGCACTGTTAGAGTGAATGGAGACAAGCTCCTTTGGCAAAACAGTTTTTATTTTTAATGTCTATACTTTTTTTGTCTTGAAGCAAAAGCATAGTAGATATCCTTGTCCTCTGCCCCAAATGCCCTTGCCCTCTTGCTCTGAGTCTGTAGGGACGTGGTATGTCCACAGTCATCACAGAAAGAACTTCCCTCCCAAAGCCAAATTCCCAGGAAAGCAACACATTAATAAGTGAAGGCAAGGGTCATTAAAGTTTCTTTTAAGCACATTGCCTGATTTCCTTAAGGGGCAATACTGACTGTTTTTTCCCCCTTACTTTATTTATAAACCCTGTGTAATTCATGTGGATAGCTTACGTATCTTTAAACCAGCTGACATGGTATTTATAGTATTTCTGTCTTTAGCTACAAGTGCTTTGAGTCACTGTCAATCCGAATTTGAGTATTTGCAGTTAGTCTGTGTGGTTCATTCAGGTTAAACACTCAACCCCATGAAATTCCAGCAGTTCATTTCCTATTCAAACAAGTTAAATGCAAGAGACAAAATGAAGATAAATTCCTCAATGGACCAAGATAAGCTGGTTAGGTAAGGGGACAGATAATTAGTCAGTCTTAAGCCAGCTCTGATTCTTCCAGGTTTTATCTTTGCAGCTTTTGGTGATGAACCATCTGTCTCAGACGTTGAGTGATTTCTATCTTCCTCTCACACCTGAGGCATTTCAGCAACAAGGTCGAAGGTAGCTAGAAGTGTGCCCCCAATAATCTTTTCATTGTGTGCATGTCTCCTGGGTATGTGGGGAGGCAGAGGAATGGCTTTGGAGAGAAGCAGAAGGCTTGAAGGACATTCTCTCTGTGTGAAAATACAGGCATCATGATGCTTTTTGGGAACCACACTTAAAACCAATACCCCTGATATATTTCAGGTGCCATAATTAGTACATTGGTTTTGGATGATGGTAGCAAATCAAGCTCTTTCCCATTGTTTATATATTCCTCTAAGCAAAAAAACTGGTGTGGAATTTCAGTATTCACCTCTGTTTTTCCTGAATGCCCTGCTCCATTTATTTCTGTTTTTCAGACTTTTTGTTGCACTTTCTCTACTCATCCTACACATTACTTTCTGGAAAAAAAAAATAGCAGCATACAACTCTTTGGTCTATAAGCTATCCATGAAGTATCTCCTGGGCTAATCAATGTGTGTTAGCAGACAAATAGCATCAACATCTTTTCCTGAAAATTTCTTACAAATGCAGAGTCTCAGGGCCTCCAGAATCAGAATCTGTCTTTTACAAGCTCCCCACATGATCCATATGTACATTGTCGTTTTGTTCTTGAGTCATTATTGGTTCGTGGTCAAAATATTTAACATTTGTTAGTCCCCAGACCCTTGTTGTCAAATTTGAGCATTTGAAGAAATGATAGGCTACATTAAATAGGCTGAGTATAACAACAACAAAAAAGTACTAACTATAGAATTTGAAAAAGTTATTCTCACACTCCCTTCATACCATCAGTCAGCTGGGTGGCCTTGAGGAAGTCATTTTACCATTCTAGGTCTCAGAGTATTGGTACTGATAACATTTACTGATTCTGAGTATAAATCTTAATGGTTAACTTAGAACACTTTTAATTATATGATGCATGGGTAACTGGTTGACTCCCTGAGAAATAGAGTTATAGTTAGACTTCACAGCATACACAAGAATAAACTTCAAACAGGTTATATCCCTAAATGCAAAATTAAAACACACACACACACACACACACACACACACACATACTTGTACCAAAAAGCACAGATGGATTTGTCCTTACCCTCAGTTTAGGGAAAGATTTTCTAATGAATCAAAATCCAGGAGAAAAAAATAAAGGATTGATAAAATTTACTACATAAAATGTACATAAGAATAAACATGTCAAAATACAAGTGAAAAATCTGGTGGACAATATTGGCAGTATATGTTACAAATAGAGGTAATATCACTAATATATGAAAAAAAAATTTATAAACTGTGGGGCAGATGGCTTAAAAGCTGATGTAGATAAATGGGAATAAAGGTATTGTGTCTGCCTACAACTATATATATGTATATGTATATATATTTAAAAATATTCCTTACCCATATGAAAAAATGTCTATACTGATAATTAAAAAAGACAAGTTAAACTATACCATTTTTCATCTATTTGATTGATGAAAATTTAAAATAGGACAAGACATTCTGTTGGTGAGACTGTGAGGGAAAAGGCATTCCCTTACACTGTTGGTAAGTGTGCAAACTAGAGTATTCTGGAAGGGAGCTTGGCAATATCTAATAAAATTACACGTGCCCTCAACTCTTGACCCAGCAATAATCCTACCCTAAGAAATCTACCCTGAAGATACACTTCCAGTTAATACAAAAATAATTACCAACAAGGGTACTCCTGGCTGCATTGCCCTTACTTTTAAAATATTAGAAACAACCTGGTTACACCTGCTGAGTGAACCAACGATGGGGCCGTCACACCATGGAGCGCTATGCAGCTACAGACAAGAATAGGGCAGTCTCTCCAAACTTACCAGGGTGATTTCCAGAACACTGTTACATGAAGGAGGCAAAGCATCTAAGGCATGCAGTATGTTCCCCTTCATGGAAGAATGGAGGGGATATTAGAAAACGCACGTTTATCTGCACACATGTACCAAAAAGAGATGCTGAAGGGATAAATGAGAAAATGGAAAGGCTGGTTACCTATGTGGATTGTGTGTGTGTGTGTGTGTGTGAGAGAGAGAGAGAGCGAGAGAGAGAGAGAGAGAGAGAGAGAGAGAGAGAGAGAGGTGTGCAGAGTAGTAGTGACAATGTGTAAATGACACTTTTCTGAGTTTTTATTTTTTATATCTCTCACTGAATTGTGATAATGTTTGCATGATGAAAACAATTTAATAATGAAAACCATAGCGCGCGCGCATGTGTGTGTGTGTGTGTGTGTGTGGTACTGGAGAGGTATACGAAATGAACCTGTCATACAAAAGAATAACAGAATCATGCAGAAGGAGTGGAGGGAAAAATGAGGTAAGTAATTTAAAAAGAGAGAGTATTTTGTCTATAATACTTAGATTAAGGTAAAAGAGAAAAGAGCTATGCACAAATATGGTTTTCTAATGAATTTGTTTGTTTCTGACCTACAGGTTAGCAGCTCTGGAATTT
>NW_026000026.1:32166162-32189713 GCF_001458135.2 Marmota marmota marmota
TTTTTTTTTTTTTTTTTTTTTTTTTTTGGTACTAGGGATTGAACCTAGGGATGCTTAACAACTGAGCTGCATCACCAGCCCTTTCAAAGTTTTACTTTGAATCAGGGTCTTGGTAAGTTGCTTGGGGCCCCACTAAGTTGCTGAGGCTGGATTTGAACTTGTGAACCTCCTGCCTCAGCCTCCCAAGTTGCTGGGATTACAAGAGTGTACCACCATAACTCCCCACCTCCCATCCTGTGACACCTTTGCTCATTTTAATCACTTCAGGATTGCTCTCAGCTTCACCATGCCCTAACCTAAAATCTTCTAGTTTTCTTTGGATATAAAAGAAAGGACATAGATTTAAGAAGAGGAAAAACAATCAAACAGTTGATTTTTCAAAGACTGAAATTGCAAAATCTTTTAGAAAATTATTTTGTAATTTCCTGAAACGTGTTTTGTTATTTCATTTGATTGGAAGAGCACAAAAGGAAGTCTTTATGATTTGAAATCTCCAGCATTCTGCTTCTATAAACCTTGGATATTTTTTATCCCCTCAGTAATTTCTGTGGTTAATTTTCTCATCCTTAAAATTTGGACAAATGGGTAATTTCATTTGCCTCTTTTTAACATCTTTTAGGACTTCACTATTTGCACAATCAGTTAAGAGCTGTTCACTTTTTTATTGGTGAGCAAGACATCTGGGCTAGCCAGAGGAATTTCATTTCCAGGAAACAGAACTTTCAGGGCATTCAGGCTGCCTATCAATTCTTAGATTTACAGGAAACTGCTTCCAATGGCTTGTGAGCGTGTGTGCACTTGGGTGTGTACATACTCACATAAAATAGTGCATTACTAAGGATTGCTTAAACACACACAAACACACACAAAATACTGCAAAAGAGGACAAATTTCATTATCAATTTACTCGCAGGGGCAACCTTTATAACTTTTGGGGAATGACTAGACAAAATCTTTTCTGAAGTCGAGGGTAATTATTTTGGCAGTATATGAGCTATCCAAAAGGAATGTACCGTGATTAAGGCAAAGAATTTCTCTTGGTCACAGATTGAAGGAGAGTCCTGGGCTTATAAAATACTCTATTTCCTCCATTAATTGTGTCCGTGCGGAGTTGTAACCAAGTAGCTGAAACAAATAAAACTTAAGTAATATTGTTTCCTTTTAAAATATTTCACTTAATTTGTGGAAGAAGTTTGAACTCATTAAACACACACAGTTCCCTTTACACCCTCCCTCCCCCACTCAAAAGGGCTCCCAAGTCCTCTTTCTGAAACATTCCTGCATTGCCTGCCCTTAGCACCCCCATCCCTCTTCTCAGTGAGGGAGGCTCCTGTAGCCACCCTTTAATTTGTGAGTGTAGGTGGAAAGGAAAGCAGAGTCTGCAAGTCAGCCTGGGGCCCTACAAGCTTTTTTTTGCCTCCAACTGAAAGGATTGTCAATTCTTTCTTAACTGTAGTGTCCGCCATAGTTTTCATTTTTATATGCCTTCAAATACTTGAGTGAAAATTTCTAGTTCTTTGAAGAGGATTCTTCTTGAAAAGAATAAGATGGGGTTCTAAGAGGGTGTATTTTCCTTACACACTGAGGCTGGGGATCAGTGGATTAGTACAGGGAAAGCCACAGGGCAGGCAGAAACTGGAAAGAGTCTATGGGTGTGTGAGTGGAACCTTTGGATACTGCCTCTTGTGAGTGGAACCTTTGGATACTGCCTCTTGCTGGTTTATTGCTTCGGTGCAATTTCTGCAGTGCAAAGCACACAGCAGTTAAAATAGAAGCTTTCTCTGAAGCAAATCCTGTATGCATAGAAAAAAAATTTTATTGATTTTTTTCATTTCTTTCCCATTTTGTGAGAGAAGCCTCAGAATGGATAGTTACTGTTCTGCTTACTGTGAACACAAGAAGGTCCTGGGAGATGAAACTTCTTAGGCCATTTTTTGGTGAATTACTTTCTCTCATCTCATCGTTGTTATTTTCTTGTCATTAAATAGTTCCAAGTAGTCTAGATAAGACATATTTGAGTCCTTTGGACAAAACAATCTAAGAAACCTACGTATGAATGGAATTGTTATTGGAATTTATAAATTTAAATTGGAGATTATTTAAGAACATATATCATAAGTATTAACAGGCTCCTCAAAATGTCGATGTAGAGATAGACTCATTCATCTTTTCCTTTCATTGCCTGGCGGGTGAGTTAGGTCATTCCTAGCTATTCTTCTCTTCTAGGACTCAACAGATCAAGGGTTTGCCCCAAACACCTTCTGCAGAGAGTCGGGGCTTTGAATTTAATGAGTCAGGCCTTTCCTGTTAGGCTGAGTCAAACTTTATTTTGGTCTGTCACCACTGGGAAATACAGAACTATGACACAGTCCTTTGGGTTTAGCTCTTCAAATTTAAGGAGGCATGGAAAAAAAAAAGAGAAGCTACTAACTTTCAATGTGATTCATTTTTAAATTTCTCTCCCTCTCTTTCTTTTCAATGTACAATGAAGGAGGAATGCAGCTATAAATGTATTCTAGACAGCGCACACTGAATGAATCTATTCTTAGGGTATAATTTTCCCTTTTCATGCTAACATTATAATTTAAATGTACAGAGAACAAGCAAGTAGACTGTGTGAGGTAGATCAGAATTCCTTTATGCAGTACAGAGTGAAGTTTCTCAACTGGAAGCATCCCAGCCAGCTATGTGGCCAGAATTTAAGGAAATAACAAAATTATGAAGTGAAAGATATTATCTTTATCATTTCAAAAGGAATTTTAAAAAGAATACTCATCATTGCATTGATTCTCTCAGTAATTTTTATTGTGGTAAAATACACACAATTATTTTATCTGTTTTAAATGTATAATTGAGTAATATTAAAGTACCTTCAGAATGCTATATAGCTCTTACTACTATCCATTTACAGAAGTTTATCCTCATTTTAAACATAAACACAAACATCATCATTTAACACAGAAGTAGCATGTTTTGTAATTTCATTCTATTTATGACTGAATAGTATTCCATTGAAAATTTTTGTCTGTTATAAAAATCCATTCATGAGTTGATGGACAGTTGGGTGTTTTTACCTTTCAAGTATTGTGAATAATGCAGCCATGAAAATTGATGTGTAAGTATCTATTTGAATCCCTACTTTTCATTGTTTTTCATACCAGAAGTGGAATTCATTGATCATATGGTAAGTTTTTGTTTAAATTTTGAAGACCAGCAAACGATATTCCACAGTGGCTGCATCATTTCACTTTCCTTTCAGCAGCACAAAAGTGTTTCTGTTTTTTCTGTTTCTCTGCTAATACTTGTTACTTTCTAGTTTTGCATTTATAATAGCCATTGTGGTGGGTATTAGGGTGTCTCATTGTGGTTTTGATTTCTTCGTCCTTCATGATCAGTGATGTTAAGCATCATTACATGAGCTTATTAACTATTTGTATATTTTCCTTGAATCTCTCTTGGTCCCTTGTCCAGTTTTTAAAGAATATTTGTTTAGTTGTAGATGGATACAGCACTTTTGTTTATTTATTTTTACGTGGTGCTAAGGATTAAACTCAGTGCCTCATACGGGCTATGCAAGCGCTCTACCACTGAGCCACAACCCCAGCCCTTTGTCCATTTTTGAGTTAGGTTCTTTTCCATCCTTATTATGGTTGAGTGAATTGTGAGTTGTGGGAATTATTTGTATATTGCTTCTTTTCATTCAGAAGTTTCCATGCTAAATCTATGTAAATTTCCTAAAACGGAAAATGTTATTTTACTATGTTATTAGTTTACTTTATATATGTTCATATGTCTATTTCATGTATTCATGAATTGTAGATGATGAAGTTTAATTTCTGTTGCATTTTGCCATCTTCAATTAGAAAGAGTGAAACAAAAATACATGAACAGAAAAAAAAAAGAGAATTGCCCCCTTTTTGATTATTAATTCTTGGTCATTTTTGATATGTTAAGGACAGTAATTTGTATTAACAATGATGCAAACAAACACTCAGTAATTAAGCTCTTGATTTTTGAAGGCGACCTGCTTTTTTGTACTCCCAAGTGGAAATAGCTTGGGTTTGCCAGGGTATTCATCAAAAATCTTTGGAGACCAAGAAATGGCTAAGTGATTTCAAATAAAGAAATGCCAACTCAGTGTCACAAAAATTATGGGATATTTTAAATACCTCTGTTTAACAAATTGACCAAACGTACATCTATGTGGGAGCCCAGGAACACAATACCTACATATAATTTGATGATAACATAAAAAAAATCTAGATTTACAAATTTTCTCGAATGGGAAACCTGGGTACAAAGACACTTGTGGAAGCTCCTTCCTCTCTGTACCTCCTATTTCTAGGAAGCTTTGGAGACCAAAATAACCCAGGGCTTCATAACAAGTTTAGAAATTGTTGTTTTAATCTGATCTTTTTTTATACCTGTCTTCCTACATTCTACGATCTAAGTGATAGATATTGAGAATAAGTGGTACAAAAGGTGGAAACTGTTCCTTAATGAAGATAACATGTGGCCCTCAGAGGAGTGGACTAAAATTAACTTTAAATTTAACAAGAAACCCTGAGCACGGGGAATGACCAGTTCCATTGCCTTATGTAAATTAATTGCAAAGCATGATTAAAATTGAACATATCTAAAAGACTTTTTAAAAAATACAAAATTCGACATATCTAAAAGACTTTTAAATAAAATACAAAATTGAACATATCGAAAAGACTTTTAAACACAAATAAGACTGTAGCAAGTAATTATTTTAAATAGTTTAAATCTGTTTGCCCTTTTCCTTTTCCTTACATTCTCCTCTTCTTCCCCCTCTTTTGCTCTCTTTTCTTAAGTTTTCCTCTTCCTCCTCCTTCTTTAAGTATTATTTTACCAAACATACAGGTCAGGTCAGATTTTATTGCCTTTAGCCAAAGGTGGCTGTGAGAACAAAGAGCAAAGAGCAAGCACCCTTATCTTCATGCTGTTTAACAGCGTATGTCAATATGCAGAACGCACCATAAGATGGAGTTATCACCATAGTGAAAAACTACCCAGATTATGCAGCCCTTATGGCATTTATTCATTTTCATATGCGAATGGATGCAAGCAGTCATCATTAGAGAACATAATGGTCTCTGATGATGTATTTATGACATGGAAAGATGTCATGTGATGAAGTGTTTACAACATGTAATGAGGTTGTGTAACAATCTCTTTACAGCCTGTAATTACATTGACTAATTCCTTATAAAAAAAAATACTCAACAATGTGTACTCCGAGTGCACGTGCTTGATATCACAGCACTTTAGTAACTGACGCCTCTAAACTACAAAAGCAAGCAGCTTGGATGACTCAATACTGTTTCCTATCCAAAGCATATAAAAGATCCTGGGTGTTTAGTTAGTAGAGTCCAAGAATTTCTTCTTATAGGAGGTGACTAGGGTAACTAATATGAAGCATGTGTTTCAATATCCTTATGAGTTGAGAACTTCAGCAGGAGCTTTACACCTGAAATAACCATCTGAATATATATTCTCTTTTGTAGAAGTATGCATACCTGCCCTCTGACATCCAGGACAATATCTATATCTCATCTTCCACTTCCACCTTTTAATGATCTAGAATTTATTTCTTGTCTTATTTCACTAATTCAGGAGGAATATCACTGAGAGAAGGCCACCAATTATTAAAATATGGGACAGAAATCACTTTTCTGATAAAGTCACAGACATTCTATGTTATCCAGGGCTCTGAAGATGGATTAGACAATTGGAGAGCAGGAGTGAATAAGTGGCTCGGAAGCTGAGGTGCAAGACCCGAAAGAAAACTGAAACTTTTGCTAGGAAGTGAGCTCCAAGATAGAAGTAAGAAAATACTGGAATATTCTGCAGATGTATAAGAATATGAGGGGGAAATGATAGGATAATGAATAGATAATGAGTAATAAGTTATAGAAATATCATCTACTAAACAGAATATGAAGATGCAGTTGAAAAGAGTTCACATCCAAGGGAAATGAATAGATTCTTAGACTAACAGAAGTTGCAGTCTGAGTGCATTGAACAGAAAGACAAATCAGGGCTGACATATTTAACTTGTAAATATTCAAAGAAATTGGCTGTAGAGGCTGATGTGAAAGTAGGTAAACTGCATGCAATTAGTTGACATTTCATCATGTTGAATGGGGCTTGAGTCTTTCAGATGGGGATATATACTACAGGATTTTCACACCACATAGAATATGCCTAATCCTTTGTAATAAGACTAAATAATATAACCTTGACAGGAAGTGAATCTGTTGTCTTTACATATATCTTATGATTTCCAAAAAACGTTTTGCATAACACAATCAAACTTTAGAATGGTCCTGCATGTGAGCTAGAGGAAACAGGTTTGCTTTCACTTTTCAAGGTTATAAAATAAAAGGTAAAAATGAAGAGTTAAATGATCACTTCAAGACCCTGGAATGAATTAACGGGAAAATAGTCATAGGCTTTCTTTCTTCCTCCAAAGCTCTTCTTTGAGAAGAATCACCTTTCCTCAGGCATGGTAAAGATATCAAGTGGACTTTGGCCAAATAAACATGGTAATTGGAGGCACTTGGAGTTCTGCGGAGGCAGAGATACTACTACATGGAGTTTAATGGCTTTTGTTTTGCTCAACTTGCTCAAAGACCACAACAATGAACCTTGGAACAAAAGAATCAACTGCAGAAGATCTGCCACCAAAATGGCGTCAGGGTCCAGAGCTGTCAGTGGTGTATGTCCTCTAGTACGGTTTCACCAAACAGAAATATTTATTAGCCTCATCAATTGACATATGGTTTTTCATGTCTTTGACACAAAAGAACTTATTTCAACAATTTTGGAGACATAATTGATTTTTTTTAGAGAGTAGTTATCCTATTCCTCTGTTCCCAGACCACCAAAGGACTTCCCAAAGAATTCTACATTAAGAGGAACAACTGGATTTGAACCAACAAATTTAATTTGAAAATTAACAATGTTGTGGACAGTGATACAATAGGGCACTTTAGTTGAAATACTCTGGCCATTATTTTATTTAATTCTGCTATGAAGGATTTATTGTCATTTAAGATTGGTTAGTTCCAAGAAGTGAACAAGATTCACACAGGGGGAACATAGAGTGGCCACTGGTCACTCTGTGATTCAATTGCCATAATATTTTTTTTCCCGGGTTAGCATGCTATTCACTTTTGGGTTACATACTTCTTAAGAAACGAGTGATAATGAGAAATAATAATGAGTAGATAATGAGAGATAAGATATAGAAATATCATCTACTAAACCCTTGTCAGAATATGAAGATGCAGTTGAAAAAACAGTTCACATCCAAAGGAAATGAATAGATTCTTAGACGAACAAACAGAAGTTGCAATCTGAGTGCAACTTATTAATGACATCTTATGGCAAGTGGGACAAGGTCTTAGGTAAGAATGGAGGGGATGCTGGTACCTAGACTTTGGCATTTCTTTTATCCCATGTGTCAAGAACAGGAACATTCATTGTTTAACTATTAGAGAACAGAGGTTTTTGCTGTTGTTGTTGTTTCCTTTTGTTGACAAGAAATAAGGACCAGTGAAAGTTGCTGCAATGGAGAAAAGAACTATAAAATTAAAATAGCATTAACAGTTATCTCAGGGAAAAGATTGACTGATAAGTATATTGACAAAGCCATATTCTAGAAAATAATTTCTAGCAAAGAGGAGGGAGGTTTCTTCCAAATTTTCTATGTTATTTTAAATTTGTGTGGTATTATTCATTTGAATTTCAAAGGAAATTAATGAAATTTTCTCTTTGTTTTATTTACATGGAGTACAAGAATTTCAAAGAAAATCTACTTGACATTGACTTTTGATGGTTACTTCATCTTAAACTTCAAGAAGACATTTTTACTTCCTCATCAAAGCCATCATCTAATTCTGACATGAATTGGATGTTTAATAATTGCAGAAGGTTTAATTAGCAGGATGTCATATCCAAAAAAGTATTCTTAAATTCTGAGTTATAAAGAAAGCATTTTCCTCACAGTTATCCTTGTAGTGCTCTGACAAGGAATAAAAGTAAAAAATCTTTTAACTTGTAGGGATTACAAGAATTTCAAGTATGATCCTGCCTTGTGAATATCAAAATAAAAAGTGGAAGATAAAAAAATACATAAAAATTACTATTAACACTCAGCAATATTTAGGATTGGATTTTAATGAGCCCGAAATATTTATTAAGAATCTTTTCACATACTAAATGATGGGTACCAAATAGTAAAAACAATCAAGAAGCCATCTCTCTCTCTCTCTCTCTCTCTCTCTCTCTCTCTCTCTATATATATATATATATATATATATATATATATATATATATATAAATTTTATTTATTTATTTGTTTATTTAGAGATAGAGATAGGGTCTCAATGAATTGCTTAGGCTTTGCTATGTTGCTGAGACTGGCTTTGAACTCACAATCCTCCTGTCTCAGCCTCCTGAGGGGATTGGGATTATAGGCACATGCTACTGTGCCCCACAGAAGCCATCTTTAGTAATAGAAGTTTACATTGGAATTTATTTGTCTTTTAATAAGAATGATACAGAACAAGATCTATTTCATTATCTCTAAGATCTCTGCAAAGCTACACTTAATATTGAATGACCTTATAATTTCCTTGGAGAATCCAACTCATAAATTCGTGTTTAATTTTAAATATTTTTTTTAGTTGTAGATGCACACAATACCTTTATTTATTTATTTATCTAAATATTTTAATATTTATTTTTTAATTATAGGTGGATACAATACCTTTATTTCATTTTTATGTGGTGCTGAGGATCGAACCCAGTGCCTCACACGTGCTAGATGAGCATCCTACCACTGAGCCACAATCCCAGCCCATAAATTAGTATTTTTATGAAAAGCACAGGAAGGGTCTGTCTTGTCCTGACTTTGGAGAGTGAGGTGTGTTTCCATGTGGGTCGTTGCTATTGAGCCATTTTCATTTGCCCCCATTGTCAGAGTCTTTCTGTTTTGCTCATAAAACTTTACAAATCCAGAAAACACCATCTTTATGCTGCTTTACAAAGTATAAACAGATTTTGAAATCATCTTATTTTATACCAATGTGTGTTATTATCCTTTTTCTATGAGTGAATAAACTGGGTTTCAGAGAAGCTAAATTACTTCCTTTAGGATTCACAAGTGAAAAATAGCGGGCCCAGGAAAGGAGTCAGTTTCTGGCTGGAGTTTCTATTCTACCTCACTGCATGTACATAATACAAACATCATATTCTGCCTCGTATTGCACCTTAGTTTGCTCTCATTTGTTTCTTATTCTACGTTGTTGTGGGGCGAAGAGTTTAAAGGACAAAAGAAGAGGAATGAGAACTTGGATCTTGGAGTGGAATAAACTTCCAACACTGGTTCAGGAAAGAGGTCCCCTTAACTCTGGTGGGCCTTGCTTGTCAGCCCTGTTTCCCAGCCTCAGGGCACGGCCTCTTGAGGTGACCTGCAGAAGTTGAGGGATGATGGGAGGGAACCGGGCCAGAGGGCAGAGAGATCACACTCCAGCCAGTCCCAAGACAAGAAGTGAAATTAAACCTTCTAAGTCCAAGGGTCTGCCTTTTTACAGGTCACTGGGCCCAGGGCAATTGCCACAAAGAAAATAAGATTCCCATCAGGCACAACTTAAGTATTTTTAATTAAAAAAAAAAAGAAAGAAAGAAAAGGCAGTAAAAGAAAAAGGTGTGTGTGTGTGGGGGGGTGTGCAGAATCCAGTATGTAATATGACATTGGACATATTCAGTTTAATGTTTGATTGAGTATATTAAAGTGTTGCTATCATATTTAGTGTCCTTCAGTTTCTGAAATAGTTTAAAAATTATCAAGATTTTTGTGAGACAATTGAGGCAAACACTTTGGAATGGTTTCCTGAACTATTTATTACTTTTGAGGAAATACATTAAAATCAGGCAGGCATTACCCTACAAGGAAAAAAATATACATACATATAAAATTGGAGCATAGAAAGGATATTTTTTTTTGTCTGCCCAGGTAATTAGATTTATCATAATCAATAAAATGTGTGAGCCAAGTTTATTGAAGTGTCAATTTCCCATTGCATAATTTCCTCCGGGAATCTTAATTTTTTTAATTCCAAAAAAGTGGAAGATTTGTCATATAGATGCCAATGAATATGTGAGATTAAAGAAAACACAAGAGTTCTTACAGAAATCAAAGCAGGGCTTAGAAAAATTCCCTTTCCACTCCTTTTCATATCCCTTGTCTGACCATTAACTTTCCAGGAGAATGAGATCTTGAAATGGTTAAGATACAGACATTTCTTCTGAGATTACAGAAAGATAGATGGAACAGTAAGACTTGGTGGTTTTACTTAATTGTCTCTAACCATCAAGAGCACTCAGGAGTAAGAAATATTATGGCTAGACTACAAATGTATGATAAAAGGAAGTGAGTCCATAAGTTTGACCATGGATATATTTTACAACTATATATACAACAGAATTTGGAATGGAACGCAAGTCCTCACAGACTTAAAAATGAGCCATTAAACCCAATTAACAAAGATGAAGGCATTTATCCATTCGTCTCTGTATCCAAGATCTTTGCAATGTGAACATGTAGCTCAACTCATCAAGACAGAAGTCTCTCTCCTTCCTTGAGTCTGAGTTGGCCTTGTGACATTTATAGACCAAAAGAATTCAGTATAAGTGACAGCATGCCAAATCCAAACCTAGTCCTCAAGAGACCTTGTTCATTTTCACACCTTTTGGTATAACCCTGCCCAGTTGTTATTAAATAAGCCCAATCTAGGAGATTGGAAGAAGAGAGACCACACTGAATAGAGGTGAATTTTCCAAGTTGAGGCCTTCCTTGACCAATCAGTTCCCAGCTAACCAAGCAGGTGGCCAAAGACAAATAAAATCAGTCAAGACAAGAACTCTCCAGGTGGCTTATGGACCTGTTGGCAAGAATAAATACTCATAGTTTAGTATGCTGAAACAGCTGAATTGTGTATTCAGGAACTAACATTAGAACTTATTTCTGTATTCTCGATACGAAGAAGAATGATTAAAATCATAGTCTCTGTTTATTGAACGTTAGGTGGGAGGCACTGAGCTAAATAAGTTTCCTACTTTGTGCTGATTACTACCTTTTTGTGAGCACATTTGGTGAACTAAGGGGGTGTTATGAGTTGAATTGCTGGTATGTTGAAATTCTGAATGTGACCTATTTGAAAATAAATATAAGTATCTAAAAATTTACAGAGGTAAGCAAGTTAAAATGAAGACATTAAGACAGACCCTGATAAATATGACTGGTGTCCTCAGAGTAAGGGAAATTTGGAAACAGATACATACTCATTGAACAAAGGCTATGTGAATGCACACAGGGAGAATTTAAACAGGTGACCCAAGTGATATGGCCATAAGCCTGAAAATGATCAAGATTCAAAGCAGATGCCAGAAATTAGCCACACCAAGAGAACAGTTTTGCCAGCATCTCGATTTTGGACTTCTGGCTATCAGAATTTTAAGACAACATGTTTCTGTTATTTTAAGCCACCCAATTTTTGGTATTTTTTTAATGACAGCCCTAGGAAACAAATACAGGGGTGATGTGGGGACGGATAATTAAAATTTTAAAGGAATTTCTAATGTCCAGGAAATTTGGGGTTATGTGATTAACATAATTGATTTCAATTTGCAAGATAAATTATCTGATTATCACGAAGTAGATAATTTTTTATGCATAACTCTTATCAGATTAATTAATATAAATGCACAGACCTGATCTCGAATGATTGTCAGTGCTTATATAACATATATTTTTAAATCATCTGATTTTATTTGAACTACCATAGGGTTTTGTTTGTTTGTTCTTAAATAAGGTATAAATTTGAGAAACAAACTAAGGAACTGCTAGACCAAAGACCATTTGGCTGGGTGAGAAATGACATAAATTATAACATGTAGTGAAATGGAAGTGTGTGATTTCAGCATGAGAATAAGTCAATCTTTATAGATCTGGGAAAGGCAGTAAATTTATAACTATGATAGTGAAGAGCAAAGCTTACATGGTGTTTGCAGTATTCAGAGGTGGCTGGATATTTCTTGTCCAAGGGGCAATGCGTTGATATCAACACATTCTCTTCCTCCCAGACAGAGGAAGTCAGCCACACTGACCTTAAACATACAAAGAAAGATCTCACCTCAAGCTGGACTTCTGGCCACTAGAATTTTGAGACAACATGCTTTTGATGTTTTAAGCCACCCAATTTTTGGTATTTTTTTAATGGCAACCCTAGGAAACAAATACAAGGATGATGTGGGGATGGATAATTCAAATTTTAAAGGAATATTTTCCTCAAATAATGTCCTGGTTGCATCCCACAGGGAATTTTCTTCTCAAATATGACCTTATCAGAGGGAAGTTTCATTCCCATCCCATCATTTTCTGTATGTTTCACAAACATATCCATGCACACACAAAGCTATGTAAGGTATACACACACACATACACACACACATACACACACACACAGGGATTTTGTTTTGTCCACTGCTATATCTTTTGAAGGGTTAAAGCAGAGCCTGGAACTTAGTAAGTTTTCAGTAAATACTTGTTGAATGAATGAATACAGGGAGGACTAGTTATTCTCCTTCTTCTCCTCCAAGAATTCTTAAAACAAGAATTTTCTGATATTGTGATAGTGGATTATGCATAGAGTTGTGTGTGTGTGTGTGTGTGTGTGTGTGTGTATTTGGACCCTTCTTATTTTAGGGAAAATTCCATAGCTTGAACCATATTTTCATAGGGAGCAACAGGACCAGAATATTCTTGGTCAAATATGATATTTTCTAAGACCCCTTAGCCATCTTTGCTGTGCCTCTGACGATTTGTCTGCCACAATGTCAGGTTGAGAAATGTGGTTGACTTTCAGGAATGCTAAGCTTTGAGGGTATTTTTGCATATATGGAAAACATTTGCAAAATGAAATTTCACAGTGTAGTAGTAACTGGGGTTAACAGGGAGGGAGAGTCTTAAAATTTGATGATGGGGGGCTGGGGATGTGGCTCAAGCGGTAGCGCACTCGCCTGGCATGCGTGCGCCCTGGGTTCGATCCTCAGCACCACATACAAACAAAGATGTTGTGTCTGCTGAAAACTAAAAAATAAATATTAAAAACTCTCTCTCTCTCTCTCTCTCTCTCTCTCTCTCTCTTAAAAAAAAAAAAAAAGATTTGATGATGGGGCCGTGGTGATATTTTCCTGGGACTATGGATTCCTGTCTTTAAGAGCCACAGGCACTTTTCCCCACACAGGCCCTTCCTGTCCTCAGGTCAGTACATTGAAGTAGCATCAGAATTGGAAAATATAGTAAGATGATCTAATTTAACCAAACACCCTCTTCTTTCAGATGAGGAAATAGATGGAGAATATTTATAAGGGGTTCTTATGTTCATGAGGAAGTTGTTTTATTTTAGGTCTGTTGGTATACTTGTGTGTGTGTGTGCATGTGAGTGATACGAAGTAAAGGTACTGATAGATTTTAAAGATATAAAACAAAATCATGTATGAAGACACAAATTGGTTGTCAACCTACTTTATATACAAACAGAGATATGAAAAATTGTGGTATATATGTATAATAAGAATTGTAATGCAAAAAAAGCAAAGTACATGTATAAAGACATGAATTGGTATGAACATACTTTACATAAAAAGATATGATAAATTGTGCTCTATATGTGTAATAGAAATGTAATGCAGGGCTGGGGATGTGGCTCAAGTGGTAGCGCGCTCGCCTGGCATGCGTGCGGCCCGGGTTTGATCCTCAGCGCCACATACAAACGAAGATGTTGTGTCCGCCGAAAACTAAAAAATAAATATTAAAATTCTCTCTCTCTCCCTCTATCTCTCTCCCTCTCTCTTTAAAAAAAAAAAGAAAGAAATGTAATGCATTCTGCTGTCATGTATTTAAAAAAATAAAATCAATTAAATAAAAAAAAAAAATCCAAGTCTTCTGGGAATTGCTTAGTCCATTCTAAATTTGATTGCATATCAGGTCATATCTTATCTAGAATGCCAAGTGTTGACTATTGGGCCCAATCTCTTACTTTGGCAATCACAGAAATGGACATGACCAACAATTGCCTTGGTTATGACCAACGGGACCCAAGTTGTTAATATCATGATACTACTGAGAAAGATTTAGCTTGTGTGTTGCTCGTTCACAGAGGATACCAGGTTGTAGCAGTTCCAATTTCCATGTATTGTCATCGAGATAAAATGTGTTGCATTCTAATTCTGTTTCCCAATTTCTCTTCCAAAGAAACTGGATCCATTGCTAGTCAATGTATTCTATTCTTCAACCTAAAAGAGAAAAAATCTTAATGTTTTTCTTTCTTCTCTCCATCAAATTATAAGTAACATTTCTGTAATGTTGATCCTGGTGAGCATCAGCAAGTATTAGATATAAAAACTGAACAGCATCAAGTACATTCAGAACACTGTCTCAGAACGCTCATACATGCATTATAGCATGTTGAACATTTCTTTTTAAAGAGCAGAAACATAGCTGACATATTCTAACTTATAGATTTTTTTTTTTAGTTTTGTACTTAAAAGATAGTTCCATGAAAATGTGGGTTGATGGAATTTAGGATGTTATTGAAGCTTGTGTTTAGAAATAATTTCTTTCTCTGCTCTTTTCAAGTAATTCCTTTCCCACACCAATGCACTCCTATTGTTTGTTAAAATCAAAATTTATGAGCTTTTGAGGACCACCAATCCAGACTTAATTTAAAAGGCATCTTAAATTTAATACTTTGTGCAGAAAGCCATTTTAACACGGCCAAGAACTGTAAACAAAGCAATTACCACTCTAACAATAACGAATCTTTTGATTTTTTTTTCCATGTGGAGGACTCAAAGTATGCATAACTTTTTCCAGACTGTACTCATATTTTCATTAGAAAACATAATGGAGTAAGAGGTATTTTTCCCCCACTGGGGTGATTGACAATGGAGATCTCAAGCTAGTCTCATTGAGTGCTCAGTCTTCTCAAGTAGAGGCAGAGGGTGTTTTTTCCTTCCATTGCTCCTCTCTCATTCTCAGGACTCAAGGATCTAATACTGGTACAAGCCCAGTGTTGTGCTGGCTGCTGTCAATGAGAGAGAGATTCTTCACTGACATCCATGAAAGGTCCATCAGATGCAGGTTCAGGTGCAGGCAACAGGCATCACTCAGGGATTTGCTGGAGCAGAGTTGATAGGTCTATGGACACCACCTCAGCTCTCCCATAGATTCTGAACTTTTGAACAATATTTTCTCATTGATGTCTTATTTTAGGGTGTATGCAACATTTCTAAATACACATGTATATAACACATATCTAGGAATGAATCTAATTGAATAAAATGTAACTATGTTTTCACAACTGCAAAAAACAAAATACTCAAGAACAGTCCTTCCTGATAGATATTCAAAAGTAATTGTCTCCTGAGCCCTCAAGAAAAAAATAAAATGTTCTATTCTAGCAATGATATCCTCTCATATAGATTCTCATAATTCCAAGTTATGGTTCTTATATCAACTTGTCAGAAATTTAGAACCTCAGACCTCATCTTAGCCCTACAAAGCCAAAATCAGCACTTTAACAAGATCCCTAAGGCATTCATACACATTAAAGTTTGAGATATCCTTGACCAGAGCGTCCTTAAATCAGACACACTTCTGGAAGGAATATGCTAATGGATCCTTGACAAAACCCACTTTCTGAATTTTGTTAGTGTGACTAATCCAGAGATAGACGTCAGAGATTATTTATTTATGTAAATAATCTACACGTTCGTTCTTCAGTTTCCACAAATGTAGTTTCTCAAGTAAGAGCTTATCTACTGAAAAAATGATGGTATTCCAGTCTAAAAGCCTGTACTATGCTTATATTTTTTATGTCCTGAACACAGTGGGAAGCTGGACAGTGACTTGAGTGTGTGCAGAAGACCTTCCAGTCACTAGCACAGAGGTACACAGGGCCAAGATTCTTCTTAGAAAAGTGTTTTTCAAATTCTGGGTGGAAAACCATGGATGGTTCATAAAATTAATATAGAGGGTCATAACCAGCATGGAAAAATAAATTGGAATAGCCAAGAACTGAAAGAAATGGAGTGGAATAAAAAACACAAGAGCAGCACTCATCTCAAGGGAAAGTGGTGTTGTTTTATTAAACATAATATCCCAATTATACATGTATATACATTGTATACTGAGCCTCAAAGTAAAAGGCAATCTTTTTTTTTTTTTGTATTGGCTACTAGTAAAAAGCTTAAAAATCACTGTGTTAGAATGTACTTTTGAATATCCTTTTTTTTTTTTTTTTTTTGGTACCAGGGATTCAACCCAGGAGCACCTAACCACTAAACCACATTCCCAGCTCCTCTTTCTCACTTTTTAAATTTTGAGACAGGGTATCACTGAGTTGTTTGGAGACTTGCTAAGTTGTTGAAGGTGGCTTTGAACTTGCAATCCTCCTGCATCAGACTTGCTAGCTTCTGGGTAAATATACTCTTACAGAGATACACAGAAGGGAGTTTCATTCAATGGAAAAAAAGTCTTATTCTTCAATAGTCATGGACTCTATTTTATTCTTAAATTTTGAAATTAAAATCTATAGCATTTTGTGTTATGATTTTTTTACACTACCACCAATATTCACAGTTTATACAAAGATCACAAAATGAGATCCACCATTAGCACAATGTTTCCTTAGATACATGGGTGCCTAGTGTCATTTTTGGAAATATAAAGTTTGGAATATGAAATAGAATTTTGTAAATGTTGGTTACTGTGATTCCTGAATTGCAAAAGACACCATTATTTGGACAGTCTTTTGACAAAAGTATCATGTCTGATTTCTAAGGAGAAAGACAAATTTAAATTTCACTTTATAGAACTCATTGACTATGAAATCTCTAACAAATCAATGTTTTATTAATTCAGTGTAAAAACACTGGAAACATGCTTTACCACCAAGTCCACACAAGGTAATATAATGCAAGAGGTATTTACATTTTTTCAAGTGGAAATTTGTCTAGAACAGTACAGAGATTTCCCTTTTTCCACAATGAAATTCAGCCTCATTACAATAAAAGGAAATAATTTATATCTACAGCTTTAAATTAATGTATCAAACGTCCTGACACATTCAATTTATTTAGATTCTCACTTTGTTCTCTCTCTCTCTCTCTCTCTCTATCTATCTATCTATCTATCTATCTATCATCTATCTATTTATTTTTGTACCAGGAATTGGACTCAGGGGTGTATAACCACTTAGCCACATCCCTGGTCATTTTTATTATTTTTTATTTTGAGACAGGATCTCACCAACTTGCTGAGGCTGGCCTTGAACTTGTGATCTCCCTGCCTCAGCCTCCAGAGCCACTGAGATTATAGGCATGAGCCACCAAATCTGACTATTCTGTTCTCTTTAGAAGAACAATTTAAACAAGTGTTTATGGGCTGAGAATTAGTAGGGTGTCATGTGTGTAACTCAGAGCTTGTGCATAAAATGTCACTTGTCAAAATAAGGTTATAATATATTAGAATCATTCTGTTTGTTGTAGCTTAAAGAAAGACCAGAAGCTTTAGTATCGGAGGAGTCAGATTTCTTTCCTTTTCTAGAAGTTCAGTGCTTTCTTTTTGGTAAACTTTATATATTTGTGTGTGTGTGTGTGTGTGTGTGTGTGTGTGTTTATGTGTGTATGTTTTACATATGTCTCTATACATTATTCCTAAAATGATTTATAAAATGATCTGTTCATAAAGATCAAAATCAGTAAAGATGATTCCATGCTTGATTTTTTTGATAGTTAACAACATAGGAACTATTTTGAAAGGATAGGTAGATAACATATAGTAAAGATATTTTTGTATTCTATGTATCAAACTAAAAGTGAAATTAAATGAAATTAAAATGGTTTCATTCAGATTGGCTGGTTAAACTAAAAGCTACTGGAAGTTTTCCTTATTTTATATGGCCTGAACACTCTGGCTGAACTGTGAACAACAAAGAAATCCAACTAGCTTAGAGGTAGAACATTGAAACAATCCGATTGGGCTTTGCACAATAGGGAAACTCCTAAGAGAGCTAAAGTATAGTGGCACGCTCCAAAGTAGAGTAGATCTTCTGATTATCTGGCCACTGTTTAAAATGAGTTAAGCCACTTAATAAAAAAGCATGATTCAGAATGTTTAGTATTTAGGCAAAGACCATACAAACACTTCTGTTCCTTGGCAAGTCAAGAACAGTTATGTAGTACACAACTCTGTGAAGTCAGAGGCCTAAAATAACAAGCTGTAATGCTTTCTGGGGTTGATTTGCAAATAAATTATATTTACCATATTAGAAGAAAGATTGCCTTTCTGATTAGAAGTGAAAGGAGTGTTATGCAATAAGTATGAAGAGGTGACTCTTGAAGATGAATGCCAGTTGTTTCTTAATATGGTGGGTTTTTTTTTTTTTCGTTTGTTTGTTTGTTGTGTGTGTTTTACAAGGGACCAGAATTTTCTGGGTTTCCCCTAAAGAGCAGTTTAATTTGTTAAGTGTCTAAGTTAAACTGGGATGCCTGTACTTTGTGGAGCTCTGGAGACATAATTGTGCCTGGGCTACGATAGGTAATTTTCAGGTTTAATTCTCCTTTGAGCATTGGATGCATTGGTGATTGTAATTGCTGCTCACTACTAAAAGGTTGAAAAGTCCTGATGAACAATTCATTCATTGTCTTGTTCACATCTGGGTTAATGTTTCTGCTTAGAGAACTCTGTACCACTCTGTTCTTTGCTTCTTGCCACAAGATCTCGATGCCAATTTCCCTCTGTTTACTTGGAAGTCTTGAGGCTGATGTATCGGTGCTAGCCACAAATTAATGGAATTCTTTCCAGCTGCAATGTTTGTGGATAGTCAGACAATAAGCCAAAAATGCTGACCTGCTTTGGCTGTTTTGCTCTTAATTATGTGTCATTCTCGGTGATGATGTAAACACAATTACTAGTTGAAATGACCATGACCATAACATTGAAGATATTGCAAAGAATAGATGAAACAGTTATGGAAAGCAGCAGGTTAAAACAACAACAACAGTTCTTTGCATCTGAAGCCGGAGGGGATATCGTTTGAAAACAGAGAGCATTTACAAAAGGAAAATACCAGTGTTCACATGAAACACAGTGGTATAGAGGTCGAGATCTGAAGTCAGGGATCCAGTTTCCTCCTTGGGTTTTATGTCCAGTCTTTGTTCTCAGAGTCAACTTTGCTATGAGATGACCATTAGAAAAGAACACTGGATGGAGGTGGTGCTGGGGTAAGTTTCCAGGGTCTGTCTTGAAATGAAGGTGGAGTCTAATGCCAGATCGCCTGGTTAATCTAAGAACAGAACAGCTGATGAATTCCACCATTTTATTCTGGATAAAAAGTCCTATGTTATATAATAATTAGGGCCCTCTGGGCATCATGACATTTTGTCAAAAGAACAAGGAGACCCATATGCTGATGGGATAGACTCTGGAATTGTTACTATGGACTCTTGCATCTTAAAATCCTCATTGACTCACTGTATGCCTTGTATCTAATTGACAGTCTTAACATATTTGTCAAATTGAGTTGATTTTAAAATTAATTTGATTATCAATTCAGTTTCATTGAATCAGCCCAAACATTTTATACTCTTGGAAAAGTCCAATTCAAACTATGACACTTTACTCTAAAATAGTGGCCCTGTACCTGGTCTGTGCTTTAGAATTTCCTGAGGAGATGTATTTTAAATTAAATTACATTTGACCTGAATCTACCTTCATACAACCTAACTGAATCTGTCATACAACCTAACTTAGCATGCAAACAAGTTACAAGCTAACTTAAGGGCACATTCTTGTAAGAAACAGCGGAGTCTTAGCCAATTATAGCATCTGAACTGGAACCAATCATGAGCTGCCATCTGACCAGATAATACCCACATAGTACAAATGCTTCATCAAATGCAAATGCCAAGCTGTAACCAATCATGCTGTTTATGTACATCATTTCCGTTTTCTATCTAAATACTGCCTGCCCACATTGCTGAGAGGAGCTCACTGAACGTATACTGATTAAGAGTGTTGCCTGCCATGAATCGTTCTTTGCTCAAATAAACTCTTCTCAATTCACTTTGTTAAAGAATTTTTTAAAAAAATATGTGTAAAATACTCATTCCGGGACCCCACTCCCAGAAATTCAAGTACAATTATTTTGAAAGGAGGTGTGTGTCTTTTGTTAGCTTTTCTGATGATCTTAATGTTAAGCAAAGACTGAACACTACTCCTAAAAAAGGAGTCCAAAACAACTAAAATTTAGGCATAATGAAAAGACTTTTAAAAGGAATAACTATCTTTTTGTGAGTGTATGTTTGTCAGTATAGTTATTTATTTTATTTTAGTCACTTTGGTACATCCTGAATCAAAAATCATGTATCAAGAAATAGCATAAGGTCTGGGTATATTTATGCCAGGACAAGTATTCTTTCTGCAAAAATTTAATTTGAAATTTTTACTGAGAGGCTTCAAATGCAAGATATGATGATATGCATATTTCATAATGACAAACAGCATAGAGCATATCTATGTTTCTCTAAATTTACCAGTTGTTTTATCAAAGTGTATATCTGTTAATGGGGAGGAAGAATTGGGAAAAAGAAGTATTTTTTTTCCCAGTGGCTACATTGAAGGAAATGCAAGGAAGAGATAATATACATGCATGAAATAATAGGATAAATCAAAAATAAAATATCATAGAATAAAATTGAACCTGTGCTCAAATTGACAGTATAAGTGACCCTCAAGTTTACCCTCCAGCTGGTATTTTTTCCAATCATGTTATTGATTGAAAAGCATAATTCAAATGTTGAGTCTATGAAAAACTGGAAGTTTGGAAAGCTCCAATTTATTATCTATTATTCACAGAAGAAAATAACCACCATATAATAGCTCTAGTCTTTAGAATTTATAGCACACGCAAGCATGGATGAGTGAAATAGTTGCTGCTGGAAAAATGTAACAATTCTGAAATTTGATGATGCGGGGCAATCTGGTTTTGTCTAAAATAACTGCCAGGCAGAAATTCTCCTCTCCAGCCTGAATTTGATGAAATCGTATGGTTATAAATCAAATCCAGAAATGGAAATCAGTAAATGGACCACATCCTTCCTATGGTCTTGAAAATGTCTATCCTGCCTTTTTCTGGAAGAAATGTCTTGATTTCCAACTATACAACTTTACTCAAATCAATATTCTTTTTAGTTTCAACCTAAACATTTTAGAGCTCAAAGATTTAATTAGTACTGTACAAATGTGGGGACTTTGCAAGTGTTTCCTCAATAGTTTAAATCTAAGATCTTTTCCTTTCACTTAACAAAATATGCCTTTCTTTCACTGGTGCCTTCTCAATTAAGAAAATATATTGATCATTGACTTTGATAGTGATAATTTCATAAATGTATTAACTTCTTACCTGGTCCCTTATTCCCATGGAAAGTTTTTGAATAATGATGAAAATGTGGGTGGTCCTCCTTTCTACAGAATATCCTTAAATGTTCATTATCTCTATAAAATTCTCTACCAGAAACACACACCATTCTGATTATCCTTTCTCTTCTTGGTAAATTCCTGCACATCCTTCAGGATTTAGATTTAATAGAATCTGCTTTTTAAAATTTCCCTTTCACCCACTCTTAACAGAATTAGCTTCTTCATACTTGGTATACTGCAAACTACTATAAAACCAATTATATTTATTTTAATTATTGGTTTATGTGTCAACTGGAAACCCTAATTTCCCTGTATTGTTTATAATCAAACCACGATTTAAAGCTTTTATTAGCACATTTTAAAAATTTTAATTTGTTTTATGTAAGTAACCCCTGATCATTACGGACAAAATAGAAGATAAACAGAAAAATATCATCCAAAAAGAAAAATATCATCCATAATCCTACCAGAGTAAATTACATTTGATTCTCTGAATCTATGAGTTCTCCATTTGCAGATTTTACCAACTATGGGTCTAAAATATTTAAGAAAAAAAATTGCAACTAGGGTTTGGGGATGTAACTTAGATGTAACTTAGTAGTAGAATACTTACCTACTATATGTGAAGCTCTGGGTTCCATTCTTAGCACCAGAAAAAAAAAGCTGCTTCTGTATTGAATGTGTGTACTTTGTCCTACAATTATTTCCTAAACAAAACAGCACAGCAATGCTTTACATGACATTTACATTGTACTAAGTACTCTAAGTAAACTAGATGTGATTTGATGTATATGAGAAGATACATACAAGTTATATGCGAATACAGTACCTTTTTATATAAAAATCCTGAGCACCTGCAGATTTTGGAATCTCCAGCAGGAGAAGAGGCCGGAACCCATGCCCAATGGGTACTGTGAGACAACTGTACGAGTAATGCTTGAAGTATTTCCTTCTTGAAATCCATCCTGTTCTATTGAGTTTAAACTGTTTTCAAATATTTCCTCTTCTCAACAATATTTGATTGCTAGTCTTGTATGTACACCTGAGCCTACTTATTTAATTTTTTTTCAGCTAAATATTGAGGTGAAAAATTGTTGAAGCAAATGCTATGATTTTTGGGGGGAGTTTACAAGGGATTGAACTCAGGGGTACTCAGCCCCTGAGCCACATCCCCAGCCGTATTTTGTATTTTATTTAGAGACAGGGTCTCATCGAGTTGCTTAGCGCCTCTCTTTTGCTGAGACTGGCTTTGAACTTGTGATCCTCCTGCCTCAGCCTCTTGAGCCTCTGGGAATACAGGCGTGCCTCAGCCTCTTGAATGACTTTTTAATTACCATTCTGATTTATATTCCAAATTGACATCCAGAAAACTTGTTCCAATTACTTGTATGAAAGTTCCCGTATGCTATGAAGATATAGTTTATGTTTCTGTCTTACTTGAAGGACAGAAAACACTTTTTATTCACTTTTCACTTTCAATTTCTGTAGCATTGTCTAGCACAGTAGGTTCTCACTGCTTAGCAGGAAAAAAATGGATGAATGGAAAATGGTATAGAAGAAAAGGTGCATTTATTTTCACTGACTAAGCAATGTAACTGATCTCAACTTTTCAAACCAGGTATTACTTAGAAGTACATTGAATTGCTGTCTCCATTTCTTCACATCCTTTTAATATTCTTCCTTCAATTTGGGACTCAGGTCTGGCTTTGTTCAATGTCATAGAGATGAAAGTGACAATTTGCTATTTATAGCCTGTGCTGAGGTGTATTCACCTACCTTCTTATGTCGTTGCCATCGTCAAGAAGAGTCACAGGCAGCTGGGAGCAGTGGTGCATGCCTGTAATCCCAGAAGCTCTGGAAGATAAGGCAGGAGGATCAAGAGTTCAAAGCCATCCTCAACAATTTAGTGAGACCCTATGCAACTCAGTGAGACCCTGTCTCTAAATAAAACATATTTTTTAAAAAGGCAGA
>NW_026000026.1:32189738-32291916 GCF_001458135.2 Marmota marmota marmota
TTTAAAAAGGCAGAGGGCGGGAGGAAGGGGGCTGAGGATGTGGCTCAGTTGTTAAGCATCCCTGAGTTCAATCCCCAGTACCAAAAAAAAAAAGTCACAGCTGCCTCTTAGCCTGAGATGCCGACTTAATTAAAATAACAAAGGAAAATATTTGAGCAAGCTGTATGTGCAGCTTTCAGATAAATCATCTCAGCTGATTCTCCCATGAAGCAGAATCTTCCTGTATACTACAAGCAAAGAACATTTATAACCCAACTAAGCCCATCCTAGATTACCCAAGCCCCAGCTGATCTGCAATCATGTGTGAGCTCTCATAAATTATTGTTGCTTAAGCTCCTGAGTGTTACAGTGGTTTGTTATACAGTATTATTTTGTTTTCCTGATAAATCACTCCTATGACTATAGACTTGTCTCAAATTTGTTTTACTTCCAAGTTACCCAACTATGAAAGAAATGAGCAAACTTCAGTGGTCACATTTTCTTCTCTCTTTTGGACTCCAGGGCTCCTGACATCATCTAGAGGTCAAGGACACATGAATTGCCCAGTAGAAAAAACAGATTTTGGAAAGATCCTGGTTCAGGTGTGCCTTTGCCCATTGCGGTTAGTTCTGTAATGCTTAACATTTCACTTCATAAGTCTGAATTTAAGTTTTCCCCTTTTTTTTTTCAAGCAAAGATAACAAGAGTCGTTTCTCGTGGGACTATAGTGAAACTCAAAATATATGACATACAAAAAACATTCTTGGATACTAGTCTATTTATCTAAATATGCTTTCTGTAAAATTTAGTATTGAGCGATGCGTATTTAATACAGATACACATTTCCATGTATTAAATTATCACGTTCCCTTTAAAAAATAATTCCCATGACTCACTTAGATCTAAAGACCTTTGTTTGGTTTCATCCTAGAATATTCATCTCCTAAAATACTGGTCAAGTATTGGTTGTCCATAGTTTATCTGCCTTTGGTAAACAAGCCTAAAGAGTAAACAATAAGCTATTGTGATTCTTGCCTTTATACAGCTGAGAAGTGTTCATTGCCATGTTCAGAAGTCCTTTTATAGGTTGAATGTTCTTAAGGTGTTCAAACTTAAATGTCACAAGAGATGTGTGCCAAAAAATTTAAAATCTCATCTTTCATAAAATTCTGCAATTTAAAAATGATTAGACATGTGAAAGTAATTCATGTATTCTAAGACCAACTGGGGGAGAAAAAGCTACAAAAACACAGCTTAAAAAGAATAGGATCTACACAAAAATTAAAAGCTGTTGATCTTTAGATAAATTGGCGTTCAGGAAGGTGGTATTGAGGAAAACCATTCTAGGACCAGTATGACAGTGCTCTGGGTTTATAGCTTGTGGGCAATTCACCATAGAGCATGAGAGAGACCTATGGTAGGGACTGGGAGATGTCCTAAAAGGAGTTGAAAGAGATTGGGTTGGAGCAGCAAAGGAAGTGAGGTTAAAGAGGTCAGGTTAATACCTGGCACAGTGGCTCATGTTTGTAATCCCAGTGGTTTAGGAGGCTGAAGCAGGAAGATCCAGAGTTCAAAACCAGCCTCAGCAAAAATGAAACTCTAAGTAACTCAGTGAGACCTTTTCTCTAAATAAAATAGAAAATGGGGCTGGGTTGTGGTTCAGTGGTCAAGTGCCCCTGAGTTCAGTCCTCCATACCAAAAAAAAAAAAAAAAAAAGAAAGGAAGAAAGGAAGGAAGGAAGGAAAAGAAAAGAAAGAGGTCCAGTTAAAGAATTAAAATTTATCTGGATGTTACAGGAGATACGGGGAGGGGGTCCAGGGGGAGGGGAACAAATGGTCAAGAGCATGCGGGCAATGGCATGGAGAACAGACTGAAAAAAGCCAACCCTCAGAGAAGAGTCTTGCAAGCTTTTGTAATCCATTGTGTAAGCAGGTGCTCTGATGAGGGAAGTGTCCAAAGGAATCCATTCAGGCTTAAATGGGACCTCCACTGACTGCCTAAGAAACCTTTCAAGAACGAGGATGCTGTTGGAACCTGGACTTCAGCTACTGCATGGAGCCGGGTCCCATCCCCCCGCCCCCAAAATGAAGCAGCCAGAAGGATCTAGATGGGCTGATCGTTGTTCTCTGTCAGGGTCACAGAGGAGTCTGGAACCAGGAAGGAAAATCCTGCTCAATGTGATGGTGGGAAAGGCCTGGGCTGGATAAGTTGCATGAGATGTCCCAGGGTTCATATCAGCTTCACTGGAGATGAATTCCATTGGTTCTTCTTGACTTGAGATGGGAGAAGAGCTGCAGTCTTCGAAGTCTCAGGCTGGGAAGACAAGCAGAAGAGCAATGTGATTTGCTCTTTCTCATTCCTTGGTAAGAATCTGAGTCACTGGGATTGGTCTGTCCTTCTGACAGCATGTTGGGTTGAGTTTAGAGATGTTTTATGCTGTGATCAAGAGCTACCCATAACAAATGATTATTCATTAATAATCATTTGTTGTAAAACTTCTCTTTTAAAATTGGAAAATGTTATTTCTCTTTTTTATATTGATTTTTAAGTCTTTTTTATTTCCTTCACTGAGTTACAACTCAGAGCTTTAATGGTAGACCACATTTTCCAAAACTCTGATACAAATTCTGACTTTTGGAGGCAACTGAATGGTACTGAATCCAGTGATTTTTTTATCCAGCTCTGAAGTTCATGATACAGTATTACATTCAACAAATTATTCTTTGGATTTGAATAAGCAGAATCATAAGTGTTGTTTAAAATAATCACAAATTTAAATGAAAAGATATGATCTGGTCTCTGTTTTGATATGCAACCAAGCTTAATTATATTTTTCCCCAAATGTTATAATTTCAATGAGTTTAAACACATGACACTTAAACTATTAGGCATTTTTACAATTAAAATTGTTTTAGTTATAAAATCAATTAAAATTATAAAATTAATTAAAATTTAATGTTGCAGACATAAGGAATTCAAACAAATTTATATTAACATGTCTGACTTATGGGAAACTGTCTTGGAGGTTTAAGCTCCACAGTGGCATGAATAATATACTGTTAGTACACAGAAGATCATGCAGCTGATAAATAATAGGTTAAGCCATGCCCAGTTAATAGTCTCTTAATTCTCCCTCTTCTTTCTGCAAACAAGTTTTTAGAAAACATACCATATTATCTCCGGTCACAGTTTGCTCATTCAAAAAATAAAATGACAGCACAATGGCATTCAGAGGGCTAATTACATATCTATGAAGTCATTAAAGCAACCATCAGAACTACTTAATAACATGAAATATAGTTTAATTGCTTTTATTTTATTGCTAACACTGTGGAATTTTTAATTTGCCTGCAAAGATTTCCAAAGCAATGGATAGATTCCATAATTGTGATAAATGGAAATGAGGACTGTTTTGTTTAATTTATACCAGAAACTTGTTCTCAGGCCAAATGAGGCCTTGATTTCACTGAGCACCCATATTATGATATTCTTCTAGGTATTTCTAGAGGTTTAAGAGATCAAGGCAAAAATACATGAGAATCGGTCAAATATTTAAATTATTGATAGGCACACCTGATATCCAGTAGTATCTCTTTTCTCCCACTTCCTCTCAGTTATTTGTTCTTAGTATTGTTTTGCTGATTTTCCTATTTTGAATCTTATGTTGAAAAACATTTATCCTCAAAGTAAAGCAACTTACATAATTTACAAAGTGTGTGTGGGGAAGATAAGGGAAAATTTGGAGTAGATGGAGAAAAATGCAATTTAATCCTTTTTGAGGAAATAATGGACCAAGTGGTCATTTAATATGATGAAGTTCAGGTCAAAGTTAGGATTTCAAGGGAAAAAGAAAAAAAAAAGTGTATGTGTGGGGGCTTTTGAAGGTTTTTCGATGGTGGTGGGCAAAGCTACCTCGTTAGAATAAAAAATAGAGTAAAACTTGAAAGAACAGAGAACAAGTCTTCTAATAGAGAGCTTTAATTTCCAAATGATGGAGTTAATAAAGTGTTTTCTGACATCTTCTGTGGAAGTTCTCAAAAAGAAACAATGACAGAGTGTGAGAAACTAGTTTTAAATAAACTTCTAGACATCTGGAACACCAAACATTTAGTAGACAGAAAAAATGGCAAATGTTTGTTTTTAGTGGAATTCAAGTGAATGGAGTGGATGGAAATGACTTAGGAAGTGAGTTAAACCAAAACAACTTGAGAGACCTGACTGGGAGATGGTGACATGGAAATCCATACCACCCAACTCAATTTGCTTGCAAACCAGAAAATGGCTGAGGAATTAGCAGGAGTAAAGAGGGTTGGTGAACCCAAAAAACTTCTATTTGCAATGAAGAAAAATTTCTTTTTATTCTCCATACTGGCAAGAGCTTAGAAGTTTATTCTCTGGAAATAGTGAACCTCCCAAAATCTAAGAGATTAAGGATGAAGAGTTCAGAGGGAATGAGCTGGAAATATTGAATTTATTATAATAGGATTAAGTAAAAGTCTAAAAACCAGAAGGTGAAAAATAAATACTTATTCTCATGTACAGAAGTGTCCTTAGACATACCTTTGGAGGTTCTTTTCTCTTTTTTCTTTTTTTACTTCTTTCTTCAGATCCTAGAAAAAAAGATCAACAGACGAATAAGATTGAGCTGCCCATATTTTCATATAATCTCCAATGTGTAAACCTCTCAAATATGAATAAAACTTCTCGACCACTATTGAGTGTATTACTGTTAAATGTAAATGGATAACCATGCAAAATCATCCATAGAAGGAAATCCTATTACAGGAAAGATACAGACCAAAGTAAACAGGAAAAAGAAGTCAGAGGAAGAACATATAATAGAGGGAAAAGAAGATAAGTTTAAGAAAGTTATTGTTAATTATTTAAAAAAGATGTATGAAAATGCTAAAACTATGTGCACCTTAAAATTTTTGTTATCAAAAATGCAATAAGGAAAAAATTAAAAAAAGAAATCTTATAAATTGTGATTAGGATTAACAAAAATGAAAAACTCAATACATTACTGAAGGATAAACTTCAAAGAAATGCTCAGAATATAGAGAAAAAGAAAAGAAAAGAAAAGAAGGGATAGGATAGAAGTTAAAAAGGGCTATCACTTTATTCCAGGTGACTTGATATGCAGCAAATACATGTTTGAGAAAATTAGAACAGAAATGGTGAGGAGGATATTAAAACTAAATGATCTAAGAAAGTTGGTCAGTACTAAAGACATAGAAATATCCCATCAAGTATTCCATATAATGAATGAAAAATATTAGCATCAAGAAAACATTACTCTTCTATTTTTAAGACAAATACTATTTCTTCTTTTTTTAAGACAAATAAGATGTACAACTTCCAGAAGGGGAAAAAAACGAGTTCATTAAAAAGAATTAGGCATAGAGATAGTGGAATGGTTTCAGACTCTGATACTGAAAAGTAGAATATAATAAGGCCTTCACAAATGTGAGTGAAAATGGTTTCCAAACCAAAATTCTGTATCTACCAAAACTATCATCCAAGTGTAAGGAAAGAACACTGCTTCAAAATCTTCCTCTTTCCTTCTCCCTGAACTCAACCCTCAATTTCAAGAAACTACTGGAAAATATGTTTCAGTTGAGTAAACAAATGAAACAGAAGAAGATTCGGATCCAGGGAATCAACACGTAAGAGATGCAAATAGAATTTATAAGATGAGGAAAAGGGAAATTTCTAGATGACAGGTGTTTTAGCCTACACCAAGCCAACAACATAGAGTGGAACAGGCTATATGAAGTGCTCCAGGAAAAATGTCTCTAAGACAAAAGCCACAGCTGCTAGTGATCAGAAAGGATTGCCCAAGTTGAACAGTTTTTTTCAGAGTGTATCATCAGAGCCAATAGACAAAATGAAAAGTCTTAGACTAAAGCAAATGTAAAAATTTCCTCTAGAAAACAAATAAATGGACTGTTTGGCTCAAAGCTTCTTTGATAGCCTTACCAAACCTTAACTAAGATGATGCAGTGACCCAGGACATTCCAGTTGATCTCTATTCCCTTTTCAGGGTCAGACTTGCATCAGAGTCTCATGGCTCAACTGACTTCTTCCCGTTTTCCCATACAACCATTTTCCTTAAAGTAATATTCCCATTTAATTCTATCTTGATTTATGCTTATTGGAGGAGCCAGATGAACACATACATCTATCATCTGTCACAAATTCATTATGGTGGATAGAATTGTAATATTCAGATGTTGAATTTTCTCAATTATAATACACATAAAAATTCATCATAGTCACCAAATAAAGCAGGTACTATTATCATGTTCTTCATTTTACAGTGGACAAGTAAGATGAAGCAGGCACATTTTAACTAATTTCCTCTAGGTTGCTCAGGGGACTGAGCCCATGCCATCTGCCTGTAGAGTCGTTTCTTAAACATTGCAATAGCTTTCTCTTAAAAAAAATGTATTTACATGAGGTCTTAGTGGTTAAAGTGCCAGATTTAGCAAATAGCTTTCAAATATTTTTATCTGATCTATTTTTTTTCTGGAGAGAGGGTGGAAATGAAGGTGTTGGTGCAATAAAAGTTGTTCCTGAGTATGTAGAACAACCAGTTATTATTCACCAGGAGCTAACTAACAGTGAGAGAAAAGTACTAGGTGGCTGTAACTTAGTGCCTTACTCACAGCACAGTGGGCCAAATGATGGTTTCCAAAAGCATATGTCCACATCCTAATTCTTGGAACCTGAGAATATTGCCGTATATGCCAAAATAATAGCTAAAAACATTATTAAATTACAGATTTTGAGAAGAGACACTCATCATGGGCTTTCTTGATGGGCCCTAAATGCAGTTATATATGTTTTTCTTTTAAATTTATTTATTGATTCTATTTTGTTATATATGACAGCAGAATGCATTTCAATTTGTATTATACATATAAAGCACAATTTTTCATTTCTCTGGTGGTACACAAAGTTGATTCACACCATTCGTGTCTTTATATATGTACTTAGGGTAATGATGTCCATCTCACTCCACCATCTTTTCTACCCTCATGTTCCCTACTCCCCTTGCCCCCCTTTGCGCTATCTAAAGTTTCTCCATTCCTCCCATGCTTTCCCTCAACCCCCATTGTGGATCAGCATCCACATATCAAAGAAAACATTTGGCCTTTGGGTTTTTTGGGGATTGGCTTACTTCCCTTAGCATGATATTCTCCAACTCCATCCATTTACCTGCAAATGCCATGATTTCATTCTCTTTTAATGCTGAGTAATATTCCATTGTGTATATATACCAACCTAGATGCCCTTCCATAGATGAATGGACAAAGAAAATGTGGTATACATACAAAATGGAATATTACTCAGCGTTAAAAGAGAATAAAACCATGGCATTTGCAGGTAAATGGATGGAGCTGGAGAATATCAGTCATGTATGTTTTTATAATAGAGGACACATGGAGTTTCAAGCCAGACTCACAGAGAAGATGATGTAAAGACAGAGCAAAAAGAGATGCAGCTACAAGCTGATGATGGACACCCAAAGCCAGAAAAAAAGGACCTGATTATCCTCTATAGCCTCTGGCAGGTGTGCAGCCCTGCTGAACACCTCAATTTTGAATTTCAGGCCACCAGAACTGTGAGAGAATGTATTTCCATTGTTTTAAGCACTTAAACGTTGTGATAATTTTAAGAGCTGTGGTAGGAAACTAATAAACAAGGAATGCACCATATTTTTGATTGGAAATGAAATTCTACATGGATTCAGGAAATATTTCCCAGGGATAACGAGGTTTACATTTAGTTTTGAACGTTTTTTTTTTTTTTTTTTTATCAGTTGGAAGGTAAATTTAAAAGGTGTTCAGGAAAAAAAAAACAGCACAGTAGAGTGAAATGCATTGGCTTCAGGGAGGAGAGGGTAGTTCAGTGGCTCTGGGTGGGAGACAGGGGAGGAATTCTGAGAGGTGGGGCTGGACAGTGAGAGCCAGTGAAGAGGCCTTGAGGGTCATGCTAAAGGCTTCCTGTGATCGTGGTCTGGTTGGCAATGACAACTAAACAAGTTTCTCTGGGCTAGTGGGGAATGATGAGATAATTACATGGAACCCTGTAGGGACAGAACTGGAAACTAAGAGGCCAGGGAGGATAATTTTGCAATAGTCTTTCAAGAGAGAAGAAGGGATTAGCCATGGCTGTAGAAGAAGATTCAGGCAAGAGACTTTGGTTAGATGGGGACAGTGAGGGAGAAGAATGCCTGGACCTAGTTGGAAAGAGAGTGACATTGAGGAAAGAGAATGCAAATGTAAACTTAGGAGAGGGAACCATTCTTGAAGGACTGTAGCAGCATCTCTCTTATATGCTGGGATAGTGTGACACTGTGATGCTCAGTGGTGAGTATCTGCACATCATCAGCTCAGTGGCCTTGATCACTGCAGTCCTCTCAGCCTTTGCCTTCTTTCTGCAAAGCAGAGAGAAGAGGAAGGACAATGTCATTTATCTCACAAAAGTATCGTGAAGATTTAAATATATAATGCCTATAAAAGCATTTTCTAAAGTTAATTTTTTTTAACCACATACAGGTGAGATCATTTATAATGGCCACTGTTAGGGAGATGATCACCTTCTGAACCTGCAAATGGTTAGTGCCACACAGGTCTGAGATCAGGAGAGTCAGGGCTGCAGATCCAGATTTGGGCATCTTCAGCAACCAAGAGAAGGCAAGGCAGTCATGAGAAATCCTGCAGGACAGAGAAAAGAGCGAATACAGAGCCTCTTGGAATCTCTAGCTGCTTAAGTGTAAAAGCAAATGAAGAAATGAAGAAAAACAGTACAATATGGGTTAATAATCAGAGACTGGGGGAAAAGAAAAGATCTTCAAGAAGGGAGAGGGATGGTCATTGGCTTCGCCTGTTTCCATCAATAATGACAGGTGCAGTAGATCTAAAGAGAAGCAAGAAATTTTGATGGTACAACATTATTGGAAGCTGTGTGTTTAAGCAGCTAGGCTCTGGGGTTCATTTTGGGGGGCCATTCAGTACCTCTGTAGGTTTCTTCTGAATGTTGCATGAGCCCAGCTTTAAGATGCATTTTTTTCATAGTTTATTGAGGTGAAATTCACATAATATAAAATAGTCATTTTAAAATGTATAATTCAATGTCCTTTATTTGGAATATTTGCAATGTCAGGCAACCATCATATCTCTAGTTTAGAAATGTTTCATCAACCCTCAAAAGACATTCTGTACTTCTTAAGTAGTCACTCTCATTCTTTCCTGTCCCTGGATCCCGGAAACCTCTCATTTGCTTTCAGTCCCTATGAATATATCTAGATCCTAAAGTGTAGAGAACAGGTATCCAAACAAATGCTTGTGCATGAATAAAATTCTAGTTTCAAATGGGCACCTTTGAGGGAGGTTAGGTCTGGCCAGTTAACCTTAGAAAATATACCCTGTAAAGACGAAGGCAGGGAAATGAATTTATTAAGACCAGCTTTTATTTTGTGGCTCAGTTCAAACTGCTCTCAGTTCCAAAAGCAGAGTGCAAGGATGACAGCAGGTTCCATGAATTAGCTTAATGAATACAGAAGGTGAGTTCTGGGTTAACCATAAGAGAACTTTTAATAAGAAAAGCTCGTAATCTAAACTTCATTGTTTTCAGGGTGTGTTTTTAAAAAACTATTTTATAATCAGGGAAATTTTGCCCTTAAGTGAATACTATTTGTAAATAATCCTCTCTAATTGAAGGCTTAAAATGTCTGGGCAAAACCAAAAATGACTTGCTGCCCAAGATTTAGTAACAGTTTAGGTATTTAACAGGAGCAGCCTGAAGAATCGTGCTTGGGTTTGATCTTAGTAACCCTACAATTACTCATCTTTCAAGCTAGACTTTCCCTGAGCAAAGCAAAGGGTAACCAAAGTGCATTAATTGCTCACTGATGACTCAAAATAAACAAAACCCTTATAGCTTATAATCTTTCTTTCAAATGGTGTATCTTGTAGATAAAGAAAAGTCCTTCGTTGGTGGTGAATTACAGTTTGCCCATCAGATCTTCTTCAAATCCAAGTGCCACTGCCTATGTCAACCTTTTGAAAACTGCACATAAAACAAATTGAGCTTTGTAGACTTAGTGGAATATTATGAAATACTAATTTTACAGGTGCATAAGAGAAAGCTGTAGTTCCAAATATTAGAATGCCATTAAACATAATGCACTCCGTATGCAGGGGCAGTTAATTTAATATTAAGCCAATAAAACATTTACCAATGCCAGGGAAGGTTTTGGTTGTTGACAGCAGGCTAGGTGTCCCACAGGCATGCCGTCTTTCTGTTTGTGGGCCAATTTTGCACAGCTGCTTTCTCTGGAAATCATGCCTCACTTTAGGCCTTCACATGTATGACAAATAGCTTTTCTATGCCTTAGCGACGGTGGGGAAGCTTGAAAATATTTAGGAACATTTATTAACTTGAATTTAAAACAAGATTTTGTTGAAGTTAAACTACAGTTTTGGACTAGGTGGAGGTCTGGTTATTGCAGGAAATGCTACCTGCTCAGGTGGGTAAATGTTTTGCACGGCATTGCATAAAATTATCACCCTAAGTTCAAACTGCACCAAAATTCTAATGTTGATCGACAAAATGGACAAAATTAAAATGAATTAAACACAGCTGTTTGGGGGTACTGTTGATCTCTTGGTTGCCATTATAACAGATATAAAATAGACCTTTGTATATAGGGTGCTTCAAATCTATGCAGGAATTCCAGATTAATAGGTAAAAGTCATATTAAGCAAAGAAAAGGTAGGTGCTAATTGAGTCGTTCAAACAAGCCTTGGGGTATAAAAAGTATAGGGTATTGATTTAACATTCGAGAAGCCAACTTATAAGTTTCACTCTCTTGTACTTTCTCTTACCAGAACTTCCCCCACCCCCATTAGTGACTTACCCTAGGGTACCATAACCCTAAACCAATCCCATGCTATTCCCCACCCATCTAGCTCTGACGCAAGCACCCCCAGCCTATCCCCATAGCGCCACAGCTACAACTCTAAACTTCCACCCATAAATGTTGAACACCGGAACATCTTGGAGCCTCTCTGTCTATGGAGAGAAGTGCCTTTATTTGTCAGCTCTGACAATAAATTCTCATGTGTTTCTCTGCCAGGTCTCTGTCTTTTATTTCTCACTCGCTGGTCTCCTGGTTGCTCGCTTTCCTTTCAGAAAGCAATTTGAGAAAAAGTGAACTGATATGGCTGAAATGGAGATTTCATCTAGAGATCTGAGGCATGCATAGGAGGTAAGTTTGGATAGATTGAATGGACTAATTATGGAAGCTCAGGATTATAGATGTGTTTTGCTGTAGGAAATGTGTGTGAGTGTGTGTGTGTGAGTGTGTTTGTGTATGTGTGATGAAGGCTTTGGGAAGACAACTGTGACATAAGAAGGAAGGGTTTTGGGAAATTCCATTACTATAGCCTCTTGGATTAACTAACATGGAGAAACAAATTAAAAATCACTGTATGTTTAGAAGATTAAGTAATGACAGACCTGTACTGGGTTGGAATTAGCAGTGATAAAAAAGAATGGAATGTTTTGAAGAATCATTTAAAAGACAGAAATGTTCTGAAGGAAGTATTTATAGGACCAGAGAACTCATTGAGTATAGAGAGTGATGTGTGGGCAGGTCCAGACAGATTCTGGGACTTTGAGCTTGGGCAACTTGAAGAACAAAATAAGGAAACCCAAAGAGGCAACTGACTTAGGTGAAGAAAAGATGAGATCAGTTTTCAATGTGTTGTGAAATCCATGTGGAGATTCCCATTTGACTTTTGGGAAGCCAGGGATGATACACCAGAAATAGATTTGGGTATCATTACCCACAGAAAGATGTTTGCTGAAATTGTGAAAATTGGGGAGATTTCTGAGAAAGACAGGGGTTGGGGGGGAAGAGAGAGAGAGAGAGAGAGAGAGAGAGAGAGAGAGAGAGAGAGAGAGAGAAAGAAATAGATATTGAGTAATTTGTAGCACACTTGAGACCGAACACTCCTTTTTGGTTTCCAGATGTTTAGTGCTGGAAGAAGTGAAGTCAGGGCTATAAACAAGGAGTGTGCCTGGAGCTAGTGGAAAATCAAATCTTTTGTTTCAAAGCATTTAGTCAATAGAAATTACTGCACTGAGGATTGAGAAAAAGTCATTGAATTTCCTGAGTAAGCACCTATGAGGCATCTTTAGTAGAAACTGGTTTTCTTCCACTGTTCTACTAAAGATGCCTCATAGGTGCTTACTTCTTTGAACACAGAAGCCATGAATATAGACTTTTTTTGAGGAAGTGAAAGTCAAAGCAAAGACAAAAATGAGAAAACCATTTTGGTGTCAGAGTGGCATCAGACTTCCATGTTTTCTACATCAGAGACATCAGCTTAGTTCAGACAAGGGAGAAAGAAATGTGAAAGAAGATGTTAAACCATGAAGTAGAGTGTGTGTGTGTGTGCATCATCTTAGAAGGTAAAATATGTAATGATAATAAAGTGGAATATGGCTTTTGCCAAGACAGGGGAAAATTATGGATGATGGTTGAAAGCTATAAGAAGATACAGACATGTCAACTTTAACAGGTTGTTGATTCTCAAACTATAATTTCCATATAAATTACAACCTCAACATCTGGGAACTTGTTAATACTATTAATTCTTTGTTCTTACCTGGACTTACTGAGTCAGAAGAAGCTCTAGGAATAGGGCCCAGGCATGCTTAACAAGCCCTATAGATGATTCCCATATGTCCTTCAGTAGGATAATTATGTTCTAGGTAATGCTGGTACAGTATGCTTACAAAGCTCATGCACAGATGAAAAAAGGTGGATTGAAAGGTTGGAGTCAGGACATTGTTAGAAGTTCAGAAAGTAAAAAATTCAAAGGTAAAAGACAACAGCAATATATTATCAAATTAACCAAGGTAGAGTACCATGCTTGGCATTTTAGACACAAATAGCCATTGTCTGGATACATTTTTGGCAATCAGTAGACAAAGTCCTTACTCCAGGAGTACATAGTTTAAGAGAAACTGGGCCATGGGAGTAAATGTACAATAAAACACCATTTACAAGTAGACAATGAAACCACAAAGTAAGCAAGCCAGGTTCGGTTTGGAGTGTTTAAAAGCTAATTGCAGATAATACTGCTCTCGTTATCAAAGCAGGACTGGACCTTTAGCAAACTGGTTACCTTTGTGTCAGTTATCACATATATCTGGAAGTCGTATGATTGTATTGTTTGAGAAAACCTTTTGCAATTCTAACTTATCTTTCCTCGACTACTGGTTAGTAGAAAGTTCTTCCACACTGATCCACTGGTGGCTAAAGTGAGCCTGATGGTCATTGATATCTAGGAGAGACAGCATATGCCCTTTGTGCCACACATTGTCCCATGTAGTAGACACTCTGCACGTGTGACTATTTAAGTTTCAATTAATTCAAATTAATTCCTCAGAGAAACCAACAGTATTCCATGTGCTACATAGTCACCTGTGACAAGTGGCTGCCATATTAGCTATCAGAGTTTACAGGACATTTCCATCATCACAGAAAGTTCTGTCAGATGGGACTTGAGCTTTTGATTTAAGAGTCTTGATACAAGGTTTGTCAAAATCATGCTCACCAATGAGATGCTTTTCAGCGGTGCTGAGAACATATGACATGTGAAAATGGGTGGGCTGGGGAACTAAACGATAGCAGTCTCCACCTGCTCTGCATATACAAATATTTTGTAGCTTTTATTTCCACTAAATGTGGAGATCTTCCAAGGGAATCAGGATATGGCAACATTGCACTCACTTTCTTCTTAAATTTTGCCATGGCAGAAGGGGGGGCCAGTAAAATCACCCAGGAAGGACAAGTTAGTTTGGCTAACATCTCAGCACTCTCTGCATAATTTTATTTTCACAACATTTTTTTTTGTTTTTGCCAGGATTTATCATCAAAAAGTGGCTTAGTTTATTATTATTATTATTATTATTATTATTATTATTATTATTATTATTGACCAAGCAAGGCAAATGCATTATAAACAATGACTCAGGTATGTAGCTAATAGAGTCCCCTGCCTAGATGAAGCTGACTCTTCAGGCTTGATTTGAGGTACTTGTAGAATTTCGGTTATTTTTAACTTGACTTTCACAAATGAAGGCTAGCAAGAGAATGATATTATTCTTCCAGCTTTGCTACCTAAAACTGGAAGGCTTGCTAAGTAACTTTTCACTAAACTAAGAAAGTAAGGAAAAGAGAGAAAGGGAGGAAGGGAGGAAAAAGGCAGACAATAAATTATTGATTTGAAGGTTGATCTGTCACTATCTTAAAGGGGTCAAACTTAAGTTGATAACCCTTGAATCAATAGGAAGGCTGCAGGAAACTTTCATGTCTTATGCTGCAATGGAGGTCAGACCTTGAGGCTTGAATCTGTAACTCTGATGTTCTGATTTATAATAAGAATCCATTTAATACTTACAGAAATAAGGTTGTTCAACCAGAATAGTGCTATATTACCATACAGAAGTATAAATCCCTGAGTGATCTGAAGTTGGATAAGAAAGGGTATGTGTGTGTATGTGTCTGTGTCTGAAGGTGGTTAAAGATTAGAACAAGGACATTACCTGTAAGCTGTTCCTGCAATCGAGATGGAGGGTTTATGGTAGCATTTCTTGTTTATGCTTTGGTGTGTTCCCTTGGGAAAACAGAAGTACTTGCATGCCCCCTCTCTCCAGTGTTCCTCATATTTTTTTTTCCTCCTCACTCTTGTCCTGGGAAAATAAATGCTCTAGCCTCTCTGAGGAGGCTTCCAACATTTTCCCTGTGAATCTTTGTGGCAATCTAAAAGGCTTTTTCTGGGCAATTAGCCACATATAATTTTCCTAATTATGTTTGGTTCTGACGTGTTTCTCTCCAAAGTTAGTGTGCTATTTGTTTATTTGGGTCAAAACTCAAGGTATAAAGGGATCTCTTCTGCTACAGGTGACACCCAGGAAGCCACAATGTAAAAAAGGTAGCCCAGAGAGGAATTGCTTTTCTGGCAGAACTTGCCAAGGGACTTCTCACAATCTTTATGGAAAATGGAAAACCAATCTTTCCTTCCATTTTCCTTTCCTTATTCTTTCTTATTAATTGTCATGTTCATTTTTTTTTAACCAGTGGAACTCAGAAGCCCTTAAACACTGAGCCATATCTCCAGCACTTTTTAATTTTTATTTTGAGACAGGGTCTTGCTAAGTTTCTGAGTCTGGCTTTGAACTTTCAATCCTCCTGTTTCAGCCCCCGAGTCACTAGGATTACAGGTGTGCACCACCGTGCTGGGCTATCATTGCTTTTCTTTTTTAAAGTAAATATGAAATTGACACAAGGCAAAGATCTTTTTATAGCATCCTCTTCATTTAGTACCTTTACTAACATTGGTTGGCATTAGGTCAAAACCATGCATTGGCAGAGTTCTTTCTATGGCCTGATTTGTTTGTGCTTGGAATATCCAGCCTTCATTTTGAGAACTTTTAGATAAAACATCAACCCAAGACCCCAGAGAAACCAATAGTATTCCATGTGCTACATAGTCACACATTCAAATCTACTTTGAATCTCAGAAGACCTTCCAACTTCTCTTTCTCCACATTAATCATTTTCAAGCATCCTGATCTTCATGGATTAATCAAAGATTAATTATATAAACTGATACATGTTAATGTGTTAGCTAGCTAACCTATTACTTCTCCCCCATAAACTTAATACAGTTCACATGCCCATGTTTGCTGGAGACCCTTAGGATAACTGGCAAGAGAAGGAGTTCCATATAGCTATCCATGGGAGTGACCATATAGGTTTTTCGCTCTCCCACCTGGAAAGTCCTATCGATGACTATTTTTTCTCTTCCAAGATGACCACAGATATTGGAGGAGTTCATACATTCTTCATAACTAACCAAAGATGGAGAAGAGTAATATTCAAAGAATTGATTTGTTTTTAAGGATAATCCAGGGAGTTTATGAAAAAAATCACATTTGCTCCAAACTTGCTCTTTATTTCATTAAAATATCCAATGTATTCATCATTCATACTCAAAACACTTACATCATTTTTAGCTGTAAACCTCTCAAGGTTGCCGGGAGGTTAAGTTTTCTAAATCATACATCTCATGATTCTCTCATCATACTCTTTTAGAGTCCAAATCCCTTGAAGTTTCAGATAGGCATGCTTAATGCCATGTCTCAAACACACTTTTCAATCTTTCTTCCCTTGGTGCCTGTTGTGTGGGCCCCCTCACATTTCCCTGTACCATAGAAGACTTCTCAGAACTTGTGCTTTCCTAGGGCTGGTTCTACTTGCTTTCCCCTTACCTTCTTTGCTTGATGAAATCCTGACTAATATGAAAGAGTCCAATTTAATTTCATTTCTTTGATGAAGTTCCTCCTGATCCCTTCAGCCAGAGATCATCCCTCTGTCATCTGCTCATCTCATATCTGTTATTTAGCTTTGCTTTGCCTTACACTGTGAATGGGCTAACCACTTGTCTATTCCATTACCTCTTAGAAAGTGAACAACCCCATGATATTTATCATGTGCACGATATCATTGGCATTACCACCTATATCTTGTTCCAGAATGTTTCATATACTCAAAGTAAACTCTTAATACATGAAGTACTTTGTATTGTTCTTTCCTTCCAGTTCACAACAATGGGTTCATCAAAGATTAAGTAGACAAACATGTCCATGTGGTGGACAGCTTGTCTGTTACTCTGCCCCCATAAATCTTAACTCAGTTCACATATCCAATTTCTGAGACCCTTAAGGAATAAGATAACTGTAGGAGTTCCATCCCTGGCAGGTCAATCTGTGTTCTGTCTCCATGGATTTACCTGTTTGGGGTATTTTATATAAATGCAATAATATATTATGTGATTTTTTTTGTGTGTTTGATAATGTTCACTTAGCACAAAGGTTTGGAGGTTTGTCCATATCACCTGTATTCATTCTTCTTGATATTCCTTTGCATGTTTTTTGTTAATCCATTTATCAATTGAGGGACACTGGGTTATTTCCACCTTTTCACTATTGTGAATCATCCTGCTATGAATATGTATGTACATGTACTTGTTTGAGCAGCTGGTTTCAATTTTTTTTCTGTATATACCTAGTAGTAGAATTGTGGAGTTATATGGTAATTCTATGTTTAACTTTTTGAGGAACTGCCAAATATATCCCTGGTGATCCAAACATTTTGCATTCCCAAACAGTGATATAAGAGGATACCAATTTCTCCACATTCTCGCCACCAATTGTTATTGTTATTGTTTGTCTTATCATCACTCTTGTAGGTAAGAGGTAATGCATTATTGTAATTTTAATTTGCATTTTCCTAGTGGCTAAAGATTTTGAGCACCTTTTCAAGTGTTTGTTGACCATTTGCTTTCCTTTTTCTTGAGAAATGTCTACTTAAGTTCTTTCTCATTTTTTAGTGGAACTGTTTGTCTTTTTCTTGTTGTGTTTTAAAAGATCCGTGTGTGTGTGTGTGTGTGTGTGTGTGTGTGTGTGTGTGTATTCTGGATCCCTCCAAATCAATATCACTAAAGAGGAGATTTGATTGTTCATCTTAAAATGTATCAAAAAAAGCAACTGAACTGTTGCAATTCCTTATCTTCTCAGCAAAAACAAATAAAAAGGAAAAAGAAGATAGTTTACCTGTTTGGAGAGGAAAAGAAGCAAAATCCAATGTCTAAACTACGCCTGTATAACATCAGATGTGGTTTTTACAGATTATGGTTCTTTTTTACTGGATGTAAAATCAGAATGTTGGTGCTACCACGGACCTTAAAACCTTAAGTCTGATTTTTTTCTTTTAATTTAATTTAGGAGACAGTGTGCCTTAGCAGTTATAGGCATGGAGCTTGACATTACATGGATCTGGGTTCAAATACCATTTATGCTCTATACTGTGGGACTCCAGGCATGTTCTTTCATCTTCTGGTTGTACTCAGTTAACTCTTTTGTAAAACAAAATATTCTGTGTGTCTTGTGATGATTAAATGGCCACCTTGACTTATTTACCAAGCTTTTCAGTTTATCTCTCTGTGTATCTTAGTGGCTCCTCTGGCAATTACAGTGTACATATGTGACTTATCACAGGCTACTGGTGTCATTTTACCACTTTTAGTGAAGTGTGGGAAACACTCTTATATCTAGTTCCCTTTATTGTCCCTACTCCAAATATTTTTATTTTGAATATCAAATGGTATTACAAAATTCAATTCAATTAGCAAATATAATTTATAAAACATCCAAGCATAAAGTATTATATGTGCCCATGTTTCTACTCGTTGTTGCTCTTCCTTCTCCCCAAACTTCCTTAATTCATTCTTTAAAGATGTCTTAAGTGAACAATTCTTTTCATTTCCATTCATCATATAATGCTTTAATTTTCCTTTCATCTCTGAATAATTTCAGTGGGTATGGAATTTGTGGTTCATAGTTCATTTCTTTCAGCATGTGAAAAATGTTGTAACACTTCCTTTTGGGGCTCTAGGATACAAGAAATAAGCTGTTATCCAGATGGATATTTCCTTTAGGTAATATTGCTTCTGTCTGGCTATTTTCAAGATATCTTTTTTTTCCCCTTTATTTTCGGAAGTTTAAATTATTATGTATCCTAATGTGGATTTCTTAAGGTTTGTCTTTTGAGGGAGCTCACTGTCCTTAAATCTGTAAGCTTGTATCTTTAATTTGGAATTTTTCAGCCACTATTTCTTCAAATACTCTTTTAGCCTCACTTTTTTTCTCTTTTAATCCTGGACCTCTGTGGATAGGGAACATTGGCTCTTCTGTCATCGTCCCTGACTCTCTGTTTTTAGTTTTTCTTTTTGGAAATTTTCCCACTGAACCAATCCAGCAATATATTTTTAATTTTAGTTATTGTATTTTTTTTCCAGTTCTATAAGTTCCATTTTCAATAACTTTTTCTTTGCTGACATTGTCTAATTTTTTTCACTTATTTCAAAAGAATTTGGAGTTTCTTGCTAAACTATTTTTATGATGATTGCTTTAAAATCCTTGTCACTTAAGTTTAATATGAGATTATTTGAGTCTTGGCATTAGTTTGTTTTCTTTTCTTGTTTAACTGTGAATCTGTGGTTGTTGTTTTTATCTGAAAGATGAAATTTTTGTTGTGCTGTGGACACTGGCCTATTATTATATTTAGACATTCTGAGTCCTCTTTATACATTTTACTTTTTTATGCAGTCACCCTGTTTAGGTTTACCATAGAGGTCCTGGTCTACTGTTGTGACTCTAGTTGCAATAGTAACTTAATTTAAAGAGCTTTTATGAGGTTTCCTGGTCAGTTACTTGTGAGATCCTCCTTACTGGTATGGTCTGGTTTCCTCATTGTCTCCTTAGTCTCAGACCCATAGGAAAAAGATACTGTCCAATAGATGCCAAGCTGTGTTGGATTCCTTCTGCTAGTGTACCAGGCCTCCCGGAGTATCTGGGCAAAAGAAAGTCTCAAGTTAAGTGGCTTTCCAGAAAGGGCTTAATTGTGGTGGCACCCCCTTGCTGGTGCCACTAGTCACCCTGTGTCTATCTATATGGTAATGCAGTCTCAGGCCCAGGGAAAGGAGCCTATTTCCTGGGCCAGGGCATTTGTCAGTAGCAGAGATCCCTATCTCCTCTTACCAGGGCTACTGGGCTCAATTGTTTCATTGGAGGGATGTCTGTTCAATATGGTGAAGAGATAAGGCTACCTGGACTGCCTTCTGTTGCTAGCATTTGAGTCAGAAAATATTGAGCTTTGGTTCCTCCTTCTGGGTGGGGTGTGAGCCTCGAAGCTCTCTGCCACTGTGGTCCTCCTTCAGTAATGAGTCCCTAGTCAGTCTTCCTTCTTCTTTTCACCTTTCAGAGTAGAGCTATTCCTATCCCTGTTTTGTGTGGTGCAGAAATATCAGGTGACTTTCTGGATATCACTGAACTCAACAATGGTGCAACTGTGCTTGAAATTTAGGCATTTATTTCTGTACGGCTTGAATCAAAGCAAAACAAAACAAGAGCTCTAAATCAATCATTATTAGACAATAGTAAATTGTCTAACTTTTGCCACAACTGGGATGCATGTGGACCAAAACTTTCATTTAGAAATACATTTCTAAAAATTGGAACAGTGTTATCTTCTGAGCCATTGATCCAAAATTAAGACCATGGAAACAGGAGTTACTGTGTGAGACAATCAGAGATGGAATTGGCAAACTATACTCCCCACATGGAAACCAATATTTTAGGCTGACAACTATATGCACGTATAACACTTAAGATAACTAGTCTCTGAACCTACACTAAGTTTTAGAAAACGTTGAACAGCACTTTTAATTTTAGGGTAGATTTTTCCTTATAAATGGGTCATATTGAATTCCTATTTAGAAGGGAGATTGGAAACTCAAAGGAAAAATTATCTAAATTATAGCACTACCCTAATGTACATTTTCAAATCCTTCTATTCTAATTTCCCAAAAAAGAGCACAGACACTTCAAGCTGATAATTGAAAACGTGGTTCTGATATTCCACAGGTAGTATAGTTAATAACTAACTCACCAAAGCATTTCATATTTTATTTGAATCTGAAACAGAACATCTTTAAAGTTAACATTGCAGTAATTATAAGTTATGAAATTCAGTCCACAGTTTTTGTTTTTTTAAGAACAGTATTTGTGAAATTGCAGAAATATGCAGTTTAATCTATCTTAATTCTTAGTTTCTCAGTTAGATATGACCCATTTGCTAAGGAGTTTTTAGGTATTTAGTATCCACCAATCTAAACATAAAATTCCTCTTTTCCATTTGAGATTTAATTTAACATCACAAGAAAGTGAGCTAACTTTTGATTTTGGTGGATTTAAATCACACTGTGTATTTTGATTATGTATCACGCCTTGGAGTTGTTTTTCATAATAGCTATCAGATTCATCCTTTCAATTTCAATTTTTTTTTTGTCATGGAGGTTCTAGTGCCTCTGTACATTCTTGTTTTATTTATATTTCAAAAAACAGTAACATAAGCTGAGAGGAGTAGGCAATTTTATCATGAGATACTATATTTCACGAGTAGGGGTCAAATTTTTGGTGGCTGTCTTTCAAACTCTAGACTTTCCACGGAACTGCTTGCTCTTTGCCCAACAAATATTTACTGTGTTTCTACTATGTGTAAAACACTGTGGAGGGCTGGGGGGAGATTCAAAGGTGAGTGAATCAGACAGGATCTAATCTTACCATCTGGTTAAAGAGAAGTGTTGATAAACTATGTTCACAAACAAACATAACCTAGGGAGGTATTTGATATGTCTCCTAGGAAAGATCCAGATAAAATACTAACAATGTTGAGAAGGAAGATCAGAGGAAAAAATCCATGGAGTTGGGTATGTAGAAATGGGCTTTAAAGGATGGCCAGGATTTCATGAAGCAGAAATGGTGACAGATGTATTCCAGGCAGAGATGACTGTAGCTGAAACCATGGCATGGGCGAGGGACACCCAACTCGTGTTTGAGATGAAAAGTGGCAGCAGTTTCAACCACACAGTTGGGTAAAATAGAGCAACAATGGGAAATTGGCTGGAAAAGTCTAGCTAGGGGCTTTGAAGTTTTGTTTTTAGGCAATTGAGAACTACCGAAGCATCAGATCACAAGAATAGCATGTCTCGAATGCTTCAGGAAGACTGATTTTTTTAAGAGAATCTCAGCAAGAACAGGGGTGGGAGAGATATAAGACAAGAATACCATGTCTGTGGCTATTAACAAGAGAGTGATAGCAATAAGAACAGGATATAAAGAGTAAACTTAAATGAAAAAACAAAGGAGATGTAAACAGAACTTGGTAGAGTATTGGCGTGTGTGTGTGTGTGTGTGTGTGTGTTGGTGCCAGTTAGGAAAGGCTAGGCTCTGTAAGGAAAAATGACAGCATTTTGGGAGGGAGGGGTACTGAGGATTGAACCCAGGGGTGCTTTACTACTGAGCTACATCCCCAGTCCTTTTAATCTTTATTTTGAGACAGTGTCTCCCAAAGTTGCTGAGGCTAGTCTCAAACTTGAGAACTTCCTGTCTCAGCCTCCAGAGTCACTGAGATTACCGACCTGAGTCACGATGGCTGGCTAAATGATAGCATTCTTTACAGGTACAAGGGAGAGCCTGGGATGAACTGTTTGTGGTGGAAGGGAGGACAATGACTTAGATTCTAATTATGTTGATTTAAACTTCTGAGAAGTAGGGATATTGAGAAACTAGATATCTAGAACAGGAGTTGAGGAAACCAGGTTTAGAAATTGAGCTTTATTTAGCTCTCAGACCTCCATTTCTGTAGGTGACTTACTCAGATCAAGTACACCTTTCAATTAGGGCTCAGAGCATATTCCAGACCCTGCCTATGAAAAGAATATTTACAGTCCAGATGGCATTTACAGATTAATAATTACAGTTTGCATTATACCAGTGACAAGAATGAAGCCCCAAATTACAAACACTGTATGAGGTCATCCATGAGGCCCCAAAGCTTATGTCCTCATTGTTAGTATGCATGAGTGGATGCATTTTTATTCTTTCCTAAAAGCCTAGGATGCTTGTTTATGGATAGAAACAAAGCACTTAATTATCTTACTCAAATCTACTTCCTTACTTTCTACCCATCTCCTGTTTATTCACTTAGGAAACTAGCAATATGTTTGAATTCTTGTCCAGGTCATTCTTTTATTTGGTGGGGTGGACCGGGGTTTGAAATCAGGGGCACATGACTACTGAGCCACATCCTCAGCCCTATTTTGTATTTTATTTATAGACACAGGGTCTCACTGAGTTGCTTAGCACCTCACTTTTGTTGAGGCTAGCTTTGAACTTGTGATCCTCCTGCCTCAGCCTCTGAGCCTCTGGGATTCCAGGTGTGCGCCACTGTGCCTGGCTTCCAGGTCACTTTTGATACTAGGGATATTCATACACTCTTGTCTTACACTATCAGTAAATTTCATACCAGACTTGGCAAAATGTACTATTTTTGGTGTAATTATACCTTATTAAATTTGGTATAAAACTTATATTTTGATAGTTATTAATTATTTTAATATTTAAAAGATAAATTATTTTAAAAATTCTCCTTAATGAGATAAATTTTCAACACAACTTCCTATTATTCATGCAGGCAAATAAAAATGGATTGTAATTTTGAAAAGTAAAAATGTCTTACAAAGAAATACATTTTTTGGCAATCTCAGGTAAACAACAATATAGACACTTTTTAAGGTAAGACTTGTCAATGTGTTCTCCAATGATTGATTTATTTTTCCTTTCTCAAAACTAGATGGAAAGATTTCTTACCCATCTCCTCAAGTTTACCCTGTGTCATTTCCTCTTGTTTTCTTCCCATTATATCAAGTTTCCATTTTGTGATCTGTGTACCCATGGTTGTTTAAAAAGGAAGCCCAGATGCGTAGCCCATAAACATTGCTTCCTCTGTCTCTTGAATTTATTTAAATGGCTGATACTTGAGCCCAGGGCATTGTTTATACTAACACCATGGAGTCAAGGGTACTCATTACCCCTACTCCTAGCTATCCAGAGGTCAACAGCATGAGGCGAGACCTCTCACACACCATTGCTTCACATCTGAATCTCCTTTCTCAATCCCTTACTTTCCAGGCATTGTGCTTTGGGTCCCCACTCACCCACTTTGTTGGAAAGTCAAGTGAAATGTATGCTTGCAAGCTAGTCAAAGGTGTATTTTCTTTTCCCTCTAAATTCCTTATTTGTTCCCTATTCTTTATCTATCCTCCGTCATCATAGGAATCACAAACTGGCCTTGGTATATTTTCTAACCACCTCTGAAAGTCTGTGTGCTTCCCTACTACAAAAAGAGATCCCTCATTTGTCCAACTCTTTAGCAGGTGGAAACTTTTTTTTAGAATAAGTTGAATGGGACCATATTTTTTTAAGTCAAAAAAAAAAGGAACATTTCTTGAAAAAATACAAAATTACATGTTTCTCAGTAGATTTCAAAACAACTTATTTCCTCCTAATACTATCCATGTGGCACATGATTTTATTATTTACATTTAGAAAATAAAATTAAACTTTATTTAACTTATGTAAGTGATTTTCATGAAAAAATATTCCCTAAGCCATTTATTTGTAACAGAATTTCTGTTCTTGCTGGCCAAAAAAAATGTCTATCATAATTGATTTTGGCTTTGGAAATGTTTCTCTTAAATCTCGTCTGCTCCATGTCAAAGAGATACTGAAAACCAGGGTCTTGTGGTAGAAACTATTAATAGTGTTATGGAGTAGAAGTTGTATTTTAGTTTATCAGTGTTTTGCCCCTGGAGCATAAGAGTGCTTGGTGGATAAAGATTTCCCTAATGATTGCAAATAATTCAGTCCTTCTCAAAGAATATTTCCACCTATAGCAATATCATCCCCTGTCAGTGGTTCCCACCAGGTCAGTTGATCTGATGGAATGACCTTGGACTCTTAAGGGTTTCTCCTAGTTCTTAATTCCCTGCCGGGGCTGTGCTCATCTTTAATTCTCTAGTACGATGCCTCATGTAGGAACAGGACTGATTGCTTTTCAGAGATTAAGGTTTAGGAGGGATCAGGTCTCAGAATTCATCCATTCACGTAGGTTAGGCCAAGTGGAAAGCCAACTCCCAATATGTTTCTTAGAAGGGTTGGGCACTCCTGGTCTTGCCCTTGTTCTCCTGTCTCATTTATGAGTCAAAATAAATAATAAAAAAATGGTTTCTATTTCACTTATCCCCATAAACAGGTCCACTTGGGTGAATGGTAAACTAGAGATGTAGGAGTGAACGTCACTGGAAATATGTAGCCCTAGAAAGGCAGTTCCTATTTTTTTTTTAATTTGACATAGTTAATTCAGAGAATTAGAGCCATTTTTTTTTTTTGAGTCCCTGAACTGATTCAGTACATGTACTTGTCACACTAGAGTCAGGGCTTACTTGTTTGCACACCCTCTGCTCTACCCCTACACACGCATGCTCACACAAACATATGTACACATACAGGCTTTTGCTTTTAAATACTTACCCTCTTTTAAACTCCATTTTCTAACTAAAACGAGGATCACAGTGGGCACTTTACAAATATTTGTCAAATAAATGAGTGCCTGAATGCATCACATTGTAGGGATGTCTCAGATACTTTTAGGCTGGTTTGTTGATTTTCAGAATCTTTCAGATGCACAGAAGAAAAAGAGAATCAGAAACCACAGACCAAGAAGCAAACCCTTCCTAGGTGTTCACTTGGCAATAATCCAGGCCTCAGACTGTACTGTTTTATTTTCAGACATTCAGATGAGTCTCATTTTAGATATGAGACTATTGGGCTTTGAAAGATTTTAAAGAACCGTGAACCAACTAAGAGTAAAAAAGAGAAGGTTAGGGAGGTCATAGTTTGTCTCTCTGTCTCTAAAATTTAGTGGAAGATTGATTTTCTATTACTGATTTTCTATTGCATTTTTTAAAACGTGAATGAATGAGTCAGTGAAACAGAATCTAAAGGTTAATAAACCAACAAAAGGTGGCATACAATTTTTAAGAACATTAAAACATGCTAAAATAATTAAAAATTACTATTACTTAAAGGTGAATTCTAGGCAATATTTGTGAGGTTACTTAAGTTAGATTATTGCCAGTACTTCAAAAATAACAAAAATGCATTATGAAAATTTCCATGAGTTAGCTTTTTTCCATCACTTCAGAAATGGATGGAGTTGGATAATATCATGCTAAGTGAAATAAGCCAATCCCAAAAAACCAAAGGCCGAATGTTTTCTCTGATATGCGGGTGCTAATTCACAATAAGGTGGCGGGCACTAGAGAAGAATAGCGTTACCTTAGATTAGGTAGAGGGAAGTGATGGGAGGGAAGAAGACGGCATATGGGGATAAGAAAGATAGTAGAATGAAACAGACATTATTACTGCATGTTTATATGTGACTGCATGACCAATATGATTCTGCAACATGTACACTCAGAAAAATGAGAAATTATATCCCATTTTTGTATGATATATCAAAGTGCATTCTATTGTCATGTATAACCAGAATAAATTTTAAAAATTAATTAAAAAGAAAATATGAATTAGTGACAGGATAAATACAGAACATAGCATATAGCACATGTGATAAAATCCTTAGGCTTTTGACCCCCAGCTGTAACAATGTGTTAATAACTGTTAACCATACTTTATACTCCTGTGCTTGGTCTCAGGTTTGATAAAAACAAAAGCGTTGCTGCTGCTCTGTAAGGTCAGGAGATTTCTGGTTCTCCACCCCGAACACTTTTTTTTTGGACCACTTGTACTCAGACCTCCCTTACCTATTTTTAGCCTTTCAGTGCTTAACCCCTTAGGACAAACACTCACCCAGAGATCATGCACTGATCCTTGCAAATCTATGTGGGGAGGATGAGAAAAAAGAGCTTATTTAAGCCAACTGTACTTTGCTTATATCTATTCGACCTGGAATTGTTTGTCTGCAATCTTTTCAAATCTTAGACAATCATGGCTGCGTAATGAGTGCATTTTGGAGGAGAGCCATTCTCATTGAGCATAAAGTTTACTTACTGAAAGGTTTTGCACATCACTTGTAAGGGGATTGAACCGACCTCAATGAAAATGTGAGAATCAAATCATCCTGATTTTCCCAGGGGAAAGATGAAGAAGGACTACTACCTATGCTCAGAAGTGAAAATCCATAACTTCTGTTTTACTTTCTTTTATTATTCTTTAGAATTGAAAGAAACATGGGCTGTCCACTTGGTTCTTGACATTTCCTAAATGCTTCTCTATTAAGAACACCACTATCTTGTAACCCTGTGTGGGTAACATTTAATGCACCCTGGAAGTTAAGAGTCGATTTTGGAAAATGCTACTTGATGGTTCAGAAAACCCAGATGAGCCATGAAATATGCTGGATTTTGTGTTACATAAGTAATAGAAAACATTGGAATAATTATCATCTTTATTAATATTTGTCATCTTCCAAAAGTGAATAATTGGTATGTCTGAGGTAATGCATGGAGAAATTGAGGGCTTATACATAAAATATTATTAATGATTATTATTTAAATATTTTTAAACACTGACACATACTCATAAGTTTATTATAAAGGACTATTGATATGTATGTGTTTACATACACATATACATATATATGGGAAAGAATTTGGAAGGCACAAATTATAAGCATAGATGTGTAACTGCTAGAAAACTACCAAATCATAAATATGCATCAATGTCAGATTTAGCCAATGAATACAATCAGATTCTCCTTTTAATACTGGCAAGGGGCCAGGCTCAGTGGCACAGTCTTGTAATCTCAGTGACTCAGGAAGCTGAGGCAGGAGGCTCCCCAGCTCAAGACCAGCTTCAGCCTTCAGCAAATTAGTGAGACTCTCAGTAATTTAACAGGACCCTGTCTCAAAAAATAAAAAAAGAGGGTTGGGTCAAACTCCCTGGGAATCAATCCCCAGCACTCTTCCCTAACTACCCTCCTCTAAAAATACTGGCCATGAAATCTGACTTCAATGAATGAGTGCCTCCTCCTAAAAGTCTGAGTATAGATTTTGATTCATAGTTTATGTTTTCTTCTCACACTTAAAGAAGGTTTTAAAAAGTACAATACTCATTTGTCCTGCAGAGACATAGCAGTGCTTAGATGACAATTTTGCTGCAAATAAAAAACAAAACTAACACAAATAATCTGGCACCTTAAAGAGTTTCAGTCTTTTAAACAAGCCTACTGATATAATTATGCAATTAATACAATCATTTATATCTGGGGTTCTTTCTTCGAGGGTTTCTATTAAGGACCACTATTTATTTTTTTCTTGAAGGTATCTCTGTTGTTCTGTTGTTCTATTATTATGTTATTCGATTTTTTCCCTTTTCTCTAGAAATTTCTGGGGATTTTTCTCCTTTCCTCCCAGTTAATGAAGATCAAATCTCCAGACACATTCATAACTGAATTGTTGCTTTTTAAGTTACGCATTAAATTGTGCACGAACTCCTGCCTATTGGGAGAAGCTTATTCATTCATCTGGACAAGCTACTACATGTCCTTCATCAGAGAACTGCAGCCACCTGCCAAGTTATTCGATTTAATTAATTGTTTCCTCAAAATCTTTTACCTAATGATATATTTTAGAGACTACTTTAACTTCTTGGAGCTATATGCTAATGTCTAGCACCAGTCATGAAAATAACCCTTACAGTGTGGCCATATTGGGGGAAGTACTGATGAAAGATTATTATTGACAAAGCTCTTTGGACATTAAAAACAAAAACAAACAAACAAAAAATCCGAAGAATCTTATTTTTCATAAATCACATTATTAGAATATAGCCATTAGAACACAATCTAAATGTATTTTGTCCATTATTTTATTTTTGTTTTCTATTTAGTTTAGAAGGACAGGAGTGTAGTTAAACAATTCCCCAAGGTTAAACAACTTTTATACTATTCATGTTCCAGATTGGGAAAAAAAATAAATAAAATAAAAGTAAACAACAACTAAGAGCTGGGCGATAGTTGCTTACTGGCACATGCCTGTAATCCTAGTGACTTGGGAGGCTGAGATAGAAGCATTGAAAGTTCAAGACCAGCCTTAGCAACTGTCTCAAAATAAAAAATTAAAAGGGCTTGGAATGTGGCTCAGTGGGTAAGTGCTCCTGGGTAAGTAATCTCCACTACTAAAAAACAAACAACAACAAAAACAACTAATGCTTTCCTGTCCAAGAAGAATTACATACCAGGTTCCTGACCAGATCTGTGGACTAGATCACAAAATGACTCTAAGCAATCTCTGGAGTATTGCAGAGCAAAAGAAAGATGACAACTGATTCATGAGAGTTCATATCATAATGTTGCAAATGATGGAATTCAAAGCTCTATATTTATTTTAAAAACTGATCACCAAACAGGTGGTTATTAGGAAATAAGGGACTACTAGAGGTGATGGGGCTTCAAAACTGTGATATTAAGGTTTACCAGTGATTGCTCAACAAAAAGCAGAATTGCATCCTTTTGACTTTTGTTAATCCTGAGAACAAGACTACCTGTTACTGGCTTCATTTTACAATCCAAAATAAAAAAATGCACTCACTTTAATTAATTTGCAAGAGATCAAGTAAACAGAAAGAAAACTAGCTAGGAGTAAGACATCTGCTTATGCCTACCTCCAAAATTGGCCTCAGCATATACACATATATATCCCCCTTGATACTTTATAAAATTTTATATATATATATATATATATATATATATATATATATATATATATANATATATATATATATATATATATATAGTAAATTTCATGTCCTTTTATATAAATTATGTATTAATTATGGTTTCATACTTATTTTAAAATCCTTAGGAAATGCAGAAGTGTATATAACAGAAGTATAAAGTTAAGCCTAGTAAAAAATGTTAAAAGGCAGTTGATGGGTATAACTATAAAGCTTACAAATAGTAAGAGGAAACATTTCATAATTGCTTTAGGTTAGACAGGTCCACCAATGTTTCTTGGTAGTTTATCTTAAAAAGTGATTGGGAAGCATTGTTTAATCAAATGGTTTGTAGGACACCACACCAAAACAAACTTTTCCTCTACTTACGAAAAGGCCATGACCCTGTGGGTTTGCTGAAATAATGCAGGGTTGGGTCAATTTCTGCATGTGCAGATGGTAAATTCACTAGGGCAAAGTGTTCCATTGGAAATTCATTTTATGAGATAAAGAGGGTTTGATTCATTTTCATTTAAGTTTTTTAAAAATGTTTTGGTTAGTGCATCATAGTTGGACATAGTAGTGTGGCTCATTTTTGCCATATTCATACATGCATGGAATACAATTTACTCCATTTCAATCCTTAGTAGTTTTTCTCTCCTCCTTCCTCACCTTGTTCCTCTACCCTACTAATCTACCTTCTATTATTTGTTTTTTTTTTTCGTTGTTGTTGTTGGTGGTGGTGGTGCTTTACAGGTATACATAAAATGTGGAATTCACTGTGATATATTCATATATGTACACAGCATGATTTGGTTAATTTCATTTCAGTTTCTCCCTTTTCACATAATCTTCCTTTCCTCTCAATCCCCTTTCTCTACTCCACTGATACCCCCTATTTTCATAGACTCTCCCCTGTTATTTTCTTTTCTTATTTCACTTTAGCTTCCACACACAAGAGAAAGCACTTGACCTTTGACATTCTGAGTCTGGCTTATTTCACTTAGTGTCACGTTCCCCAATTCCATCCATTTACCTGAAACATGTCATAATTTTATTTGAGAAAAGATTTTTAAATGATACTTACAGAATTCTCTTGAGGAGCCATGATGTAGACTGGTATAGATCCTGACAGTCACTTATGACTTGCGGAGCAAGGAAGACCCATTGATTACTACAGGAAATCTAACCCTAAACAAAGCCCCTACCTGCTTTCTAATGAGTCCATCACTTTAAATCACATGCCTCTTGAACTTGGTTTAATATTAGGGAAGCAGCTGAATGTGGAAAGAAGCATGAAAATATTATCATACATCATTCATAGACTGAATCTGTATTTTCAGAACCAAAATATTCTTTCATACACGAATGTAAAATAACACTTCTTTTCCTAAAGAATTCTGTACAATGAGAATGTAGCCAGGTCCCTACAAATTTAGCCCTATCCCAAGAGGATTTTCCTTGTTCATCAGATAAAAATATGCCATGATACATTATTGGCCATACTTTTATTTATATTTTTGCTTTAATTTTTAATTTTTTGATATTTTTCATTGGTCCATTGTAATTACACATTATGATGGGATTTGTTGTTACATATTCCTACATGCACACAAGACAATGATATAATTTGATCAATATCGTATCCCAATATTTCCCTTTGGTTATAATTTAAGAACCCATAAGCAACACAAACTTTTCGGAGGAAAATTGAATTACATATTCACTTAGTTAGATTCTTGTACCTCTTCTGTGTGACATGCTTTGCAACAAAGTACCTGGAAAATGAAGGAACCTGACATACCACGTGAATCTTGGAGAACAGAAGAGAGGGCAGGGGACTTGACAGAGGCATGTCTAATTTGTGTTTTGTGTGTGTGTGTGTGTTTTTCCTGTTGTGTGTGTGGGCAGGGGAAGAGGGTATGGGTGGGTAGGATGTGTGATCAGCTGTTATCAATCAACTTTGGAAACTCCCTTGTGGTCTGACATTTTCTAAGACTGGTCTGGTGTTCTGTTGGAAATCATCCAATCCCCAGTGGATGGCTCTCAGTAGGCGATCCTGAGTGAACAGATCCTAATGAATAGAAATGCACAAGGCATTGTTTACATTTCCTGTTCCTGGATGAGGTTAATTGATTGGCTATATGTTTCTATCAACTATGTCCTCTCCTAGAGAATAGACTGCAATATAATGACAGCAGTAGTCTTAATATTTATTGGACTTCGTTTTACACAGCAGAATTTGAATCATTAAATTTTGACCATCATTAAATCCTTACATAGAATTCTAGAACCATCTTCTTGTTTTAAAACAAGTAAGAGTAAAGACATGGTTCTCAACCAGTTTAGAGTCTTATGATTGAATTTCCATGTAAGTTTAAAACTAAGTGTTAATTATTTGAGAAGTCTTACAAAAATCTTAACAGCCATCATTTATGTGCCTGTTACTGCGCTCAATGTTTTGCTTGCAGTATAAGATTTAATTCTTACATTGCTCCTGTGATGTACACACTCTTATCCATATAAATTCATAGGTGAGGAAACTGAGTCTTAGGACGATTATTTAAATAACTTACCTAAGATCACAGAGCTAAAAATTAAGTGAATCAGAACTGAAACCCAGATCTACTTGACCCTGGATTTCTGCTTCAAATTGGAGCAATGGTGGGTGGGAGAAGCAAGAGTTACCCTAGATCCTCCACGTTCAAGTGAAGCAAAGCCAGCCTCCCCAGTTTTTACTTGCCATCAATGCTAGGAATGATTACCAATTATTAATTTATTTTTTCTCATCAGTTCTGTCTCACTTCTACAAATGGGTGCTATTCCACCACTTACTTATATGAAAGAGAAGTCAGTTATAGATGTAGGTCTGAATTCTCCAGCTGGCAGTGAAACACAAGATATGAAGGAAACCAGAGCAACTGTTGAATGTGCATAAAGAGGCAACAGGAGAGACCTCTGCAGGACTCTGTAACAGACAAAACAGAACGTCCACACCTAACATTTCATCCCAGTCATTTTTAGTTAAACAAAGTTGGTACCTGGCAACAGCTGCCTACGGACAAGGTTTATAGCATGGGGAATTTGCCAAGATCCAATTCCAGCTCTTCTTCCCTTTTCCCATGTGAGTGTGTGTGGGTGGGTTGATGTGTGTGTGTGCGTGCATGGTGTATGAAGTACACTTTTCAGGGATGAGGTTTTAATAGGGCCAGGTGCAGGACTTTGAGAATGTGATAATTCCTGAGAAAATTATAAGAAGGTTTTATTCTTCCCCCCTCCACTCGCCTTTATTTGTGAGCACTAGAGGTCCTGACGAGAGGCCTTTCCCTTTATTCGTTTTCCCTCCATCATGATCAAGAAACGGAATTATGCCAAAGTCAGAGTGAGTCAGATAATAAGAAACCAAAGCACATTTGGACCAGTGAGCATGGACATACTGAACTGAGTCCCAGCAAACTTTCTTTCTGGATGTTTAACCACATGCAAACAGGATGGGGTGGTGGCTTTGCAATGGGTGTGGTTCTCCCACCTTCTCCTCCCACAAACTCCCCTTCCTCTTTTTTCCTCTGCATGTGTTTCAAATTGGAGCAATGGTGGGTGGGAGAAGCAAGAACTGCCCTGTGAACTATAAATAACTATGCCAAGAATTCTGAATGTTTGAGGAGGGGAGGTCAGGGGAGATAGTAGGCTGAGGGAAGTGGGAAGCTACCCCAACGTAATCATTTGCATTGCCTCAAACCCAACCAACTTCTGTAGCATATTAAGAATATGGAGTAAATATGTGGCCAGCCTCAAACCCAACCTGAAAAAAAAAAAAGAGGCCATAATAGAGATGGTCCCTGATAGATAGTCACCTCCTTTAACTTTTCGGAAAAATACAGTTATAGTCAGACTAAAGTGGACCAAAAAACCCATGGAAAGACTGAGGAAATTCATTTTAAAAAGCCACACACATGAAAATAATTTACACAGGAGGCTTTCTACACCACAGCTGTGCTGCTTATTTATTTTGGACTGGTTTCTGCAAAAAGTGGTACCAAAAACTGGACTCAATTCTTGCATGATAACCTTACAAATGTCAAACTAGTTCCCTAAACTCAACAATCCCACTTCCCTGAGTAGTCTGTTGTTTAAAGGCAAATGGTCTTTTAGGGTCTTCAGATATTCATTTCTTTAGCATTTATTTTAAGACCCCACCCCTGGATCTCATCCTTTCTATCTATGTAACACTTGGTCCTGTTTCTCCTACAATTTAAATACACCCAGAAGAGGTAGAGTGGAAGATGGAAGACGGAAGAAGATGACTGCTAAGTGTGTGAGCTTGTCTCTGCCTGGAGGTGGGAAAGATGCTTGTAAGGGGACGCCTGGACCCATAAAAATTGTACAAAAGAACTCTACAGAGCACTATTGCCCCATCCCAGACCACAGACATCAGAGGATAGAGTTGCATCTATTTTGAAGCTGGCTGACTTTCCTCTAAGACCCTGAACCAGGGTGAAGGAAGTGGCTCATGGGAGTTCTAGTGCACCTTACTGGGCACAGATTTCCATCCCACCTTGAAACCAAATAGAGCCTGGTGCCATAAGCCACCCAATGTATGTGCAAGAGAGTGACCCTCCTTCCTACACATGCCATCAGAGGTTTCTGGTGTCATTATTCATTGAATTGTCCTCTGGCAAAGATGGAGATGGGGATTCATACACAAAACTCTGCCTTTGCAAAAGGGATTTGTTTGCATAGTTCTGATGTGGTTCATAATCATATTCATTATTCAGATTCATCCACTGTCTTTCTTCTATGTGGCCAAAATGCTTGTTTGGTCAGTCTAGCATTGCATGGAATGAACTCTTCTAGGTCAATGCAGACTTCTCCTCTTGACCACCTTTCAGTAGGATGGACTTGTTGGAAAGAAGAACTTATTCTCTAAAGAGATGCTCTTGTCATTTATTATAGAGTCTTTGCTCTATCTCTGAAGGAAGTGAGAACTTGAGGTTATCTTTGGTGAGTACCTGATTGAGGTAGTTCCTTTATAGATCAGTGTAGTAAAGCATAAAGGTAGCAAATTATGCTCATAAATATCATACTCTGAATAAACTTTACAAAGCTGCTAAATCCATTCAGTGATACCATTCTTTCTTCACTGAAAATGCTACATGTTGCTAAAAATCAATTTTGGCAGGCATTGAAACTCTCACTAACCCGACTAACATATTTAACTCAGCAGGTTGTTTTCTCTGATTTTTTTGGTGTTCTTTATTTTGCCATGTTTATATTAAAATGACTAGAAGCCATAAAAATTAAATCTTACAAAATTAGAATTTTCCTCCCACATTAATTTACCAATATACAGATGTTAACTACCATTTCAGGAGTCTGTGATAGGACTGTATCAGAAAGTTGGGTTGTTGTCAGGTCTGAAAAAGTCACTAAATCTGATATTGGATAGGCCCATCTTCGCCACAATTTGAACAGTGGGCTTTGGTTACTATTTTTTTCAACCCAAAGTAAGAGAATAAAGTTGACTTAATGAAACCCATGAAATCAAGAGCCTTGTCTTGTCTGTTCTCATTAGTGTATTTTAATTTTAACATTGTAATTAAAAAATGAAAACGGAGACACTGGATCAAAACCTGACCTTAATCTTATTCTTGCCTCAAAAGACACAAACATGTCACTTTTTTCACTGAAGAAAATCGATGCAACCATTTGCCAAAATAAGCAATGCCTCATTTTACTCTGGCCCAACCTTTCTCTTGGGGAAAAAAAAAATGACATCATCCTGCTGGTTCATTGACAGGGTTCATATGTAACAACCTTGAAAATCAATCCTAGCCCCTCAGTATAAGCTTAAAATAAAAGCAGGGGGCGGGGAGTCCTATTGCCACCAGGGGGTGATAGATGCTCCAACTCAGATTTTACTGGCCCCCCAACCCCCACCCCCAAAAGCTGGACTATGCAGTCATTTCTCTCATATTCTCTTTCCTGTTGGTGTGCTTGGGCCATTTTGTAATCATAGGAAAGACTCTCGCTTCTTCATGGAATAATATTGGAAATAGAAATAAATATCATCAAAAGAGTCTCTGGGACTGAAAGGGAGGTTAGTTGTCCCAGTGAGACAGGGAGTCTAAGGATCTTTGAAAGTCATATGTGAGTCCCAGCCCTTTCGTACTATTGACACTTTATGTCCCTATTTTCTCTATCTGTAGTTTGCCTTTTATTTTTCTGCTCTAATGCCATAAACAGATTTTAACTTTTGATTTTAAATAAGAATTCTAGAGATATTTTCCGACTTTAATTATATGTGGTTCATTGACTGAATTGATTTTTATGGAATTAAATAAAAACAGTGCATATTCAGGGAAAAAAAATCAGATACCAAAAGGTTACTCTTTGTAATTTTAAAATTTCTGTGAAGAGTAGTAGTTCTCAACCAAGGCAATATCCATTCCTCTCTGCTCCCCTCATGGACATTTGGCAGATCTGAAGACATTTTTAATTGTCACTACCTGGTGGTGGTGCCTACTGGTATCCTGTATGTGGAGGAAAGGAATATTACCAAATATTGTTCACAGCAGGGGAAGCCCCCATGACAAAGGATGAGGTGATCCAACATGTCATTGGTGCTGAGGTTGAAAAATCCTGTTTCAGAACAGGACAGACTGGGGACTGAACGTTTCTTTTGCTTTGGAACAAGTAGTAGTAGCTTAAAAGATGATGCTCAAGTAACATCCAACATGGAGAAAGAGTTGTCATTCAGATTAGGAATAATGATATGGTTTCTCCAGGAGAGGAAAGAGCCATAATAGTAGGAAGAGAACGTGGAGGTCAAATGTTAGAAATAATGTTAGTAAACTTGTCTTTGTTGATGAATGCTGAATGTTCAGAATTTGATATGAAATTAGCCCAGACAGCAGAAAGAGGGATGCATATTTATGACCTCACATCAGCAGAATCATTGGCAAACTGGAGTATCCAAGTAAAAATGACTAGGCAGGTAAGGGGCTGGAAACTGTGCCATTTGACAAACAATGGGAAATAGTAGGAAAAGAGAGAAGGGGAAATAAGATAATTATTTCAAACTCTATGAAGGGCTATTGTGGAGGGAGTCTTACTGACTGCATAAAAAGAAGAACCAATAGAGATTCAGAAAGCAAATTTGAACTCCAAATAATAATCTGTTTGAAAATGGAATTGGTCCTTAAGTTGAAATCCTTTGTCACCTGAGGCTAAATAATTAAATAGCCTTCAGTTTTCTTTCTTTCTTTCTTTCTTTCTTTCTTTCTTTCTTTCTTTCTTTCTTTCTTTCTTTCTTTCTTTCTTTCTAAATTCATTCTAATTAGTTATCCTTGACAGGAGAAAGCATTTTTGACACATTGTACACAAATGGAACAACTTCTCATTTCTCTGGCTGTACATAGTGCAGTCACACCAGTTGTGTAATCATCCATGTATATAGGGTAATAATGTCCGTCTCATTTCATCTTCCTTCCCCACCCCCCGCTCCCCCCCGCACTCCCTCCACNTTGATGTCCGTGAATTCAATCCCTGAAAAAAAAAAAAAAAAAAAAAAAAAAAACCTCTGTTATATTTTTACCACTTTTTCATCCTCAGTGCCTGCAATCCTCCTTATAAATCTTTTGTTCTATCCACTCAGTAAATTTTCAACCTTTTTAAAACTTTGACTCTACCATTTTTTTTTTTTTTTAATTTGGAAAGTTGTAGTTCCTATACCTGCCTATAGGGGACACTGCTCCTAATTGTAGAACCTAAGGGAATCTCAATTCTTTCACTTTCATCATAGGCTAAAAGAGGTTGCAGTTTACTTATTAACTTCTGGAAATACACTAAAACATAGTGTATTTTGATGTGCCTTACAACACCTGGTATGGTGTTTCTCATCAAGTAAGAGTTCAATAAATCTTCTTGGAGTTATCAAAAGAACTATAAGGCATTTGGAACTCAATACATCCATGCCTGGGTTTATATAAATATGTTTAATATTAAGGGCATAGAATTTTATAATTCAGAAGAACAAATAGAAAAGAATCTCATGAAATAGTGATGGCCTTTTATGATGAAGCATTGATGTAATTCAGATTTATTTTTAAAACAAATTGCTCTTATTTAGTCATCCTTGTCCCAAACTTGATGATTGATTTCTAGATGGAAGAGTTACTTTATAGAGATTGTTAAATTCCAGTGAATAATCTATCCTTTCTCTTTTCATTGTTTTGTTTTAATATATTATTTCCATTAAAAATATATTGGCTGCTGGGCTGGGGTGGTGGCTCAGGGGTAGAGCACTTGCTTAGCATGTGTGAGGCACTGGATTCAGTTCTCAGCACCACATATAAATAAATAAAATGAGATCCATTGACAAATAAAAAATATTTTTTAAAAAAGAAATATATTGGCTGTACCTCAGCCTGCAGTTGGACACTTGGGTTCTCACAGCAAACTGGTCTAAGTTGGTGATTTTGCCCTGTAAATAAATGTAATAACATATTCTTGATCTTCCTGTCAACTTGATCTAGAGAGAAAGGCTTTTGACTTAGATTTTGAAGGTCTTGCTCTGAAGAAGGCTTTCTAAACATTTTAAGTTATGGAGACTGGGGCTTGATTGTCAAGAGTGAGCACGTAAAGGGGATTTGTTTAAAAAAGTAGCCCCTGCTCCTTTTTTTTTCCTCCAGAAAAATATAGCCCAAACCTCCCAAACTGGGCAGTTTCAGCAAAATCATCATTAGGATCATTTTAGCCAAACTTAAGCCAAACATAAATAGGAAGTCCACTAAAAAAGTTGAAAGAGACAGAAGGGAAAAAAGTGGGTTATTTTAAAATAAGAACAACTGAAATGCTATGTTAAATGATATCTGTGTTTAATAACAAGTCTCTTCCCTACAGAATTTTGTTTCTACCTCTCTCGAAGTTTAATTCCCTCATATTTCATAACTTACAGCTCAATGTCAATAATTAAAGAGATTAATTTTCTAAGAAGGGTGATTATGATTAACAAATTATTCTGAAATCTAATTAAGAGAAGAATGAAGGCATTCATTTAGGGAATATTGTGGTCATCTCAAGAAGTTTTCTTCTGGTTGAAATAAAGTTGGAAAAGAACTGAAGTTTAAAAAATTACTCAAGTGGTTTGTACATACAGAATATGTCATTTGTTCAAAAAGAATTCATTAAGCAATTACCTAGTTAGATCTCATTTTTCCTGCCATCTTCTTTATCTACAGAGTTAATGCCAGGATAAAGGAGCACAATTGTAATTAGCCTACCATTTCTTGGCCCTTTGGTGTTTAGCATCAAATCTCAGAAGAGCTATGATTCAGTACCCAGATGTCTAGTTAAATGCCAAAGGTAAACAAGAAATATAAAGAAAATTATCTTTCTTTCATTGCATAATGAAATGGATCTATAAGAATGTGCACATGAAGAAACTTGAGAGCTGAGTTCTACCTATTTGATGAAGGCTGCCATCCCCTCCCTGATGAACTTTTCACCAGATTCCTCATTTAAAAGTTCATTCACTTGCTAGATAAGGATCAGGGATGGCTGTGTTTTGCAATGAAAACTACAAAACACGAAAGAAAGAAATTGAAGAAGACCTTACAAAGTGGAAAAATCTCCCATGTTCTTAGGTAGGAAGAATTAATATTTTCACAAAGGCCATACTGCCAAAAGCACTATACAGATTTAATGCAACTTCTTTTACAATTCCAATGATGTTCTTAACCTTCAGGACTTCATCTAACCCTAATTACCTCCCCAAAACCCAGTTTGTAAATACTATCACTTTGGGGGTTAGAGCTTCCACAAAGGATTTTAAAGGGATGAAAACAGTCCAAACACATTTATGAAAGTATAATGTTTGATTGTTTTAGTTAAATTAATTACTGTTAAATTAAAATTCAAAAGCCAGTTCCTTGGTTATCTAGCAGCATTTCATATGCTCAGTAGCCACACGTGGCTAGTGGTCACAGTGTTGGACAACAGAGATGCAGAATAATTCCATAATCACAGGAAATTATTTTGAACAGAGTTCATCTACGTATCGACTGCCAAACTATATATCCACCTCAGGACTCCTGTGAGATACAGGCTTCTTTACTGAAATTGCTCTTAACTATTCTCATTGGCTCACTTAGGTTCTTGAGTTACACTTCAACAGTCTGGTCTTTCCTTTTACCTCCCCTTTTCTCAACACTTTATTAGTATATTCAAGAGAGCCTGCACATTACCTTTGACTTCTTTCGTTTCCTTATATATTAGCAAATTCTATCAATATATACCTAAAATTCCACCACCTTTCTTTACTTACATTTCCTATGTCCTGGTTCTAGTCATCACTGTCTTTTCTTGGATTATTCCAATCATTTCCTATCAGTCTGTCTGATTTCATTTTCGTCCACTCCAATAATGTTTTCCACACAGAACTCACAGTGTTCTTTTAAAGAAGTAAATCCGATTATAATTTTTCTTTATTGAAATGTTTCTCAACCATCCTTAACAGAAAATCCAAACGAATCAGCATGATCCCTACCTACATTCCCTCCTCATGGCACACTATTCTTCCCTGATTACTAACTCCAATCCCATTTGCTACCTATCATTTATGTTAATGCTTCTCCCTATGTTTTTCTTGGCTGGCTTTTTGGCATCTATTTGTTCACATAACTGTTACTTCATATCAATACCTTTTTTTATCTTGGTGGCTCAACAATTCCTCCTCTTTTCTTTATACTTAGGAATTCCTTTACGGTTAATATGTAATACTATATAAATGTATTTGTGTATCAGTTTAATTTCTCTCTTCTTCTATATATAGTCTCTCTGAGGTCAAGGACTTTATGTCTCTGTTTCATTCCGACCACTTAATGCAATGACTGAGAAATGGTAAATTCTTAGTATGAACTATTGAGTGCATGTTTGTTTTGACTTGTGACAAATTAATGAGTGATGAGTAATAACATATCAAAGCCTTGCTAATCAGTGAATATCAGGGATGACCTTTATCAGTGTGAGATATAACCATCAGAGGACCATAATGTGTTCTAAAAATGATATTGCAGACTTTCATATTTGATATTGGATGTTTCTGGTGGCTTCCCTCCATAAGCCAAACAACTGCTTCATTTTGTTTTGCCCATGCACATAATGATGTGAATTCTAGTGACTGAAAATAATTCTAGTTTCACTTCAAGTATATGAAACATTTGACCAGTATAAAGACTAAATACCTTAACCTCTTTCTAATTTCATATCATTTTCATATGTAATCTCAATATCAGCATTTTTCCCATAAATGTAACATCTATTGCCAGGCATATCAGGGTTCATCTACATTTGTAGGTGAGCAACTTATTGGAGATGGAAATTCTCCCACCACACCAAAACTCTATACAGTTAGGAGTAAATTTGATCACCACAACTCTGCTTACCATGTCACATCTGCTTACCATGAGACATTCAACATGAATGTTGCTAAAATTACAAGTACTGCTGCTAAACTTCTATGGATTTGAACTCAAGTTTTCCCACTTTCTGGCAATGGAATAATTATTTAAATTCTCTAAACTCCAGTTTTCTTCTCAATAAATATAGCAGTAAAGTGGAGTTAATAAAAGTTGTATATATTTCATTGTTGTGTGTGTGTATGTGTGCACGTATGTGTGTGTGAACCATTAATGTAAAGTATCATCCAGGCATATAGTAAATTCTTAATAAGCTCCTTTAAAATAAAGGGAAATAAAATAACATCACATTGTTTTATTCAAGTTAATGGCAGAAAATTTAAAAATCAACAGGACACTGTGTACTTTTAGTAGAAAAAACAGCATAGAAAACCTTTGGGAATCTATACTTATTGTAGTCTATTAATGTTTAAAAGGCATAAATCCTGTCAATTAGGAGTTTTTTGAGTAGACAGAACATCTTGATTTTTTACTATATCTCTTAAAGAATAGGTATAGAATTTTTCTTTAAAATATTTTACTTTTGGAGGTGAGGTGAGTATTTCAATGAATGTTCTAAGATTGTTTAAATATTAATTCTGAGTAATTAATTTAGATTGTTATATCAATAAAAAGTGTTTTATCTGCTACCACCATCAACCTTTGAAAATGTGACTTCTGCCTTCCCAAGAGCCCTCACTGACATCAGCTGTCTTCGGAGCGTATTTCAGCATGCAATTAGAGAAACGGTGGTTTGAGTTAAGTGCAGTTTTTGAGATTAATGCTTCTTTTCAAAAATTTGTTTAAATCTGCTCTGGAAAATTCTTAAGTACTATTTTGGCCTTCTCTTCCTCCTGAGGTTCATGGGCAACTTAGCTATAAAAGCCAATATAGCTTAGATTATGGGTATGGCAGTTCCAAGGAATCCTAAATAGTGTTTTTCAAATATTGACATTTTGAACCTGATAATTCTTTGTTGTGTGTTGGTGGGGGGAGGTGTCCTAGGCAAAGAAAGATGTTTATAGCATCATTCCTAACCTCCACTGATTTAACAATAGGAGGACTATCCCAATTTTGACAACTAAATTTGTTTTCAGACAATGTCAATGTCCCCAGCATGGAGAGCTGGGAGTGGGGGTAGCATTGAGAACTATGGTCCTTAAGGATATTCTCAGAAACACTGACCAGGGAATCACAGGTTCTTTTACTCTGGGATCAGCTAAAAACTGGATCTTTTCCCTTAAGACTTTTCTGAAAAAGTCTGAACTCATTATTCCTTCATTCTCTATCTACTTAGTATTTTTATTTATTCTTATTCTTTTGCAATTATGTGAATTCTTTATAGGTGTTGTTGTTGGTTATTCTTTCAATACATATACTTTAGTTATCCCAGTAATCTTTTAATGTTTTGGAGATCAGGAATTATTCAAAATGCATTTTATCTAATTTCATGAGGAAGGCAGGTACTGAAGCACATCTTTATCTACCTAGTAAACACCACATCTACAGGTACCAACAGAAGATTTTTGATTATCGAATGAAAACTTATAAGACAGCATATTTTCTAGCTAGATTCCTTCCATTACTTTCTCTTTAACTATGGAAGCTGGTTAATTCCATTAGATCAGTATGATTGCTTTTTACTCTACTCAAAAGTGTGCTTTGGAAAGGTTAAACATTAATACAGTTCATCTATGTCATTTCAATAGAGAAAAATATATGTGTTGGTGTTGTTTTTAATTTAAGAACAATAGATTGTGTCTGAGAGGGAACAGAAGTTACTGGTTTGTAACCTGGTCTTAATTTGGGAAGTTAAGTTATACAGCTCTAAGAGTAGGAATAGGTAATGGAAAGAGAAGCACACTTAAAATATGAAAGACCTTGGATGTGATTCTTTCCTGTTCTGCCCTGGGAAGTCCCTCTGAAGTCACGGGGAGGTCCCTGAGCCCAGCTGGGACAGGAGCAGCCCCTGCACTTCCATGAAGACATCCACTTGGATGGCTGTTAAGTGGGGCCAGTGAACTCATTCCTAATAACCAGTCGATTCCTTTTAGTTCATTTTCCAGGGCAAGATTAGATCATGTTGGAAAACCTCACCAAATAACCTTATAAAAAGAGATGAACTCACTCCCAATTTTCATCAGGTTCTGAAGCAAAACCATAAAAACCACTATCCCACCTCAGGCTACTGAAAATAAATTTGCATTTCATTCTCAGGCACAGAAATATCTCTAGGCAAATAATTTCAGTAAGAGGAGCTCCTGTGTTTGCTACTTTCTCTGGAAACCTATTTTCCTTGACTCTTGTTCTGGAGACCCATTTGGCCCAGAGCCACATAGGTTTAAAAGCAGATAAGGTTTAAAAGCACCTCAGGGAATTGATGTTCCCAGTTGTGAAAGAAGTCAGAGCCCTTCCAATTCTTTCTTCCAATAAAGAATTGAGGTGGTTGGTTACAGTCAGTTCTTCAGTTACTTCCTAGCTGGGTTGTCCTCTTTAACAAATAATAGTAACTGTTTCCCAATCAGAAAGTTCTTATGAATGGAGCACTTCCTCAATTTACCAATCAAGCACCAGAGGTGGCAAAGGCCCTTGTTTGTTAGGTGCCATGAGAGTGAGTGAGTCCAAAGGGCAAAGAGCATGTTACATGGCTCAAGATCCACAGGCTTTATTCATGCTGATTACTTTATTGAAATTTAATTTACATTCCATAAAATGCACAAATCCTAGTTTTGTAGTCAATTTTGTGCTGCTGTGACCAAAAGACCTGATAAAAACTGCATAGAGGAGGAAAACTTTATTTTGGCTCAATATTTCAGAGGTTCAGTCCCCGGTCGGCCAATTCTGTAACTCTGGGCCCAAGTTGAGGCAGAACATCATGGTGGAAGGGCCTGGCAGAGGGAAGCTGCTCATAACATGGCAACTGGAAAGCAGAGACAGAGCTTCTTCACCATGAACAAAATATAAACCTCAAAGGTACATCCCCAGTGACCTACTTCCTCCAGCCACAACCTCCCTTCCTAGAGTAATGACTCAGTTAATCCTTGTCAGTGGATAATCCACTCATAGTGATAGCTTTCATGATCTAATCATTTCACCTTGGAACCTTCTTGCATTGTCTCTCACACATAAGCTTTTGAGGGACACCTCATATCTAAACTATAACACCAAGGTATACAGTTCGGTGGATGTTTATATGTGTGAATCCCTGCCATCCAGATTACAAATGAATTATTCCATAACTTCAGAAAATTCCTCGGCACCCTCTCTGATCAAGCTTCTACCTTTCCTCCAAGGTCAACCACTGTTCTCAACTTTTAGTGCCATAATTTTTTGTTTGATTTTCATGCAAGAAGAATCACACATATGGGGGTAGGAATGATGGTAGAATGAATCCGACATTTTTACCCTATGTGCCTATAGGATTACATGACCTGTGTAAATTTACATCATGTACAACCAGAAGAATGAGAAGTTATACTCCATTTATGTTTGATGTGTCAAAATATATTCTAGTGTCATGTATAACTAATTAGAACAAACTTTAAAAAAATAATCATTTACTATGTATTATTTCTTTAGAATTTTTTTTGGTTCATCATAATATTTGTGAAATTGTACTATACCGTTGCGTATTAGTTGTTTTGTCCTCTTTTATTTCTGATTTTATTCATACAACCTTATTGTATGAATTTAACACTATTAGTTTAGTCATTCTGACATTTAAGGGTTTTTAAATGTTTTCATTTTTATTAGTGCATTATAGTCATACATAATATTGGAGTTCATTTGATATAATTATACATGCATGAAATGAATGTACTTTTCTCTAATGCCTAGTATTTGTTCTTCCTTCCTCCAGGACTTTCTTCCTCCCACGTTTTCTTTTTTCCTCAGTTTGGGATTGTTTTAAACCAGGATTTTATGAATATTCATTTGCCAGTCAGTTTGTGGGACACTGCATTTATTTCTCCAGGGTGCAATGACAAAGTCATAGGGTAAAAGTGTAGTCAACTTTATAAGAAACTGCCAAATACCTTTTAAAGTAGTGGCATTCTTTTACTGTTCTCAAATCAACAATGCATGAGTTCTAGTTGTTCTGAATTTTGCCAATACTTGGTATTGTCAATTTCCCTTTGATGGACAGGATTTAATAAATCTTTAGTGCCAATTTCATTTTAGGCAATAGTACCCATAGACAAAATGGAAAGGAATGCTAAAGGAGCATTTAAAACTTTCTGGTTGAGAAGATGTTACCGTTTTTCTCCTTCAACTTGCTAGACTTTGTTTTAATCAACATTTTCCTCCTTATCTACAAACTCAAAAGCAGCTGTTTGACAAACAACGCTTCTTGCTTTAATTCTAGGGAAAGGCTTTAAGTAACTATTTTTGCTCACAAACCATTAGCATATTTTATTCCTAAATGGATCCATATTTTTCACTGTCCTTTAAAAGCATCCCCCAAACACCCACAATTAAATCTGTTCTATAAATTGTAAGGGACTGGGCTGGGGATGTGGCTCAAGCAGTAGCGCGCTTGCCTGGCATGCGTGTGGCCCGGGTTCTATCCTCAGCACCACATACAAACAAAGATGTTATGTCCGCCGAAAACTAAAAAATAAATATTAAAATTTCTCTCTCAAAAAAAAAAATTGTAAGAGACTAATGTTGCCATAGTAAGTTTCCTAATTAAAATACTCTCCAGTTGATATTTATTGATAGCAAGATTCTGGTTACTAATTCAAAGGGTGTATTTTTCGTTCTGAATATATCACACCAATGGTACTTATTTTAAAATTGTTATTTTGTAGATTGAAAATAATAGCTATCTTCTTTAATGATTTTTAATTTTTGATTTTAAAATAACTTTGGACTTGCATAAAACATTAAAAAATAGAAATAAATTATACTTTCTTTAGTTAGATTCTCTAAATTTTTATTTTATCAGTTATACCTTACTGTTTTTTGACTACCCACATCCTTTTTCTGACATTTCAAAGTAATGTTGCTTTTTTTGACATTTGAAAGTAAAACACAGTATTTCTTTATTCATAAGTACTTGTGTTTCCTAAAACTAGATGTTCTTTTAACCAACCATAGTACAAAGATCAAAATAAATCATTATTATAATAGTATTCCATAACATACTGACCTTATTCAAATATTTCTAATTGTATCAATAATTGCCTTTATTATAAAATAAATAAATGAATTTTCCTTATCCAGGAAACAATCCATAGTAACTTGTAATTATTGTTCCTATCTCTTTCTTTTCCTTTAATGCTGTCTTGTTCTGTGTTTCACTCATCACCTTGCCATTTTGAGGAGTTTGGGTCATTCATTTTGTGGGATGCCTCTCCATTTAGGTTTGTCTGATGCTTCCTCATAATTAAATTTACATCTTGGTTTGTGGAAGCAATTCCCTGGATAGACTGCTGCATCCTTCTCAGCACATCAAATTAGAGACACAAAATGTTTATTTGTCCAAATATTGCTGATGTTAACTTTGATCACTGGTTTAATGTAGTGAAGATAAGATTTCTCTGCACTAAAGTTACTGTTCTCCTCTTTGTAGTTTACTATGTGTCTTGAGACAGTACAAATATCCCTTTGTTCACATCAACAACACCCATTGGTGATATATTCCTGAAACAATTGTTAGCAAATTGATTGCCAAATATTAAATCTCTACATCTATTGTGTCTTCTATTTTGTTACTTGTGATTCTGTTCTAAGAAAAGGATCCTTCTTTCCTACCATATATTTGTTTACTCATTCATTTTATATGGACTGATGGATTCTCATTTTATGCTATGGATGCTATGGATTATTATTTTTTATTATCATTACTTTTTTCAATGGTCAAATTTTCCTACATCCTTAGATAATTTAATTTTTGAAACCATTATGAAATTATATACTTTGTATTAAGCTGTCATCATTAGACTCTGTGTAGCAAGGCTAATTCATCATGATTGAGATCAATATGCAATATGTATAAATAGTATGTATAAATAGAACTTAGATTATATATAATCTATTTAAGTTCTATTTAAATAAATTATTTATTTAAATAAATAAATATATATATATATATATATATATATATATATACACACACACACACACAATTTCTCTATTTAAATAGACTCTATTAGGCAGATCATGCCTTAATATCTTGAATCTGGGAATCTTCAAATTACATGGCAATAGGAACTTGCCAGATAGAATTGTTTACTAGTTAGCTAAATGTATATAAAAGAGATAATTGAAATGGAACAATGCAATCGTGTGGGTACTTCACAGCTGAAATGGTGAAGGCTGAAGATTCAGAGAAGGAGGCCTGAAAAGGAATTGATTTGCCTTGTCAGCTTCGACAATGAAGATGACCACAAGCCAAAGAATGTGGGTGACCCTAAGAAGTCCCGAATAGCCTTCCATTGACAGTCAGCAAGGAAACGGGGACATTGGGACAGAAATGGATTTCTTCCAACACTCTGAAAGGCAAGGCAACAGAGTCTCCTCCAAAGCCACCAGAAAGGACCACAGGCTTGCCACCCACTCAATTTTAACTCAGTGAGACCAGGTCAGATGCTTGACCTACAAAATTGTAAAAGAAAGATCTGGGTGCCATGGTACATGCCCATAATCCCAGAGGCTCAGAAGTATTTTGAGTTCAAAACCAACTTAGCTAGGCCCTGAGCAGCTCCCTGGTACCAAAAAAAAAAAAAAGTAAGGGAATCAGTTTGTCTTACTCTGAGCCAATAAAGTTAATAAGTCTGTGGTGATTTCTTTTCATAGCAATAGAAAGCCAGTACATAGATTATGCATATGTATTTGAGCTGTCATCTACCTACACAAGATTTGTTATATATTTTTTCATTCTTTCTCTTTGTCTCTCATTCTCTGCATCTCTCTAACTCTTTTTTGTTTGTTTGTTTCAGTTTGTTTCTACTATGTCTTGGTTTTTATTTTTTTCTCTCTCCATATAATCTATTCTACTTATGGAGTTTAGTGAGTAACTTAAAGTCTTCCCATACAAGCCAGGAAGATAGGAATATAGTAGCAGAACTTCAGTAAACATGAATTAGTGGCAAGAAATCTTTGAAATTTTGAAAGCTGGATTTCTAATCTTATTTTATTTTGCAATTTGTTTTTGCTGCTTCCTTAGGGGAATCACTTAAAATGGTTTTGACTTGCATATTATGTAAAAAATCTCCAAAGACTTGCTTTGCCAAGCCGAACATAACATGCTGATATTTTTCTCAAAAGACTTTAATATAGCAATCAGTCTTTTTAAAAGTAGCATGTTCCCCACACTGAAAAGCATCATTGAAACTTGTGGTAAATATTATTAAATACGTTGGAACAGGTTTAAAAGCTTAATGAAACATGGGGGTACAAGCCAGTATTTTTATTTCTAGGTGAGATTGGTTGATTGGGTGGGTATCTGTAAATTTGTTATTACCATATTCTGGAAAAGTGGTGGCTAAATTGTATTTTTATAAATAAAAACATGTATTAGAGTCCTGACTGGCATCAGATTATGAAATCATATGGCAAATTGTTAATCATCCATTGATAATGGGTTTGTGTGTGTATTATTTAAAATTGAGCACAAGTGTATTTTTAAAAAAATTAAGTGACATTATTTTCAATGGTTTATTGAAGTATGAAGCAGATGTTAAAAGCAGAGAAAGTTCAAATTTTCTTTATAATGTATGGGAATGTGTTTATTCACAAGTTTTAACTCACAAATGCTGTTTTAAAGATTTCTATACATCTCAAATCACAATGAAAATTAAAATTAAATGAAGGCAATTTATTATTTCCTTTTTTCCCAGTTCTTGACCATTTAGCCATTTTTGTGTATCTGACATCATGAGAATTTATTCACACAAAACAACTTTATGTGTGTAAAGATGATGTTGACACTTCACAATGGCTTGCATGTTTCTTTTCTGTAATTTTTCATCCTTCTATTATTTATTGCACTATAACTTCATATTTAAATTTTTTAAATGAGAAATTTGTGGCTATTGAGTCCCTGAGAAGTTCAAAGTTCAAGGGCACCAAGAGGACTGTTAAACTTGTCAGTAGAAATTTACAAAAAATAAAATGTTCTATACTACTGACAGGAGAATCACAATGAGAACATACAGTCAGGGAAAATAAAAATATCCTTAGGAGATTTCAGTAAAGATGATTCTTCAAGTATATGGAAATTTACCTGGTGAAAAGTGGAAGGGAATAATGGATGGAAACAAAGAGGTACTAAAGTAGACATGAAAGAATGACAATATTACAATTGCAAATAGTTGAGGCTCTTGATCACAGTGTGGAGATGTAGATGTTGTGAAATTGAAGCATTCTTCCTGTCTTTTCTGAACAGTCCATATAGACTCATGCTTCTAGCTCCTTTAAGGCAGTTCAAATTTTCTGTTTAGTATACTTTGCATTTCTTATTGTATATGACTGTGGGAAATGGCATACAATATATTTTAATTTGCTCTGGATAAAACCTGGAACAATAGGTCTTGTCTCATCCTGTGCCTACAGATCAGTTTGAAATTTATGTGAAATGTAAATTGATTCTATAGTCTAGCTATTGTGAATTGAGCTGCTATAAATGTCGATATGGCTGAGTTTTGTAGTTTCCTCATATTTACTGATAAGCCTTCTTATTCTTAAATTTCAAATGTGCTAATATGCTTTTTGAGCAATATATAGCATGTTTTGTTACTGTTGTTTTTTAATCCATTGTGATCATTTTGTTTGGATTATCGAAGTTTTTTTTTTTTTTTTAACTTTGAGATGGAGTCTCATTTAGTTGTTTAGGATCTCACTAAGTTGCTGAAGCTGTCCTGGAACTTTTGATCCTCCTGCCTCACCCTCCAGAGTCTTTGGAGTTACAGGCATGTGCCCCCATGCCCAATTTAATCAAACTACATTGAATGTATATTAGGTTTATAGCTACATCTTATTATTTATCTTTAGTTAATTTCATGTATTTTATAATGTATAAAATGATTTTTCTCTGCCTTGTTGCCTTTTTTTGATTAAAAAATGTTTTCTATTAATTTATTTTTTACATTTTTACCAGGTTATTTTTGTACTGCTGAAATAACAATATGCATTCTTGTTTCATGTAAGTCCATTGGAATTCGTTGCTTTGTCATTTAATAGATATTCTGTGATTTTCGGATACTTGAGCTTCAGTTACTTCATTCCCACATTTTTTATATTCTTTTGAAATATTTTAATATTGCATGTATTTAAAGCCCAAAGGATATTATCACTTTTATTTGTGCAATGGGTAGTCATTCATTCATTCATAATATCAATTGAGGTGATATTAAATACCTCCAGATAGGATTTATGTTTGCCTCTATCAAGCAATTTGGAGAGATGTGTTAAACTTAATCTATTCTGGGATTGGGGAAGTCAACCTGGGCTTAATTCTCATAAGTTTTTTTTTTTTTTTTTTGTGTGTGTGTGTGTGTGTGTGTGACCAAGATTAAAAACTAGTCTTTGTACCTTAAGGGATTTCACCTGAAAGTCTGAGATGACCTGGGCTTTCTTACTCCATGGCAGGCTCTGAGTTCTGAATTCTTCTATCCACTCCTGGGAGAATGCTTGGAGCATTAATTAGCTCCTTAGCCACTTGACCACTATTTTCTTTTTTGGATTCTCTGTCCCTGTCTTCTTGCCTTGCTTGTGGTTTTAGTACCCAGGTGCACAAGAAGATCCTAGATGGTATAATCTTGTTTTCTAGATGACATCAATCTAAACTCAAGGAAATTTTTCTCTTTTGAATTCACCATTTATTACTTTCAAAGTCATCCATCCTCTGGAACATATCTTCATTGAGTTGAGAATTTTTGCAAAAAGGCAAATACAGTCCTAACCAGCAATTTCTACTATATATCTCAAAAAATTATCCTGCCCCTTATTCATAAGTATTAAATTTGGCCATATTTAGAAAGTCATAACATGTGTTCGTATGCTGTAATTGATAGAATCATTCAACAAATCTTGCTTGTTACCATTTCTGTTACAAACTTCTCAACAAAGTCTTGATCTTAAAGATGCACTGGATGATGATGCTGTTTCTATGTGAATAAGCAATCCGGTGTGTGACATTTTGATTTCAGTGTCTTTTTAAAGACTTTAATTTTCTGAGATGGAACAGAATGACATTGACATTACATTTAACTACCTCTATGGATTAATTTAATTAAAATTAAAGTTTAAAGCACTTGAGAAAAGTATGATGTAAAATTTTGGTCTATCAATAAAGATTTGCTGACCTGTACACCTAGAGAGTAAGTTTTCTGAGTATACAGAGTTAACTTGTTCCTAAGTGTCTTTCATGCTAATTATTTTCCATTTGCCTTCCTACATCTCTTCCCAACCTTACTTCTTCCTGTTTTGTGTCCTGTCAAACTGACTCCTACAGTCTTCATTATTTGGTGTTCCTGTCTCCCCACCGGTTCAACCAATGGGACTCTGGAAGGAGATACAAGGAAAATCAAGTTGTCAAAGTATTTCTTATCATGGCTATTCTCTGAATATATTGTGTTTTTCTTTCAATATAGCTTAAAATCCATGTGGAGTATATTATCCTCAATTCTTCCATTTTTCCCTTCATATTTAGGGAAAATAATCATGTCCATGTATTTCTTTGTTCACTTCCTATGCGCTGGTCAAATTCTAATCCACATTCCTTTCTTTGAGGACTCTTCAAAATGTCAGGTGAAGGTGGCACAAGAGGATTCCAGGAAGTAAGAAGATGAAAGGAAAAAGCATTGAGGGTTGAAAGGGATCGACATATCATAAGAAGGAGTGTAAACCCAGTGATGTTGAGCAGTAGAGCCAAGGGGAATAAAGCGCGAGATGTGCTTAAAGGAACTGGCAGAAGGAAAACCATGCAGACCCTGGTAGGTTAAGAAAAAGGGTTTGTATTTATTTTTAAGTGCAATGGAAGGCCACTTTAGGTTACATATGGGTTGGTCAAAAATGACACTGATGAACTTGGCAGACCACTCTACTGAGTACTAGTATTTTTTTTTTTCCAGAAATTACAATGATCTGGAGCATGTTGAGGTAGAAAACAATTGGAAGGAAGCATATTTTGAAGGTGGACTGAAAGAAATTGCAACAAACTCCCAAGACTATTCATTAATTTACTCATTACATAGATATATGCTTATTAAAAGTTCCCTATATGCTAAGCCTTGAATGAAGATATGACAACAGATCTTAACAAATAATTTCAGTCAATTTTATTATTAACGTGTTAAATGCTGTGAAAGAAAAGTAACAGGGGTTTGAGAAACTTTATAACAGGTGTTCCTAACCAGGGTGGATGTTTAGAGATGACCTCATTAATATGATATCTAGGATGAGCCCTGGAGCATATGCATATTTTAGAAAGCAGTAAAGAATATCTAAATTTTGGTACTCCCATAAGCATATCCTGAGACAAGTATTCAAAGTATTTTTGTTGTTGTTGTTGTTGTTGTTTTTTGGGGTAGGGGGCAGATGATGCCTGGAAATACTAAGATAGAACCAAGGAATAGGACCGGAGGGCTAGTAACCAATTCAGACTGTGATATCAAGGATCTACCACTATGTTTAACTGGGACTGAACCCTGTGGGAGAAACATGGAAATTGTGTAGAACACAGGCCTCGAGATGGTACCACCAGGGAGATAGTTGTTACTGGTTGAAGATTGACCCTGGGGTGTTCACTGTCAAAACCACAGGATTAGAGTGGATTTCTTGGTTTTGAGGAAACTTTCAAGTAGAGATGCACATTCTGGCAAATACAAGTCATATCATGTGAACTGACTGAAGACAGAGGAATTTAGGTAAATCATTGACAGCAGCTGCTACCAATGTTGAAACCGAATCACAAGTACAATAACCGCAAAGGCTTTGTTTGGGATTGGGACTAGGTTTGATAGTCGTAGAACAATAATGCTGCATTTTAAAAGGTAAAGGATACAGCCTGAAGAGGATTAGGACAGAAGACTATTTGGAAGCAGAGAATGCATTAAGCTGTAAGTAACACAATTCTACTATCAGTGACCAAATATGGGTTTATTTATTTTTCCGCATAAAGGAAAGTGTGGAGCTAGGGACCATAGAAATTTTCTGGTCATTCCCTAGTGCTATCAAGGACCCAAGCCAAAGTTTCCTTCCTGTTCTTTCCTTCTATGCTGTGCTTGTTAGATTGTTGTGTGGTTAAATTTAAAGGTGTCAATTTGACTGGCTCATATGGTGGCCAGATTTTGGTCAAACTTTATTCTAGCTGTGAGGGTGATTCTGAAAGAGATTAACATTTGAGCTGGTAGACAGATTACCCTCCCTATGTGGGAGAGCTTCATGAATTGATTAAGGCTAGAATAGAACAAAAAAGGCTGAGTCAGAGAGAACTCCTTCTTCCTGAGTACCTTTAGGCTGGGGCATAAATTTATTTTTTCCTTGCATTTGAACTCAAACTCAAACATAGCTGTTCCTGGAATTAAGACCTGTTGGCCCTTAGACTCCATCTAACTCTTGGCTCTCCTGGTTATCAGATATTTAGATTTGAACCACAACTAAATGTTGGCTCTCCTGTGTCTCCAGCTTGACACAGGTCTTAGGATATGTCCCATCCATAATTCCTTTTAATAAATATTTACTTATTAAATATTTATTTCATTCACACATTCTATTTGTTCCTTTCTCTGGATAACTCTGCTACCATTTGTGGCATTCTAACGGGGCACATTGTCATCCCAAACTAAATTATTAAAGGGGACAAGGTGACATAGACTGAGAGAAAGTATTATCAACCACACCTCCTTTAAACATAGCAATGTAAAGCTGTAGATGGAACTAAGATTTCTCTCTCTCTCTCTCTCTCTCTCTTTTCTAACTTCTTAAGAAATGAAGATATTCTGTGGATTGTTCCATTGTTTCTTTCTCTTTCTTGACTGACATCTTACCCCCCTATTGATTCTTCTGACAATGGTTTTCCCACAGCAAACTCTGGAATAGTACCAGGAAATTGTAAGCATCTTGGATGTTCAAGGGTCAATCAGCGCACCTCATTTGCTTCCTACAAAATTCTAATATTTCCACATTGGTCAAATGGCTTTCACTTATTTTACACATCAGGAATAAGAGGTTCAGTGTGGTTGTTGGATAATCTTTGGACTGTGTGACAAGCACTGTCATTCTCAGAAAAAGCATGATACTTCATTATTCTTTCATCTTAGAACACAATGAATTACTTTTCAGCTAATAGGGTTGTTATGGTTTAGGTATGAGGTGTCTTCAAAAGTTCATGTGTGAGATCATGCCATAGTGTTAGAGGTGAAATGATTAAGTTATGAGAACTGTGACCTGATCAATGGATAAATTCACTGATCTGGATTATCTGCGCGGTAACTACAGTCTGGTGTAGCTGGAGGAAGTAAGTCACTGGGGGGTGCCTCTGGGATTTTAATTTTGTCCCTGATGAGCAGCGCTCTCTCTCTCTCTCTCTCTCTCTCTGCTTCCTAGTTGTTATATTCTTATCTGCTTTCCTCCATCATGCCCTTCTGCCATGATGTTCTTTCTCACTTCAGGCTAAGAGGTATGGGATCATCCAACCATGGAATGAACCCAGGAAGCAGGAGCCAAAATATGATTTCCTCCTCTAAGTTGTTCTTGTCAGGTCTTTTGGTCATGTGACAAAAAAGCTAACTAAAATAATAGGTATTTTTAATTTTTTTTTTGTTTTTTTAGATGAACACACAGTATTTTTATTTATTTTTGTGTGGTGCTGAGGATCAAACCCAGTGCCTCACATATGCGAGGTGAGTGCTTTACCACTGAGCTACAGCCCCAGCCCAAAACAATAGGTTTTGATGGAGAATTTCAGAGACAATCCTCACAACATCTCTCTCATTATTGTGTTCCTGGTAGAAGTTTTCTGAATCCGAACACTGAAACTACACACATTGTATTCTTAAACTACATACGTTATCTACATTATATATTACATTATGTGTATGCATTATAGATAGGGTAGTAAAGAGAAGATTATGTAGGAACGAAAACTTTGAAAGCTATGAGCAATTATGATGCTTTTGTGCAGAAATTTATTTGTATCTCAAGAGAAACATCAAATTTATTTTTATTGTTATGTTATTTTGGTTGTCACTATCATTATATTGGATTAATTAATTAGTTTATTTATTCATTGCTATAGATTGACCCCAGGGCCCTCAGGTATGCCAAACATGTGCTTTAACACTGAGCTATATCCCCATCCCCTTCATTATTATTTTAAAACAAAGCAAGTTTATTATTGCCATAAAATGTCCCCAGGGATTCTTAACTAAAATGCTATGTTCCTGTTATCCAAGGTGTGCACTTATATATGTCGGTGTGTGTATGTATTACACACACATTCTTGTGTTTCTTTGGATTATGTCCCTATTGGTTTAGGAAGGATGGGTATGGATATAGGCAGCGTAAGCTTCTATTCAAAATTTACTCTTGAGTGAGAACTTGGTTCCCCAACTTTGTGTTTCCTTTGCTGGTTTCTTAAAGTTGGTGGGAAATTCTAGTCCTGAAACAAATGCTAACATTGATTTCTGTGAGTTATCTAGAACAACTGGGTAAGTCAGAATTAATCAGTCCTCTGTATGAAAAGCTCATCAGAGCAAGAGGAGGAGACACAAGATCCAGCTAAGAGGAAGTTGATTGAATGTTTCCTCTTCAATTTTGGGAGTTTCCAAAGAAATAAGGTTGTGAGCCTATTGGGCCTCATTTTTAATAGAAAGGCAAGACAGAGAGTTATTTTCCACCATCTATAACATATATGCCAAATTTCCCATTGAAGACAACCTTGTATAAGAGAAGACTGTGAGTCATTTTTCTTGTCCAGCCATATTGCTTTTCAACAGTGGTCTACAGCCACCCCACACACCCTGCCACATTTTTTTAAAAAAATGTACCTCATGTTCTGTGCCACTAAGATAATGATAGAGAATAAGCCTAATCAGCCTTGTTTAGAGAGCCTAATTTGTGAAAATTTACGCAAAGACATTATATCAGCTAAGACTCTATACACAAATACATTCCACTCAAATCACAATTTACCTACTATGCTTTTAATGATAGGTATTCTCTGTCTGGTCAAAGTTGATTTTCAAACAGATAAGCTTTAATTTTATGGATTCTCTTAACTAGCTCCACTGGTTACCCTGTTTCCTTTATACTTTGTGCAGCATAATGAGTAACTTGATACCCGCCTCATATTTTATGGGCACATAATTCACCTCAATTCCAGATGCAGGAGAGTTATTCCTGCTTGGCTTCCCAGTATCCCCTCCACAGTCTCAATTATATGATTATTTAACAGCCAGTTGAATTCCCAGACCAAGCCATCAAGGTCTACATCTTTAATTGCCTAACTGTTTGTTCTAACATGTGGCTTTCAAACATCCTGCTGGGTCAAGTTTAATTGAAAAAAGATGGTTTTCCCATCCTTAGAAGACTTTATAGGATAGAGTATGAGCACTGGGTCAATGAGATAACATATTTCTAATGTATTTTAACTTAAATATGTATTTATTATATCTTGTGGGTCTGTATATACAAGTTTGTATTTATTTAAATATATATGCTCATATATATGTGTGTGTATGTATGTGTGTATACACACACACACACACACTTTTTATTGTTAAAAGTATTGAGAATTGAGTCTTCTTTTGTGCCCAAATCTACCTTTTGTTATAACTGAATTGATGAACAGGCAAAATAAATATGGGATGCATTAAAAGATTAACTTAACAGATATAATAGAAAGCTAAGTTGCACCTACTGTTGTTGCACCCAGTATCTTCATAACCTCTTATTAAACATCCAATAATATCAAAGATGGATATTGGCATAATAGATACAAAGCATCAGGGGCTTATGATAAAATGTCTGGATGCTTGATAGGTCAGAAATATCTGTTATTTTTAAAATTTTTTGATTTGGAAAAATAAAATTTAACTGAATCTTTTTTGACTAAGTCTGAGGTTATCTTCCAATGAAGGAGGAAGCAAGTTACACATTGGCATCAGTTTTTCACTACTGTGTATCTACACTGGCTTATAGTGGCCGAGGTGGACAATGTGTGGAGTCCCAGGAAGCATTGGCACTGAGATTTCATCAGCACCTGCCTCAAGAGCACTTCATTTTCAGCAAACACTGCCAGGTAATTGTTTTCCTCTGACTCCTACAGTCCCTCCCTATTATGTGGTGAAACATCAAATCCCAAATAAAAGTCAAGGCTCAAGTACTTTTCAGATGGCATTTTTAAAATGTATCACTAAAGACAAGAGTTTTCTTTTCCTCTGTAATATATCTGGGGTCTCCCTTACCCATTCTTTCCCCTTCAAAACATCAACAATTCTTCCTTTATAATGAAAACTCTTGGAAGAATTTTTTAAAATTGATTAAAAAACATGAAACCAAATATAAGAAAATTAATTAAAAAAACAAAAAAAAATGTACTGGACACGTGAAAAGAAAGCAGGTTGAAAGTATTTTTATGTTGATATCAAAGAATAAGTCAGGTCACAAAATGTCTCTTTTCCAATACTTTATACATGGAATAAAAAGCAATGAAAATTAGCAAAATATCACTACCAAAAATTAAAATGAAATGTGGCACAACCTAATGCTCTAAACTTTAAAGATAAGAAAGGGAGAAAAGTAAAAGACATAAAGGCCCAAATACAGACAGACTGTTAATGTTATGATCAGTGTCATCAAAACCCAGGTTTTAAAGACCTAGTGGCCAGTCTGTGGCACTAATAGGAGTAATGATACCTTTCATGTAGAGCCCACTGAAAGGAGGTGAGGTCACTAGGGATGTGCCACTTAAGAAAATTCGGGTTGTCTGCCCAGTTCCACTCTCTCTTTGCTTCCTAGTTTCCATGAGCCAGACTGTCCCCTTCTGCCATGGGCTCCTGCTATGATGTGCTACCACAGGCCCAAAGCAACAAGACCAAGTTGTCCTGCCCCAGAACCTCTGAAACTGTGAACCAAAGGAAACCTCTCCTCTTTATAATTTGATTTATTTCTGATACTTATTATAGTAACAGAAGGCTGATTAACACACAGACCAACAGGAAGAAATTAAAAAAAAAAAGGAGGACGAAATGGAGGGAAAGTGGAAGGAAAGGGATTCTTGTCAATTTATGCAAAGTTTTATTGAAAAAACTAAAAAAGTAATTGTATTTGTCAGGGTTTTCTAAAGGAACTGAATCAACAGGAAGTATAATTATAAAAAGGGGACTTATTAGGTTGGCTTACATGACCAGAAGCTGGATTGTCCACAATGGATGTCTACTGGCTGGAAGAACCGGTAGCTGTACAGTCTAAAATGCTGAAGCCCCAGAACAAGAAGAAACCAATGGTGCTAGCCTAGTCCAAGATCAAAGGCTTCTGGAGAATCACTGTCAGAGTCTGCTTTGGAAGAGTGAAGAAGTGAGAATCCGATATTCTCAGAGGATCCCAGCAGCAATCGAGAACTGCTTCAAGAAGAATTGAGCTTGCATCTACTGTTGCTTCTTTTTATTCCATCCAAGCCATCATCCTATTGGACAGTGCTGCCCACACTTAGGGAGGGTCTCCATTTCAGTTGGCTATCTCACATGCCAATCATTCCTAAAGGTACCCTCACTGTCACACCCATAAACCTCTTAATCCTCAGCATCTCTTAACCCAATGGAGTTGACAATTCAAATTAACCATTACAGTAATTTATCGAAATGATATTTGTGATATCCTATTTCATAACATTTTAATATATTAATTCATAGTAGAAAGTACTTGAAATAATGCCAACTTTAATATTTATGATCTTTAATTCTGAGTGATGGAAATTTCTCTGTGCAGATATACTTTTATCTTTCTATTAATTTTATTTTTTATCTGAATTACATATCATTTTATAAAAATAATGAAAATCACAGTATTGTAAATAAAATCATATTGATCTGGTAATATTATGGATTTAAAAATTGTTCTGTTCTTATATGTGCCATACTATTTATCTGTTCAGAAAATGTGCAAGTTTGTATATTTGGAAAGTACCTCTTAGATATACAAGAAAAAGCAGTATATATTTTATTTTGTAAATGTTTTAATCTTTATCATAATCTGTTATCTTCTTTTGGTATTATTTTCTTCTCCACCATGATCTCGTACTGCCTTGTGACTCAAGGTCTTTTGCTCATGCTTTCATGGTGGATTAAATGGCACGAGAGAAGCCAGCTTCCATTAAGGAAACACAATGTGGTAGTTCAAATTCATCATATGCATTCTATGTATCAATTTTTCTTTTATTTTTAAATAACAAAAAGTGACATCATTCCATTAGCCTATTTCTCTTTCAAGAGTTAGCACATTTCAATATTATTGTTCTGATGGAGAGATGTAAAATACAAACAGGATTAACTTCCTGATGATTGAATCTCAGTGGTTTACTGATAAAACTGAAATAGAAGGAGAAATTGGGAGTTGGCACAGTGGCTCATGACTATAATCCCAGAAACTCTGGAGGGTAAGGTAGGAGGATCTGGAGTTCAAAACTAGCCTCAGCAGATTAGCAAGGCACTTAGCAACTCAGAGACCTTGTCTCTAAATTAAATACAAAAAAGGACTGGGGATGTGGCTCAGTGGTTAAGCACCCCTGGGTTCAATCCCCAATACAAAAAAATAAATAATAAATATATAAATAAAACTAGAAACTGAAGTTTTGCTTTATTATAATTTTTATGGCAGAAGTAAATATCTAACTGTGTCTTGGTTTTTGGGGGGAAACAGTGATATGTTCCATCTAATATGGTATATCAAAATGAATATGTGACCTAGTTAGGTGGCTATAATGACACTCTTATGAAAGTGCTAGACAACTTCTAAAAAGAATTCCTTGGGAAAAGATAAAATAAAGACTTAAATAATGTCTATCACTTTTTTGTGTGTGTGGAAGAAAAGAATCAGCAGACATTAAACCATTGCAAAATCATTTTCAGGAAGGTTCCAAAAACATAAAAAGGGAGGTTTAACCCTGGGGCTGACCAGACAGACTTCCTTTGCAACCTTGAACAAATGCTGTTGTCCTTAACTTTATTTCCCCAGTTTTAAAAATGAGATAGATCGGATTTTGTTTCCTCTAAAGTCCTTGAAGTGATTAATTGCTGAAAGATTTCTAAAGGCCTTTGAAAACTAAAGGACTGAAATATAATATTATACTGTTTTCTGCCTTGATCTGTTAATTTCTCAGTAACCCAGTTTCCATTTCACTACCCATTTTTAACCTACTAATTATTTTTCTTGAGATATGTTTCCCTGAGAAAGGGATGGACTAAGCCACTGATCAGTATTTTGGATGGGATCATAAATTTCAGATTATTTCTAAAATATGATGGTGACTTTTATCTCTTTTTCCATTTTTCTTTTTAAAAAGATCTTTATTTTTTCTTCTTACCTTCTTAATGAAATATTTCACAGGAAAATACAAGAGGACAATGTACAACTTCTTGTGCATATACCATGACATAGTTGTCATAAGAGATAATGTTCAGGTGGATTTTTCCAGTTGTATTTTTAATAGAAATAAGATATTACATATAGATGAAGCTGAAAACAGGCCTCTTTGTAACTCTGCTGTTTTTCTCCATTAGCCAACCACTGTCTTCAAAATATATACATTCCCCAATCAAGTTTTGAATGTGGTGTGAAGTCTTGGGAATTTTAATTATACATAAAATATATGGCACAATATAGCATCATCTTCAACTTGATTTTTTAAAATTTATTTTTGGTTTTTGTACCAGGGATTAAACCCAGGAGAATTTAATCACAGATCCACTTCCCCAGCCCTTTTTAAAATTTTGAGACAGAGTCTCACTAAGTTAATGAGGCTGGCCTTGAATCACGATCCTCCTGTCTGAACATTCTGAGATGCTGGAATTACAGGTGTGTGCCACTGCAGCTAGCTTCAAATGGTTTTTAATTCAAGAATAATATGTTTCAAAATTTATCCAACTTGATACCAATGAACTCAGTTCACTTGAAGTGCATACCTAGTATTCCATTAAATCAGATCTCAATCAATCTTCCCCCTTTTGATGGATATTTATGTTTTTAACTATTAAAAACTATTAATTTAACTATTAAAAACAAACATTGCAATGAATGATCGTTGTAAACATCTAAGTTTCCCAATGTGTACTTTTGCAGAACGTTTTGAGTCACAGATAATATATATTCCACCACTTCAAATTGTTCTCTAGATTGGTTATCAACCCACTATCAGATTATGGGATTCATTGTGACCTCATACTCCTTAATTCCTGAGATTGTCAGGTTTTGAAGTCTTATTTCATCTAGTAGGTAAATATTAATGCTTTTTTACGTTTCATGTATGTTTGTGATAAAATTTGCGTATAATAAATATCATCCTTTTGAATATACAGTTTGATGAATTTTGAAAAATGCACACACTTGCATGATGACAAAGATAATCATGATATAGAACATTTCCCTTGTGCCTCTTCATAGCCAAATCTTCTGTGTACCTCAAGCCTTATCAGTTTTTGTCATTTTAAAAAATATATTTAAAACCTTACTGAATAGACTCTTGTGTATTTGTCAAATGTCTTTTTTCCATATGCACCATGAGTTTTCTGTTCATGTCATGCATCAGCATGGAACCCATTTGGATATAAATACAGTCACTCGCTGTGTAATAACATTTGGTCAATAAGAGATCTCATATATGATAGTGATCCCATGAGATGATTTTACCTAGTGGCCTCATAACCATTTTAATTCACAAGCATACATTCTCTGATGTTCACATAACGAAATCATTTAACAATGCATTTCTCAGAATGTATTCTTGTCATTAAGCAGTGCATGACTAATTGAAATGCTTACATATCATGGTTTAAATTAAAATAGATTTAACTTTCTGAGCTAGCCAGCCTGTGATTGGCAGTGAGTCAAAGATATTATCAAACATTCATCATGTTTTTTCCCCTTATTCTTTAGCTATTTTTTGAATCCTCACAAATATTGCTATATGGATGCAAGATGGCTGATGCCTATTCAGGCATAATGTCTGCATTCAAGATAGAAAGAAATGAAATGAGAAAGAATGGAATGCAACCATCTATTTTGTGAAGAAAATGACTAGAAAAAAGAAAAAAAACATCAGCAGGCACCCACTTAAGTCTTCTTGGTGAGAATTAGTTTGTGTATTTGAGCAGGTGGTAGAACATCTCCTTGTATTGATAGGAAAAGAAATAAATATATTGATTAATGTGGAGAAATAAATATGATATAGCACTGAATGCAATAAGATCTTTTTTTATATTTTGATCAAATTCTATATTTTTCCCATGTTCGAAAATGTAAAAGTCTTCCATATTTTATTACATGTATTCTTACACACTTTATTTTTTCTATTATAATGATTTTTTAATGATTGCATTTTATAATTAATATTTATGTTTGTTGAACTCGAAAATTGTACTAAATTTTCTATGAAATTTTTTTTATGTAGATAAACACTCAATGTAATAAAATATAGTAAAAATTTATATTCTTCTCTAATTCCCAGTCTTCCTTTTTTCTTTCTTCTTGCTATGTTTCCTTCCTTCACTTTTCTGTTGTGACAGTTGCTAAGGTTTACAGTACAATGTTGAATGCAAGTAATGATAATGGCCAAATCTCTCCTGTTTTTATTTTAAAGGAAACAATTCTAAAATTATACAAAGTTTGACATTTGCTATATGGTTTAAATATAAGCTATTTAACTTGTATTTCTATTTGCTAATAGTTTTTGTCACACATGGGAATTAAAATCTATCAAATCATTTTTGGTTTTCATTAAATTAAACATATGAATTTCCATCTTCATTCAGCCAAAGGAGAATTACATCAATACATTTTTTTCCTACTGCTAAACTATATTTGCATTCCTCATTAATCTTTTTGTGATAGTTATTTATCAATAGTTCAAATATTGTCTAATGCAGTCTGTTAACATTTTAATAGTTTGGCACTTTGGTTCATAAGTAATTGATCCAGTCTGTCAGAACTTCTTTTTAATTCTTTATACCACTCAAATATTTATTTATTTTCCCCAATTTTCCCTAGCAATGATATATGTAGGATTATTTTATGATATATATTTGTAATTTTGTTGAATCTTTTATTAGCTGCTTTTTTCCACATTAGCTTGATTTTTATTTTCAATGACTTAAAGTTTTCAGGGGAAAAGTTACTTTAATGGAAAATTATACATTGTCTAGACTCTACATATACCACCTCCAAAACCTCTGACTCAGATTCTATGGAAGTTATTTTTCAGCTCCATGAATGGTAGATGATTGGTAACACACCCCAAATAACTCTATTTATTGACATGTGAATTATGTCTTGTTTGTTATTCAATTAACTTTTCTTCCCTTTTTATATACTTATTTAAATACATCCTACATATAAATATGTTTTTTGTATTCATTAAAAAAGTTTCTATAGCATCTGTTTCTCTAATTCAATAAACTCTTTGGCATACATTTTTCTGCATATCTGTATCAGAGTCATGATTACCATATTTTGGAACATTATAACTTAACAGTTTTTATTGTAAGAAACTGTGTTTAATCAAATTGTGTTTAAAATCAATTCTGTTTCCTCCCTATATTATTCTGGGTTTCCTTGTTCATTAATATTATAGTTGAGATGTGAAATGTCAAAGAACTTATGTGTTGAAACTTTGGTTTCCAGCAGGTGGCGCTGTTGAGAGGTGGTGGAAATTTTAGGAGGTGGGTCTTAGTTGGAAGAACTGGGTCACTAGGGCCATGCCTCTGCAGAATATATTTTGTCCCTGGCCCCTCCCGCTCTTCCTCTCCCTCTCTCTGCTTTTACTCTGCCATTGGGGAGCATTTTATTCCGCACATGCTCCCCACAATGACCTTGGCCTCCCCATAGGTCCAGAAGCAATGGAGCCAGGTGACCAAGGATTGAAAACTCTGCAACTGTGAACCAAAATAAATCTTTTCTCCTCTAAGTTGATTTTCTCAGGTATTTTGTCATAGGCATGAAGTGGTAACCAATACAACTATGCTCTTTGTTTTCTATTTTATTTTAATTGTTTTTATTCCTATGGACTTATTTTTTATAGTATTTGCAGTGCTATGTTTCCAGTTTGATATATCTCTGCCTTTCCTCTAGGGAATATGGTTCCTTGTATGGTTTGGAGCTTCTCATGTATTATTGCTTCATTGTGCACAGTTTGTTTTTACTGTGGAATTTCTATCTACCATGGACTAGAAAGATCTCTATAGGATAATTTTTTGTATGTATTTGGTAGGGAGGGCCTGGTTACTTTTTCTGGTTATGAACAATTTTCAATGCTTAAGCCCTGGCTTGTTGTTCTTAAATGTGACTATGGTACTGATTTAAGGTTTCCATTTCTCACAGGGTAACATTCTACTTCTAGGTTGTTTGCATGTTTTCATACTATTTTTCAGGTGTGTCAGTCAGGGTTTATTTTAAAGTCCAGGAAAGAGTTTAAGATAGTGAATTAGGACAGAAGAATTGAAGAAGTAGATTCTGGAAATAGCCTCAGATTAACTAAGTCTTACCACCCTGGAGATGCCATCAGTGCTACTGAGGAATCGAGAAGACATCTCTGCGTCCTCTGCCACTGTCTCTTATTCATCTGTTCCCAGTAAACTACTGGACAGGCACTGGACCACTACTGCAGAACACCCACAGTCCCCCAGTCTTGCTTATAGAAATGATTGATAACTGACTCTCATTCTCTTCTACCATTCAACCTCTTGTGAGTGTAATGTTTGAAAGATTCTCTTTCAGATCCCTATATGCATAGAAGTCTGGAAAATGTAGTTGGTTTTTTGTTGTTATTGTTTCCAGTTTTTCTGTTTTGATTTGCTTTCATCATCTCCAATTATAGTGAGAGTGTAAAACAGCAATTCAATCAATGGTGGCCACACCTAGACCAACAGGAGGGGTCTCTTCCAAGGAACTGGTGCTAGTTATCCACTTACCAGACATCCAGTGGGTAAATGTCATTTGGATCCTCCAGGAAACAGATAATAAGTTGGAGCTAGAATAAAATAGATTTATTGGGGAATAAGACTTGTAAATAGAAAAGAAACTAATTGGGAGACAGAGTCATGGAATTTCAATACAGATCTAACAAAATCTCTGCTAAACCAACAGGAAGCTCTAGGATAAAGATGGCCCATAAGAGAATGTCTGCATTGAATAGAAATGGCTAGACCCTTATCCCAAAGGCTGACTCAGTCATTGGCTGGCTATAAACCCATAAGCTATAAAGCGAGGGGAAACTAACTGGTTGAGTCAGTAGACGGCTATCAGCTGGTGACCCTCTTTATAGCTGTGCAATCAGCTATTTGAGGGGCTGTTTTGGTAGTGCATCTTTGTATCTGGTAATGGTCACTTCCATCATTGGGTTTGTTCAAAAAACCTTGTTCACACTCACCAGGGCCTAAATCTATTCTAATGTGCCAATCTAGTTTATATCCCTGGTTCTGTCTTAATTCTAGGCACAATAAATTGTTTCTTCTTTCTTTCCAAACATTAATGGAGGAACACCAGTGTCTCGTCTTGTTAGTTTGCATTTTTGCTTGATTTGGTGTTATTTGCCTCTCAATATATTACTTCAGAGAGTTTAACTGGCATCAATTAGCATATTAGGAAGAATTATGATAATATCACTGAGACAATAAGTGAAAGTGATTTCCTAGTTGCTGCAAATTTACTTGTAAATCTCCAAGATTGTTTTGAGTAATGGTTAAATATTACTCTGTTTCTAGCTGAGCCAGCTAATGAACAATTTTCATTGACAATATTAATGATCGCTGAAGTAGGAGATGGAGGCTAATAAAAATGGAAAAGAGATCATTTCTATATTCAAGATACTCTGAGCTTAGTTAGGAAAGGGTGCAAGGAACAGTCAAGAAACGGTGTCATGTGAAAATATGTAGCTTAAATACTTTCTGCTCAAGGTATTGATAATGGACGACCAGAATCAGTCTTACCATGAGCTCATAAGAGATTCAGATTCTCACAGTCACTGCAAACCTCCTGAATCATGATTTGCACTTTAGTAAGGTATTCAGGAGATCTATGTGCACTTTATGGTTTGAAAAGCACTGACCCAGAAATACCGTAACTGATAGGCTTTGAAGAATGAAGCTGAATAGCAGTGGAGGGGTAGAGAGCCTTAAGGGTTACATGACATGTTACCTCCTAGTAGAAAAAAATCTTCAATAAGTAGACTTACAAGGAAAGGGCTTAAGTTTTGTGGAACAAAGTGTGGTGATCCAATTGCAGAATCTGCCAAGGAAATCTCCAGTATAAACCCAAGAATGCACTGTGTTATTTTTATTAGTACAGTTTTATGACATATCTAATAAAAGATGACTTGATATCAACATGGATGTTGAGTGTTCTACACTACAGGAATTTTGATAAGACACATAACGTACTTTTGATAATTTATTAACTACAACTAACATGGTCCAAGTTTATAATGAATTTCATTATGAAATAAATTTTTCTATTGCATGGCACTTAGTGACTTGGTTTTATTTTTCAAGCCTGGCTTCAATATGTTCTGTTACATGCTTTCTTCTAGAAGGAAGAGACTGATGTTTTTATAAACACTTCTATCCATAAGCATTTTGTATGTACTTTACATCTGTCTTCCACCCTCTTCTGTGAAGTTAACACTAACTCTCTAATGCAGACCCACATGTTCTGAAATGTGACTTTTGTTATCAGTTAAAATATTCTCTTTAACTCCTGCCCACAAGAAAATTGTATATTTTTATGAAATGTTTCCATTTTCAAAAAATTTTTGCCGATATGTGGTATAATTTCAAAGGGTCTGGCTATAGCTGCCATCCTGGTATTTCTAATTCCAGAGCAGATAGAGGTGACAATCAAACCATGAACTCATTATGTCAATTTGAAGTCCTGGTATAATGGAGAGGAGCAAAGCACTTCTAGATATGACTTCGAGGTAATTTTAAAAAATTATCTCTAGGAATTCTTATTCTTATAACTTGAGTTAGAAGACACAGTAGCAGTGCCTGAGTTGGAAGCATGAAGAGGAATCTCATAAAGAGTGTAGTTTCTGCTCAATGTGTTAGGGATGGGGATATTTGCTAAATTCCAGTTTTTTTTTTTTTAATGTGCTTCCCACTTGACTTCTCGTGTTTCCTACCTCTTGGGCAACTTAAGATATTCAGCAATACTGAAGAAAAGATAAGCAGTAGTTCCATGGTTTGAATGTTTCCCTCTAGAATCCAGGTGTGGAAGATGTGATACTACTAAGAGGCAGGGCTGCTAAGGGGTGAATAGGTCGTAAGGGCTGCTCCCTTGTGAAAGGGATTCGAACCCTTATGTTAGAGGTTTCATACTTGCCCTTCAGCCTTCCACCATGTGTGGATGCTGTTCCTTCCCTTGGAGAGATGCAGCTCCAGGGCCCCATTCTAGAGGCAGAGAGCAGAGCTTGCCAGACAACAAACCAGCTGGCACCTTGACCTTGCACTTCCCAAACCCCAGAACTGTGAGAAGACTAATTTTCACCCTTTATAAAGTATTCAGTATTGGGTCTTCTGTCATGTGGCATATTTTCAAATATTTCCTGATGAACAGGTTGAAAAATTACCTGAAACTTCTCTATTATTTTAATATGTCCATGAAGTATCCCAGTAACTTACACTGAGTGAACTTTGTGTATTTATTATCCTTGCTATATATGGAATTGCAGAATTTCTTTAAATGGGAGGTAGTGTTAAGAGCATAGTTATTATTATAATTTTGTGAATAGGAAATTTTCAATAGTTCCATAGGTCCTCATAAATTGTCCAAATTTATCTTGGGTTATCATTTCTCACAAAATTAAAAAAAAAGGAAATTTGTCTTTAGGAAAAATAATGGTTTTAAATTATTCTTCAATATTTGCAAGGTCTAGTTGCAAGTATTTGTCTCCTATAAGTAGCTATCTTCTGCATGTGTAAGGTGTGTATATGTATGTGTGTGTTGAGTATGTATGTATGTTTCTATAAATGCCTGCACATACCTTCATTGGGAATTATCCTTTTACTCAGTTTATTGAGTTTTTATAAACCTTTGGGTTTTTTGCAAGGTCCCACCACTCTATTAGGTTTCATGTTGAAAGAATTGATGCCTTAAAAACTGATGTTCATGACTAGGGACTTGACATTGTCTGGTTATGCTGCCTTGTCATGGATAATTATGGTCAATGGGCTAACCCATATAACTCTAGTCTTTATGCAAAGTAATTGACATTCATGCAAAATAATTAAATGTTTTATGTTGGTCCTTACCACTTCTTCCATTTAGTTTCCCTGGCTGTTTTTATCACCTCTGTCAGCTGTTTGGAGATACACAGATGCAGTGGCTTAGTTCTAGAACATTAGAGATAAGGTGTCATGTAAGCCAGTAAACAAAAAGGGAAAAAGTTATTTGTTCAAGGAAAGTTAAACTACTGAGAACATAAGAATAGAAGTCAACTAGTCAGGAGAAGTTATTATACTGCTTTTGAAAATTTACTTGAAAGTCATAGAAAAAAAATTTTTTTAGAAATTAGAACATTTTTAAAAAGCAATTGCTTTAATCTGAACTTTAGTTAGAGGCATTGAGTTGCTTCTCTTTTTATTGTAGGAATCGAAACTTAATCTTTAAAAAATTGAATCAAGTTGTTTAGATTTTCAAATAATTGTATAAACGAATTTATCGCAACAGAGATCTTTATGTGTTTTGTATAGTGAACCTGTTATGGTAACTATCTTTGCTTTCCTATTTCTCATTCACTATATGAAGGGAAACTTTGAAGGGAAACTTTTACTGTCTAATAGTGCAGCACATAGATAAATGAACTAAGAGACACAGAAAAGGCAGGAATTCTGACCAAACCATGATCAGTATAGGTTTTTCCTCCTCACTTTTCTCCTTTGCCAATTACATACATATTTGTCAATATATTGATTGAAACTTGTTATTTCTATTTGGAGGAATTCTTTTCCTTTTTCTCCCCTCGGTTGAGTGAACTGGCACTTCTTTGAGCAGGGGGCTGTTTCTGTGTTGTGATGATTGGCAGGCAGAGTATACTTTTTTTTTTTCTATTTTTAACTGAGGTGATGGGTTCCAGAATTATTTTCTTATTGTGATATCCTCCTAGCATCCCTATCTTCAAATCTCTGTCTCGGATGTTCTTTTTTAGAAGGGCAGTAGGAAATCACACACTGAGTTAATTCTAAGGTTGGGGATGGGACCTCAGAAAAGATACCATGCAGTTGTTTTGAGTATGAAAGGTTTTAAATTAATAGAACAGGAGGGAAGAACTGAAGTCAGTTTGAGAGCAAAGGTCTAGATTCTTACTCTAGTCTAAACACAGTATTGCTGCCAAACCTTTGTAAGCATTCAACATGAAGCATAGTCTGTTTATCAAAATGGGGGGGGGGGGAGCTGCATAGCTTTCTCTCTTAAATTTCTCATTGTTAAGGTAGGATAAATATGACTCATCTCATAAGTGTCTGTAGGAAGCAGGAGGCAGAGAAGTAAGTAGACTGAAAATGGAAATAGTTCTTAAAGAAAATTCAGAGCCAATGGAAGCTACATTAGTTGAAAACTTAAACTGCACTTCTTTACCAAAATTGAAGCATGTTTAAATATTAAACTATGTTTTTATTCTTGGGAAATTTTATTTTTGCTCAGCCAAATCCTCACATAGTTGCTTATTCTCCTCTTTTCTAGAATGTTTGTATATATGAATTTACTTAATTTTATAGTAAGCAAAATGCCTGGTTAACCAAAGCTACTGATCCAAGAGGAAGCATTCCTGCAAAAAGCATCTCTAGCATGAGCTAGAAAGAGAGAAAATGAGCAAAACCTCAGACTGGCCAAGCAATTTTGTTGTTGTTGTTCATTACTGCTGGAAGCAATGTATGTGCAAGGTTTAAAGTTTAGAGCAGTCCCCGTCTCCTCATCCATTCGTAAAGCTGTGAGGTTGACAAATGTGTTATTCTTCAGCGTTTACGTGTGTCAGTCCCAGAGATGAGATCAGGTACCAAGAACTTCCAACAATGCAACATAAAATATGCAGTTGTTAATATTTTAAATTGCTTCTCCCCAGTATAATAGCTACTTACTTCCTGCTCAATCTTTTACAGTCAAGGGCATTGTAAAAGATTATAGAGGTTGAAACAGTTGTGAAAGGCTATTTCTCAAGTCATAAGTAATGACAGATTTTTTTTTAGAAGAGGTGAATTGAGTTATCCCAACATAAATTGGAAAGAAATAATTTTATTATCAACTTCATTTTAAATTTTTAATTATTTAATTTTAAAATATAAATAATATACCATGCTATTGTGAAATATAAACACATGCCACATTACTATGTTAAACTCTGTTAAGTAACCATTTCTGGTGCATTAAATACACTCAAATTATTGTGTGAGCATCACCACCATCTCCAGGATACTTTCCATCATCCCCAACTAAAACTCTGCACCCATTAAATGACACCTCCCTATTGTCCCCTTCCTCCAGCCCCTTTCCACTCTCCGTCCCTGTGAATTTGACCATTGATGGTAATTCATGTAAGTGGGCTCATACGATGTTGGTCCTTTGGTGCCTGGTTTATTTCACTCAGCATAAGTCTTTAAGGTTCATCCATATTGTAGCATGGGTCAGAATTGCCTTCTTTTTTAAGGCTAAGTAATATTCTATTGTGTGTATATGCCATGTTTTGTTCATTCATTCATCTGTTTATGGGCCCATGTCTTGATTATTGTGAATAATGCTTATCAGTTTCACTTTGAAAGTAAAGAGGCACATCATAGGGTTTCATGGTGGATTAGGGGACAGCAAATTCCATTGAGGTTGGGAGCTCCAGACACAATGGAATAAAGCCAGATGTTTCGGTTTTTTTTTTTTTTTCGTGTGTGTCCATGAAATATTCCTGGAAATCTTTGCATCATGCAGAATATCCAGTTTCTCAGGTGATTATCTTACAATTTCTTTTTTATCATCATTAAAAAATATTAAAAGAGACCAAATAAGAGAGTTCTATATAGGTGCAGCTTCTGATTTTAGATAGCACAACTCTTTTATCTATCATTCTATAGTCTGCAGTGGGAACACAGAGTTTTCCATGGTTTTCCCCATAAGGCAAAGCCAAGTCTTAATTGGGCATGGTTCACCCATCTACTATCTGTCTATCTGTAGGTGAAAGGTGACGGCCTTATCTTCTGGAATGGAGAGATATGTGTTCCATTCACCTGTGATTTTTATGGGGTGGTATTCTGATCCAGGGATTTGGGGTCTTATGAGGGATTCCTCAATGGGATACCTTTTACTTGCTTGAGTCGGATTAGTCTTTGAGGTAAGGTGCTATTCTCCAATATCTAGTCAAAGCCACAGTAAAATTGGCAAGCCTCAGTAGGGCAGGAAGGCTAGCATCCCAGATCCAAGGGAGGTCATCTGGTCCAAAATGCACTTCAGTCATGTTTATGTTTCAGATCAAGTGCTTACAACACTATCGATGACCTTTCGACCTCCACTTCCTTGTGCTCCTGCTTCCAGGAGAAAGTGACCCTTCATTCCCGTCTTGACATTATTAGCACTCAGAGTGAACCAGGACTTTGGTCCCACCTTACCTCTGGTATCAACATCCTGTTACGTTCATATCGAGAGGATCTCTTGGAAGAGAAAGCGATCCAGACACAGTTCATCTTGAGAACAAATGGAATCCTAATTCTTCCCCCTCCCTCTGTTTTTTTCTTTCTGTCCCCTCTTTTTCCCTTCCTTTCTTTCCTGGTCCCTCTCTCCTTCCCTTTCCACCGTCTATCCTGTGTCTTCCCTCCCCTTTTCTTTCATTTCTGTTCCCTTCCCTCTCTCCCTGTTTTCTTTCTTTTCAAATTCCTAGTTTATAAATTGGAAATTCAAGACAATGCCATTCTATAATTCAAAGTTTAAAGGAGCATATTTTTTCCACGTTTAGAATGGCAATTGATGATTTTATAGCACAATGAACAAAAAACGCATCCTTCCTGATTTCTCTCATGTGGCCAGAGGTAAAACATTCTCTGTGGAGCAATGGGGTGATCTATGGTGGGTCTTTTTAAGGAATGTTTGAAATCAAATTCTGCTCTCCAGTAGTATCCCCTCCCTGCATTTTCAATATTTTCAGGAAGAGAAAAAATGCCTATTATTATTATTATTATTATTATTATTATTGTACCTGGGATTGAATCCAGGGGCTTTAACAACTGAATTATACCCCCAACCCTCCTCACCCCGTCCCCTTTGTTAAAAATTTGGGACAGGGTCTCACTAAGTTGCTTAGGGCTTCACTAAATTGCTGAGGCTGGCCTCAAACTTGCAATTCTCCTGCTTCAGCCCCCTGAGTGGCTGGGATCACAGGCATGCACCATGGCGCCCACCAAAGCATTTCCTCTTGAAGTTCCTGGGTATGTCAGGTCCTATGGCAACTTCAGGAGCCTTTATATCTGACATATCCTGCTCCTGGAATGTTCTCTTTCTTACCTCTACATGGCTAATATCTACTATCCTTTCAGATCATCTTAAAAAAAAATGTGGTCTTTGCAAATTCTAACTTCAAATGCCATTTTCCACACAAAGTTTCTCTAATTTCCTTCAAGACAGTGCCAAGTGGAGCTTTCTTCTCATGATTTAGATGTGATTTGTCACCAAAGGGTCCATGTGTTGCCAGGTAATGGAACCATCAGGAGATGAGTCATAGTGGGAGGTCCTAGGTCAATGGGGGGGGTGAGCCTCAAAGATGTTGTTTGACCCTGCTTTGTTCCTATAAGAGGATTTTTATAAAAGCTGTGCCTGGCCCCATTCTATGTCTCCCTGATTTCCTGCATCCTGATGTGATCATTTGCCCCTGCATGTGTTCCTACCCTTAGAATTGGTCAAGATGTGACACAGCTGAGAAAACCCTCACCAGAACTCCACTAATGCAGTTCCCTGCTCTTTAACCTCCAAAACTATGAGCTAAGTAACTTTTTCCTTTATAAAGTTGCCTCTTTCTAGAAATTTGTTATAGCAATGAAAAGCTGACTAATCCATATGCTTTGCCCTTCCTCCTCTGAATATGGTAATTGTATATTTACTTGACCTTTTGTCATTAGGCTACAGACTTCTTTGAGGCAGAGGTTGTGTGTTATTTTCCATACTGAGTGTATCCTCCATACAGAGCAGGGTGCCTAGCATATGAGAGGTGATAAACAAATATGTACTGAATAACTCAGGAAGAAAAGCAATTGTATACATCAAAAAAGGGATCTGACATTTACCCCCATCATGCAAAGCAACGGAACATCGCTCCACCAAGGGTGTGCTACCTTACAAACAAAACCTCTCATCCTGAAAATCGTTGAAAGAATTATCTTTGTACAAATGGGAAAACTGAGAGTAAAGAAGGCAAACCATTACTGATCAAAAGCAAGGTGCTGGCATCTGATAGGAACGTCTTGCTGCATCATACAATGGTGGAGAGCACCATGTGGTAAAATAACCCACAAGCCCATGAGAGAAACAAGGATGAGCAAGATCTGGGTGCAGTGATGTGCAGCTGTAATCACAGCAGCTTGGGAGGCTGAGGCAGGAGAATCACAAGTTCAAAGCCAGCCTCAGCATCTTGGCAAGGCCGTGAACAACTTAGTGAGACCCTGTCTCAAAAAATAAAAAGGGCTGAGAATGTGGCTCAGTGGTTAAACACCCCTGGGTTTAGGCCCTGGCACCCCCCAAAAAAATGAATGAATGAATGAATGAATAAACAAATAAATAAATAAAACGAAAGAGTAAGGTAGTATGGAAAGAGGAGAGAAACCATCAGAACTTATCGCTAATGCATAACTTAACACAGCTGAGAATATCCTCACCAGAAGGATGATGCACTGATTTATGGGCACTTGCTAAGGGTTTGGCTGAATGGTTATTTTGAAGGGATAAGTGTGAAATATGTAGAGGAGAAGTATGTTAATAAACTCCTCAGCATGCATATAAACTCTTGTTTTCAGTGTTTTATGGTCCTGTGATTTTTCAAAAAAAAAAAATTAATGCACAAAGCTCCTCCCTCAGGACTTAATAACTCTTAGGGTTTGACCCTGCAATACTATTCCAGCAGCAATAAAGTTTCAAAATAAATTTGGGGGGAATATTCAAAATATAGCACTGAAAATCAGACAATTTTTACTTGTGAGGGTTGTCAAATTACAATGAAATTGTGTTACAATTATATTATGACAATTCAGTCTTCCTCACTCTCATTTTAAAGGTCATTAACTGGGAGAAAAGGGGACTTTATTTTTGATTTTAAAAAAAGTTGTTTTATTGACTCTTTTTTGTTTGGAATGGGAGACATTTGTTTGGACCTAAGGGAAACTGGCAGTCTTGAACGCAACTCACTGGGAGGCTCTCTTTGGGTGGAAATGGTTTGTCATCTGGTATTTCAGGAGGCAGGCTTTCCTCAACCTGAAAACACGGTTATATTCTCAGTTGAGTTACATCCTTTGCAAAGTAATGGCCATTCTCCTCAGGATCCATCACAACCATCTCTATAGTCACAAGACCCAGAACTAGGATCCGGTCTCAATATGCTCCAGGATGATAGATACTATAAACCAGGATGGAATAGCAAGATTTTGATAATATTTATTGCCAGAAACCTGAGAAACATGGGTAGGAAATGTTCTAAAGGCATTAGCTCATAAAGGAAAGAATATAATATTAGGTTGGGTGAAATCAATGATGTTGGTATACAGCACTATTCAGAGATGATTCTGAAGGACAGTGTAAAGGCAGTTCCATACAGAGGGCAGGACTTCATATAGTATCACATTATCCATTGCATCTGGAGGGAGAAGGAGCGAGAGTGCAGATCTACACTGATTTATGGGCACTTGCTATTGGTTTGGCTGAAAGGTTACATTGAAAGTATAAGTTTGTAATATCTAGGGAAGAAGTGTGGTGCCTGAATTCTCAACGTGCATACAGACCCACCCACTTAGGTGTTCTGCAGGTCTCTGCTTCACCTGTACCTCCTTTTCTAAGGAATCTCTGCCTGCATGCCCCCACTACTAGTTCTTTTTTCTTAACATGACAGTAGAGTATATTTTGAAATGTTACACATACGTAGGATAAGTATAACTTGTTCCAGATAGGATCCCATTATTGTAGTTGTACATGCTGTGGAGCTATGTTTGTCATGTATTTGTGTATGAGGATAGGGAAGATATGTCTCATTCATTCTACTGTCTTTCCTATTACCACTCCTCTCCCTTCCCTTCGTTCCCCTTTGTCTATTTCAATTAACTTTTATTCTTTCTCTCCCTTTTTGTGGATTGGCATCCATATATCAGAGAAGACATTCTGTCTTTGGTTTTGTGGGACTGGCTTATTTCACTTAGCATGTATTCGCCAGTTCCATCAATTTACTGACAAATGCCATGATTTCATTCTTCTTTAAGGCTAAGTAATATTCCATTGTGTATATACACTATATTTTTTTTTTGTCCATTCATTTGCTGAAGGGCACCTAGGTTGGTTCCATATCTTGGCTATTGTGAATTGAGCTGCTATAAACATTGAAGTGGCTGTGTCACTGTAGTGTGCTGATTTAAAATCCTTTGGGTATAAACCAAGGAGTAGGATAACTGGGTCAAATGGTGGTTCCATTCTAAGTTTTCTAAGGAATCTTCATACTGCTATCCATAGTGGTTGCACTAATTTGCAGACCTCTATATATAAGTAAACTTATTTCCCCACATTCTTGTCAACATTTTTTATTGATTATATTCTTGATAATTGCCATTCTGACTGGAGTGAGATGCAATCTCAATGTAATTTTGTATTTCTCTAATTGCTAGAGATGTTGAGCATTTTTCCATACATTTGTTGACTATTTGTGTTTCTGCTTCTGTGAAGTTTCTGTTCATTTCATTAGCCCATTTATTGATGGGGTTATTTGGGTTTTTTTTTTTTGGTGTTTTTTGAGTTCTTTGTCTATCCTGGAGATTAATGCTCTATTTGAGGAACAGGTAGCAAAGATTTTCTACCATTCTGTAGCCTCTCTGTTCAAGTTCTTAGTGTTCCTTTTGTGTGAAGAAGTTTTTTAGTTTGATACCAATTCATTTACTGTGTTTTGATTTTACTTCTTGTGTTTAGGAGTCTTGTTGAGGAAGTTGGTTCCTAAGTTGTCATGGCCACACCACTAGTTCTTGATCATATTCCCCTGTTGTGACTCACTTAAGAAAAACCCAAATCTGTCCAAGAAAGTATTAGGAAATAAAAAAGAATGAGAAGTCTTAATGATAAGTGGAAATTGTTAAAATATCACTTTTATTTCCTCCAAAATTACATGGTGATGGTGGACCTAATTAAAATGTAGAATTTACAGCAATCAATATTTTGCATCTATTTTTTGTCTGCCTTGGCATAGACATAAACTAAAATAGTCTTGTTAAAATGACAATGGAATAATATGAAGACAGACTTGATCACCTGTTCACCAAGTAAAATTGCAATCTCTTGTATTATCTTTGTTCATAGTATAGTGTTTGTTTAATCAAATGTGATAATGCTGAATTAAATTCATGCATGGAAAAAGAGATAAATCACCTGCAGAAGAGCTCATTAGGATTTGCCTTGTGATTGAAAGGATTCTTCTTTGAATGTTGATATTGTAAAGGTCGGGCGAGCGTAGGAGGAAGAGACCACCAAGAGACTGTCTCATGCAACAGCAAAGGGTTTATTGAGGGTCCAGCATGCTGGGGCTCAGAGCTCACTTGAATAGAGCAGAGAGAGCCCCGGGAACAGCTTAAGCAGAGCTTATATACTTTCCTTGGAGAGGGCAGGGACTTCACATACAGCATAGCCAATCATTGCACGGTTTCTGGGAGGGGTTGTTTTTGTAGAGCAACCAGATGATCAGGGGAGATTTCAACATACATTTAGTGGGCATTTCCGGGAGTTGTTTTCAACTTCTACATGAGTTTCAGGTTCCAGGAAAACAGAACTTAATTCTTACATTCTTAACCTTTTCAATATTGCAGAGACAGTTTGGTAATTGATTGTTTTAAAAAATTCCTTCTGATCTTTCTTAAAAAGAAAATGAAGAAGGAATGAATAGTGGACTTATGTCAACTTATGTTGACTTATGTTACTGTCTGAAGTGGTGCAGAGAGCTTTGTGCCACACACAGGGCTTTGGAATTCAGGAAATATTACTAAAGGAGCAAGCAAACAGCTTGCTGGATGGATGTGGACAGGTTCTAATATAAGAAAGGATCAAACTCAAATTTGAGTAGATCTTAGTTACTAGAAATGCAAAATTAAAAAAATAAACATTGAATACTTGCCAAAACAGAGTGAATAAAAAATTAATTTCAAAAGTTTGGAATCATTTGGAGTCATCAAGGTCTACAGTGGAATAAAAAGGCAGTCCTGGAAATCTTCACTCCAGACACTGGCTTTGAGACAAACTGAGAGAGGTGATGATCAAACAGGCAGGAGATATGGAGACAGAGAGTGAGTATGGAAGCATTTTCAGTGGGAGATGCAGAATGAAAAAAAAGGTTAAAAAAAATCAAATAAATACCCCCCAAAATAAGCTTAACACATTATGGCTTCTTAATCTTGACCCATTGGTTGCAACATATTTATTATTTATTTTACACATAAACTAAATACTTTTCACCATAATTAATAATATCTCTTATCAGGCATTTTTTGATGAAAAAAGATGCTTTCCACTGAAACTGGCATTATATCTTACACACTTCTCATCTGCAAAATGGGTCAATAATGCATCTTTTTCAAGGTAGTTTGAAGGTGGAATGAGACTTGGCATTAAATAAGGCAAGGAAGTCATGATTCACCTCCATCAGCAAATGCAACTTCAAAGCATGCTTAACAATCCTATAAATTATAAGACAACAGGATACTACTTTTCACCTCCCAGAATGGCGGAAGTGGTTCAGAATATGAAGAATTTGAAATGCTTACATACTATCAACCAGAGTATAAAAAGGAACGATCTCTCTGAAAAACTAATATAGTAAATTTGCCTACCCTATGACCTAGCAATTCATTTTTATTCATATGCCAAAGAGAAATGAGTACATGCTTCCACAAAATAACTTGTATCAAAGTATTCATGGATGCTTATTCTAAAAGTCCAGCAGTAGGGAAAGAAAAACAAAATAAATATGCATCAATAGAATGGAAAGCCACAGAATAATTCCTACAATGGAATATAACAGAGCAATAAAGAGAACAAACAAAAGTGATGTGTGCACAAGGAATAGAATATTTATGTCCCTGCCCCCTGCAGAAATTCACCTAATAACTCAAGGTGATGTTATTAGGAGGCAGGACCTTTGACAGATGATTAGATGCTGACTACAGCATCCTCAGGTATGAAATCAATGCTCACATAAGAGAATCTCAGATCTTTCATCCCTCCCTCACATGAAGACACAGCCAGGGCACCATCTGTGAACCAGTAAGAAGACCGTCATCACACACTGAATCTGCCAGCACCTTGATCTTCGACTTCCCAACAGCCAAATCTCTTAGAAATAAACTTTTGTTGTTTATACTCCACTCTGCTTATGGTATTTTGTTATAGAAGCCTTGATTAGACTAAAACAATATGAAACAACATGGATGAGTAAATCTCAAGAAAATTAATAGTGAGTGACAAGTGATTCAGTCATAAAATCTGACATACCAAAGGATTCCACCTGTATGATGTTCAAGAGCAGCCCAAACCAATCTAAAGGGACAGGAGACAGAAGAGTGGATGTGTGAGGATGGAGACAGCCTGAAAATTGATTGGGAAGGGTCAAGAGAAATATTTGTGGGACTCTGGAAATATTCTGTGTCTTGACCAGGATGACAGCTACATGGGTATATGTTTGTCTCAATTACAAAACCTACAGGCAGATTTGTTCACTTGCTATATGTAAAGATAATTATCTAAATAAATGGGTTGGTGGATGGATGGATAAATTAATGAAAACGTAGCTTCAATATAAAAATATTTGATAATTGTTTTCTACTACTACTGCTAATTATTATTTTAATTTTACTGCTAATTGTATTTTCCCATACTAGATGCCAAATGTCTATGTCCTAGCTGTAACTAGGGACTTACATGAAAATAAGATAATAGCCTGTTGTGTTTTATATGATTTTTGGTAGTCTAGTGTTGTTGAATCTAGTTTCTTGCTGGCTCTGTGAATTTTAGCAAGTCATTTAAATTCCCCAACCCTTCATTCTTAATACATATAATAATTGTACCTGGAATAGTTTTTATGAAGATGAAAATATTTACAAGGTAGTATGTAATGTTATTTATTATTTTTATTTTCATCCGTTCTTGCTAATTAATCCTTGCTCACTTTTGGCAGACTCTATAGAAAACGTAGTTTTAATTTAGTTTTTGGCAATGTAATTTTATATTCTGGATTAAGTACTTCTTAATATTATTTGACCTAAAAAGATTTATAAAAATAACTTTTATGTTAATTCATTGTATTTTTGATTACTACTTGTGGATCATCACTCTGGTTACTGTTCAGCATTTCTAAAATTTACTGCTACTATAGTAGACATGATTATATATTGTTATCTTATAGGAAATCAAAAGCTTATTATTATAAAATGTAAGCTTCTTGAGAGCAAGAAACCTCACTGTATCTATGGTTGTTGCCATTTATTTTGTACATGACCTAGAATCTAGTATAAGCCTAATATAGTAAATAATTATTGCACTGTTAAATCAATATATTTAGTAAACAAAACATACTCCTTGTGAAAATCAGAAAGTTGAAGCAATCTGTTGGTGTGTGTGTGTGTGTGTGTGTGTGTACATATATTTTCATAAAATGCACCAAGAGTTATCTCAAGTAAGATAGACTTTGCATCCAGAGAACAGTGTGTACCTGTATCAGACACGATTTTCTTTGGATGCACAGGACTTTGTGAGATTACTAGGCAGCAGCCTTGGGATTGTGTGGTTATGACTGGAGGTGGCTAGAGAGAGGTAAGCAGGGTCTAAGAAATCTGTTAAATAGAGAAAAAAAATTCCATAACCAGTGGCAGCAGGCCAAAAAAGGGTGTTGGACCAAATTTTAGGCTCATACAGGTTTCTGTGAAGTTTGTCAGGTTATTTTCCCTCCAGTATTGTGACTGTTTGAATAGAGATCAAAACCAAAACCAAGTCTTTGCACCTCTAACACCCTTGCTTCTCTTTATTTCTTTCCTCATTTTGATATTAATAGAATTTTATCCAGTGTTTTATTTTCATAGCAGATGACAAAATCCAGACTTAAAAATCCAGCCACAGATCATTCTGGAGGAGTTCTGGATTAAATTTCCTGTCCAAAAAAAAAAAAAAAAACAACATAATGGAAATGATAATTATATAGAAGTATTTGTACCAGCAAGTTACTAAAAATGTAGGGTGAATTGTGAGCTATGTTGAAATAAGAAAATGTTTATTATCACGAAATGGAAGCCAAAGTAGAGAGGAGAGTTCATGTAAGGTAGTTTCAAAAAGCAAATATTTGTGGAATTATTTTTATAGTATAAATTGAAAGAAACAATTATGAAATCAGACTACATCCATACCTCTCTGTCCATTTTTTGATAGATATTGCCACTCCACTCACAGTGGCATTTGGGAATATATGGAGGGTATATTAAAATGGAGGAGGATGTCATAACTGGAACTAAGAGTGAGACAGTATAATATGTTGTATGTATGATTTATTGTGATATGTAATATTTAATAATAGTATAATAAATAAATATTATATAACTTTTCATATGTAATGTTATATATATTAATAATTGTTAATAATGCTAGTACTTTTCTTGAGAAACTTGATGTTTTGGAAAACAATGTTAGATATGACTTTGGAAATGATATTGCATATAACTACCGGAAAAACTAGCAGAGAAGCCTACATTGAGGGTTTTTCTACAGAAAAAATATCTGTACCATATCCTAATAACAATTGGATGAAAGAGAGAAAAATTTAGGGATTAATGTAGATTGAGGAAGAATAAAGAGACATATCAATTACATGAAATGTATGATGTTAGGTTGGATTCTTCATCATTGGGGAAAAAAAAACAGTGTTGGCAAAAGTCAAATTTGGACTTTATATTAGTTTCAAAAAGCAAATATTTGTGGAAATAACAAATATTCAAATAACAGTATTGTAACAATGTCAAATTTTCCAAGTTCTATCATTGTGTCACAGATTGTGTAAAAATCTACCCTTGCTCTTAGAAAATACTAATGTATTCAAAAGTGAAGAATCATGATAGACGCAACTCACTCTTACGTGGTTCAACACACAAAACTAAATAGGTGAGTGATATGTATACACACAGTGATATTGGCATCCACATACATATATGTATCCATGTATAGAGAGGAAAAGAAAGAATGCTATAGAATAGCAACAATTTGCAATTCTGAGCAATTTGCAAAGTGAAACATATTGCAACTCACTGTATTCTTGCAGTTTTGTAAATTTATTTTCTTAATAAAAAGAGTTTTTAAAGAATATAATTGAAATGAAATCTTAGAGTAGTTTTGATTTGCTTTTCTCTAGTTGCTAGAGATGTTGAACATTTTTTTTCATATATTTGTTGATTAATTGTATATCCTCTTTTGAGAAGTGTGTGTTCAGTTCCTTGGCCCAATTATTGATTGGGTTATTTGTGGGTTTTTTTGTGGGGGGAGGATGGGACAATTAAATGAACTCTAGATAGGGCAAAGGGGAAAAGGGGAGGGAGTGAAAGGGAGGAGGAATAGGGGAAGGAAAGATTGTGGAATGTGATGGTCATCATTACCCTAAGTACATGTAAGAAGACACAAAGGATGTGACTGTACTTTGTGTACAACCAGAGATATGAAAAATTGTGCTCTATATGTGTAATAGGAATTGTGATGCATTCTGTTGTCATATATAACAAAACAAAGTTTAAAAAATAAAATAATAGATTCAAACCTGAAAAAAGAGAGAATAATAGAAGAATATCCCACATCAGAAAGAAAAAAAAAGAATATAATTGAAAGCTAGTTTATTTAAATGCTGTGGGTATAGCTATTAATAAATATGAGAATTGATTGGGAAAGGTCAAGATAAGCTGGACAGTTACAATTTGATATATTCATATGATGGTTTTAACTACATAGTCTTGGAATAGACTATTAATGAGAACAGTGAAATTTTTGAAATTGGAGTAAGGACTCATTAACAATGTTAAAAAATTTCTTCAATGCTAAGTGTATATGACCCTAATAAATGTTGCTAAAGCTCAATTTTTAAAAGTGGTTTCCACTTACCTAAGGGGACATAATGACACTTCGATTGAACTTTTCAATTTCTGAAATGCCATTGGGACTCACATAGCCTATTTGGTCAATGTATATTTTTGACTTGGATTGAATCTAACAGCGTAAACCTAGTACTTGTCTCTTGCAGACTCAACCACACATTTCTGATTGATGTTGACTTATGATCAGGGAATTACTATTTTGTGGCTAAATGTTAGGTAAATTAAATCAATTTACCTTACCTTTTATTATAATAACTCTATTCCTCCCCCCCTCCTTTTTTTCTGTGTTTGTAACCCATGAGGGCACCTGCTCTTTGTTCTCAGCTATGAATGAAAGTTTATTTGATATGTGACTGTCGATTCATGCATTTTGTTGCTTGGGGGAAAGTATATACCACTTGTGACCCTTGCCTGTGTCCCTGAGATGTTTAAGCCTTTGCAGCTAAATGTAATTGGCAGTAGAACACACTTTGTTCTGTACAGTTAAAAAATGGACCCCTTTGTTTGGCCAACCTTCATGAACTTCCTTTTATTTCGATGGCAAATGAAACATTTATGTAAGAAAGAAATATTGTCTTCAGTGGGAAACGCATTGCATGTGTGATATATTTCATATTATGACAGATTTTTCTTGAGCTTAAACTTTTTTTTTCTACAATGTGAACACATGACTTTTCTCCAGGGGTCAGTATTTTAAAGTAACCATTATTTGCATTTATAGAAAGAGATGATAATTGATAAATATTTTTATAGTCAAATATAATTTTTAACTAAAGTTCCCAATAAAACACTTTCCCTTCTTATATGAATTCTTTTTGAAATTAAAAATAATATCAGATTCCATAAAGCAGGGGAACTAGAGCTTAAGCATTGGAAGGCAAGGGGCATGTCGCTGTCACACTGTCATTCTGGTGAAACTTGATAATCCATCTCAGCTTTGTCTTTTCACTTTAATCTGACCCAGCTCAGCAAGTGACATTACATGGTCCGAGGTTCAGGAAGGGCATGTTGAGTAGTGTCTCAAAGTGCTCTGAAGTGCTTAATATTTGGAGAATTGATGAGCCATAGAAAAGAATCCTGGAGATTGACAACTGCAATGAGAAGACTTGTGGCTCTGTATGCCCCTGGAGAGATGGGGTGGCATGAGTTGGAATGACATTCATCAGTTAGTTGTCATGAAATAAAACATACAAAGCAGGAAGAAAAGTGAGACATCGAGACCCATGCTGACACCCTTATGGATGTTTTGGATTCTGTTGTCCGAAATGTGTGTCTGTACATGTGCCTGTTGAGGGACTCGCAGATCCTTGAGAACTGTTCAGGGACCATGTGCTTGGGAGCTGGTTGTGCACTAACTGGGTTGACTGAAGCCTCTGGCCTTTCTACCCTGACTCCTTTCTTCCTAATAAAGCATTAAGATCTTCCCAGTCATTTTAAGAAGTCAACCCTTAGCCCTTTGGGACTTTATTAAGTACGGTAATTCCATTGCCTTAAACATAAACCCTTTGACACATCCCTTGACAGTAATCCATTCCTTGCAGAGCTTAGGGCCCTGAGAAGCCACAGCATGTTTTCATTATAGAGCTCTGGGCTTCCTCTGTCTAAAGCCTTAAGTATTGATGAGATCCCTTAAGTCTGACCACCTAACAAAGACTGCATTGCAATCCCAGGCGCAGCTTGCTACAAGGGAGTACAGTGTCCTGAGTTTATAATCAGGCTGTATCTAAAAATAATTTGGATTCTATATCTATTCTTCTCCTTGTTAGTACCTAGCCCCCCCACTTAAAGATTCTGAACATCTTTTCTTAATTGATCCTGGATATACATCTGGAAAGCTGAATTTCATTATCCAGATAGAGCCCGGCTTTTATTAATATTCAGCCATCATATGAGGAGACTAAAGTTACAGATTCTGCAAGTATTTCAAAGAATATCTCCCACTTATTTTTCTGTGCTTTAAGGATGTGATATACCCAGAGATTGCCACCACCTCAAAGGCTCTCCAAAGCCAGTGACAGCAAAGGTATCTCTTGAAGCTTGATAGAAATGCTGAATCTCAGGCTGCATACCAAACCTCCTGAATTAAAATCTGTATGTCCACAAAATGCACAGATGATTCTTATGTATTTTTTCACTGATAAATTAATATTCATCTGGGAAACTTATATTTTTATGTTAAGCAGTTAAAATATGTCAAAAATATTTTATATACTAGTCATAAATCTTTAAGAAAGGAGGGTTTTATCGTCCAGACTTTTAAGAAAAGTATCAGCAACTGGGAGACGGACAGGAGATTTGCATTTAACCTGGAAACTTCGGGATGTGAGTCTTGCTCATCCTATTTTCCATGTGAAAATGGGAGGCACATGAGGCTCTGGAAGTGCCCCTCACCCAGCATGACACTCCGTGAGCTCATACTCAGGCCTATTTCACAAATGATACTCTTTCTTCTTTTCTTTCTACAATCATTTACAGGAGACAATTAAGAGACAATTCCAGGACCTTGTCCAGGAATACAGGATTGTCAAGAATCCCTTGAACAAATGCAGAGTCTGTATTTATGAATTTTACTCAGGGCAGAATTTTAGCTTATGTTTAACAGATCTAATTTGTGTAACATTTAAGTTCTAGCATGGAATTTCTTTCTAGGCATTAAGAATATACTGAAACATGCAGATTGGTTGTTAAAATCAGCTACTCTTATACCAACTCATGAAATGTTAAAAAATTGGCAAAACTAACCAATATGTAGAAAGCTATTTTGGGGGATTTGAGTGGATGGGGAGGTAAATTGAAGGGATCCCAAGGAGGCTTCTGTGACTGCTCATTTTCCTTTTTTTTTTTTTTTTTTGGTCATCTTGAATCTGGTTACATGGAAGTGTCAGTTTATAAAAATCCACTTAGTTATTCACTTATGGTTTAGGTACATTATTTTTATTTCTGTAAAATTTCAAACATACTGTACACACAGATAGGTTATAGAAAAGTGAAAACCATGTTTTAAAGCTAACTATTGTTTTGCGAAAAGTAGAGAGTCCCAGAGATAATACATTTTGTGTTGAATTGTTCTGGTATTATTCTTATAGTTTTCTAGGGAAGCCTGATTTCATAAATCCTGTCTGAATTGTTGGTATAAATATGGATGGGGCATGAAAATAACTTATTATATGGTTGTTTACATTAACATAGCCAAACACAAACCTGATTTTTTTTTAACCCAGACATAATATGGAGAGGTACCATTTGGATGACTTCAACGATATTTTTAGCTACCCATGCAACTGTTAATGTGAAAAATATAAAACTAAATTATAGGTCCCCCATTTTCATTGTGGGACAATTTTATAGCTGTCAGAAAAGTTGTATTTCACACTTCCCACATTCACAGTTCTGCATGAGGGCTAGGGTTTATAGGTTTTTCTTTGGTTCTTTCTTCAGTAGCTGGAGAGTTGATACACTAATGATTGTGTTGTAGTTTTCAACATAAATAGACCACACAAAGCAGAGATGAAGAGACTTAAATCCCATTTAAAAAAAGATATGAGATGAACTTTTGTTTATAACCATGTTTGATAAACGTATGAGTTAGGGGCTTGGATAGCTGTATTATGCCAAAATCTCTTTTTTGGGGGGTACCAGAGAATGAACTCAAGGGTACTCAACCACTGAGATGAATCCCCAACCCTATTTTGTATTTTATTTAGAGACAGGGTCTCACTGAATTGCTTAGTGCCTCCATTTTGCTGAGGCTAGCTTTGAACTTGCGAGCCCCCTGACTCAGCTTCCCTAGCCACTGGGATTCAGGCATGGGCACTGAACCTAGTGCCAAAACCTCTTTTGAGCCAAGAATTTGAACTTTTCATTCCATTCTGTCCCTCTCCCCACAACAGTTTGACTCGTGCGGGTTCTATGCCTTTTCATTGCTTCTTCTATGTCTCTTATGGAAGTACCAAAAAGTAGAGACCAAAAGTAAGATCCAAGGATAAGGAGCAGGTGGAGGGTAATAGAAAGTTAAACCTTGGTTAAACCCTTAATAAGATAAGCAACTCATAAAATGGTTTAGAAAAGGCTGACTGTGAAAATTTAGTTGACTCTGACAGCATTTTTCAAGGAATAGAAATGTGTAGGATAATATAGAAAATGGATTATGATTTATAGTTCAAACAGAAGCACATATCATTGGAATGAAAGCAATTAGAACATTTCTGATAGTAATACTTAAATGCCCGTGGTATTTTAAAAATCATGCTTACATTTAAGAACATAAGTCTTTATGTATAAGTAGTATCCATTAATTTGACCCATAAACAGAAATCAAAGTTGATGCATGTTGAAGGACAGGTCAGATGGGAAAGCATCATCAATGTTCTTCCTTTGCTTCTGAATCTAAGTCATGTTTGTTTCTCTAAAGATTCTGACAGCTTGGCATGAAGGGTTCTCACTGGTCCACTCAAACAAAATTGCCTTTTTCATATTCCAAGAGGTAGGCCTCTCCAAGTGCTTTTCACAGAGGAAAAGAGAGTGTAAGTTAGTAATAGGACCCCACCTGGTTTGCCTAGGGTTCAAAGGCTAAGTACTGGTTTGGTCCCTGGGGTAGAAGGTGGAATTCTGGTGATGGCACTGGATATGTCCTTTGTTTCCTCTGTTCACTGAGCCTTTGAAAAGTTCTCATTAAATGCTTTTAAGAGGTGCTAATACAAAGCATGACTACTAGGTTCCAAGGGGAATCCAACAGCAGAAGGAATATCAAGGGGAACATGAGACAACCAAAATACTGAAATCAGACATCCTTAACTAATTAAAAGCGCTCATGGGATACCTGTCTTGGAGGTAGGAAGATGGCCTCTGAGTTTGACCTAAAGCTGTCAATCATCAGGATCACCAACTACACTTTCATCTATACCATAAAAATTCCCATACTAGAAAGATGTGTGTTTGTTAGGAATAAGTGATGTGAACATGTGCATAGACCTAAAGCTAAAAGCCATAATAATGAAATCCAATGACAAATTCCACGGCTGCAATATAACTCCATAGGGCATTCCCAGGATCATTCCCTTCTAGACTCTGGTTCTGTCAGTCCTTCCTCCGTAGCCCAGAGCTTCTTAAGCCTTGAAAGTCATTTGGTATTTCTATGTCAAATGCCAGTTTATTTTGCACATGTACAGTTTATTCTCTAAAAATAAAGGTCATCATAACAGAAGCAAAGCAGACATGAGACTGACTTTCCTCTCAAAGTCAAACTGGTTGTTGAGTGACCCGCTCACAGCTGTTGAGTAAGTTGTACTCAGTCAGCCCCTGGAGCTATCTCCATGGAGCTGAATAACCTCTGTCTCCGCCTGCCAAAAGTTTCTCAGCTCAGTGCTACTCTTGAATGACACTCTGTCATTATGCTATATTTAGGCCATGAAAGTGGTAATTAGCTTTGTTCTGCTGAAAACTGATCCAGCCTCACAGGCAATATAAAGGTAATAAAATAGGTAGGCAGGTACAAAAATCTGAACAAGCCTCATATGCAGGAAAATTTCATGAATTTCAAACTAAAGAAAGAACGAGACACAGGGAGAGAGAAAAAAGGAGAAGGAGAGAGAAAGAGAGAGAGAGAGAGAGACTTCTATAGCTAAGCCACACCTAGGTATGGCCTGCTTGCAATAGAATTGTTAACTAAGTCCCTACTCCCAATTTTACCCCCATTCCGCCCCCTTTTTACCCATGGAAGGCTGTGTGTTTGTAAGTTGATAGTATATAGTGGAAGCTGGTTTTCTAATATGGTACCTCACATCCTGTTAAGGAGCCAGCTTTCTCTAATACTAACTTTATCTTCAGAATTCCATTATTTAGTACACAGTGCATCATCCTTTCTAGGAATTGTCTGTAATCTGTGCCATCAGGGTTTTTTGTTTGTTAGTTTGTTTTTCAAGGACACAGAGTCTTACATGTTTGCAGGAATGCATGCTGCTTATGAGAAAAGAGCTGTCAGCAAAATACCAAACCAGGAAATCTCAGTGCCAAAATCACTATTGCTAGATGGTCTGTCCCCTTTCATTCTCCAACTTGGTTATAAGGTTCTTGAAGGTGAAACCTTCCATTGTATCTGTCATAGGTTTTCATTAAATATGAACCAACTGTGTGTTATTTACAAGTGAGTCGTTAAGAGGATGCACTTAGGAGAGGACACAAAGACTTTCTGAAGAGCCAGCCTAGACATTTTTTCATATGCCAACTAGTTTTCTTGTCAACTCTTGACAGTGATTTTCTTTTTCAATGTCATGCATGCCTTTGGGGATCCCTTTATATTTGTCAGTATTGTTCTGTGAATATAGGTTCAAATAAAAGGAATGGGTGGAAGAAAGATATAAGATTTTTAAAGAAAAAAATAGATATCAATTTTGTGTATCCATCATTAGAAAAAGGATGAAAAGAAAAAGAAGTTTAGAGAAAAGTAATGACAGTATGTTGGTAGGTTGGGATGTGATCCATTATGGTGAACTTCAGGGTGACAAGCATTGTAGTTGCCATGTTGTCTTGGGAAATATAGTATCTATAAATAAGTAACATTTAAGAATGGTTCTTATTGTATTTTGTGGATTCTGGGAGATGAAGTGAATGGGGAAGAGCCACTGATTGAACTTAGAGTCCTAAGAGTGAAAAGAACAAATACCCTACAGACAAGAGGAAAGGACCTGGATGCTCCATAGAAGGAGACACCTTCTCTTTCCTGTTCCAGTACCATGTCTGCATTGTATGGCATGAGCTAGAAGCAAGCAAACATGCAGGACAAAAATTCAAGCAATGCCTTATATCCAGGTAACTTTCCACAGTTTATCTGAATATTTTTGCATCAATTTTCACAGTCTATCTGCACAGCTCATTGAAATAGAAATGCTCAAATTCATTTCACAGGTGAGTAAAGCAAATAGTCAAATAGCTGGATTGACCAAGTTCTCAGCTAAGTTAAAAGCAGATCCAAGATTCAAACTTAGATCTGTCTCCCAGTTTAATGTTCATTGACTTCCATCACTCCCTGGCCTGAAAAGACCTTAGACTGTCTTGAAGAAAAACTAGATATCGTGAATAGTTACAATTTCCAATAGGGTTCTTAAATGAACTAGCTATAATCCATGACCAAAATTTCATCTGCATTTTTATAATCAGGGTGTGCAAAAATCTCAATGCTAACGGCATCAACTTCCATTTCTTGAGAAACATCAAGAGGCAAAAATATTTCATTTTTTTTTCTTTTTGGTCATGAATTAGAAACCATGGCATTTAGGTCTGACAAGTAAATGATTAAGGGAAACCATGTGCTTTGAGAGTTTTAAAGTTAAAAAATATATATTGGGTAGTGTCTCCTGACTTCCTTCATGACTAGTAAACATTTGTCATTGTTTGTCAGTAAAAATACACAAACTCCTAGTGCAAATCTCTGCATACTAGTTGAACAGGTTCATATTATAACAAATGTATTTTTGGGGGGGGGACTCATGGGGCTTGGGATTGTATCTTCTTTTTTGAACATTGCATATTCTTATTTCAGAGACTGAATTATGGTGCAGTTGATAAAGCAAAGAGAGGAAAAAGCAGGGTATAAAAAAGAGGTTTAAATATCTATTTTATGGTGCTTAGTCTTGAATTTTAAGTTTTTAATTTTTTTAAATCAATGCATGACTTTCTAGTACAAAATTCTCTTTCATACCATAATAATAAATCAAAAAAAAAAATCCCAAAATACAAGTTTATGTTATTTATAACAGGGGATATTTGTTCCTTCACCGATGGCTTCACTGGTTTCCTCAAAGTTGATTTTTTTTTTCATATTCGGAACCAAGCATTAGAAGGATTTGACATTTTATGGTTGATGATGATGGAAAATGGAAAAAACACAAGCATCTGTCCCTCTCCCTTCCTCCCTCTTTTCTCTCTTTCCTTCCTTTAATAATTCCATTCTGGCTTGACAATGATTTTTTTTTTTTTTTAATCCCCTCTTGAAATTTCCCAAACTGCTTTTATTGTTGTGATAAGACTCAAGTTCGTGAGTTGAGGAGTGGAAGGAATTCTCTTTAGGAAAATGTGAAGGTGTGACTGGAAGGAAAATGGACGAGGGGAGAGGAAACACACTTCCCACACTTAGCCTTGACAAGGTGTCAGCTTTGTACCACTCTCCATGAGAAGCCAATCCAGTCAGACTCTGTCGCCCCAACTCAGATTTCAGCATTGTACAGCCTTTGCCCTAGATATACAACCAGAGTATGAAACTTCTGTTTTAAATGACACACTGTCACACATCAGTTACACATAGAGACACCATGGATGGACATTTTCAGCCAAAATCCAAAGAAAATCAGCTTTCAAGATGTGAGAGGTACTTGGAAAGTCTTAGTATCAGGCCTAAGACATATAAAATGAGCTCTGAGATACAATCTCATTGTGATCATGATGAAATTAGCTTTCTTTTTTTCTGTTTGACACAAAATTCTCACAGGTGGTTCTAATTAGACATAAGTAGTGACAGTGGCCAGTTTGACTAAATCCAGATCCTGGCCAAGAGTAATGGAAAAAAGTCTCAGCTTGCCTTCTTGAAAAATGGAATCTATATTGAGACAGTTCGAGGAAATGACGCCTACGGTGAGATGTGAAACCCATAGCCTGAGCCCCTTTGTGCTTTCTTTCTTTAAGGAGTCAAAACAGTATAAAACACCTAATGACATGTTTCTTGCGGCCTGTATTAAATTCCAAGTTTCTCAAAGAAAGCTTGTATTCCTCTATCTCGGCCAAACTGTCCACTTTGGCATCAAGGAAAAAAAAAAAAAGCCATGTATTCTAAATGTATTGCCCACAATTTTCTTTTCTTTTCTTTTTTTTTTAAAAAAAAAGAATAAAAAAATAGGTGAATGGCTATTTGAAAATACTGTCAACTCAGCTCCTAAATAATTCCCTGATTTCATAAAAAATTTTATCATCTTTTGGGTGATAGAGAAAAGGAAAAACCTTTTTATTAGGAAAGTGTCCAAGAATTGAATGATTGGTAAAGATTGTGTTCCTCAGAGTAGGTTCTAAGATAATAAAACTTCTTCCTAGTCATCTTCTTTTTAATTCACGCTGGTGTTCTATGAAGTAAACACTGTACTCCTCCTTGAATAAGAAATCTCTCTAAAAAAAAAAATCCATGGAGATTTAATGGGCACCCTGAGTAATGTTCACTTTCGTTCTTTCTTTTTAAAATTTTTCTTTTATAATGTTATCTTATTTTTATGCCTTTATTTTATTTATTTATTTTTACGTGGTGCTAAGGATAGAACCCTGTGCCTCATACATGCTAGGCAATCGCTCTGCCGCTGAGCTATGACTGCAGCTCCTAATGTTCACCTCTTAAACAGAACCAGCACATACAGTTGTGTCCCTGCACTTTAACCAATAGATTGAGTGAAGTTTGAAACCCAGCCCATGTATCTCCCCCTCAGCCTTACCCATTTCCTGGCAAGGTGTCTATATTAACCTGGAAGAAGTAACGATTTTTCTAATTTTCTGTACCCTATTCAGAAGTCATTTTTTTTTTTTGTGAACCTGGCAAAAATAAATAAATGAATAAATAACAAAAATAGCAGAGCAAAAGATTATTTTGTAATTATTTGCTTCTTATTGCCAACCCTCTAAATTTCTGAACATATTATTATCAAAGAATCTGAGCATTTAATTATTTTTTTTCCTGGAAATATGGTATGGCAGGATACGTCAGCCAATGATATTTATGATTTCATAAGCATGGACATTCAGCTCACTGACACATGGATGTCCTTGGCTGACTACTTCAATGCACATTGTTAGGTAGATTTAAAATTGGGAGAGAAAGGGGACAGGAAGAAATAGAGAGAGACCCATATGTACATTCCCCATATGGTCATAAACATGCTCTTGAGTAATGCCAATAATTTATTTCCACTTTCTGTGAACTTGTCCCTAAAATACAATGTAAAATAGCTGCAGTATAAGCAAATAGTTTTTAAAATGCTATCTTTTATGAGGCCTGTCTTCATTGATAACATTTTTAATATTGCCACATTCATTACTATTATTTTTTAATATTATATTATTATTTTATCTCATACAAAACTATGCTTGAATTCAGAATGTGTAGAACAATACCTAGATATTATATTGGAAGAGATATTTCTCTAGAGTTAAAAAAGATTTAAAATGTAGGCTGAGCATCATGACTCACACCTGTAATCCCAGCAACTCAGGAGGCTGAGACAGAAGGATTATAAATTTCAGACAAGCTTCAACAGCATAGTGAGTCCCTAAACAACTTCAATGAGACACTGTCTCAAAATTTAAAAAAATAAAAATAAAAAGGCGAGGGGATGTAGCTCAGTGATAAAGTGCTCCTGGGTTAATATCCAAGTACCCTCCTAAAAAAAAAAAAAAAAGATTAAAAATGGGAAAAACAGCCAGGTGCAGTGGCACACACCTGTAATCCCAGCAGATCTGGAGGCTGAGGCAGGAGGATAACTAGTTTAAAGTTAGCCTCAGCAAAATCGAGGAGCTAAGCAATTCAGTGAGACCCTGAGGGCTAGGGATGTGGCTAAGTGGTCAAGTGACTCTAATTTCAATCCTCATTATCCACCTCCCAAAACAAAATGGGAAGATCAGCAAATCTGAACAAATAGAGCCAGCAATTTATAAACAGCATAAGCTTGCAAATGTTATTTAACTATTTAAATTGATCTCAAGTGAATACCCAGGAAGTTATTACCAACTCTTGCTGTTTGCAGATGTAAAATGATTTTTCCATATCAATGCACATATAACTGGTTTTTATTGGCAATTATATTCCTAATGATAGCTCCTCCACAGGAATAGGACTGGTATGTGGATCTCGCCTTTTAACTAATAGTGAACAAATAGATATTCCTGTGCTATTTCATCCAAAAATGCCTTTGATTTTAGTAGGAGATTTTCTGATAATGAGAGGTATCCTGGAGAGAAATATCTGTCTCAAAAGATAGAAAATATTATCCTCTTTACTCAAATCACCACCAATCTAAGGAATGCCCTGAGACCTGGAAGAGTTATAGAAGATCCAGCAGCTTATCTCCCAGGACTTTCCAAAATCATAGGAGGTAGTTTATATCCAGAAGAATGAATTATTTTGAGGTAGCTGCAGATTTTAAAGAAAATATCAGGTAAAGCTCAAGATTTGACACTTCTAGAAATGAATCATTTTGAGCAAAATTGATTCTTAACTCCAATCTGGAAGCTTTGACAGATCTTCAGTGCACCACAAAACAAATTTAAGACCTCCATTTGATTTACCTCCATTCAATAGGTTTCACCCAAGCCTGCCCTTCACAAATGAGGAATGGTTTCAAGCAACTGATTTTGGAACAAGAAATCTCAGCTAGGTGTCTCAGAGAACTAAGATGTTCCATTCATAATAAAGGCCCTAGGGCCTCTCTTCAGCAGCAGTAGTTAGAAAAGTTCCTTGTGGTGGCCTGAGTCACTCTCATGCCCTTCAGTGGACTCTTGGTTAGGGGCCTCCTGCTCTAGACAGCAGGACACCTGCTGGTACAGCAATACAGAGGATCCTTCTCACTCTCCCAGTTCCCCTAGTTGCTACAGATATGCATTTTTTTCCTCTCTGAAGTTAGTCTTGTATGCAACTTTTAATCCCATCAGTTTAGTTGTCTCTTCTCACACAAAAAAACTGCCTTTGGGGGCTTCTATTTTCTTGTGGACTTTCCTAGTACCCACAGCGAGGAGGTAAGGAAGTACAGCGGTATGATGCTGGGTCCATGCCCAGTATCAAATAAGTGATTGCACTGGTCATTTGATGTTCTCAATTTTAAATCAACCCTGAGAATTCCCTCCTTTAAATTAAGATGGGCTCACCTGAAGCACTATATATGTCACATACTGTTTTTTTAACATACATAAAAAGAATTCTTCACAATAAAACACTTTAATACAAAAGTACAGTTAACAAGGTGGCATCCCCAAGCCCAATAATTAAATCCCCTTTCCTATGGCATGCTAAATTTTGGGGTGTGATTGGCTTTGTATTCTGAACAAGCCCCTCCCCTGCTCTAGGCTTCATTTTTCCCCTCTGTAATCATGGTGATCGGTGGTGGTTGTTGCAATGATTTCTTCTACTCCTGGCTTAGAGTGTAATTCTAGATTTTAACTATGTGCATTTCATTTGCATTTATCTTCAAATATAAAATAACATAAAGATTTTTTCCTGTGGTTGATACAGAAGCAACTTTTAAAGAACTGTATAAATATTTCTACTGTTAAGGTGATCCTAATATTGCAGAACAAAATCCATGAAATTGAGAGGGGGCAGTTAAAACGATCAGTGTTCTCTTGGTCCTAGGAGTCTCATTGATTCAGTGGTGATGGGTGGGTGTGCCTTGTGATGTCAAATATAACTATACCTAGTGGAGATAACTTTTCATGGGATAGTACATGGGAAGCACCCACTAGAAGGTGTGAGTCTTTCCTGGGGAAGAATTTAGCTGATTATAAAACTAACTAAACTAACTTTCAGGCTGTGCATCTCATGCTGCACTCCAGCCCCTGCCAATGTTGGAAATGACTCATGATGCACTTTCTCAGGTGTCATATTCAATAAATAATTTTAAATAAAGATCCAGGGACAGTAGAAAATTCTAATTCTATAGTGAAAAAAAATCTCTTGCTCCCCAATGAAGGAGAAGACCAGGGTTTGGGAGTGTAGGGTCATGACCATACTTGAAGAAGGATGGATAGAGGGCCCAGCTGCACATGTACTAGTCTTATCCCTTTCTTAGGGGCACACATGCTTCAGCCACCTCCTCTCCTTCCCCAGAACCTCTGATGCCTGTCTTTTGGGCCAATGTCACAAGCAGAATTTTTAACCTACTAGGTTAAAGGGGAAAGGCAAGTAAGTCCTCTTTCTTCTTTTCTTTTTTGGTTTGTTTTGTATTTTCTCTATATAGAAGTCAATTTAAACGATAGATCTTCATCTTAAGAAAACTATGAATACCCTAACACCTAGTCTCATTGTTAATATACAAACCCATCAGGAAGAGAGGATGCAAGAAGGTGACCTTCAGTAATCAGATAAATTAGATTTGTAACTCTTGCAGAAGTGTGATAGAATGGATATTAAATCCAACTTTGAAACCTTTGGAAGACATGCTATATTTCTTTCTCATAGATACTTCTGCAAAACAGAACAGAATGAAAAAACTCAAATTCAATACAGGAATGAATTCTATGCATCTCCAAATATGTTAGGAGGCCTGGGGTCCAGTATCCTGTTAGAGTTTAAGTTCTTTGAGGGTTGCATTATATTTTGAACCCCAAGAACAACTGCCTGACAAAGAGAGGATACTCCATAAATGACTAAATGCTTATTGAAAGTATCGAATCCTGCAACTGGTTCTAAGGGATTAGCAAACAAATGCTATATACACAATCTAACACAAATTTCTTATGGCATAAGACAGGTGAATTCAATATGAATTGTTTGGAAGTGATACAGTTCAAATAATAAAATAAAACACAGAGTCAACTTTTCTAGTAAACCATATTTTAATGTAAAAATCATGTTCATAAAAATACAAGTTTTAAAGCCTTTTTTTAAAAGTGATTTTCCATTAACTTACTTCCCAGGGTTAACCTGCATGCTATGTGAATTTGGAAGTCTGTATAATTCTTTCTGGACTGCCCTTTCCTATTAAGTGGATGCCTGATGAGCAGCTTATAATCTTAATAATGCTCAGATTTGATATAAGCCATTTTAATAGACAAAGACTCTTTGAAGATAAGTGAGAGGGATAATAACTCTTGGCAGCATTGTTGTTCAGGAAATTTCAAGTCTTTCATAGGAAACAGAAAATACTTAGAGGATTAAAGTGACTACAACACACAGATGAAAATCCCCATTTGGAAGCTGATTTTTCTCACAAGTCCTCTACATTTACTGTTCTAACAATTGTGGAACTTAACCATAGGCTCTTCGTGCTATAGAGGCAAGATGTTTAAAGGACACATTAGCCCGACAAATGGAGTGTTGCAATAAAGCATTATGAGTGATATGCTCTTAAGTAGTCCTCACAAGTACTCTGCCAAATGCTGTATCCTAGTCTAGTGTTCAAGCACTGAACTTAAATGCAGATGCATCAGGCTAGGGTTTTCACTTAGGGGTAGAGTGTCTACTTAGCTTAGCATGTGGGAGTCCGAGGGTTCAACTCCCAGCAACACACACACACACATGCACACACACACACACACACACACACACACACTCACACACACCCCATCACCCTTATACCCAAACCTATTTCTGTACCATTTTCTGTCACTGATCTGATTGGACCAGTTGCAGTATTTTGTGGTTATTTCTAGTCTCTTTTCTCTTGGGCTAATTTATTTTCTCATTCTGTGTTTCCCTTGAATATTGGTTTTCTCAACAGATTATTCTGGCATAATGATTCACACCTGTAAACTATGGTCTTATTTAACAATATCAATAACTGAGATAGGTCTAGGTGACACAAATGGGAAAGAAATTTGGGGGTAATTAGAGGCTCTTCGGCTCTGAAGAGAGGCAAGAGGGGTGGAAGAAACTTAGGTGGGCAGTTGGTATGTAGCAATCTGGGCTTTCCTTTAGGGCAGATGGAGAAGTTGCCTTATGGAGTATCAGGGGGACAAGTTCTTTTCAGTGACAGAGACTTGCCTGGGGTTCTGTTTCCCTTCCCTCAAGTCCAGAACAACTCTGAAATCACTGGGGGGCAGACTGCCAACTTTATTCTGAAAGACTGTTTTTGTGGATATTGCCCGAGGGCAAAGGCCTTGGTCAACAGCTGCCTTGGTCAACAGCTAACTTGGAGGCTGGACTGCTCTGCAGTGTACCAGCATGCTCTCTGCTCATTACTGGACCTGCTTCCGATGCTTTAATATCAAGTTAATGTGATGCTCTAATGAGAACTTTTACTGTGTTGTGCTGTGGGTTCTGCCACATTTCCGGTTCCACATCTGCTTTGGACTTCCTGGATATTCCTCATTATTCCAGCTGTCTGATGTAACCTTTTCGGTTTTCCATTGCTGCCTTACATTTATTCTTTTTTTTATTTCCCTTTTCTTTTCTTAGGGAATTTTGGGAGGGAGGGAAGTGAAATGCATGCATTTAATAACTGTCTTAAATGTGGAAATGCTGACTGACCTTGGTATACGAATGTTCCTTTTCTCAAAATAATATCTGACACAATAAGATTTCCCTGCTGTGGTCTGTACTTTAATAACACTTGGGATTCTGGAGTTGGCATCAAATGCTAGCTCCTTCTGATGCAATGGTCCACATCCACCCGTTATTATGTCTCACCCCAACCCCTAGCTTTTAAATGAGGTCAGGATTCACATGGCCCACTCAAGACACGTGTATTTTAAAGTTACTTGTTACTCAGTTTTTCCATGTATTGTCAATAGTTGGATTTGGAGTGGGTACCATAGGCCTACTACATACCCAGTGGAAATTATTGAAACATCTGGTACAGAAAAGTTAAATATCTTTTAACATTATAGAGACTCCAGTGAAATAAGATAGAGGGATTACAGTACTTCAGCTTTGACAGTGCTGTAGAAAAATTCTGAGTCCTCCTCAGGTATGCCATGGGATTAATACTGGCTTTGTTGTTTTCTTTTTTCCAGCAAAATTAATTTATGTGGTAAATTAGGTGTCAGACAAGTCTCTCAAACTTCTGAAGTTCCTCTTTTAAAAATCACACAAAGATGAGAAAGCAGAATACAGCCCCAGATATACTCTTTAGAATATGATAATATAGATTTGGTAATATAGTATGTTGCAATATACTATAATATATAATAACATAAATTCTACATATACAATAATATAGAATATTATAGAAATATAGTATGATATGACAACTCAACATTTAATAATCTTGATATTATTAAATGAGTGAAATGGAATTGACAGCTAATTTTAATGTTTTGAGCCTCAATTTGTAGTAGAATGCACCTATACATATTTTTTTTCTTCCTTGCTTAGAATCTAAATTATGGAAAGGGAGCCTTTAGTGGTTCTACACAGTAAGTTCCAAACAACAGCTATAATTCAGTAGCACTATGTATTCTATTCTTTCCTGGAACATAATATTATAGCTCAAAACACAATAAGAACACGGAATACCACAAAAATACAGGATGCATGTGATTCAATTCACTCCATGGAGCCAGTAGTTAGCAGTGGAACATGGCCCTAGGGTGGAAGGTTGTCATTCTCTTTCCTTTAGTTGCACTTAGCTCTAAATCAGAAATACCTTGCCCTATTTTTCTTACAACCACACTGATCTTTTTATACTTTATTTGACAATAGCATGGAGCTTCTTCTGTAATCTTAAATTCTTTTTCTCAGCAGTTCTCCATCCTTTTGTCTTTAAGATCAAAAGCATTTTTATCTCAGTGTTTGAGGAAATTTAGAGTTGTTGGAGTTAAGCAATATCTGGCCCCATGCACAATACCATGAATGTTCTTGTCATTCGGGAGACATGTTTTGACCCCTGGGTATTTCTGAATCCATGTGCTGTGATTTAAAGTGGGGCTCACCAAGTAATCTACTGGATAATCTCCAAACAGTAAAAGTAAACTGAGATTAAAACTTAATGAAGTTCATGTTCTACCAGAATCACTTACAGAGACAGAGACTGAGACTCAGTCAGAGAGAGATGTATTTTATGGAGGCCATAAAAAGATAGATGTTGCTATTTGCAGATATGCATAGTAAATCTGGATGAAGATAATCATACTCAATCTCATCACCTCTGGGTGACTGATAAATTGGTTAGATGGCTCCCATATTGCCCTTGAGCTTCATATGAGTGCTATGGCTTTCAGTGAAGTTTAACATGGGACTTTCCAAGATCTTGCAAATGATGACTCCCTCAGGTGGGAAGTTAATTAGGAAATTATCCATTTCTTAATTTTAAAACCAACTAGTTTAGGAGGTAAAATGAGTTTGTAATTATGTGGGAAGTGAGTTCTAAGTAAGTGACATGGTCAAGATGACTCCCCACCTTCCTACTTCCTATGTCAGTAATTCAAAACCAGCTACTCTAACGTTTCCCTTCTGGACTCTGCATCAAATGCAAGAAGTAGCTTGGGGTGACTCATGAAAGAGTAACTATGTCCTCATTGATAAAGACAAGACTTCCGCCTCCGAAATTTATCATGATCTCAATTACTGTCATTATTCCAATGTCTGAGAATTAGTAACGTAGTGTAGGATATGACTAACCAGAGACAGTGAGGACTTCAGTCATCCAAGAAACTTGTGAAGGTAAATATAGTCTCTAAATGGTGAATCTGAAACATTTAAACACAGTACTCATCATGGCTATCCAAGAATAAATCCCTTAAATAATCTTCTTCCTAAAATGGTGCCAGTGTAATTTTCTGGATTACTTTTGTAGGATCTATGAGTATTTTGACTATGATTTATTAAATGTTTGGATATTTTAGATACTTTTGGAAGGTTAATGACAAAGGTTTCATCATGTACTACCTGCAAACGATTATACATTTATAAAATTAAAACAGGCCACTTACTAATCATAAAATAAATATGTGTCCTCCTGGAAAACTGATGGGTGGCAAAGGGGGAGAGTCTTAAATATTTCAACACTCAATTTCTTTAAAATGTGTGCTTGCTGGTTTATAACCTATGCCCAATTTGTAGGATTATTGGTAAAGTGTGGTGTGTACTTTTTTCCCTCAGCGCCAGCATGCTCTTTTCAGTAATTTCTTTATTGTAGAATGCAACGACATTAAGATGATTTAACATCTGACTTAAATTGATTGGAGATATTTGAAGGTTTTAACCATTGAATGCATTTAAAAATAAGGATGGGAGAGTTGGAGACAACTAGAAACCAAGGTCCCACACATGGATAGTAGGTTTTTTTATTGATATTTGTGAAGTTATTTTTAGATGTTTTCTCTCTGATGACAAAAGGGAAACCAACATGCATAATGATTCACTTCCTGGGCCATCATCTGTCACCCTGCCACCTTTGGCAATATTCATACACTTGTAAACATGTCTGATCACCTCCAAGGTGGTTTTCCAAGGGGGAGGTTCTTGGTTTAGTATCTCTCAAGCAATGTTAAAAAAAAATCAAATTGTAGGATATATGCCACTTGGAGCATTAAGAAAAGACATCATGAGTCAAACTGTATTCCTCACCACCCACACCAGGCTCAAGTTGTCTACATTTAACTGAAAACGAGTGTGTGCCTACCTCTAGCTTCCTGTTCTTAAGGCAGTTAGATAACACTTCCTGAAGGCCTGCCACTCAATAGGACCCTCAGGTTGGAGATGCCACTTGCACTGTAATAATGATATTTGCAAGTCAGGCTTGCTCTGCTTTTGAGACAGCAGGACTGTAGGTGGTCAGTGTTCTCTTGATTTTGAAATCTTATCATTGTTAACCTGGCTGAGATAAAGCTTACTTCTAAGTTTTTTGAACTTTTTGATGTGGATTCACAAGGGATCTTTTCATTGGAAGGATTCCTACAGTCCTTAACATGCCCTGGTCATTCCACTGCCTGGTTCTACAACCCATGAGAACATGAGAACTAGAAAGAAATGACAGACAGTTCTTTTTCTTTCTTGCTTAACTTTATAAATAAATTTAAGATTCGAGAGCTCTTGTTTGATGATTTAGAAGGCTATACCAGTTAGTTCAGAGTTTCAAAGTTTTTACAGATGACCTGTGTAACTTTCCACTGACTTTTTAAAATTACTGAATTTTGAATGAGTGATGGAAAAACACTTCTATAAAGTTATGTGTGAATTTTTATGCATATATGCCTATTTACAGATTAGGAGCAAGTATATTTTAGTAAATTTAATTTCCAGAATATTGCATTTTGAGTTGTAAATTTTTAGAGGTTATTTATGTATGTTTTTTGCAAACTTCATTGGATGTAAGGTGTTTGAGAAGGATTTAGAACCGAGCCTTTCGGTAGATAAGAACATTTGCAGGTAAATGGATGAAGGTGGAGAATATCATGCTAAGTGAAGTAAGCCAATCCTCCAAAACCAAAGGCAAAATATTCTGATAAGTGGATGCTGATCCATAACGGGGGGTGGGAGGGCATGAGAAAATGGAGGAACTTTGGGCAAAGGGGAAGAAGAGGTAGGGAGTGGACATGGGGGTAGGAAAGATGGTGGAATGAGATGGATATCATTATGCTAGGTACATGTATGACTGCACATATGGTGTGATGCTACAATATGTACAACCATAGAAATGTAAAGTTGTGCTGCAATTGTGTACAATGATTCATAATGCATTCTTCTGTCATACATACTTAATTAAAATAAATTTTTTAAAAAAGAAATGAGTACAGATAAAGTCACTGGAATTGTTTGTGAAGAATATCTAATGCAGAAGAGGAGCAGCGGCCTGCTGAGAGGCAGAGCCGCCCCCTCCCCCTGCACCGGCAAGGTAGACGGAACTGTGACCACCCACAGAGCAGGCCCAGCGGCCTGCTGAGGGGCAGAGCCGTCCCCCACCCCCCGCGCCTGCCAGATACGCAGAACTGTGACCACCAACAGAAAAGGCCCAGTGGCCCGCGGAGGGGCAGAGCTTCCAATCACTCCTGCAAGGTAGGCGGGCCTGCGACCTACCGGCAGAAGAGGAGCAGTGGCCTGCTGAGAGGCAGAGCCGCCCCCTCCCCTGCGCCTGCAAGGTAGACGGAACTGTGACCACCAACAGAACAGGCCAGACCTGCAACCGACAGACAGAACAGGCCCAGTGGCCTGAGGAAGGGTAGAGCCCCCCCCCGCGCCTGCAAGGTAGGCGGACCTGCAACCCACTGACAGAATAGCCCCAGAGGCCTGCAGAGGGGCAGTGCCGCTGCCTG
>NW_026000026.1:32293289-32309314 GCF_001458135.2 Marmota marmota marmota
CCTCAGAGTTATACAAAAGTACATACAAGAGGAAGTGAGGGGAAAGGGAAAAATAATACAAGGGGGACAAATGAATGTCAGTAGAGGGGGCAGAGAGAGAAGAGGGGAGGGGAGGGGAGGGGGGATAGTAGAGGATAGGAAAGGCAGCAGAACACAACAGACACTAGTATGTCAATATGTAAATCAATGGATGTGTAACTGATGTGATTCTGCAATCTGTATATGGGGTAAAAATGGGAGCTCATAACCCACTTGAATCAAAGTGTGAAATATGATATATCAAGAACTATGTAATGTTTTGAACAGCCAACAATAAAAAATTAAAAAAAAAAGAATATCTAATGTAGTTTATGGATCACAGTCTAGATCAGATTCAAAATCATAAACAATTCTCTAAAATGTTTCAGAGAAACAAACCAAAGAAGTTAAAACTGCATTTTCAAATGTCTAGTAAGTGGAATGACGAATCATAGATTAGGGGAAATTACTATTTTGTTATCAGTTATGAGGCAAATCTGACAGGCACATAGTAAATCAGATGATACAGGAATTAAAATCTTTGCCTCTGGGTAACCATAGCTTGCCACATTCCCTTGGAAAGACGATCAACCTGGTTCACATGAGAAACTTTAGAGCCCCATCAGTAGATTGTCCAGGATTCTCCTAAAAAGATATTCCAAATTTCATCCATAGCTCCAAATATCAATATTAAAACAGAATATACAGTGACACTGCTTAAAGACCTGAAGTCAGTGAAAACAAATGGACTTGTTTTTGTTAGGAGTCAGAAGTAAACTGTATAACCAGCATATATTTCATTTTTTTTCACACCAGTTTCCACATAAACTCTAATTTCTACTTCTGTTTTATTTTGACCAACAGGAATTTTGAAACAATTGTTTTATTTATGTTGGTGAAGATGTGAGAGTGAAAAAAATGAACAAAAAACTAAAGATTTTGAGGAATGACCACAACATGTTAGGTACTCTCTCAGTTCCTTTTCTGTATGAATTTTCTTTTATTATTATTTATTTATTTATATATGACAGCAGAATGCATTATAATTCATATTACACATATTGAGCACAATTTTTCATATCTCAGATTATATACAAAATATATTCATACCAATTTGTGTCTTCATACATGGACTTTGGATAATGATGTCCACCACATTCCACCATCATTTCTATTAATTCTTTCTCTCATTATCTGCAGTATACAGATGAGGAAATTACCCCTGAAATGACTTATCCAAGTTTATAGAACCTAATTAAAGACAAAATGGGATTTAATGCTAAACCTATTTACTCCTGGGCCTACTCCATCATACCACAAATTCTGTGATACAATTTATTTGAAATTTGTATTAGTTTTTTAATGTAAGTGTCTGTGTATTGCCAACTTTCTTGACATGTTATTGGCCATCTGACTTTGAATAGAGAGATGGAGATAAGCTCAAGATTCAAATTACATGAGATGTTTGACACTTTTTTAGACATACTAGGCAAATGCATTAATTTAGATATCCCACTGCTAACCAGTATTAAAAAAAAAGCTTAAAAATGTGTTTGGAATAAGAAAAAAAAACCTGAAATTTTGCTGATACACGTAGAAATCTGAAATTGGACACACATTGATGTAAGTGCTATATGGCTGTCCAGGCCAGCATAAAGTTAAATAAAAGATAAAAAAGAATTAAATGTATAACACTAGCATTAAATTGGTATCTTTTCATCTTCCTAAAATGATTCAGACTTGCAGTTATTTAAAACACAGTGCATAGCTCTCACTGAAGAAAACAATTTACCTGTATCACAGGTGTCTTCTTGTGTTCTTTTGTGTTTGACTTGTGGTTTATCTAAATTCCTGCAATTGTCCTGCCTTCCTACCCTTCCTCCTGCTGTGTCTGGGGAGATCCTCGTAGTTATCTCTGCTTATCTAGGCTTCTCCATGCAGCTTTCCCTACCTCTCCCTCCTTTTGTGAACTCTCATTTCTATTGCACACATTTCTATTACACACTAATTCTCTCTTTTTAAAAAAAAATTTGTTATTTTCAGTTATACATGACAGAAGAATCTTTTTTGACATATTTATATGAACGTGGAATATATCTTATGCTATTTAGGATCCCAGACTTGTGGATGTACAATGGTAGGATTCACTGGGGTATATTCATACATGTACATAGGAAACTCATGTCAGATTCTTTCCACTGTCTTTCCTATTCTTACCTCCCCTCCCTTCCATTCATTCCCCTTTGTCTAATCCACGGATTGTCTACTAACTGTTAGTTCCACCATTCTCCTTCAATAGTTCTTTCTTAAATGCTGGCTTTATATCTGATACTCATTCTTTGCCTAGTGTAATTATTTTCTAGAGAGGAGGATTCTCTTTGTCCATTATGTACTAAGAACTAAGGCCAACAATTTTAAGTTATGATTAGAAACAATTTGACTCAACATAAGTTAAAACTTTCTAATGAATCTAATTTTTCCATGATGGGGAACATGTTGAGAGACAGTGAGTGAAGAACACAAGTAGAAGGTAAATGATCTTTTGGAAAAGCTTGAGGAAATCTGAACTGTAATTGGCAATTGATAGCCTCTGCTAACACCGGGAACTATGAGTCAGTACTGTTATTACCATGGATATTTCAGGGGAAGAGGAGAGACTAAAGGAGGAAGTGTGAAATCAGTTTCATCTTACTGCTTGATAAAAATGTAAATTGTTTTTCCTCCCAAAAGCCCTGCACTGATACAAGGTCATGTTCTTAGGAATGGCTTATTAGTTAGGCATTGCAAAGACTAATTATGAATAGAGAACCATTTATTTTATGTTTATTATTTTAAAAAAACATAGATTGTTGCTCCAGATTGTAAAACTAAACAAAACTCACTACCAGACTCCATCTTATTTTGCTTCAATCTGTTCTTTCCTTCACTGAAAATATTCTTTGACCTATCGAGCTTATGAGGAGAATTCCTAATTCTAGCATTTAGAAAAAAGACACTCTAGTATCAGCTGGGCTTGTGTCTGCATGTTCCCTTAGAATTCCATAGAATGAATTGAAGATCAACAGAGGTGCACGCATTTATCTCTGCATCAAGGCAGAAGGTGGCTTCAACCTGGCCTGTCTACATGCTTTAAATAGTGGCTCAGGCGATTATCTACCCTACAGACTTCCGTCATGGGAATGAATTGAAACAGAAGGAAATGTTCAGCCCAGCCCATCATGCATGGAGACATGAACAACTAAAGAGGTATAACAGTGACTACCTATGTTATATATTCATTCACTGATTTACCATAAAAAGTTTCTTTGGTGGAGAATAACCAATGTCCCCAACTTTTATGCCCTTACCATTCAAGTATTTACCTGCCAGTCGGAGGATGCCAAAAAATATATATTTCTGACTTATTATTAGTTGCCACTATTATTCTTTAAGAATTTTTTAGGGTTTAGAAAAGAGTGAAGTCTTTATTTGTGCTTCTAGAAAATGCATTTTGCTGGTCATGCTATACAGAGAAAAGACACCTGTCCAATTTAAAAATTCTGTTTGTCATTGAAAAGATGACAACCACTCAGGTGTTTTATACTCCTATGACATCCTTTCTTTTCAAGGTGAGTTCCATGTGATTCTTGTCATTTAAATCAATCCATAGTTGGCAGGAGTTACTTCAGTTTTAATAAATCATATCTGTAAGTATGTTTATATGGACTTTGAAAACTAATTGGTGTCACCAACTTATGCATAAGAGGTTCACAATGCCCCTCAGCCTGCAAAGACTACAGTCATCATGCTGTCCCCAGGAAACAGGATGACAATGATGCTAATGATGTGGATTCCAAGCTCCTGTACTGAGTAGCATGTACTCTTTAGATGTATGTCTTATCTGGCCCTACCCCAGGGCCAAAGATGTCATTTTAACCCCCCTGGTTGTGGATTTCAAATGTGTAGATGAACAATACAAAACGTTCACTTCATTGAGGAAAAAAAAAATATATTGTCATTTAAAAGTGAAAGTCCAGACATGGACATGGATTGCTCTAAAAAATGTTTAAGGGATAATTTTATCGTTCCTTTCCAGCTTCACTCTTTAGTAAAGCAAAAACAAAAAGCACCCTAAAATTGAAAATCATGGCTTTTTTCTTTTGTCTGAATCCTTCCTTTCTTTCTAGGTTATTATTAACAGAGTTAATAATAATATTATTAACAGAGTTAATAATGCAAAAGAAAACAGTCCAATTGAAGCTGTGGTCATTAAAATATGGATGTAGTTTATCAGAGGTCAAGGTAGTCATTTACACTGCATTACTGCAAATCTTTTCAGCAATTATTACCTGCCTATTTATGAACAACAGATAGGTCATGTGTGTGATCTGAAATCAGCCATTTAGTTTTCAGATATTTGAGAATAAAACATTGCAAATGTGAAATAGTTATCTATCAATTGTAAATATATATATAAAATTATTGCCCTAGAGGGCTGCAGAGTCTGATGCAATAGTCACTAGCCACATGTTATTAAGTACTTGAAATATGACTAATATAATTGAGATGTACTAAGAATATATTTTACATATCAAATTTCAAAGTTTTAGTTTGAAAAACTAATGCTAAATCTGTCATTAACAATTTTATATTGGTCATATGCTGAAATTATTGTATTTTAGATACATTGTATAAAATGCAATATTTTACTAAAATTAATTTCACCTTTTACTCCTAATGACTATAAGAAAATGCAAATTTACATTGTGACTTGCCTTGTGTGTCTACTGGACAATGATATTCTAGAGAGCTTGGCACGTGGCCAGGCAAAAATTCAAGCATTTGGAAATGTCTAGATGAAAGGATGGCAGGGGTCCTTCCCAGCCACAAATTCCCTGAGGTTTAAAATGGCTTGGGGACCTATGGATCTAGCCTTTATTCGAATGTATCTCACAAAGTGATTTTTGGCAACCCCCCTGTGTTCAGTGCTGATAAGTTCTCTGAGAAGTCTATTTACTGATTTCCACAATTTTGTCTAGAGTATCATTTTGGTAACTTCCTGTTCTACAGGATGCCTTTTAAAGAAATTAAATTGCTTGCCAATTTAAATTTTACTTGAAAATTTAAAAAACACATAAATCATAGTCCTTTATTCTCCTAAGAATATATCACTCTTTTTTGAAATATGTTGTATGATGTGAAATTTTGTTCCAATGATAACTTGGAAGAGCAAAGAGAAAGACTCCATAAATGCAATTTCGTGACAGTTGGTAGAATAGGTAAAATGGATTAGGAAGGAAAGAACCAAAATAGCCCTCCTCAAACAAGAAACCTTTGGATGCCCTTCCTCTCCTCTGTAACATCCTACTTATCAATGAAAAGTTACCTTAGTTCGTAAAATAAAGTATATCCTGCTTACATTGACTTATTTTTTCCTTCCAAGGTTCCCATATATGCCACCTTCTTTGTTTGTCTTTTTCATTACAGTAATGTCCCCTCTTATCTCACTACGCACTTTGTTACAGAAACCTGAGGGATGTTGTAAAATCCTAAAGCATGACATGTAATTTCTCACATTAAAACTCTCTAGTACTTCAGAATGAACTTAAAGCAAAAGCCTAGCCCTTGCCTAGGCAGACAAGAAGTGCAAACTCTGTCCCTTGCTTCATTGCTTGTCTCTCTGACCTCACCTGGTCATTTCTCCTTCCTCCCTAGGTTTGAGCCATGTTAGTATGATGTTTATTTCTAAAATATACTAAGCTCATTCCTGCTTTGGGCCTTTGCACTTATTGTTTGTTGAACCTGCTCTCTTTCTTCTAGGCTTTTCATATAGTTCATACCTTCTTGTCATTTAAGTCTCAGCTCAGATTTTGCCTCTCAAGAGAGGCCTTTCATGATCACCCATCTGTGGCAATTGTCAATCCACTTTCCTACCCATAACACTGTTCTGAATGTCTGAATGGTACTTACCACTATATGACTTGATCTTGCTGTTTTGTTTACTTGTTTACAGTCTATTCCCCACCAACCACACACACACACACACACACACACAAATACACACAGTCTAGCCTCCTTAAAGGAAAATTCCAGATGCTATATAAAAGAAGAGCCTGAGTATCTAATTCACCCCTAGTGATTATTGTTTGAAATTAATGAAAACATATGCACAAATTACATTGAGACAGACTCTTGACTTGCTTTGCTATCCACATTTCTCTTAGCAGTTTGAAGATGTTATACTTCACTTTTACCTATTTATCACAGACTGATATGCTTTTCCTCAGGGGAGACCTCATGCCAGAAAACAGCAATGTATAGAGATTTTGTTCATTGAAAAATGTCTAACTTAAGACTGAGTGGTGTGTAGGCTAGATGAGGATGGAGACCTGGCTCTTCTCTCTGGACTCGTGCCCATTAGGCACACTCAGAATCTATTTCTTTTACAGTGTTGCTGTCTGCCTAGGACTCATAGGCTCCACAAATATGAATGAAGACCATTCAGTTATGCTTTAATTATAAGAAGTGCAAGACTGGTGATCCTTGGATTGTCCCAGAGACCTAACCAGCAGCCATATTTCTGATTGTCATTTCAATGGCAAATTGTCACATACATGCCACAATCATGGCATCTGATGAGTAAGAAATTAATTCAGCTTTACTCCCTCTCTCTTCTAACCATGCACAATTTTCTAGTAAGTTATGAATCCTCTTCTTGCCCACTCCACCCCAGGCAGGGCTGGGGGAGATTAGAAAACAATAGTCAAGTAAATGTACATTTGCAGGAGTGCGTCCGTCATTTGACATGAACATTCTGAATGAAAGTATACATGTTAAACTACTATTATACTTTGCCCAATTAATATTAAATTCATTTCATCATTTTAAAGTCTTCTTCAGGTTATTTTCAAGAATTTCATCAGTGGGAATTTTTGCAGAGCAAGGAATTCTGTACTTTGAATAGCCAAATCCTTTTTTTCTTATATTCAATAAGTTAAATTTGGAGATGTAATGCCATTGTCAGTCTTTATGGGTATCTGGGAACAGAAAACAGGAAATAGATTGACAAAGCTGCACAATTTGATTAACTCTATTTGTTTGCACAGTCTTAATTGAACTTAGTAATATATGCATATATATCACAGTGATGTATGCATATATATATGCATATATACCTAAGTTCAAATAAGACTGTGTGTGTGTATTCTAATTTTACTTTTGAACTGTTGTTTTGCTATGTGTGAAAGCATCTATATTTTATTTCTGAGGAATCATTTTCTCCCAATTTAGTAAAGCTTCTTTTCAAATGTATCCTGCCTTTCGCATTCAGTGAATTAACAAAGCTAATTTGATTTACAGAGAGAGGAGCTGCTAAAAAATCACAGGATAAAGAAGTCTTACAATCTAAATGAAGTTGGCTTTTTTTTTATTACTGAAAAGATAACAGACATGAGAAACATGTAGTTTTATTCAGATTCCTAGACGGAGACAGTGAATCAGAATTCTAAGAAGAGTAACAAGAGTTTTAGCTTGAGAACTTAGCCCAATTTTAGCAGCATCTTTCTTAAAATGTGGGGAGTGTAAAAAAAGTATCTCGTTCTAGGCAACATGTTGATTAGGTATGAAGAAAACTTCTGGCTTATTTATAGACCATGGTTGGTATTCCTGAAGAATTCAGTTACCTCTCAATTAAAAGAAAAAGCAAAGTTCACAAAAAGAAAGAAATGACTGAAAGAAAAGAGGTGTACACTTGCACATACTTGTCCTCTAATATCTTTTAAAGTGATTTTATTGTTTTTTTAATAATGGGCACCAACAGTAGAACTTACCTCCAGATTGTGAATGGATTTGTTTAAAAAAATCATTAACAAAAATCTGTGCAGAATATAAGTATATTTGAAACTATTTTGTACATTGGCTTAATACTAAGAATGAAGCTGAATAATTATTTTAAAGTTTGCATCTGATGTCTATCTAATCTCATATTCCTGGAAAATCCATTCTTTCCCCTGAAGAATATTCTAGCAGCCTCAAGCAGAAAAGAAGCAGATTTTCACAGTCCTCAAAACTCATACTCAAACTCAAAAAAATAAAATAAAATAATTTTTTTTAAAAGGTGGATCTGGGGAGAGAGAGAGGGAGAGAGAAGAGAGAAAGTAGTGAAAAAGACTGAGTCCCAGAGCTATTCCCCAGGGACTCTGTCCTATCTGTGGCACAATATGTGGTCTGACCCAGATGGGCACCAGGCTGCCCTTGACCACCAGCCTTTCTGGCTGGCCTCCCCTCCAAGGTAGGGCTTACCCTCACATAAAATTGCCAACCAGGGCCCACTTGGGTATAGAACTAATTTAGCCTCCGGTATACTTGATGAATGAAGAATTTCCTCTTGGGACTAAATTATAGGGCTTGTTGAAGTTGCTCTTTCGTGATCTGTTATTTGGAGGTAATTTTCCAAAAGGGCTGGAACACATGGCCATGAGCTAGAATAGGATTCACCGTGAACAGCTGCCACGCGCTGGCTTGCATATCCCGCTCTGCTTATCCCCTCCACCAGCCTCCCACGCCTCTGCTCCCACTTCCCGACAGTAGGCCCAGCCAACAGAGCTGGGCTCATGTTAGATCTTTACTTTCCTTCTTAATTAAACCACAAGAATGGTGCCTGCCCACCTTTTTCTGTACCCAGGCTTCCAGAAATGTAGTATCTTGTCATGACACGTAACACAGTTAAAAACAGATGAGCAGGCCTTAACCCTCATCGTCCAATGCAGCTGATTACAACCTTCTGTCAAATTCTACCTGCCCCCTCCCCTGTTGGCTAAAAGATAAGCTTCTGATCTTCTCTTGGCTTTTTGAACTGTTGGAAGCTGTGTAAACACAAGCTGCAGGTTAGTCAGATTCTATTTGACCCAGGGCCTGCTGAGTGCAGAGATTACATTTGAAAACTCCCTTGTCTAATTAAGTAATGGTGACCTATGTTGGGTGGTTGCTGATGAGGTCAAATAGCAAGGGGTTTTAGTCTAACCTGCTGCAGCTGGTTGATAAATGAGGCGCAGTTAGTTTTTAGTGAGTCAATTTCCCTGGAGAGCTTTCCTTTTATAAAACACTTGAATTGTGTCCTTTCTCAGCATTTCCCATTTGAGTTTCAGTACTTTGGGAAAGTTTTTGCATTCCAGAGTGACAGGTATTTCTCCAATGACAGTGACCCCGTTTTATGGTTTTTTCACTTCAAATGATTCAGAAACTGATGTGCTGTGCCTATAGTTCTATTTTAACTGTTGATTTCTTCTAAATCTTAGAAATGAGATAAAGACCACTTTGAACATTGACATTTGGGTGGGGTATGGGAGTGGGGGAAGGAGAGGAAGCTCCAAGAAATTGGTCTCAAGACCTGGACCAAGCCACATAGAAAAATCATGACCATTTAGTGAGTATCTACTATCTAGAAGACACTGTGGAAAGATCTCTTCACCTTTATCTCTGGTCCTCACCATGACACTTAGAGTAGGAATCATTATCCCTCTTCACTTCTAAGATTCCTAAAGCCTAAAGAGATCAGCCACTCGCATTAAGTGCTTGCAATCATGAAGTGAAAGTTCTGGATGAAGAACCCAAATTCTCTTAACCTTAAGGCTTACCCATTCCAGGCAACTACGTAACTTCTCTTAGGAAGTGGAAGCTTCTGGAGGTTCCCAGCAGAGGCCAATTTGATGGCTACGCTTTTTTTTTTTTTTTTGAGAAAAAGTAAATAAAAGTGAAGATAAGAACTTTGGAAACATGGACCTTGAAAGAAATTATCAAAGAAGCCCTCTCCTTTAATATCAAGCCTGTACATTGGTTGTCCCTAAGCTTCTGTTTTTCTGGCTATCTGTCGTTTCTGCCAACAGCATCTGTTTCCCGGAGTTCCAGAAAACGATATCTGGAATTCCTCAGGGATACCATCCCTCCTCCGAAATCCTGCTCATGAGTTTTGGCAGCCAAGAGTCCTTCAGATGTGTTGCCACTGTGAATACTTTTGAGCCAATCAGAATCAATTAAATAAAATATGTTATTGTAGAAATAAAGCATGTGGATTGTTGTTAGCAGACATGGTTGCCCCTTTTCTCCTGCCTCAAGGCAGGAATTACAAAATCTAGAATTCCTGCTGCCATCTTGACGGTATATTTAGCCATCTGGATATATCTGAGAATCAGAAAGAAATCGGGTTCTGGTGATAGTGTTGGAATCTTGATCAAGCTTTGCATGATCTCCCTCTGTACTTCATTTCAAGAATTCAAAAATGTTTTAGGTGTTTTCAAACTAAAAAGCCTAAGAGATTTAAGTATAAATATCTTGCTAGATCCATAATACCCAGCCAGCAATGGGACTGCAATATAACAATGTCTCCATGCTTCCAAAGCCGTTCCTTTTCCATGGAATCACATTTATTTCCAAGACAGAAAGGAGGACTTACAAAAGGGGAAGCCACATATTTTCATAAAGAATGGAGACTGACAATTTAAAATTACAATTCTTGTAAAATCTTTCAACCTTGTCTCTCAACTCATTTTTTATCCTGCTTTTAGATGGAACATATAAAAAGTTGGAAATATTTCTGTTAATTATCCCCAAGAAAATAATGCAAACTCTCCAATGAAACATGTTCTGGCGTCTTGCAACTTTTGCTGTAGATAATTCTGCACAATTTTACATATGTAACGCTGGCTATATGTTCAGCCAGTGTTCTGTCTTTGGCCTCATAAATGATATGATTTTCTATACTCCTAAAAGCCGTAGCAAGCTCACAATTCTAATAAATTTATTGGGGGTAGTAAAAAATGTCTTGTCCCCCCATTTTTTTAATCTCTAACACTAGAGAAATGAATTTTTACTCTCCTTAAAATTCTAGCTAGCTTCTCTGTCTCACACCCTCATTCAAGGGCTCAAAAACAGCCAACAGGATAAAGGTAAGCAACACATTAACTATGAGAATAAAAGGACATTTACTCCCCTTCTATGCTATACTCCTTTTCTGTGTAAGAAGGAAATATGCTAAAATTACGTTTCACCCTTAGAGATAACTTGTTTTTCAACCAAACCAACCAAACAAAAAACAATGGATGTCTAGGATATTGGGATATTTGATAGCAACATATACATTTGAAACCCAATAAAACCCAGAGTTGAAGTCTTTTCATATAACTTATCTCATTTATTCCTCTTTTTTAACCCTATTATGTTAATGTTATGATTGTTTGCATCTTAGAGATGAGTATTAGGAAGTTTAGGCATTAAGTGGTTAGCCCAAATCTGCATGACCGGTCCAGTGGTGGAACTAGTTTTTGCTCAAGTGTTCTGATCTGAGATTTTTCTATGGTTTCAAATAGTGCATTCAATATCTAGAATTCTGTAGAGAGGAAGAGTTGAAGAGGTTAGAATGCCTCCACATTATTTCTTTTCTCTAGGTTAAAGTGAGCTCATTGTCTCAGTGTCTGAGAAAGGCTTATAATGTTTTTTGTTCTTAGTTATCCCTTCTGGGAACCACAGGAATTTTGATTTTCCTGACCATTTGTCCTCCATCAAGCCCAAATGTTGAAAGAACATTATTATTTTTATATGCCAATGATGGCAGTATTTGCATGTGCAAATCATGTAATTACTTAACTACCCAAATTGTGCATGCAACTAAGGTAATTATGAACTTCGAAAATTGCTTTAAGAATCTGACCCTGGAAAAATTATGATAGCAGAAAATGAGTGTTGGAGTGGAAATTTCTTGCAAGGCTGATTTTGTTATTGTCATTGTTGTTTAGTGGAAATGTAAGGTAGGCTGATTAAGTCGCCTTCCTTGCCTCCGTTTTGACATGTAAAGAAGGAAAATAATATTTACCCATTTACAATGGGTCATGTGAGGGAAATGGAGAAAATGCATACAAGTGATTTTGAAAAACGACAGAAGATTAAAAGGGGTGATATTATTTTTAAGTGGACTTGTTAACCTCTATTTTGGAAAAGGTATAAGTCAACATTTTAATATGAATATTTAGTTTATCTACTCAGAGACTATATATCTTATTGTGGCTAAAAAACAGCCAAATATAAAACTGTGAAAATATAAAATAGCATTGTTTTTATTTATCTCTAGGATGCATAATAATTTCTCATTTGATTCTCTTAATAATTCTGTGCAGCACATGGAAAAGGAAAGATTAGCCACAGTTCCATCACATGAAACTGAAGCTCACTGAATTTAAAACTTGTATCAGCTACATGAATGCTTAAGAGGCAAATTGAGAATTTAAGCACCAGGATGTCTGACCTCAATTATCCCTTTTAATAACTTGGACATTTCTATCAGAGAGAGCATATTGCCTTGCGAATAGTAGTTACAGACATTCATGCATGACTCAGTTACTAAATGCATTCAGAAATTTACCGACTTCTTAATAATTTGATCAGTGTAATAATTTGTCTTGAATTAATTTGAAGATTACTATTGCATTATTTGTAAGAAAAGGCCTTTCTAAGAAAACTTGTGCTGAAGAAGGTGGAGGCTCTTAAAACCTGCTTAAGAGAACAAACAATCAAAGGGCTGTGACTGTACTTTGTCCACTCAATAAAACAGATAAAAGTGATTAGAGACTAGTTCCAGCTCTGTCAGTCACTAGTTTGGGTCCCTGGTTCACTGAGAAGAAACACATTACTCTTCAAGTTTCCCATAATTCATTTAACCTTTCTTCCTGTGATGGTGAAGTTATTACTACAATGGGCAGAGTATCATCTGATAAGAGCATGTATACATTATACCATTCTTTGAATGATGTTCCCATTTGGTACCCAAGCGTTTGAGTACTGTGAGGGTTCTAAAGAGCATGAAAGATCTGAAAAGTTTAAAAAACTCTGAATCCCAGTGATGTTTTGAAGGTGATTCTGAGTATATGTGGCAAGAACAAAACCACAGACATGAGTTTGACTCTGTGTTCTGTTCTCTAACCATGGGCTGTTGCCTTCTCCTTCTGTCAATACAGATGTGTCTGGACAGAACAGGACCAGGGTTACCTTGGCCATCAAATGATGGCGTTTCAAAGAATATGAGCCACTAAGTCATGTATACTCAATGACTTGGCAGGAAGTAGAATCATCACCACTTTTTAGAGTCACAATATGTCTGAAGTTGTGTTTACTCTGGTAAAATAAACAGTCATTAGTATGATTCACATTTTTTCCAGCTTTAGGAAAGGACAAATAAATTATCTACCATTATCTCCCTCAACCCTTTTTCTCTCTCTTTTTTTTTTGTTACAAATCAAATGTTTTCACATGAATAGTTACCATTTCTTGAGCTTTTACCAGATGTCCGTCCTCTTTTCAAACCATCTATGCCTTATTTAATGTGACTTTCACAATACCCTTGTGTTGGACATTATTCTTTTCTTAAATGTACAGGTGAGGAAACAGGAGCTTAATGAGATTAAGTAACTTGCCCAAACTCACACTGACTGGCTTTTATTCATCAGTACTCATTTGAGTTACCATTGCACTCTGAAAATTCTTCATTGATGACTCTAAGACCAGCCCATCAATGACAAATAGACACTTACTTAAAAAGATTTTCTTTCATCTACTATACATGCCCATCAAACAAATACATGAAACCACATGTTGTCTTTTCAATGAATAATCATACCCATGTCTTTGGTTTTTTCATCCAATCATGCAACATTGATATATTGATTAATAATAATTAGCAATATTTTCCCAGCACCACGAGATATCATTTTGAGTGCAATAGTGAGAGTTGAAGAATGCTTTGATGGAAGGTAAATTTGAAATCTTTAGGAAGTAGCTTTATTTTCCACTGAATAAGTTACAACAAGAGGCTTAAAAAAGCTTTCAGCATGAAATGGAGAATTTATATGGAAGACTTTTTTGCAATGCTGGGGAGTGAATCCATGGTCTTATGCATGTTAGGCAAGTGCTCTACCACTGAACTACAGCACTAGTCCTAGACATTCTCAAACACCCAATGTCTCTGCTAATTAATTGTATACAGTACAAGAACAATACATTTACAGATTGAATTTTGTCTTAATTGAAGGATGTCAATTCTTTCTCCTCATATTTAGAAGCTCCAATTAGCTCAGATCAGAGTAACAAGCACTATGGCATTATCAAGAGGTGGTTATGTGGTGGGGGCTGAGAATACAAAGATGATGAAGATGATGGAATAATCCAGCAGGAGAAGCATAAACTGGGTCATACTCTTCTGCAACTAGTCCTAGACATTCTCAAATACCCAATGTCTGTCTGGGAGGACTCCAGTGATGAGAGTTTGGTCAGTATGCTCTCAGAGATCTGCTGTGGTAGCACAGGGGGCCTGAGAAGGTCTAAAGTGGTTCTAGAGTCTTCGCAAGGTCATGACTTACCAGAAAAGCTCATCTAGAGCTACAGATGCCACTAGCTACACATGCTTATTGATCACTTGAAAAGTAATGTGAGTTGAAATGTGCTATAGAGTAAAATCCATTTAGAATTTCAAAGACATAATATAAAAAAGAATGTGGACTATCTCTTTAATATTTTATATGATTATATAATGAAATAATAATATGTTTATTATATTGGTTTAAATAAAATATACTCTTAAATTAATTTCATTTACTTCTTGTTACCTATATTGAGGGTGAATGTTTAAAATGATTAAAATATTTGAAATGATACACATGACTCACATTATCTGTTAGGTAGTGCTGATCCTAAACCTTCCTATTCTCACAGATAGGAACTGTTTCAAATACTTTTGCTTGGGAGAGAGAATTTATCTTTTATGTTAAGTGGCTTTCCCAGCAGCAGAGAAATCTTTTGAACCAATGTCATTTTCCTCTTTCTCTTCTGCCCATCAGCTTTTCATAAAATATTTTATATATGATCTATAAAAAGCCACAGAATTATAGAAATCCTGAAAAAATATGTGGAAAAGCTGTTTTTTTTTTCCTCAGAATGTAGAAAAGTGGTAAGCAAAACAAAATCAGCGAACAACTTTTTTTTTCTTTTAAACCTTCTTTAGTTATGACTTTGTAAAGTTTTCAAAACCAAATGTGCTTAAAAACCAATCAACAGATCATGGTATTTTCTCAAGGTTAGCATCTTTTTATTGCTGTTGATTTTAAAGTACATTTAACTTAAACTATTATAATTAGAGATTTTGTGTTCAATAAGGATTTCTCTCAGGAGACCCATCATCTAGCTGTATGCATTTTCCAACTTACCATTTACTGTTTCCTTAAAAATTAAAATGAGGTTGCAGAATAAACAATCTGTTTGCTTTTACTTTTAGATTGTGTTCCTACATGTTCTATACACTGCATTTATAACATCTTTAAGTACATTTATAACATATTTATAACTGGAATAAAATTTATAATTTTTTATACCATTATCTTTCACAAAATATATCTTACTCAATATTTTTATTTTTTATTTTTTATTTTTTATTTTTTTATTGGTTGTTCAAAACATTATAAAGCTATTGACATATCATATTTCATACATTAGATTCAAGTTGGTTATGAACTCCCAATTTTACCCCAAATACAGATTGCAGAATCACATTGGTTACACATCCACATTTTTACATAATGCCCTATTAGTAACTGTTGTATTCTGCTACCTTTCCTATCCTCTACTATCCCCCCTCCCTCCCCTCCCATCTTCTCTCACTACCCCATCCACTGTAATTCATTTCTCTCCTTGTTTATTTTCCCATTCCCCTCACAACCTCTTATATGTAATTTTGTATAACAATGAGGGTCTCCCTCCATTACCATGCAATTTCCCTTTCTCTCCCTTTCCATCCCACCTCATGTATCTGTTTAATGTTAATCTTTTCTTCCTGCTCTTCCTCCCTGCTCTGTTCTTAGTTGCTCTCATTATATCAAAGAAGACATCTGGTATTTGTTTTTTAGGGATTGGCTAGCTTCACTAAGCATAATCTGCTCTAGTGCCATCCATTTCCCTGCAAATTCTATGATTTTGTCATTTTTTAGTGCTGC
>NW_026000026.1:32311388-32361815 GCF_001458135.2 Marmota marmota marmota
TCAAGACAGCAAGCAGAAAGCAAATGGCGGCTCCCGCGGAGTGGATTTTCGGCACAGAAACCACAGCCCCGCCAACAATCCCAATCCACAAACTCTCCCTGTATAAAAAATATTCAAAAAAAAAAAGAAAAAAAGGCGGGGCGCACTGAGCTTTCTTTGCCTCGGGTACTTACAATCCACTGCTGATTACACACTCAGCTTCTCTGCCCGGAGCAAAGCGAAAGAGGAAGCAGATGGGAGCAAAGTGCCCGCGGCTCTGAGCAACCAAGTGTCCGGGAGCCAAGCGTCTCTTTTTCGATCTCTTTGTTCTTCCTGCTGCTTGGCAAAGTGGTTCGCTACAGATTAACGGTGAAAGGAGCTCTAACAGACTGTGCGAAATCTCTATTAAAGCCGCTGCTCTGAGCGCCACGCTCAGCACTTCAGCAACCCCCGTACACAGCGGCCATCTTCTACCGAGGATGCATCTCTTACTCAATATTTTACTTTTTCCTCTAAGACATTGTGTTTTAAAAGTTTTATCTATAACAAAGGAGAAGTTGCACAATCTACATTATGATGTTGGAAAGAGTAATTTTACTTTTGCATCTAAAATCTGACATCAAATGTTTTCCTTGGTTAAATAAAAAAGGGGGGAAGACTACTCTAAAAATGGTTTCAAACTTTTAAAAACAAAATTCAAAATTGGTTGATAAATATAAACAAGGAATTGTTGGAGTGATAAATACAATATATACATAATTTAAATGAGCAGGGAATCTTTCTTTCTTTCTTTCTTTCTTTCTTTCTTTCTTTCTTTCTTTCTTAACCAATCTAAATCTGCCATATAAAAAAATAAACAAAATCAAATTTTCACAGCTTCAACTTGCTATGGAACTAAGTCAGTTGCTAGAACTGTATTTTTAATCTCATTTGTTATTAATGTTGTTGTTAAAAATAATAATACTAATTTTATTACATGATATTAATTAGCACGTTTACAAAGATCCACTGTGAATGCTTAATATCTCATGATCTCATAGTCCTATAATAACTACTGTATTAGAAATGCTAGTAATTCAGGTCTATAAAACTGATGAAAGACTGTTATAACTGTAATTTTGTTTCTTAAACTTGCCACTCTTTGAATGAAGACATTAAGCATATGATTCAGAAGCCTACAATATTATACTTTTGTCATCCTTTATGTATTATACATACCTAGACAAAAAGTATATTAAAATAATAATTCCCCTGTAAAATAATGATCTTTTGTGCTTATAAATTTGCACCAAAGTATTCTTGAAATAAAGATTTGTAAATAGTGCAACACATCTTGATAGATAAAAATCAGAGCAGTTTAATTTGAGAAGGAAGAAGACACCTCCACTTTTTCCAAAGGTGTTTTCCCTTTAAACCTGCAGTGAGGCCAAAAAAAAAAAAAAAAAAAGAAAAAAGTTTCTGTATTATTATTCCAGTTGTCTAGTTTTGACTTGCTGAAATAAGTAAGAGGAATTATAACAGAATGAATGAAGAATTGACCTGGGGGAATTTGTTGCAAATTTTAGCCATATTTGAATTGTGACTGCTACAAATAATTTCAGCCATTTGAAATGCTTTATCCTGCTACCTAGGGAATGTACACCTGAGTTCAGGTTGCCTGGTTATGGTATGTGTTCTAAATTTGCTGAACTGAACATCTGTACCAAAGCTCTGAGTTATCTGCACAATTTGGTGGCTGGCTTTCAATATTAGCCTGAATGGAAACAGTTTTGAAAAACTCAGAACTATATGAACAAAAATAACCAGGTGATTAAAAAAAAAGCAGAAAAAGAGACTGAGAGTGTTAAGTTGAATTTACTGCTGGTCAAACCAAGAAAAACTTATCCAACATATAGGAATGTAACTTTGATAGATGGACCTGCAGATTAAATGTCAGAGAATAACCAAGAGAGAATTGCAAATTAACTTATAAATAGGTGTGTGTGTGTGTGTGTGTGTGTGCACATGGAAACAGACCCTGAGAGGTGACTGAGGGTGAGACTGAACAAAGCTTAATTATTTCATAAGGGAAAGGAAGAGATTAGTCGGTTCAAATATACTTATGATTTAGATGAGTTAGTTCTTGATTGCTTGGTTGCAAGTAGCTTGGTGCTGGCCAGTGGCTAAAGCCCAGATCCACCTATGGTTTTCAGGAGCTGTATTGACCTTCAAAGCCATCAAGGTTAAATTCAGGTAGCTCCTTTGAGTCACAGATCACAAGGCATAAGCTAATCCTAAGGCTGTTTTTCTTCTGGTTCCAATCCATTTTCTGAGAAAAGATAGTTCTGGTTTCTTCTAGAGACAAGAACACTAGATGTTTTAAAACCTTTTATTCTCTCTAGGCATGGAGTCACACAGTAATTATGTCCTTCATCACAGGTGAAGTAGGAGCTTCTAATGAGTTTCATGAAAAATAGCCAGATGAAGATGTAGGTGCTAGTGATAGAAAGAGTCAGTTGAAGGAAATCCATTGCAGAGAAAACGATCAATTCCTCTTTTAAAATATTAATATCCTAATCATGGTTCCAGAAGTCCTATCTGTGAATGAGCTGACCCACTGCTTCTGTTCTTATGGCAACTGTTGGGTTCTTTGATTTAGTTGTCTATATCAAATAATGGGGTGATAGGCACATCTCCACTTCCACTGGAGTGGAGAGAGAGCAATCTGAGCACAATTGTTTTCACCCTGCATTATTTAAGCAAAGAAATTTTTCAACTACCTTATCTAATCCCAGGGAAACCCATCAGTCTTTTCATAGCACATTGGAATGCATGTGTCCTTTCATGGGCCAGTCTTATTTTTGGTTTCTGATGTTATTATACAGATAAACTCATCTACACAAGCTACTAGGAAACAGAGATTGTGCTAATGTCTTCCATAAGGCATGGTTATCTTTATTGCAAAGTGGAAAAGATTTGTAAGGTCTAATTTTTGCTCTCAAGGAATTTAAAATAACACAAAACTTGTTATCATAGTGGTAAGTAGCAACAAGATGATTAATCATTTTAGCTGTCACAAAGATAAACATTCACAGAAAATAGAAATAAATTTTGAACTGAATATTAAAGTAGAGGTTGAAAGGTATAGATAGGTGTGAAACTGTTTCCTCTACAGGTAACTGTATTCCACTACACCCTAGAGGTATGGAATTGAATCCTATGTCCTTGAGTCAGTGAACAGGGCCATATGACCTGAGCAGAGTCAGTAGAAGAGAAAAGTCTGGAAAGATTGGAAAATACAGGGGAAAAATAAGCCTTTAAATATCAGGTGTAATTTTGCCTTTTGTGGGTGGTGGTATTATTTTGTCTGTTTTTGCATGAGGAAGCCACAGATAAATTTGAAAAGGGCAATGAGTTGCTTTGGTTTGCAGGTTAGATAGATGCCACTATCAGCATTGTGAAGGATGAATTAGTTGCAATTTTGCTTGGAAAGCAATCATAATAGTCCAGTTAAGAAACCATGAAAGCCTAAATGAGAAACAAGTGGTAGTGACAAGGGATGATGGAAGGGGGCTCATTTGAGAGACAGTCTGGAAGAACAGATAGAAACTGATTATCTAGTGGATACCATGGGAAAGAGACAAAGACAAGGTGGGGAAATTAAGGTAGAGTTGGTTTTTTCCAGCGAGGTCCTTTTAAAAGTTATATGAAGACGTCTTGATGGGCAATAACAGGAAATATCACTTAGACGGAGAAACACAATGTATTGTGGCAAACAAGAATGTACTGGGTCATAAGTAAAAATTCTAGGGGTAGATGTGGCTGGGATCTAGGCATCCAAAACATGCCATCGTTTGCTGACCTCTTTTCACCTCTTGAGTTTATTTCCCTCCATGTGAACTTCATTCTCAGGATTTAGGGGATGTAGCAAGACTGACAGTAATCCCAGCCCAGCATCTTCCAACAACAAGTCCAGCAGCAAACAGAGACCTTTCTCCCAAATTTTAATTAGGCCACTGGCCCAGGTCTTCATTGATGACTGTGGCTATGGATATCAGTTCTCTAGTTCTCTGACTGAACCCGACAAATGAGTGCAATGTGTGCGGGATTCTCTAGGGAAAATTTGACGTCTTGTGTCCAAGAGAATGGAAAATAGATTTTGAGTAAACCACAGCAAAATCTCATTTCTAACTTGTAAAACATTAAGGTAATGAATACTGAAGAAAGGAAAGTTTATGTGGGTGCATGAAGAAATGAGGAGCAAGCTGTTAAGAATTACTTGTATGTCTTATTTTCCATGTCACAAAATTATTCACAGGATTATAGTAACCATTCATAGGCTGACTCTACCAAAAGCAAGCGAAATACTATTAGATAATGTATATTGTGCAAGATATTGTATTTTCCTATATAGCAAGCAGCATCACTCATAAAAGGTTCTAATATGCACAAGGCCAAGTACTACTTTACTGATCCATTATTAAGTAAAAAAATGATTTTTAGATGCTTTATAATATTTTGTATAATGCATTTAAGGATGTATGCAGAAAGTATGGGTAGGCTAACATTTATATTGTTTTTATTTATATTCCTTGATATTTTTGGTTTCACTCAAACACATGAAGATTGTACTAGATAATTTAAATTTTTTTAACTTTCTCATTTTTCTGATGATTTTAGTTAAAAAAGCCACATGTAAATAGACTGCTTTCTTGCAAATTTTATGATCAATATATTTCACAGAAACCTTCAATTACTTAGAAAAATTTGCTCCTAAGTATTCTAATTCAAATATTCTAACCCAACACTCATTTTTCCTAATGGACACTTTCTCCATGTATTATACATGAGTCTGAATGATGGGGATGTGAGGACAGTAATGCATATGTTTTATGCTAATAATACCAAATATTTATTTAATGTTAAATATTGCACTATCAAGCTGCTAACACTATAGGTTGAAATAATTATGGCATAATTAAAATGTGGAAGTTGTAAGTCAGCAATGATTTATTAGAAATAACACAGTATATTGAAACACAAGTGAATTTTAATTGGATTGTCTGTATTATTTATTGCATCATGGTCTTGGCACAGTTCTTAAACATTTGCTATTCTCATAGAGGATTTATATTTAAAATTAAAATAGGTGAATACTGTTTACCAGACAGTGGAGAGAATGGGTAGGAGGGCTGGTTGATGCGTACTTGGCTATCCAGTTAGAGAGGAGGAATGAGTTCTGATTTTCTATGGCACAGTAGGGTGAATATGATTAACAACAATGCATTTTATATCTCAAAATAGTTGGAAGAGAAGATTTGAAATTTGAAATTACTCAGAGTAATAGACATATCTATCACCATAAAGAAATAATAGAAGTTTAAGGTGATAGATATACCTATTACTCTGAGTTGTTATTTACCCAATATACACAAGCATCAAAACATCTCATTGTACCTCATAAATATGTTCAAATATTGTCAATCTAAAAGATATTTAAATAAAACAATAAATGCCATTCTGAAACACTTAAACAGGACAAATGGAACCTGATCGCTAGAGTTTATTGAGGTATATTATATCAGGAGAGAACTAGACTCAGAAGTTCCAACCTTCAGTTCTTATACTCTCATTATTTTAGGAATGCAAAACTAGAGAGTCCCTCACATTCACAACCTCATTTCCTTTTCAATAAAATGGGGAGAGCAGGGACTATTAGGGAGAATAAATACAAAGTGGAGCTTCAGTGGGCTGATTTGAAAAGGACAGGACAGTCCCATGAGAGCAACTCCCCGACTCAGGCAGGAGTTTGTAAATTGTTAAGGCAGAGAGGACTGGGGTGAAGTCAGACCATCCTCAGGGAATTACAGAATTGGCTATGGTAATACCCACCACCTCTGATTTCCTTTGCACACATTTTCCTAAGGTCTATTGTTAAGTATGAGATGACAAATTGTATGTGAATGTACTTGGAAAATGGAAAAACACTTTGAATGTACATTATTATTATTTTCTGAGAAAAACCAACATTTTCTCATATAAGAAGAATTTATATGTTCCCTTTTACTCTTACACCCATCTAAGAAAGCCAGATTTTACTTTGTTTTCATTAGAAAATCTGTATGTTTGGAATCAGGAAAAAAACCTGATTGGCTGACAATGCCTAGTTATCACATGAGGAGATCCCAAGTTTCTGAGGAGATCTAGAGTTTCTGGTACAGGGAGATATATGCTTTATAGGGGCAGTGAAAGAAATAGAAGGAGAGAATAAGAGAGGGAGAAAGAGAGAGACTGCTAGAGAGAGTCATGAATATGCACTCTGTCAGGATTCTAGTTTACACTTCTGACAGGACTTTTGTGAGGAATAGCCATATGGATGGAGAGTTTAATTAAAATTAGGGAGTGTGTGCAGCAAGAAAAAAATAACTTGTTGATCCAAATATTTTAGTCAATTTAGTAGAAAGTTCAGGCTGACTGGTATTTAGCTTTGAGTTGACACAGTCAAACCTCTGTGTAGGTATTTATAGTAAGCCTAAAGGGTTTGATGAGATGTGGTGGTAATTGAGAAGAAACTACAGTCTGTGGATTCTCAACAGTTTTGGAATCTCTTATTCTGTTCAGCATGGTAATGGCTAAGCCTGGCTTGAGTAATCAGTATAAAGTTTTAGAAAGGGAAAAAACAATTTCTTCCCCACAGAAAAAATATCTTAAATAAAAATTTCTGGCTGTGGATGGATAGTTAATAGTCTTTTTTTTAAAAAAAGTGTCTTTGATCACATATTTTAAAGACTACTTTGACATATATCAAAATTAGGAAGCTTCCTGGCAGAAGTCATTGACACATTAATTGAAATAATTTTAATAATTAATTTTTAAACTTCTTACTCAACAAACTGGCTAATATTTTAAAAAATAATAATAATGTCCAGTGCTGATGAGGGTACTGAAATGGAAACATTGATGTGGACATTGGGGACTTCAATTTGTCAGTTGACATTCAATATTTAAAAAGTTTTCGACTCTTACAAGTTTGTCCCAATAAAATATGTTGAAAGATGTAAGTATTTTTATAAAATCAACTCAAAATTAAGTTTTATAAGAGGTGACTTTCAGTAAATCATTTAAAGCCATTTGACTGAATAATACACAGCATTAAAGAAGCAGGGTGGGGGGAGAAAGGGGAAAAGAGGACAATAAATTCCATAAAAATAGAGGAAAAATCAGTAGAGTTGAGAAGGGGATGATGGGGGGAGGAATGAGGGATGGGATAAGGGAAAAACAGTGTAATGAATCTGACAGGAATTATATGAATATACATGAATATGCCACAGTGAATCTCAACATCAAGTATATACACAGGACACTGATTTTTAAAAATACTTTAAAAATTGCGAAAAATCAGTAGAGTAGAGGGAGGGGATCCTGGAGAGGGAGGAGGGAGGGGAAAATTGCTGAGGACTACATTAGAACAAATTATATTCTGTACTTTTGTGATTATGTCAAAATGTATTCAACATATATAACTAAAAAGAATCAATAAAAATAAAATGAAAATGAAAATCACATTCAGCATTATCTAAAGATGTGAAAATGTTGATTTTATGCTGAAGTTTCTTAGAACAAGAGTAGGTAGGTAATAAACTGTATTTAAAGCACAAGAAAACAGGATGTAGAGTGAATAGAAAAATACTGAAATGTTGGTGGAAATGTGGTTGTCTTTCAGTAATGGCAGAGAGAGAGAGAGAGAGAGAGAGAGAGAGAGAGAGAGAGAGAGGGAGGTGGTGGGGGGGATGTTAATTCCATTTACTTCAACTTCCAAACTTGGCCAAGTGTATATATGTCACTATTGTGATTAGAGAAGGAATATAGGTGAGTTCTGAAGAGAGGGCAGCTGCAGTCCCAGCTACATGGGCGGCTGAGCTGGGAGGATCCCTTGAGCCCAGGAGTTCAAGGCCGGCCTATACAACATGGGGAGACCTCATCACAAAAAATAAAATTCTACGTAAGAATTTATATTTGGGAATAGTGTATTTTCTCCTTTGTACTTTCTGCCTGAGGACTTACCCTCACTGGCCTCTCATTTTACCTGTATGTGGTATTTTATTCACATTCCTTTAAAAGGTTTTCTTCACAAACACACCCAAAGAAGAGAAAGGGCCCAGGGTGGCAACATCAGGCTTAGTGGTCCCAGGATCCTAGGCTTATCTGTCCTCTTCTTCCTTGTCTACTTTCAACAGTTAGAGATTTTCTATCAACTCCTGCCTCTCCTTGGTCAAATACTGGGTTCACATTTCACTCCAAGTCCCCACCTTCTCACTGACCGCTGAGGGTTTACCTCTGAGACAAAAGGACTTCTCCCATAGGATTAAAAGGGGGAAAAATTATTCTTCCTAAAAACCTAAAGATGCTCTGCTAGTGAGCCTTCTTTCCCTTTAGCCCTTGTAATTTATTAACATTCTAGATCTTTTGAGTATGTAAACTCTCTTTTCCAGTACTTTCCTAACCAGCTCCACCTGCTGGTGGACAATCAGCACCTGCTGATTCTTTGGGATCTGCAGCTTTGCCCCAGATAATGTAGGAGTTTTCCTCAAAACATGACCTCCTTTTCAAATTTCTGCATCACTTAGTTCCTGGCACGAGAAGAACTGGGGTTAGGTATTTTAGAATATTTTCTTTTGGTCTTAAACTCTGTTTAATTTGACTCATATTTAATTCCTTTCAGGTAAATGGATGAACAATCCTAGAAAATATACCTCTGAGTATGCTGAGGTTAGGTTTTGGAGGGGTGAGCTACCAATTACCACCCTCTTAAGCTTTTCTAAGGATAAACTTAGAAGAATTTCACTGTTTGGAGAACATAATATTTTACTTGGGAATTCAACAGTGACTCAGATTTCTAATTTTTTTTTTGGATCTTTAAAGATGCTTGACAAACAGGTATGAGTCCTACACCTGCTTTAACTAGAGGCCAGCTGGCTATTTTCTGGAAGCTTCTTGTTCTTTCTTGAGGTCAACTGAGAAGTTCTGACCATATTTTTGATAAGTTTTCATGCAGGCATCTCCCAAGAGACCTTATAAGCCTAGTCTCTGTACCCACTCCTTAAAAGTTTGAATCAACATTAAAATCCTTATTGGCAAATCCTTTGGGGATCAGTAAAAAGAAAAACAAAAAGGCATAGTAAGTGAGTTTTTTCAAGGGAGCATTGATAATTGGCACACTGGCTGCTGTTTTTCCTAGAGTCCATTGATAATAATCCCTCATTCATTCATTTTTAGCATCACTTTGCTTCATGCACTGTAGAGGCAGAAGTTGGCTTTGAGCTTGATACTGTTGGCTGTATTTGCTTGTGCCTGGTGAGATAGTGTGGGGAAAGTGCCAAGAAATTGGGAGAGAGGCTGTGTTTCCCAATGTTTACTCTTTGATCTTACTCTTCATGTTCTTGCTCTTTACTTGAAGAGGGTGGGGGAAGTCTGCTGTAGTGAATCCAAAGCTTCCTTCCTGGTTATTTTCCCAGAGACTTGGCCTCAAAAATTTGCTCTAGACGTTTTTATTTGGCATATGGTACATTTACTCAGTGCCCTTTCACAAAGACATTTTATACACACACACACACACACACACACACACACAGGTCAACTCTTGCTTTACTACAGATTTTAAGATCACAAATCATATTAAATCATATCTACCAGCAATTCATTATGGGTCTTTTTTTTTCCAAATGCCTTCTGCCCAAAGTTATCCTGTGTTTTTAATTACAATCTCTACCATTGTAAATTCACAAAACAAAGAGAACCCAAATGTAAAGGACTGAAGATGTCTGTCATGCTTCGTTACTGACATGATCTTTTGACTTCTAGTATTTCATATTTATCCTTTAGTACCTAGATGTTATAAATTCTGAATCTATTATAAGCTGAAATATTTTAATACCTAGGCAGATCTTATAGTATCAGTTCCTGAAAAACACAAATTATTTTATTCTTTTTCTCAAATTTTGGAAATTGAGTTCATCTTTATTCACATATAGGTAATCAAATGGAGAAAGAAAAAATGAAATTATTTCCAAATTCTTTCGAACACAACAGCAAATCTTTCCCAACCTTTCCTACTTTAAAAAAAAATGAATAAAAGGGGTGGCTGCTAGTTGTACAAGACTTCATTTCAAATATCTTTTTTTCTTGATATTTAGAAATGATACCAACAAAGTCAACTGGTTCCAGAAAACTGTGGACCTGCGTGGATTGTAGATTTAAAGATACTAAGGTAATGTTTATATCTTAGTTTGATATGGCAAATTCCTGAAAGTTTCTTAATATCTTTATCACATTTTTTTCTTTGCTTTTTGGATCATTTTGTACAATAAGTACTCTCACATTTTCATTCTGAATTCAACATGTTTTTCTACTGCTGTCTGCTTTTCTACTGAAAAAAAAAAACATTCTTTTTAATCTCTCCTGCTTCTAAGTTCATTATTTTACTCTACCCTTCATTTCTAAATAGCTTTATCTAAAAATGTATTTATGTTCTGAGTTCCTCCAGCTAAATTATGTTAAGATTATTATTTTCCAGGTAGACATAACTGTAGATGTTATACATTTATAGTCTTGTTCTGTTTTCATGGGCATCTTTACAAACTTTTTTATCTTGATCTGGACAGTTGATTTTAATGCCGTTTATTGATGATGGTTTTGTTTCATTAAAACAAACAAAAGTAAAACACCTACTATGAAAAAAAATACTTTTGAATAGCTGAGAAGTTATATAAAAACTCAGATGAAATCCAGAAACATTAGCTTCATATCTTCAGCTCTGTCGATAATGACCTATGTGCAGTGGTGTGCTGGTAAATGTTAACAACCAGTTCTTAAGCAAAACAGGCCCTGATTTGTAGAGTTCGCCCATCTCTATGTAGTGTTTCCAAATCCACCGTGACTAATTTTAAGCTACAGGTTGGAAGTTGCTGACCTCTGGGAGGTAAGCAATGTGCACACTGGGCTCTCTGAGAGCTGGGTCCTCTATAGAATTCATGGACCTTGGTTATAGCACTTAACTTTTCTGACTCTTAGTTTTCTTTCTTCTGAATAATATGCAAGAAGCAACCTGATTTTTTTCGGATGTGTCTTTTTGTGGTTAACTAACCACATATTGGTGGGGGGACCAAAGTTCAAATGTTCACAGCCCAGCACAGCAGGAATGCCCTGGGCAATTTTCATTCCTTCAATGAAAGGAATGGGGGTTAGGTGAGTCTTAGTTTTCTGCTGTGTAGTATAGATTATGTTAGGACTGAATGAAGTAGTGTATGAGAAAGCCCTGAAATATGAGTTCCAATAAATATTTTTTCTAAAATTGTCTATTAATGTAATTACACTATTTCAGGGATAGATAGTTTATATAAAATAAGTATATTACTTCTTAATATCTTTGTTGTAAAATTAAAATTTTTATCATGATGTCAAACTTTGATGTATCTTTGTAGTATTTGATTTATAGAATTTCATGCTGAAATCAACTATACCTAAACATATAGAAGGCAGAATTCCTGCCATTATGAAGGAAACTCCATTTCTTTAGTAGTTTATACTACCTGATACTTAACTATCAAGCATTAATTACTTGATATCATATCTGTTTGCAACTTTCCTTCTGCATCACAGATAGAAGAAGAAGAGACAGAATCCAGGTTAGGTTTGGTTTTGGCCCATTGGCAATTATAGGTCCCAAAGATTTGGGAAGAGGGTAACATTTCTCAATCTTACTAATACAAAGATTTATTTCATTCAGTCATGAAGTATTTGTCACAGTCTCTAGTAAGTATCAAGTTTAACTTTACAGAAGGCATTGATTTGTTTTTTAAAAAATTTGTTCTCTCTCTATCTTAACCCTTTTAGGTGAACATTGTCCAGTTGAGTCATTTGTTCCTGGTCCTTTCTGCCTAGTGGTGTCATAATATAAACATGCTCTAGTTCCTCATGTACCTATTTCTCCTTATCTTGACTTCTGGCTTTGATTCAACTATGTGACTTTTCCTCCCCATAGAAAATGCTGGAAGGATAGCAGAAAGGTGACAGGGGATTGGTTGAAACCCATCAACAATCAATTAGTCAATCAAAATGTACCTCCAGTGCTTCCTATGTAACAAACAGTATGGTGTAAACCTACAAAATCCTCAGGGGGAGAGGAGAGGAAAAAGTCAAGTATTGAAACATGGAAGGAAAATTTATTTATATATATATATATATATATATATATATATATATATATATATAAATGCACATGTATATATAAATATTTAAAATGTAAATTTAAAATATTTTTATATATGCTAAAAATAAAATGCTTGTATATTTGTTTTAAGTCAAAATAAATGCATACAATATGCATAATACAGAGAGACAGATTTACTACATTTAATTGTCTTTTTACATTTTTCAAACTATTTTTTCTTCAAAAGTTAATTAGAAATCCTACTTTTCTTTTTTAAGATATGAGAGCTTCCCATCCATTCAAAGCTCCATGTAGGTAGGTAAATTCCATAAAATTCTAATGAAATACACATAATGGCAGAAGACATATCCCCCCAACCTAGTTTTCCCCCCGTACTGGCATGTTAGAAGGTGACTTCATGGGTATTTATTTGATGTTAGAGCTGTGGGATTTGGATTTTGAAAGTTTATATTTTTTTCTTCTCACCAAAAATGAAAATTAGAGGAGGCAGATGACACAACAGTTAGGAATCAAATGTCCCAGCGTGTCCTAGTGTAGGTAGGCATCTTTTTACATTTCAGCAAATTAGTCAGTTCAGCAAAGCCACAAGTAGTGTTGTTTCACTGTCAAATTTCTTGGAGATTACTTGACCTCTTGAACTTCACAAACGTGAATTCTGTGTATATGGTATTCAAAAATGCAGATTCTTCAGTTTGAGGTAAAAATCTCAGACTTTGTTTTATGCAAAGATGTTGGTTCATATAAGTCAGTGCTAGGATTGTGGGGCTAGCAAAATCTGTGATATCTATTTGGTTTCTTCGTTTTATCTGTGGAGTGATACATCAATCATTTTTCCTCTAATGGAACATTAGACTCAAGTAAAATCAAGCCTAGTTAATGAAACTTGTTGTAATTTAAACATAATTCATACTTTATGAGATCTAAAATGAATTATGAGCACAATTTGAATGTTTCCTTGTCTTTCTCACCTGCTATAGAGGTCCTATCTTTCTGACCTTCTGCTTCAAGTTAACTCACAGAAAAGAAATATCTTAAATGCCTTGTTTGGGGGATTTTGTCAATGTCTTAAATATCTGTAGAATCAGTGTGATGCTTGAATTAGAGTTCAAACAATAATCCCTCTACTCAGTACTATCTGACTTGATATTAAATCTCTCTGTGCCTGTTGACTCCTCAATAAATGGGATCAATGATACAGTCCTTGCAGACTGTTTTGAGAAAAAGTTTATCAATAAATAGGAGTGATTGCAAATGTTTTCTAATTTGTCCCTGTGATTTTCATACAGAAATTTGTCTCTAATGTTTTTTTTTCTCCTTTTCTCATCAAGAAGGACCAACTGGAAAGAGGGTCCCCTGGAGTAGGGTTGACATAAGGCCATGTGAGTGTTGTTAGTTTTGTCTCAAGGCTCTTCCAGCTGAGATTCTGAGACCTGGCAGAGCAAAGCTCAAATAAACACAGCTGCTTCTATGTCCCTTCTGAGGTGGTGTGGATGACTGCGTCAGCCTCTCTTTATTAGAACAGAGCTCTTTAGGTTCATGGAAAAGTTTCAGCTTTAAAATGAGGTCAGAAAGTCACAGGAGTACTCATGTATTCCGTAGAACATTTATAGACTGGAAGGTGAAACTCAAGGGCACAGGTTCCAATCACAAATAGAGAAGATCCTTCTGTCTCAAAGAGAGGCCATGAAATGACAAGGTAACATCTACAAGCCATGATCTTATGGTTCTTACCTCACTGAGCTTTAGGTCCATGTTCTATCAGTAGGCAGAAAAGAATTTGATGATGGGAAATGTGCAAAGCTGAAGAATAACAAGTTATTTAACAAGAATAACAAGCAGTTCCATGGGCATGGAATTTCCATTTATTTTATATGTAATCTGTCAGTTATTATAAGGTCATTTATATCCATTTATAAAATCTATGTAGTATACATACTGTTATCCTTAACAGGGCTATTGAAAATTATGAAGATTGAATCACTAAACTAATAGATTTGGACTGACAGTTTGCAGAACCGTGATCTATGCTTTGCAAGATTCTATACTAGCATAACAGGTGAATGTTTAAGTGTACAGAAACAGAACAAAAATAAATCACATTGACTTTTGTCTTAGATTTTATTCCCTGAAGCAAAACTGAGACAAGGGTCTCACTTGGGAATGCTATACGGCAGTAAGTAAAATAGAAAGCAGAAATAGGCGTTAGGCAAAGAATGTGAGTGTAGATCTTTCTTCATTTTGATCCTATGAGTAGCCCTGATGCTTAAATGACATTACAAAAGATAGTCTTAGTTTGAGGCAAAGAGGTCAGATTTTGAATCACTGAAATGTTGGGTGCCAGGCCACCCATCCACTGGCACAGGTGTGGAGGCTGACCTCCTATTTAGAGTTGCTCCTGTTTGGCCAAGGGTCAAGAGCTGCGGAGTGGGCACCTGAGACTTGGGGTTATTTAGAGTGACCACTATTACCACATCTATCATCCTCTGAATTCACATTAGGAACACAGATACTGTGTTATTATATAACATATTCTCTATTGCATAAAGCTACTAACCAAACTATAGTTTCAAGTCAAGTCTTCATGTAACAAATATAAATCTTATAATTTACCTATAGGATATATTGATGACAAATAAGTTGGTGAAGACTATTAACCTATTATGGTACTCTCCAGAGTTTAACTGACTAAAGTCTCACAAAACCTTCTAGAGAGGTATGATTCTGGCACACTTTTTGTGTAAGAACCATTGGGAAGCCAAGTGTGGTGACATAAACTTATGATCCCACCCACTCTGGAGGCTGAGGCAAGAGAATCACAAATTCAAGGCCAGCATAGGCAACCTAGAGAAACCCTGTCTCAAAAGACTGGGATGCACCTCAGTGGTAGAGCATCCCTCAGTTTAATCCCCATACCAAAAAAAAAAAAAAAAAAGAAAAGAAAAGAAAAAGAAAACAACAACAACAAAAGAACCATTAGAAAAATAATCTCAAAAACCAGACCTATATAAATATAAGCCCTTATCTGCATAAATAAATCCCCATTTATAAAGTTAATTTCCTTAAAGGCATGGGAATATTCAAACATTTTAACAAAGAATTACCCTGGGTTTGATTAGCCTGTACTGCCCTGATTCCCTTGGCAGTGCTATATGTTGTACACAGGTACACTTTTTGTCCATTATAATATCTAGAAAATTCTGAATTTCAAACCATGTGGCCTGAGGGATTTAGGGAAGAAATTGTGATTCTTCTCCACTGTTCCCCTGCATGGATGATGAATGCAGCCTGGCATACTTGGATATATTGTCCAAAATCAAATTGCTGATTGTTTTGTCAGCTTTTTCATTGCTGTGCTCAAAAGACCTAAGAACAACTTAGGAGAGGAAAAGCTTAGTTTGGCCATGGTTTCAGAATTTTAGTTGATGGTTGGCCAGCTCTGTGTCCAGGTGAGACAAGACATCATGGTGAAAGGGTGTGGTGGAGGAAAGCAGCTTTGGACATGGCAAATAAGAAGCAGAAAGAGATAGTTTTGCTAACCAGGGACAAAATACAAACCCCAAAGGCACACTCCCAGTGATCTACTTCCTCCATCATACCCTACCTGCCTACCGTTACCACCCAGCTAATTTATATCAGGGGAATAACCCACCAATTAGGTTACAGCTATCATAATCTAATCATATCACCTCTGTCATTCTTGCATTGTCTCACACATGAACTTCACATGAAGGTGAATAACTAAATCAGAACACTAATGAAAGAGTCTATATTCAAAATACATATGGTGTGAATATACCAACCCTCATCCTGAATCTTCCCATGTCAGGATTCAGAGAAGCTGCACTGAGGCCTAATTTAGAATATGTCAGTTGTGCTCCCAGAAGACAAGATGTAAAAGCACTCACTCTTGAGGTTAGCTCAGGACTCTGAATTCTTTGAGTGATCTGAGTAATATAGGAACCGATTTTATAACATCCAACCAGATTATCAGGCTGACATTTTGCACCCATCTAAATAAACTCCTTATTTTATCAGGCAGACCATTTCTTCATTTAGGGAACTTCAATGTTCAGAAAATCCTATACTGAGCCAGAATCCATCTCTTTGTAAACTCCACCCATGAGCCATAGTCCTGGTCTCAGAAGGTTGTGGACCGTAGCTGTTTCTTCTTCCTCAGCATAACCTACAAATATGGGAATAAATAACAGGCTCTCTTCAACAGGACTTCTCTTTTCTAAACTCTGTTCCTGTATGCCTTTTGGCATTTTAATCAAGCATTTCTGGAAGATTCCAGATTACAAAGAACTGTCCCCCAGCCCAAGGCATTCAGGGATTTTTTAGCATAAAGTGAAGAGAAGGAAAAAGGAAGGAAGTGGAAGGAAGATTGGGGAAAAGGACACATTCTTAAGAGTTTTGTCTCTATTGAAACCCAACTCTTCCTGTTCATGGAATCCAAGAGCAAATCTAGTCCCAATGTTGCAGGGACATTTGGCCCAGCTCATAGGTCATGGAAGTCAGGGAAATTCAGGTGATTTAGGTTTTTCGGTTTCACAGAGTTCATTCATTCAGAGTAAAAAAGTTTGCTGGCTCAGATCCAGCCCTGACAACAGTTAAGGAGAACCTCAGATCCTTCCAGGGATATTGCCCAATTTCTTCTAGTGACTTCAGGTTCTATTTTTGCCTTTTAAAGTATATGTGAGAATGTAAACTCCTTGAGTAATTTTGTTTCATATGCTGCAATTTTACTAGAACCCAGAGGAGTGCTTGATACTATACAAGTTTTCAATATATGCATCCCTTGGCATCTGTGGGGGCAGTACAGGACCATTTTTCCCAAAAAGATTTTCCATGCTTGGCTATTTGAATCAGGACATCTTGTGGATAGCAAACTCTGGGGATCCTTAAATCCTTATATAAAATGGCATAATATTTACATATCATCTATACACATCCTCCTATAGAGTCTAATTTCTCATAATAGCTAATATAATGTAAATACTCTATAAGTGTTTGTCATGGTATAGATTTAAAGAATGATAAAGAAAAAAGGACCTACATGTTCAGGATATACATACTTTTCCCCAAAATATTTCCTACGCTTGGTTAGTTGAATCAGTGGATCTGGAACCCACAATGTGGAAGAACAACTGTATTTGTTGAAGCCATAAATAAACAAATGATTGAATGATGGGAAAAATGAATTTTTTCGAGAGATAATTTTTAAAAGTACCCTTTTGAAATATGTCTCTTCTGTCTCTCAGTCTCTGTGCATTTGTATGCCTCCTCATTCCCTGTTACTCTTTCCCATACAGGATACAACTTGTGAATCAGACACTACTGTTGTCAGCCATCCATGGGCTGTGTGTCTGAGCTATGCGCATTTGAGCTTATGAGGGGACTGGTCTGGTGTTGCGTGCTGATTGGGCTGTGTGATGCAAGTGTGCCTTCCTATCACTCTGCTTGTGACCCCACACAGCACCTGAGATGGGTTTGACTTGCCAAAAATGTCAAAGTCAATGCCATCCACGAAAAAAAAAAAACAAAAAAAACACGATTTACCAGTGATAAGGTAATGCTAGGATTTGTCTAAATCTAATCACGTGCAGAATCACAAAAGACAGGGTTGTAAGAGGGAAAAAAAATCACAAAGCTCAATTATCTATCTCTGGGAAAAAATTTTCTAACTCAAATCATGTTTAATAGAAATTTATCCAAAGATAAGTGGGAGGCACTTCTCTTGTTTCAGTTTTCACTCCCTCATTTCCCTCCCTCCCTCTTTTTCTAAGATAATATTTTGCCTTTAATGTTCTTTGAATCCTATCTATGAGTTATTTAGGAAATTGCTAAGTTAATTAAGCCATTTTGTAAAAAGATACATAAGAGGAGAAGGAAGATGGCGGCGAGGGGAGTGCATTGCCCCCGTGTGCTGCTTCACTGTGTGGGAGTATGACAAGTCAGGACGGCTAAAGGCTATCTTGTTAGGAATTTCCAGCAATACTGGGGTGCTCCGGAACCTGGAGGAAGGATTTCCATCGCACGAGGATCGGCTACGGGGACTCAAACGCGAGAGGTTTGTCGCACAGAGGGTAACACTGCTTATTCAGCAAATCGCCCCGCGGCTAGAGTCTGCAGCGCGCGCTGGGATAGAGACGCAGGGTTACAGCGCTGCAGTTTCTGCCAGCCGCGCAAGCACCGTACTCAGGGCTGAATTCTGGGTTCGAGACGGGGGAAGGAAGCGGTCCATCTCGGTTCTCCACACCGGTCAGACCACAGAGGAGGCCAGCAGCCACCATGTTGGAAAGCTGACGTCACCATCCCTGTTTTCGACTGACCGCAGCTCATTCAGCCATAGAACAGGTAATTTCAGGCTGCCATTCGCCTGCGGCTTGCAGACAGATTGCTAGGGTTCAGTGCCTGGGTGCTTCTTAGAACCTGATCTTATCGGAGCGAACACCGAGCGCGGGGCGGCCGAGTTCCGGCTCCCGGAACCGTCCCGGAACCGCCCTGGCCCAGGGCTGCGGAGCCTGCGGAGGCTGCTTCTTGGACCCTGCTCCTATCAGAGCATACACCAAGCACTAAGCGGCCGAATTCCGGCTCCCGGAACTGAGCCCGCGGGGACTGCTTCTTGGAGCTTACACTTATAGGAGCTTACACCGAGCACGGAGCGGCCGAGTTCCGGCTCCCGGAACTTCCCTGGACCGGGGCTAGGAGCCCGCGGAAACTGCTTCTCGGTCCGGGTCCTGCTGAGGGCCGGTCAGGACTCACCCGTTGCTTTGGTTGCCCGGCAAGGGGAACGAAATGCTGCCATTCGCATAGGATACCAACATGGCAGAGATCTGATGTCATCAGAAAGCGGCGGAGGAGAGAACTTCATCAATACCAGCGGCGACATAAACAGTTGGTCTCCTGGTAGGGGGGGTGAGGCACAGACACCCGAGTCTCCTCAATTTGTCGTCGAGCCAGAGGGGAGGAGCCGGGCCGCCACCAGCGCCCGGAGCAGGCCCAGCGGCTCGCCAGCGTGGTGACCGCGTGACCCCAATTGGAGAGGGGGCGGAGCGGAGCCGCCACTCGCACCCGCAAGGTGGGCAGACCCGCGACCCAGTGGTACATGGGCGTGGTAGGAGGGGCAGGGCAGAGCCGCCGTTCGCGCTTGCAAGGTAAACAGACCTGTGACAGCCTGGCGGGTCAGGCCCAGTGGCCTGCCAGTGTGGTACACACGTCACCCCAACTGGAGTAGGGGCAGAGCAGATCCTTCTCCCACGCCCGGATCAGGCCCTGCCGGTGTGGTGGTCACGTGACCCCAATTGGAGTGGGGGCGGAGCGGAACCGCCACCCGTGCCCGCAGGGTGAGCAGACCTGTGACCAACCTGCAGATCAGGCCCAGGGGTCCGCAGGCGTGGTAGGAGGGGCAGGGCAGATCCGCCGCCCGCGCCTCCAAGGTAGGCAGACCTACAACAGACCGGCGGATCAGGCCCAGGAGCCTGCCGGCGTGGTACAAACACCACCCTAATTGGAGTAGTGGCAGAGCAGAGTCGCCGCCCGTGCCAGGAACAGGCCCAGCGTCCTGCAGGCGGGGTAGTCACGACACCCCATTTGGAGTAGGGGCAGAGTAGAGCCGCCGCCCGCGCCTGCAGGGTAGGCAAACCTGCAACCGACCGGCGGATCAGGCCCGGTGGCCTGCCGGCGTGGTACACTCGTCACCCCAATTGGAGTAGGGGCAGAACAGAGCCGCCGCCAGCTCCCAGAACAGGCCCAGTGACCTGCCGGCGTGGTAGCCACGACACCCCAATTGGAATAAGGAGAGAGCAGAGCCGCCGCCCGCACCTGCAGGAAAGATACGCAAGCAGTATGAAAAGACAAGGAAAGAAAGGACCACAAGCAATGCAGGTCAACGCAACTTTAGAAGAGGTAACAGCTGCAGCAGATGGAATGTCAGATAAAGAATTCAGGATATACATGCTTCAGATGATCTGGAGTATCAAGGAAGACATTAAACAGCAAAATCAGACAATGAAAGATCACTTCGACAATGAATTACGCAAACAAATCCAGGAAGCAAAGGATCAACTATACAGGGAGATAGAGGTTATAAAAAACAAACAAACAGAAATCCTAGAAATGCAGGAAGCAATAAACCAACTTAAAAACTCAATGGAGAATACTACCAGCAGAGTAGAACACTTAGAAGATAGAACATCAGACAATGAAGACAAAGTATTTCAACTGGAAAAGAACATAGACAGCTCAGCAAGACTGTTAAGAAACCATGAGCAGAACATCCAAGAAATATGGGATAACATTAAGAGACCAAACTTAAGAGTCATTGGGATACAGGAAGGTACAGAGCTCCAAACCAAAGGAATGAGCAGTCTATTCAATGAAATAATACGAGAAAACTTCCCAGACTTGAAGAATGAGACAGAATCCCAAATCCTAGAAGCCTACAGGACGCCGAATGTGCAAAATCATAAGAGATCCACACCTAGACACATTATAATGAAGATGCCCAACATACAGAATAAGGAGAGAATTTTAAAAGCTACAAGAGAAAGGAAGCAGATTACATTTAGGGGTAAGCCAATCAGGATAACAGCTGATCTTTCAACACAGACTCTGAAAGCTAGAAGATCCTGGAATAACATATTTCAAACACTGAAAGAAAATGGGTTCCAACCAAGAATTGTGTATCCAGCGAAATTAAGCTTCAGGATGGAAGATGAAATTAAAACCTTCCACGATAAACAAAAGTTTAAAGAATTCGCAGCTAGAAAACCATCTCTTCAAAACATCCTCGCCAAAGCATTACAGGAAGAGGAAATGGAAAATAACAATGAAAACCAACAGTGGGAGGTAGGACAGTAAAGGGGGGGGAAATAATCAAAGAGGAAAACAAACCATGTTTAGTAACAGAAATAAACAAATATGGCTGGAAGAACAACCCATATCTCAATAATAACCCTAAATGTTAATGGCTTAAACTCACCAATTAAGAGACACAGGCTAGTAGAATGGATCACAAAACAAGACCCAACAATATGCTGCCTACAGGAGACGCATTTGATAGGAAAAGACATACATAGGCTGAAGGTGAAAGGTTGGGAAAAATCATATCACTCATATGGACTTCGGAAACAAGCAGGAGTGTCCATACTCATATCAAATAAAATAGATTTCAAGCCAAAGTTAATCAAAAGGGATAAAGAGGGACACTACATACTGCTTAAGGGAACCATACACCAACAAGACATAACAATCATAAATATTTATGCCCCAAACAATGGTGCAGCTATGTTCGTCAAACAAACTCTTCTCAAGTTCAAGAGTCTAATAGACCACCATACCATAATCATGGGAGACTTCAACACACCTCTCTCGCCACTGGACAGATCTTCCAAACAAAAGTTGAATAAGGAAACTATAGAACTCAATAACACTATTAATAACCTAGACCTAATTGACATATATAGAGTATACCACCCAACATCAAGCAGTTACACTTTTTTCTCAGCAGCACATGGATCCTTCTCAAAAATAGATCATATATTATGTCACAGGGCAACTCTTAGACAATATAAAGGAGTAGAGATAATACCATGCATCTTATCTGATCATAATGGAATGAAACTGAAAATCAACGATAAAAGAAGGAAGGAAAAAGCATACATCACTTGGAGAATGAACAATAGGTTACTGAATGATCAATGGGTTATAGAAGACATCAAGGAGGAAATTAAAAAATTCTTAGAGATAAATGAAAACACAGACACAACATATCGGAATCTATGGGACACATTGAAAGCAGTTCTAAGAGGAAAATTCATTGCTTGGAGTTCATTCCTTAAAAAAAGAAAAAACCAACAAATAAATGATCTCATACTTCATCTCAAAATCCTTGAAAAAGAAGAGCAAAACAACAGCAAAAGAAGTAGAAGGCAAGAAATAATTAAAATCAGAGCTGAAATTAATGAAATCGAAACAAAAGAAACAATTGAAAAAATTGACAAAACTAAAAGTTGGTTCTTTGAAAAAATAAACAAAATCGACAGACCCTTAGCGATGCTAGCGAAGAGAAGAAGAGAGAGAACTCAAATTACTAGCATACGGGATGAAAAAGGCAATATCACAACAGACACTTCAGAAATACAGAAGATAATCAAAAACTATTTTGAATCCTTATACTCCAATAAATTAGAAGATAGTGAAGGCATAGATAAATTTCTTAAGTCATATGATCTGCCCAGATTGAGTCAGGAGGATATAGACAACCTAAACAGACCAATATCAATTGAGGAAATAGAAGAAACCATCAAAAGACTACCAACTAAGAAAAGCCCAGGACCGGATGGGTATACAGCAGAGTTTTACAAAACCTTTAAAGAGGAACTAATACCAATACTTTTCAAGCTACTTCAGGAAATAGAAAAAGAGGGAGAACTTCCAAATTCATTCTACGAGGCCAACATCACCCTGATACCTAAACCAGACAAAGACACTTCAAAGAAAGAAAACTACAGACCAATATCTCTAATGAACCTAGATGCAAAAATCCTCAATAAAATTCTGGCGAATCGGATACAAAAACATATCAAAAAAATTGTACACCATGATCAAGTAGGATTCATCCCTGGGATGCAAGGCTGGTTCAATATACGGAAATCAATAAATGTTATTCACCACATCAATAGACTTAAAAATAAGAACCATATGATCATCTCGATAGATGCGGAAAAAGCATTCGACAAAGTACAGCATCCCTTTATGTTCAAAACTCTAGAAAAACTAGGGATAACAGGAACATACCTCAATATTGTAAAAGCAATCTATGCTAAGCCTCAGGCTAGCATCATTCTGAATGGAGAAAAACTGAAGGCATTCCCTCTAAAATCTGGAACAAGACAGGGATGCCCTCTCTCTCCACTTCTGTTCAACATAGTTCTCGAAACACTGGCCAGAGCAATTAGACAGACGAAAGAAATTAAAGGCATCAAAATAGGAAAAGAAGAACTTAAATTATCACTATTTGCAGATGATATGATTCTATACCTAGCAGACCCAAAAGGCTCTACAAAGAAACTATTAGAGCTAATAAATGAATTCAGCAAAGTGGCAGGATATAAAATCAACACGCATAAATCAAAGGCATTCCTGTATATCAGCGACAAATCCTCTGAAATGGAAATGAGGACAACCACTCCATTCACAATATCTTCAAAAAAAATAAAATACTTGGGAATCAACCTAACAAAAGAGGTGAAAGACTTATACAATGAAAACTACAGAACCCTAAAGAGAGAAATAGAAGAAGATCTTAGAAGATGGAAAAATATACCCTGTTCATGGATAGGCAGAACTAACATCATCAAAATGGCGATATTACCAAAAGTTCTCTATAGGTTTAATGCAATGCCAATCAAAATCCCAACGGCATTTCTTGTAGAAATAGAGAAAGCAATCATGAAATTCATATGGAAAAATAAAAGACCCAGAATAGCAAAAACAATGCTAAGCAGGAAGTGTGAATCAGGCGGTATAGCGATACCAGACTTCAAACTATACTACAGAGCAATAGTAACAAAAACAGCATGGTACTGGTACCAAAACAGGCGGGTGGACCAATGGTACAGAATAGAGGACACAGAAACCAATCCACAAAACTACAACTATCTTATATTTGATAAAGGGGCTAAAAGCATGCAATGGAGGAAGGATAGCATCTTCAACAAATGGTGCTGGGAAAACTGGAAATCCATATGCAACAAAATGAAACTGAATCCCTTTCTCTCGCCATGCACAAAAGTTAATTCAAAATGGATCAAGGAGCTTGATATCAAATCAGAGACACGCCGTCTGATAGAAGAAAAAGTTGGCTACGATCTACATACTGTGGGGTCGGGCTCCAAATTCCTCAATAGGACACCCATAGCACAAAAGTTAATAACTAGAATCAACAAATGGGACTTACTCAAACTAAAAAGTTTTTTCTCAGCAAAAGAAACAATAAGAGAGGTAAATAGGGAGCCTACACCCTGGGAACAAATCTTTACTCCTCACACTTCAGATAGAGCCCTAATATCCAGAGTATACAAAGAACTCAAAAAATTAGACAATAAGAGAACAAACAACCCAATCAACAAATGGGCCAAGGACCTGAACAGACACTTCTCAGAGGAGGACATACAGTCAATCAACAAGTACATGAAAAAATGCTCACCATCTCTAGCTGTCAGAGAAATGCAAATCAAAACCACCCTAAGATACCATCTCACTCCAGTAAGATTGGCAGCCATTATGAAGTCAAACAACAACAAGTGCTGGCGAGGATGTGGGGAAAAGGGTACACTTGTACATTGCTGGTGGGACTGCAAATTGGTGCAGCCAATTTGGAAAGCAGTATGGAGATTTCTTGGAAAGCTGGGAATGGAGCCACCATTTGACCCAGCTATTCCCCTTCTTGGTCTATTCCCTAAAGACCTAAAAAGAGCATGCTACAGGGACACTGCTACATCGATGTTCATAGCAGCACAATTCACAATAGCAAGACTGTGGAACCAACCTAGATGCCCTTCAATAGACGAATGGATAAAAAAAATGTGGCATTTATACACAATGGAGTATTACTCTGCATTAAAAAATGACAAAATCATAGAATTTACAGGGAAATGGATGGCATTAGAGCAGATTATGCTAAGTGAAGCTAGCCAATCCCTAAAAAACAAATGCCAAATGTCTTCTTTGATATAAGGAGAGTAACTAAGAACAGAGTAGGGACGAAGAGCAGGAGAAGAAGATTAACATTTAACAGGGATGAGAGGTGGGAGGGAAAGGGAGAGAGAAGGGAAATTGCATGGTAATGGAAGGAGACCCTCAGGGTTATACAGTGGAGGGGGTAGAGAGAGAGGAGGGGAGGGGAGGGGAGAGGTGGGGAGGGGGGAGTGTGGAGGATGGGAAAGGCAGCGGAGCACAACAGACACTAGTATGGCAATTTGTAAATCAATGGATGTGTAACTGATGTGATTCTGCAATCTGTGTATGGGGTGAAGGTGGGAGTTCATAACCCACTTGAATCAAAGTGTCGAATATGATATGTCAAGAAATTTGTAATGTTTTGAACAACCCACAATAAAAAATTAAAAAAAAAAAAGATACATAAGATCAGTTTTCTGAGACTATTTCCAATAATAAAGAAACATTAATTTTATGAAAAAAGCAACACAGTAGAACATAAATTGAAATCCTTTTTGTAAAAGATGAAAGTTGGTTATTATTAGTCCCAATATTTTAATCTATTGAAATGCTTGCATAAATAGTTTAGATCAAAAAGCAGTTGTTTTATTATCTATCCTGACTAGGACATGCAATATTTCATCTTTTAAAATATTCTTCCTCTCTTGTGTATGATAAATATGTATGCAATATATATACACACACATATATATGCATTTAATACATAAGCAATGTATAGGTGTGTATATATACATATATATTTATGCAATATATGTATCAACATTTTTTAAAATATTGCTCTTCATGAACCAAAAAGCCATTATTCCCAAAAACTTTCTTTGTGTTTCTAAATGAAAGAGCATTAGAAAGACTATAACTGGGAATGTGAAGGGATAGACATTGTAACTCTAAAGTTTAAATAGCTGTATTAATCAGATATTTGCTACATATTTTTGACATTGTGGATATCTGCTACTTTTCTAATATTATATATATTTGCCACATATGTGTAACAGTTCAGATATCTGCTACATATGTGTAAATTGTTGTGTGATGCTTTGCCTAGACCTAATTATGATTATATCCTTTTCACAAAGCAACTTGGAGTATAATGCTAATGGATGTCTGGATTTTGATTAGCGATTTTAGCTTCTACTTGATGATTTATGTCTCTTTTTCCTACACATTAAAGAATCAATTGACAATAGTAATGAAAAAAATTAAATTATATAAAAGATACTATGAATTCGTATAGAATAATTGGGAAATGAATAAAAGAGAAAAAAGCACCTTAATCACCAATTTAGGCACAACTATTATTAACATATGAATTTCAACTCTTTTTACTGGTTTACAAAATTAAATTCAATCTTTAAAAGATAAAAATAGAAATATGTATTTAAAATGAAACCATGCGGAAGTAATAAAATAAAATATTAAAACTCTTTCCTCTGACCTCAGTTCACGTCCTATTTCTTGTTCTTCGTTTTTTCCAGTTGCCTTTACACATGTGAAATCGCATCCTCCTTGATTTGCCTTCTTTTGAACAGTAAATTTTAATGCCTTACTATAAAGGCTGAGAAATTGGTTTGCTTTTTATCACACCCATTTCCCCTTTTCTTTTCAGCTTCCAATTTTTGCATACACTTTTAGTTCTACTAGTGGAGTTGACGAATTAGATTAAATTCTTGGAACTTGAAATTTATGAATGATTTTTATATTTTATTTTGGGATTTTATTTTCTGAGTATTGAGAAAGATGGTTGAACTCTCATGGAAGCTGGAGTCTTACTTCTGCTACTTTGCCCATCATTAATAGGGGATCTTGGAGAGTCATTTATATTCTCTGGCTCTTAGGTTGTTTACTTATGAAATGCTACCTGTGAATTAAAGGTCTCTTGTGGCTCTAAAATTTTACTATTTGTGGGATGATGGGAAGAGAACAGCTCTTAATTCAGCTTGTTCATTTGGAAGACAGTCATGGAGAATAAAGAATTATATGTAACACCCAAGATTTTTAATTCCTTTTTTCTTTTTACATTAACTTCACACATACATATGCATTCATACGTATATATATATATGTGTATGCATGTGGCTATATGTGTTGTGTGTGTGTATATATGTACACATATATGTATATATATGTATATGTGAAATATACATATGAACACACACACACACATCTTGCAATAATTGTCATCTATTCCTATAAAGTATGTTACAGGTAACAGTATATTCAGTGATAAACTAGAGACAGCTTGTACTGACTTGTGAAAAGCCAGGTGTTGAATCTTTTTCAGCTCTACATTGATAGATTGGAATTGACCATGGCAGGAATAATTTACGCCATGGAAATTAACAAACCATACAAATCATTTTTTTTTTTTTACCCAGAGACTAAGTAAGCAGATGCCTTCTAACCTTAGAAAAGCTAGCAAGAAAGAAAGGGAAGGTGAATCAATGAACACCAAGTGACAGACAAGAGTAGAAGTTCTAGAGCTATCGCACAGAGGGGTGACTGTGGATAACATTTGTACACTGTATATTTCAAAAAATTGAAAGAATGGATTTTGAATGTTCTACTATATCATGTGTTGGCAGAATTCAGTGTTGGGAAAATTAAATATGTTATGTTTGCCTGCTCCAGGAGAAGACTCCTGGAAGTTGGTCCCTGGGATCTTGAAACATTGCTCCATGCTCCTTTCTCTTTGCCGATTTTCACCTTGTGTAATTATGCCATAGTAAATCATAGCTCTTTAGCAAGTTATTGATTTTGGCGGTGGTTTTAGGGACACAATCAATCAATTAGCATACTATTGGTCATCTTGTGAAACTTTAATCAGAATCAATATGAAGTATCACTATATGCAACATCCTGAGGATAGGCTTATGATATGTTGTTAGGGAGAAACAAACAAGTATGCAATTCATTAAAAATAAAGTATATGTGTGTGGGGTTGTGTGCTTGAAGATATTGGGAATTTTCTGGAAGATTGCATGTCAAATCATTAATATGGTTTCTTTTAGATGGTGATATTGATAGCACACAATAGTACTTCTACATACTTTATATAGCAATATAAATAAAATTGTGGGATTTTTAAATGACTGCTGGATTTTATTTTATAATAACATTGAAATAAAAATACACACTGAGCTGTATTATATTTCCAAATGTCACTATCAGTAAGGTCTTTTTTAGAGTTCTGTATCAAGGGAACTGCAAATTTGTGTCAGATATAACAAAATGTGATATATTAAGGAGCCTCAATAGCTAATAAAAATAACTAACAACATTGCTCAGGAACATTCTGGGTATGCGGCCTTGGCTTGGTTCTATAATTTGTCATTACTTCCTGTTCCAAATGTCAAGAGAGTCTCTATCCTCCGTGTTTAATTTTTATGCACAGGCAGCCAAATGTGTCTTCTTAAAAATGCTTTTGGTTCAAACTTGTCAACTCCACTTCACTTGGCTTCTGGTTATTCAGAAATATTTTCAAGTCAAGATTCATGAATAAAATGGATAATCACTAATCAGTTTGGAATCAGGATGACTGGTATTTGAATAATTGATATAGGCATATTGAAATCAAACAGTCAAATTATGATATGTACAGAATTGGAATTTAGGTTAATCCTCACAATCCAATGGAATAATGACCTAGAGTTTTTCTAAATTTCTCCAATTCACTAATAAATAATTCAAAAACATTAGTTTCTCCTTTTACCTAAATTACTTATTGGTAAAATCATCTCCCATTTCTCCTATTGGCCTTCACCTATGACCTCTTAAGGAAATATTGTATTCTAAGTAAGAATTAGGCTGTTACAATTGGATTCATGAATATTTGCACAGTAGACAGTTAAATCAGCTTCCTTACTGTGTTCTATGAAACTACATAATTACAGACCATTCAAAGTGCTTATTATTAACTTGGTGCATGACTACTTCAAAGCAGACATGCTGCAGATGAGTAGAGTCAATATTCACATGGCATTTTCAGTCTAAGCTTTCAGTCTTCAGAGGAAATAAAAATACAAAGGCTTCTGGGTATGTGGTAAGAAAAAATTGGGCATGAATCCAAAATTTGACACAATTGGCCTTGATTTTAAACTTCCAGAAGTTTAATGCTGTACTTTATAACATTATATGTATTAAAAAAATTCAGTGATGTCCTGAATGCCATTTTTTTGCATAGGGTATTTGTTTATGTAGAAACACCATGCACACACAGAAATTTTAGTGCAGATGTAGGGAGAATTTAGGAAACCTCTTCACTCCTCATCAGAGGATACCTTTCTCATTTGCCGATTCCTCCCATCCCAACACTTGTGACTGCTCAGGTAGCACTAGGGACACACTCTTCTTACCTTTCTCTTTTCTTATTTTCAGGTGGATCATCTTTTCTCAGATTGATGCAGCTTTCCTTTAGAAACCTCATCAGTGATATTGTGTCTGCTATGCCTCACTCGCTCCAGTTAATACACTTCCCGCCAAGGGATACAGGTGGGTTGATCCTCCTCCCAATTAGCAATGCCATATCCAGACCAGAACTATTCCAAAGGCAACCAGTTTTGTACTTACTGTCTCCTTGTTATTCCTATTGTCCCTCTTCCTTTTTCATTGTCTTGCCCAACCCAAGTCTGCCATCATCCTTGGGTACATTGGCCTCCACATGCGTGCTTCATCCAACACCTGATTTCCATCCAGGACCTCATTTTTTATGAACTCACTCCCACCTTACCTCAGCCACAGTCTCTCATGGCTGAACCCACCATCAGCAAGTCCTGCTCTATTCCTGAACTATTAAATTAAAATATTCCACTCTGAATAACAACACTTTACCATTCTATTTTCAACCTCTTGCTTCACTGATGTCCATAACACTATGTGACAAAATTATATAAAATAAATGAGGCATTAAGCAACTCAGTGAGACCCTGTCTCTAAATAAAATACAAGCCAGGGCTGGGGATGTGGCTAAATGGTCAAGTACCTCTGAGTTCAATCCTTGGAATCTCCTCTCTCAAAAAACAAAATCATAAATCCAGATATCTTCTTTATTTATACCTACAGCTGATTGTTTCTGGGAAATAAACCACACAGACTCAAAAACATACAGGGACAGAGGTGCACATGAACTCCAAATATACTATCCTAGAGCTCTTAGTGCTTGTAGCCCTTGAATGATTCCTTATGCAGCTCTCATCTTCACTACTGGAGTCATTTCAGACTTTCATAAACATTTCTCTTCTCTGAATTTGGCACCCATTACTTCACAAATACTGTTTCTGAACGAGTCCATCAGGTGGGAACAGGGTCTCCTTCAAGCTGCCATTCTACATCCACACTTGTATCTGTAGCTGCTGTTGCTTCCTGTTTCCCCACCCCCTCTTGCTTCCCATTCATGTCGAACAGTGTTTCATCCACTTCTAATCCCTCCTAGTCTATCAATTCAAAAACAAACAACCCCCTCAAGCATCAATTACACCATGACCGTCTCCCTATTCCCCTTTGCACTTAAACGTTTGCCTGTTTAGCCATCTCTTCACTGAAGTGAAATTCACGTAGTGAGAGTCAATATTTTGAAGAGCATATGGTTACTCAATGGATGTTGTTATATTAATAATGTCCGGGAATCATCAACACTTTACCAAGTTCTCAACACTATTACTGTCTGAAGAGAAAACCATTATCCAAGTAGCATTTGTCTAAGCCACTGAGAACCACCAATATATTTTTTATATGGGTTTACCTATTCTATATATTTCCTATATATCAAATTATGCAATGTGTGACATTTTGTGTCTTTTTTTTTTAACTTAGCATATTTCCAAGGTAGGTCCATGTTGTAGTATATACAAGTTCTTTATTCCTTTATATAGCTAAATAATGTTACCTTGTTATGTATAAACTATTTGGTTTTATTTTTTTCATCCATTGATAACTATCTGGGATAGTTACACATTTTGCTATTGTGAATAATGTTCCTATGAACATGTGTGTACATATATTTGTTTTAACACTGATTTTTCTTTTCTTTGGTACTGGGGATTGAACTCAGGGGTGCTTAATCACCAAGCAATGTCCCCAGGCCTTTTGATTTTATTTATTTGTTTTTTTAATTTTGAGACAGAATTTTGCTAAGTTGCTTAGGGCCTTACTAATTTGCTGGGGTTAGGTTTGAACTTGTGATCCTCCTGGTTCAGCCTCCCAAGTTACTGGGATTATAGGCACACAGCACTGTACCAGCTTAGCATTGATTTTCAATTCTTTTCTTTTCCATATTTTTATTGGTGTATAATAGTTGTATAAAGTGGTGATATTCATTGTTACTTATTCATATAATAACACAATATAACTATATAATTTGGACACTATACTTTCCTAGTATTTCTCCTTTCTTTCCCTGTTCTCATTCTCCACTGATTTCTCTTTTGATTGTTTCAGGTATATGACTTGATGTAGAATTGCTAGACATGTGGTGATTTCTATATTTAGCTTTTTGAGGAATTGTCAAAATATTTTCCAACGTGGCTGTACCATTTTGTAATCCCATCAGCTGTGTCTAAGTTTTTCGATTTCTCTATATGCCCACAATGACATTTTATTTTTAATTTTGTATAGTATCATCATACTAAAGAGTATGAACTGTACTTTATTACAATGTAGTAACTCAGAGCATCAGATTCTGCCCCTCCTCAGAGTCTGTCATTGATATTTGATGGCTGTAATTCATCTATTCATTTAATGAGTTTTCCAAATTATTTGTGGAAAGACTGTAACCCTTGCCACGTGTGGTCACTAAAGGATCTGCTCTGTTATCTCATTAGTCAGCCAATGACCTGACGGAAATTTCCTTAAAGGTTGCCTGTGACTCTGCTTTTCCTTTTCCTAGTATTTGCCCAATGCTCACAGACCCAATGGAGACGGAAGCTTAGCAATCTCTCACTCTTTCCTGAAATGTGCTGGGTATTGGGTGTTTGTGTTTCACTCTGTCTTCCCCAGTACAAGTGATGGTTCTTTTGATCTTTTATTCCCTCAATAATATTCCTCCTTAGCCTCCTCCATCCTTGACTTAGAGGTTTGGTCTGTTACTTGTACCATCTGAAGTCCTTTGTCCTATGTAGATATAAGGTTGCTTATCTTTAAATCTTTCCCCAGCTACTCCTAAAGCTGGAAAATTACCCGTGCCCAAGTTGGTATATGTGTGTGTTTGTGTTGGTTGGGGGGACCATTGTCAACTTGTTTGCCATTCTCCGAGGAGATCACTGAAATGCACAACCATGGTATTTTAAGAATAAATTCCATACTAACATCCTAGCACATGCAAGTTCCCAAGGAGCACAGGGCATTGTTTCTGTAGGTGTCAAGGCCACTGCTGCTTGGGTTCTGCTACACTAGAGAACATGTAAGATACTGAGGTAGGCAAAGTGTCCCAAAGCTCTCTCACTGAGTTTTAGACATCCTTTACTGAATGGGACTGAACTTTGATTTGACTCTTGAATGAACTTTCCAATATTTTACTTTCCTAACAAATCTGTATTTTAGGTAGTTGTTTTCAAAGAATGGAGTTTATAAGAATCCTCTTGGACCCATCCTACCTAAAGATATCTTATCCTATTTATACTTTCTTCCTTGTTCTCATCATCAATCTCCAATGCTATGATCTAAATGTTTATACTCCTCATAAAAATTTTTCTACTGCAACCTAATAACCACTGTGATGATATTAGGATGCAGGGCTTTGGAAAGGTGACTAGATCATGAGAGTTGTGGCCTCATGAATGGGATTCATGCCCTTATTTCTAAAAAGCTCCAGAGAGCTAGCTTTTCCCTTTTACCATGTGAGAGCACAAGAAGCTGTCAATCAACAATGGTAAAGACAGACCTCACCAGAATCTGAGTATGCTACCATCCTGATCTAGAACTTCTCAGATCTAGAACTGCATAAACCAAATTTCTTTGGTTTCTAAGCCACTCAGTTCTTTGCAGCCCAAATGGACAATCAGTTACTGTCTTTCTCAGTTATTTCCATTCATGACGATGCTAGATCAAACCATGGATTTTAAGAAGTTCTTCTTGGTATATATTATCATTTTTATTTATTTCTTTCTGGCTTTTAATGCTCACATTTTTTTTCTTTTCTTGTTTGCCAGTATGTGGGAAATAGCACATTGAGTAAGTTCTGTTTCACTAGACTAGTTAAGAAAGAACAATGTACGCAGTAGTCTCACCCCATAAATCATCTCATTGTTCAAACTCTCAAATGTCTCAACCAAAAAGGAAGATAAATATTGCAAAAGAGAGAAGGTTCATCATGAATTGAGTAAAAGCTTGGAAACTCATGATTATAGAGCAAGAAGTACCATAAGGAAAATTACCCACTAAAACCCAGATTCCCTGGACCTTGCTCTATTGCTTTTTCCACAAAAACAAGTGGGTTTGTTTATAGATCTCAATGATGTGCTTCTTTCTCCACACAGTCCACCCTTTACCATGCTAAAACTGAGAGTCCAGTCTTCAGATTCTATATATTCCTTTCCAGCCCATCTTGACTCTTCACTTGTCTGCCATATTCGTAGTCCGCTCCTCAATCCGCTTTGTTTCTCATCACTCTAATATTTAAAGTGGACATTACGGGGGCTTGATTTTCAGATTTGTTCAGTGCTGGCACACTGGGAAAATCTCATTTTCATGGCAAGCGGCTTGGACCGCACTAAGACAGGATTTATTTTTAAAGTTCCACATTGCACATTGTTGGCCTCCAATATCTTCTGGCAAAAAGATGCCAACAAGACAGAACACATAAAAAAGAAGAAAAACACCCAAACATTTTCATTCCCCTTTTCCATATTCTCTGCTAGCCAAGTTTGGAATGGCTTAAGGGAAGGATTTTTTTTTCCTTCCCTTTTTTTCTTTGCCTAGAACTGGCCACCATGAGGCAACTTCTTTGGATTCAGATATTTTCCTGTTGGTTTCTCCTGGGGCATCTATCCTTGAGTTCTAGTCTGTTTCATTAATGCAAGAAACTACTGCTTAAGAGAGAAACAAACCTTGGGTGGAAGAATAGGCCCTGCATTTTAAGGGTTCTCTCTGTTGAACAGACACACACCTTGGGTGTCTGGCTCTCTTGGATCTTTAATCCTTTCTGACCATCTCTAAGGCCACAAAAATTAAAAATATTAAATGTGGGCATAGTGGTCTGTCACTGGGTAAGGTGAATCCACCACTAGTGGAAGGTAAGTGTTTGGTCTTTGCAGATGGTTATGAGCAATAAACCTAATGCTTCTGCTAAAGGTCTTGAGGATTTCATTGAAGAGTGCTACTAGAAAGAGTTTGCATATCCAATATCAGGATTATCAGTAAACCATTTCTCTGGGGCTCATTTCTCTTTTCTTTCATCATTGAGGATATCTTTAATCATAAGCACAGGAGCCTGTGTGATGCATCTTGTGGGTCCCAACCCAGTCACTCCAGGCTGTTATCACAAAGGAGCTGTGAGTTTGAGGTGACATTTTCCCTAATGAATAGCACACGGGCCATGGACTTCTCTCCATCATATCTCTCCATCATATCACTCAGAGCATTTGTGGACTTCAGAATGAAAGTGTGTAGAATATAGTTTTCCCATTTTCCTTATCAGTAAACAAAGAAGAAGAAAGTAATTTGTATTATTAAAAACGGATTAGCTAGTCAGGGATAAGTATCATAAGGTGGAGATGTTTATGGAAAACTTAACTGAGGCTTTGAGTTTGAAAGTGAGTTGGCAGAGAATGAGAAGTAAATTTTAGTCAGGGCTTTAGTACTATGAGTACAAACTCTTTGTGTTTGCAACAGATTCCAGGAATCTAGAAACATGAAAACTACTCCTAACTTAAAAAAAAATGCAGATCTAATTAAGCATATACATAAGCGCAGCACTAAAATACATATACATTACATGAGCATTGCTAAATAATTCTAATAATAAGGATGAAATATTGTACTACGATTTATTTGAGGTTAGAACATGGAGATGTCGGGGTCAATTTTAGTGAGCCCCTTTAGAACCAGGCTGACGTAAGAAGATCATGAGCCAATGTTCACAGGCTGCACAAAAGAAAGGTTTATTAAGCAGCCAGAAATCCCGACATCTAGCAGTGTTGGCATTATTCTGCTCACCACAGTAGAAATTATCCCAGACTTCGTCCATGCCTGCTTGGTTGTAAATGTCTCAATGTTGCTTATACGGTACTTCTTGGGCAATGACCCTTATTTTGCAGGAGCTACTGGCAGCACACAATTTTTTAAAAAGAATAAACTGCCAAACATCAAATACACTCATCACCTAGTAATGATGATGGCAGAAGGAGCAAAACAAAGGGATTAAAATCATCTGATAGCCACTTTCTGTTTTGGCCAACAGAGTTCTTTCCATAGACATTTATAAATGGAAACTGTATGCCTTTGCCATAACTCTCTTTTATTTGTTTTATCACCCAAAGCACCAACTACAACTGCTCTGGTTTGAGTAATGAATCCTAATATCATCCCAATGGTTTCAGAAGTGCACTTGCCTGACCAGGGGTTATCAGTAGCATAGAGGCTAATGAATACATCAGTCACCATTTTCTTGTCCTTGAAAGCATTGAATACACTTCAAAGATCTCAGCTCAAGTAAGAATAATGATTCATATCTTTGTCAAGATCAAGCTCAGCCGGGCACAGTGGTGCATGCCTGTAATCCCAGCGTCTTTGGAGGCTAAGGCAGGAGGTTTGTGAGTTCAAAGCCAGCCTCAGCAAAAGCGAGGCACTAAGCAAGTCAGTGAGACCCTGTCTCTAAATAAAATACAAAATAAGGCTGGGGATGTGGCTCTGTGGTCAAGTGCCCCTGAGTTCAATCCCCAGTACCCCCTCTAAAAACAAACAAAAAATCAAGTTCAGTTTTCATTTCTTAATCTCCTATTCATTGTATGGCACCAACCTCTGTATTGCCATATTTATATTGAGATAGCAAACTTCAAATTGCAGTTAACCAAGTGAACACCTCCTGATTTTCCCTATCAAAGAAATTTCCCCCCTTTTTCTTGGGGACAGAACTTTAGCTTTCCTTTTCGAGCATTATCCCCTGTTTCATTCTCATTAGATGTGGTTTGGATGTGGCTCTTATACCAATTTCTTCGTTCCTTCAACAAAGGATTAGGAAAGGACCTAACAATACTTTATTGGTTTTCTGCACCTATATCTTCAAATTCCTTTTCCATTTCTATGCATACCATTCTCTCTTCCTATAGCCAGAGAAAGCATGACTATTGGATGATGAAATCTCTATCTATGAGCAAAGCAGGTGGAAAGTACCTGGAGGGAAAGATCCCTGAGAGGTAACACTTACCTAATAACTATTGAGTGTGATAGTATAAATACCCCCAAATCTCTCTTTTTGATAGAGATAATTTTTAGATTTTTTTTATTACCAGAGTATATTCCTGCAAGATTAAGCTTCAAAATCATATTGTTATCTGATTTAACAATTCTGCCTGAATTGGTTGACTTCTCTGTCACTCATCTATGTTCTTTGCAATTTCCAATGAACTACTATGAAGTATTTTCACTGGGATCTGTAGTTCAAGATCAGCCTCTGGAAGAATATGAACCAATACAAAAAACAAAGCCTGACACATCTGAATATTCCATCCTATGGCTACAGTGACTGATTATGGTTACAATCTTAATCCATGCCAAACCAATGACAGACTCAGCCCTTTCCCTGAAACCATGAACTGATAGTTTTCCTTATCTTTTTCACTACCCAAGAGCAATTTTTTTAAGAGCAAAGCTAGAACTTGAGAATATTGTTTGAAGAGGGTTGAAGAAGAGATTTTTTTTTTTGGGGGGGGGGGACGAACTCAACCATACCTAAAACTTTGATTTAATGTGAGCTTTTTCAATTGAGTCCATTTCCTTCCTCACCATTTTGAGAGCCAAGTTAAGTTTCTGTTTATTGAAACTAAAAGAGTTATGATTAATTCAGATATGAACTAGAAGGTTCCATTCCTGTTTGTCTTAACACAGAAATAGTTTAGTACCATTTTCGCTCAATTCATGATGTATGTGGCAGTCCCAGTTGGTAGCTGTCAATGGAAGACATCCACGTTGATTTCTGAATACTGAAGAGCTTGTCTTTTCTCTGTCTTTACCACAAATATTGAGAAAGACCACACTCCAAATTTGGTTGGAAAAGAGGTAAAAAATGTCTAAAATATTTCATCACCTTTCTTACGTGAAAGATTTTGGAGGATATGGGCAAATAGTCTTTGAGGACAAAGCATTATGTAGTGAGGAAATTTGTCCACATGATGTAAATTGTTGCCTCAATTTTGCTGTGTAAATTGCAGGCTGCATTTTTTTGTTTTAATTAAGCAATGCCAAAAATGGTTTTGTGGCATTTTCCTCCCAGGATTGGGAACCTACACACACCAGCTTTGTGCATGAGAACCAGGAATTAAAACTGACCACAGCTAATGGGAACCTGCTCAGGCCCATTTTATGGGCTCTACTGAGGGAAGTGCAAAGAGAAAACAGACTAAGTGAAGAAGGAAAAACACAATTCTGCCTTTTCAATAAGTTTTAATAACATATAATCCCCCAGAAAGTAACATATGAAGAGAATTATAAATTCTGGGTTGGTTGCTTTTCTACCATTTAGGATTTGTTAAGTGCCCAAAGGGAATTGTCGGTGCTTTATATTTTTAATTCAACTCCAATGCCTTCTGTCAGGGCATGCTGTCAGCATAAGTAGTACTCTGCAAATGTATGGTTGAGAACCACTAACGCTGAGGTGTCCCTACCCCAGTGGAGATAGAAAGGCTGATGTAACTAGACAAGTGAATCCTTATTGTAAGATGGTTTCTTCTGGAATGGTCTGTCAAGTGTGCACAGTCTTGCTCTTCTGTGCATGAAGCAAGATATAAGCAAATAGGTATTCAGTAGAAACCTGTCACAGTTAATTAGGCTTTCTCAGTAGTCTCAGGAAGTAATCAACTTCCTCTACAAATTGGATCTCTTATTCTGGATCTACTTCCTTTTGTCCTAGCATTGTAGAATATTACAAACTATTTACTTAAAGATATACCTGAGTTATCCCAATACACTCAGGAGGGGCAGAGAGAAATCTCCCATTAACTACAGTGACTCAAGAGCAAGAAAGGGACTAGAGAATGGATTCCCTCTAGTTTGATCTCTAGATCCTGCCCCTGTCCTTCAGAATTGCTTAAGAATTTTGTTCAAAAATTGGTGACTGGCTGAAGTGGTGTGTATTTATTTTTTAAAGCTTCCTTATTTACTCAATTGGCTCTCCTACATTGGATTTCTCTCAATTACATGTTGTGGACCTATTCTAGGTTTCTCATTTCTCCCCTTTGCCTGTGACTGAACCTTCCCAAACATGAGCTCCTTAAAAATGTTGAGATTCCCCAAAATGAAAGCAAACAGTTCTGAAGTTGTTTGTAATTCAGTTGTAAATCCACAGCTCAGAGAGGTGTGCTATCAGTTTTCCACTGTAATGAGTGCTCCTCAAACCTGATGCATTAAAACAAACATTTGTAACTTATTAAGGTTATATGGAAGTGAACCCCAATATTATATATGAATATAGTACACCAATAAATTAAAAATGTAAAAAAAATGTTTATATGATTTGTATGGATATTGGTTTCAGTGGGCCTTGTTCAAATATTGTATTTGTCTGGTAGGTTTGCTAGTATGGCCTTACCTTCTTTATTATAAAAAAGAAATGAAGATTTTTTAAAAAAGTCAGGAAAAGTCCCTGGCAGCTATTTTCCTTGGGATATTAACAAGCCTGTTAGAGGTAGACCAAGCATGTCTTTCTCGCTCAGATTGAGAGCTCCAGTCTATTGTAAAATAGTTAAATTGCTGGAGGAATTGTTATACAGTGTCCTCATCCTAAGCCTTCAACAAACAAGTGGGTTTCTTTACAACGAGTTGGCTGGAGGAAGGAAGCTTTTTTTTTTTTTTCTTATGGGTCAGAAAGAGGAATGTGTTGGTAAAGGAAGTGGATAACAACTTACTCTCAAAATTCCCCATCCCCCTGATTTATAGCATTTGTTGGTTTCCATTCTACAAACACTCCTCATATGGTTTGTGTCAAGTTTCCATTCAGTTTGGGAAGTTACGTGCAAAATTGACTTTTGTGAACTAGTATGAGTCTGCTGTAGCACAACACCTATCAGGAAGAATGAAAGAAGAAAAAAATTAAAGAATTACCAGGAAATAAAAAAAAATCAAAGTCTCTAGTTTCTAAAACACTTTGAACAGATGAGAGTTGAACCCAGGTATGGAAGGTGGAACAGAATCACTGATGGAACCTTCTGCTACCTGAATAGGAATAATTTGAGTGTTCTCAAAATGCATGTGCAGAACCACATGCACCAAAAGGGGGAAATGCAAGCAAGCAAGAAAGAACAGTGCAGCAGAAAGAAAGTAAAACTGAAATTGTTCAGTTTGGGTCCAAAGTCATAATTAAAATATGAAATGGACAAATAAATCTCTGGGTTTGATTGCTCATTCACTCTGCATTTGATCTGAGGAGAGCTTGTGGTATCAGAAGAATATCTTACTCAATAATACCTAAGGATGTCCATGGAACTGAAGGATCCTGATGAGAGATTCAGGAATCTGAACTCAGTTCTTGTTCTGTTCTTAGACTGACTCTGTGGCCCTGAGCATTTGGCTTATATCCTTATTTTCTGTGTAAATGTAACCCCAGGCAAAAATGATCACTTCAGAGGTGGGGGATGTACAGAGGGTGTGTGCCTGGAGGAAATGAGTCCTTGGAGCATGCCTTGGGGGTATATATTTTGTCTGTGGTGAAAGGAGATAGCTCACTCTCTGCTTCCTGGTTCCACCATGTCCCAACTGCTTTCCATCACACCCTTTCACTATGATATTCTGCTGTACCTTGGGCACAGAGCAATGTAGTTGGCTGTGTATGGACTGAGACATTTGAAATTGTGAGCACTGAATAAACTTTTCCTCCTCTAAAATTCTTCTTGTCATGTCTTTTGGTTATAGCAGAGAAAAAAGCTCACTAAAACAAAAAAGAACAAAAAAAGGATAAGAAGGGAGGTAGATATCACTTCATGTATGTATATATGCCTTCTGTGACATCTCCCTCAAAAATAGTTTATTAAACATCAAAGAAACACCTTGACTCAAGTTTTAGAGTTGTACCCTATAAAATTATCCAAAATGGATTCACTGACACAGAAAAATTGGGGGCAGTATCATACAGTTTAGGCCAAAATATATCAAATATCTACTCACCAATGGAGTTCCTTAAAATAAGCCATATATAACAAAGTAGTTTATTCGTACATATGTTCCATTTCTAGACTATGTCCTAAACTTGTCTTTGCAACTTTTGAATTACATTAAACCAAATTTCTTGTTTTCTGTGCAGCTATGGCTCAGATATAGATTGGATGTGGCTCATCTACAAAGTTTCCTATGCTGGAAGCTTTGTCCCCTGTGTGGTGGTATTGAGAGGTGGTGGACCTTTAAGTGGTGGAGATGAGTAGGAGGTAATTAGGTCATTGGAGGCACTACCCTCAGAAAATATTGAATTAATTCTTAAAGGAGGAGGTTGTCACAATGTGAGGTCAATAGAAATGCTTGGCTTTTTCAGTATGAACTGTTTCCCTCTCCACTTCTCTGCTATATTCAGATGCAGCTAAGAGGGCCCTCACCAGAAGCTGATCAAATGAAGTTGCCCAGTCTTGGACTTTTAGCTTCCAAACAATATAAACACACAAAATAAGCTTCTGCCTTCAAATTAAACAAATTAACTAAGTAAATGTCTTTTCTTTGAGAGTACCTGGCTTCAGATATTTTGTTATTTCTGTTTGCCATATTTTGCCATAATAAAATATGGCAAACAGAAATGGGTCAACTCACCTCCATCTGTTCATCTGGACTTCACTTTCATCTCCTTCATTAGGACTTTTGCTTCAAGTGGCTCTCAAGTGACATCAGTCAAACACACACACACACACACACACACACACACACACTGACAGCATATGCTTTTGAGGCCACCTTATGGCTCTTTAGAGCCATAGAGTACATTGTTTTGGTTTTCTGCTTGAAATAGTAGAGAGAAAAATAGCTGTATGCATATAAACCAGTCAGTTGTGAAGAAAGGTCATCCTTTCAAGAGCACAGTGAGAAGAGTAAAGTATGCCTATTTGTCTGTCTTCTGCTTCAGAAGGGAGAAGAGGGCATTCTTGAGAAATGTAGCTTGAACTGTAGACTATTGGACTGTGTTACAAAGGATATAATTTGGAAAGCAATTTCACAAAGTTTAGTTATCCTTTTGTCATGAGGCAAGCAGTATCTAAACCAGACAGTCTGTTTGGGTAGTGTCCTGATAATACTGGGTAGAGTGCTGCTCATTACATATACAGTTGGTTCAAGGTCTTTCCTAAATTAGAAAATTAACCCACACTTTTATGGGGAGGCATTCCTCTATCCTTAGTCAGATAAGAATAAGTTCAGTCTAAGCCTGATCCCTTCTCTTACCTTGTTATATTTTGACTTCCCAAAGTTTTGGTATTTCGACTCTGCCTCTCTGTCCTGCTAGTGACAGCCTCTAGCAAAACAGGTACAGTTAGAGCTGTCAGGTGAACCTAGCTGTGTATCTGCAACTGAATCTGTGCATAGTCATTGTCCCCAGGTTCATGACCCTGAAAAAGTGGGTCCAAGTAGAATACCATGCAGAAAGTGATAATGTTTAACATGCCTGGGTTATAGTTCAGGAGTAGGAGAATTCTGACTTCGAGCAGAAGGTTCTACTTTGGCCAACACTACCAAAAACTGATAATTATCTGCCTAGGAAGCTATCTAGCTTACCCCTTAAGGGGTCTGTGTGTCACTTAAGTACACAATCTATTGTGGGACTTATAGAGCAACCAGCAGAAGAACTGTATCTAATTACACTAAGATTCTGATTGTGACCTCATGTTGGACCTGGAACCCTTTGAAAGTACAAATTGAGTCTCAAAGCCAAAGCCCTGAACTTCTAGGAAGTCATCCATAAAGCTTGCTGTGCAACACCGTTTAGCAGACACTCATCTTTCTTCTTTGGATCTACAGCTCTTCAGGTCTCCTGATTGCTGCAATAGTCAGAAGATGTCAGATTGTTCCAGGACCTGAGAAAGAAAATGAATAGAAAGCAGCAATGCCAAGTTCAATGCGGCACATCCTTGCCTTTGCCTTTGTAATGCTGTTTTGCCTTTGTAACATCCTTTGTAGTGTTTCACCCCCTGCCGGATCTCATCTTCCATTATCTTCAAGTTGGATGATAATCATCTGTTCCAAAGGTACTTTGTTTCATGCTGGTTAACAGATATGAATGATCATTTACAGATCACTATTACCTAAGCTCATGATGGGGTTGTCCAAGCCAAGCTATATTACAAGGGTGGGGATGGTGGGCAATTCAGTATACAGAACCCACGGCCAAGGTTCTCCTGTCTTGGCTTTAATCAAGGACACATATCCTTTATATACAGGAATCAATAAGGAACCACTGAAGTTGGGAAACAGAAATGGCAGGGGAGTCAAACTCAGCTGCTATCAGAACTTGATTTGAATTGAACATTGGGGTGGGGAGTGGAATGGTAGCTACCTTTATGTGATTCTTGTCAAATATAACCATTGGTTTAAACTACTCTACTGAGCTCCCCTTAGTTTATTCTTGTTGATTTCCAACTGAGTCTCATGGAGCATGATACTTTTTTTTTTTTTTTTTTAGAATATGTGGAACTAAAGGGAGCAGAAAAAAAATGCCAAATTCACAAAGCACTTCTTAGAAAAATCACAGTAATCTTTGGGGGAGCTTTGAATTTTTCACAGAGCATGACCTGGGGCTCAAATTAATAGTCTCTAGATATTAAAGTGTTCAAAGACAATGACAAGGGTATGTACTATAACTGAAATGATTTTGTCCCAAAACTTGAAATTTTAAATAATTGTGTTGTACATTCTAAGTGTACTTCCCTGAAGTAGTTTCCTCTAAGGCACGGTTCTAACAGTTTTAGGAAACTACCAAACAAGCCCATTTGTGTTCTGAGCTCGTGCCTGGCACACATCACACCATATTGTTGTGCTCCTCATCCAATTCATCAGACTGGATTTGAACTTTAACTTTATCTTACTGCCATTGATGGATTAAAATTATAGGGGATATAGTGGGAAGGTTAACCATATAGTTCAAAATTTTCAGACTTCCAGTCCCCAAATTTCATAAAGATGATTTAAAACTAATTAACTAAAACAAAAATAAACCTCTTTATAGCACTTTCTTAGCCCATTCTGAATTTGGATTAATCTATACTCAAACTAAATGAGAAATGACCTTAATCTTTATTCCCATATATATTCAATAATATATACATATACATATAAATTTATAGTTGTTTCTGAACATTGAGCAGGATTCTACTGACTCTTAAAAAAATTAAAACCAGGTTTTCAGGCAAGGGGAGCTTCTTTTATTATATACACAAATTTTATGTTGCTATATTTAAAAATGATTTAGTTAGTTTTTTGTGATAGAATTTTTCTGGGGTGACAAGGTTTAAAATGGCAGAACTATGGCATTCCAAAAAGTCAGGCTCTATCTCTTGCCCATATCCTTACTCTGAGAAAGACAAGAAGAAGAGTTTTCAAAGTGAAGTAGCTGGAAATAGACTCACCTTTAACAACCAACTCCCTTCCCCTTCAAATATTACAAACTTTCCACTCCTCTCTGCCGAAAGATGTAGGCCTTAGCCTGAGTTTTAATTTTCTTATATGGTAAGGATCCAGAGGGAGCAAACAACCAATTAAATGAATAGCACCAAACCCTTTGTGATTCTGAGAGGAGAAGGCCAACTTTGAGGAACTTTAGCAATGCCATTCAAAGCTCAGCAGCCTTTCATTTAGAAGATCCTGTGGCTCCTCTCCATTGGGAGAGGGTGAGGTGAGGTCCTGTTTGAAGTAGTGCCCATAGCAAGGGGGAGGAAATGACTCAGTGGCCATGCAATAGTAAAACTCTTCTTCTAGCAAGAAGAGCCATGCTTGAACTTGGCAGTCTAAGGAAAGTCTCAGCATGATTCAGGCTTAGAAAGTCACTCTGACTTTTACTGGCTGACTAATAATACCCCATGGGGCTCCTCTAAGCTACAGTGGAGGGATGGATATGGAGATAGAGCAACTCTCCCTGAGACACATGTGGAAATGGGGCCACAGGAAGAATGGGTCTTGGTTGTGGCATAGAGTTAACAAGGTAGAACTATGTGTACTAACCTCATTTCCTAACCCAGGGCAAAACATCTTTATGCTTCATTTCTTTATCTCCTAAGATAATTATAAAAAATTATTCAAGGTGATTTCTGATTTTATTTGTTTACATAGTTATTTTTTTTAAATAGAGAGGGAGCTTTGGTTCTTCTCTATTAGCATAACGATATTTGTATTAAATAAAGTGCCCGTAAGATCAACAAGTGAATTGGCAAAACAAAACAATACCCAAATTTTATTCAAGGTAGGGCAAAAGGACCATGTTATTAATAAAGCAGAGCATAATCTTGTATCAGCTTAAATTATTTGCAAGCATTCCACTTATACTGCATATACCTTTGAGGATTTATGATGTGCTGAGTGCATTGTGAGGGTGGACGGTCAGAAACAGACATGTAATCATCTTGGCTTCCAAAGAGTTTGCTGTCTTGTGAGGGAGACAAAGTCATTGTATGTGGTTTTGTTTTGCTTTATTGTGTTGGTGAGAACACATAACATAAAATCTATCCTCTTAATGACTTATAAATCTATAAAAGTCACTGTTGACTATAGGTATAATTTTGTACAGCAGATCTCCAAGTCTTATTCATCTTGTTTTACTGAAATGTGATGCCTCTTGATTAGTAACTTCCTATTTTCCCATCCTCCAACTCCTGGAAAACTCCATTCTATGCTTCTAGGAATTTGATTATTTTATATACCTCATATAATGGAATCAAGCAGTATTCCTCAGTTTATTGATTTGTTTCACTTAGCATGATATCCTCAAGGTTCATCCATATTGTACCTAATGTTCAGTGCTCTTTTAAGGTTGACTAGTGTTCCATTGCATGTATATCACTTTATCTATTCATGTGCTTTTGGGCATTTAGGTTGGCACCAAAATGCATATTATGAATAGTACTACAATGAATACAGGAGTGTTGATATTTCATTGGAAACCTGATTTCAATTTTTTGGTTAAACACCCATAAAGAAAATTCTGAGTCCTATGGTAAGAATTTAACAAGTGTTATTTCTGGTGTCCTCCTGGAAGTCACTCTGGCTTTTACTGGCTGACTAATAATACCCCATGGGGCTCCTCTTCTTATTGGAAGAAGAATAATGAAGTAAAAGACTCACTCAAAGGGCTAGTGACATTGGGTCAGATGGCAAATTCAAAACATGGTGAATGGCAAAGACTGAATAAAAATCAGGAGCAGAGATAATAAAACATGGTGCAAAATGACAGGATAATTGAGAACATAGCTCATTGGTTGAAACTCCAGTGGTTCAATTTGCTTGGAGTGAAAGATGTAGGTAAAGCACAAAATGAAACTACAGAGGCTGGGTTTATTCTTCTTTTATAATACCCTAAGTTCTTCAGAGAGTTCTTGGCAAAGAACATCATAAAGAGGAGGTAGATAAGAAGACACCAGCTTCTTTCATGATAAGAAAGCTATCTAAGTGTTTCCGGTGAAGTTCCATGCCATGTCTTCTGCCATTGAGATCATTTCATACATTTAATAGATTTTTTTTGTCCTTAGCATCATCAATAAAAATGTAGTAGAGAACAAAGACCAAAGACAAGTCAAGTCCGATTGCATACAGATCTCTGATACTGCAATTCTCTCGGGTTTTCTTTTTTCCTCAGTTCTTCAATCAAATCATACATGAAACAGTGATGGCTATTTTTATTTCAGAAAACTTTAAATGTTATAATGTAGATGTTAGTATGTTGTAAACCCTTGAAGAAGAAAAGGGACGGTTGTTGTTTGACTCACTTTACACTTAGAGAGTTGAAATGAGGGAAATACTCATGTCAACGTTTTCACAATAAGAATTAAAGTTGTGTCCATGTCATCAAGACTTGCCATTTCATCTCAAGTTTGCCAATCTGTGCAGCCTAAATATAGTTATTCCCAAGAAACTAGAATAGAATAAAATCTGGTATACCCTAGGGAATTTTCTTTCCTCATTTTTTTTTTTTTTTTACTACTGGGGATTGAACCCAAGGGCACTTAACCACTGAGCCACATCCCCAGACCTTTCTTTATTTTAAATTTTGGGACAGGGTCTTACTAAATTGGTAAGGCTGGCTTTGAACTCGCAATCCTCCTGCCTCAGCCTCTGAACCACTGGGATTACAGGCATGCACCACTGCACCAAGCCCTCAACTAGTTTTTAATCATGTATTGCCAATTTCAATTTACTTTGACTCATAAATCTCCTGAAGTTTTAAAAAAAGAAAAAATAAATGTGGACTAAGTGGAGAAGTGCTATGGATTTTATCACTTATTAGATACCCATATCACACCCTTGAAGAGTGATTAGTAAAATCATCCCATTTCTTTCATTATTCCTTAAACAAAAATAATGTTTTGGCTTTAATTCCTCTGGAATTTTTACTCTGAAGAACAGAATCATCTATGGAGCTTTGCTTCTCTGAATCATAGATTCTTAAAACATAAAGATTTAAAAATAAAGCGAGATCTCCATGAATAATTTGTTTGGGGCTGTTGTTATTGATCACTGATAAAACTGTGATGAAGACCATTTCTTAGAGAGTTTGTGGTTATAGGTAGGGAAGGGTCATAGCAGAGGTAGAACAAGGATTTGAAATCAAATGACATCATTTCTAATCTAATTCAGCCATTTACTGATTGTAGGATATGTTCAAGATAAAGATTATAGTTCTTTTAATAGAACTGTTTGGAAGAACTCAAACTATCACTATTTGCTGATGACATGATTCTATATCTAGAAGATCCAAAAACATTCCACCAGAAAACTTCTAGAACTAATAACTGAATTCAGCAAAGTAACAGGACATAAAATCAACACTCATAAATCAAATGCTTTTCTATATATCAGAGATGAATCCACTGAAAGACAAATTAGGAAAACTACCTCATTCACAATAGCCTCAAGAAAAAAAAATAAAACCCTGGGAATCAATCTAACAAAAGAGGTGAAATTACAATGAAAACTACAGAAAACTGAAGAAAGAAATTGAAGAAAACCTCAGAAGATGGAAAAATCTCCCATGCTCCTGGATAGGCAGAATTAATATTGTCAAAATGGCCATACTACCAAAAGTGTTATACAAATTTAATGCAATTCCTATTAAAATCCATATAACATTCTTCATAGAAATGGAAAAAGCAATCATTAAATTTATTTGGAAAAATAAGATGCCCAGAATTCCTAAAACAATCCTTAACAAGAAAAGTGAAGCAGGAGGCATCAAATACCAGACATTAAACTATACTATAGAGCTATAGTAACAAAAACAGCATGGTATTGTTACTAACATAGACTTGAAGACCAATGGTACAGAATAGAAGACACAGAGACAAACCCACATAAATATGGTTATCTGATACTAGACAAGGGTGCCAAAAACATTCACTGGAGAAAAGATAGCCTATTTATCAAATGGTGCTGGCAAAACTGGAAATCCATATGTAGCAAAATGAAATTAAACCTCTATCTCTCACCCTGCACAAAAATCAATTCAAAGTGGATCAAAGACTTAGTACTATAACAGAGACCCTGAACTAAAAATAGGCCCAAATCTTTAACATGTTGGCCTAAGATTTGACTTCATTAACAAGACTCCTAAAGCACAAGAAGTAAAATCAAGAATCAATAAATGGAATGGATTCAAATTTAAAAGCTTATCAGCAAAAGAAACAATCTGTAGGAGAGAGCCTACAGATTGGAAGAAATTTTTACCACATGCACCTCTGATAAAACATTAATCTCTAGGATATATAAAGAACTCAAAAAACTTAAAAATCAAAAAAGCAAATAACCCAATGAGTGAATGGGCTAAGGAACTGAACAGAAACTTCACAGAAGAAGAAATACAATCAATCAAGAAATATATTAAAAAGTTTTCAACGTCTCTAGCAATTAGAGAAATGAAAATCAAAACTTTAATAAGATTTCATCTCACTCCTGTCAGAATGGCAATCATCAAGAATACAGGCAACAATAAATGTTGGCGAGGATGTGGGGAAAAATGTACACTCATACATTGCTGGTGGGACTGCAAATTGGTTCAACCACTATGGAAAGCAGTATGCAGATTCTTCAGAAAACTGGGAATGGAGCCACCATTTGACCCAGCTACCACACTCCTTGGTGTATACCTGAAGAACTTCAAATCAGCATACTACAGTGATGCAGCCACATAAATGTTTATAGCAACTCAATTCATAAGAGCTAAATTATGGAACCAACCTAGGTGTCCCTCAACAGATGAATGGGTAAAGAAAATGTGGCATACATACTCAATGGAATATTACTCAGCTTTAAAGAAGAGTGGAATTTTGGCATTCACCAGTAAATGGATGGAGTTGGAGAATATCATGTTAAATGAAATAAGCCAATCCCACAAAACCAAAGACTGAATGTTTTCTTATGCATATGCTAATTCACAATAAGGTGGAGGGGACTAGAGAAGAATAGTGTTACCTTAGATTAGGTAGAGGGAAGTGTTGAGAGGGGAGCAAAAGGGAGGGGATGTGGGGATAGGAAAATAGTAGAATGAAACAGACATTATTCCTTTATGTATATATGTGACTACATGACCAATATAATTCTTCAACATATATACTCAGAAAAATGAGAAATTATATCTCATCTATATGATATATCAAAGTGCATACATGCATTCTACTGTCATATATAATTAATTAAACAAATAAAAAATTAATTAAAAAATAGAACTGTTTGATCCCTTGTATTAGTATTTATGCATGCACAAATGTATTCTTACATATATTAGGGGTCACTAAACTGTAACATATGCTATGCCAAGGACTGTAACCTGGAAACATAATGTAGAAATATTACGAATAGCAAGCCTGAGATTCAGTTTTGCTTTTTCATATGCCTGGAAAGTTCAGTCATTTGAATTTTAGGAAAAATGAAATGGAGCAATGATTTGAGTATTGATTAGGAGAGTGGGCCTCCTAGCTACTGGTCTTGGCTCAGAGGATGCAGCACAAAGCAAAATGGATAAAGACAAACTTGTGAAATGAGGAGCTTTGGAGATGTGTGAGATTTCTTGCTGCCGTACTAGTGGTCTTATATGCCTAAACACTTTTCATGATTAAGTCAAGTTTTTTAATTGCTATATTCCTTGGTTCCTCTCATCTTCATATTGACTTGAAGTTGACATGCAATAAGATATCATTCAATAACATTGCTTTTTATGTAGGCTGGTATCATTGTATACCCCAACATGCAATAACTAATGCTTGTGTATGTGTGTGTGTGTGGGGGGGGGGGACGAGATACTCAATGTTGAACCCAGGGACACTATACCACTGAGCCATATCCTCAGTCCTTTTCATTTTATTTTGACAGGTTCTTGCTATGTTGCCCAGGCTGGCCTACAATTTGGGATCCTCCTGCCTCAAGCCTCCTAAGTTGCTAGGATTACACATGTGCATCACTGCACCTATTGAGACTAAAATATTTAAATAAAATAAAGTTACTAACATTAAGCCATAAACCCAATAGTTGTTATAAAACAATTATTTTCAATTTATTTCTACTGAGATGCTGTGTGTCCAGTGAATAGCTGAGGGACTCTTTTTATTAAATTAACATTGGGGTAGAGGCTTTTTGGAACACACATTTCTATTTCTCTGAGGATTTCTTTCTGTTGAGTTTAATATTTTCTCAATGGAATTTATCTCCTGTTTCAAAATAAGCTAGGAATTATTATATGTAGTTTTTAAACATATAAGAGAAATGTCAGTGCAAATAAGAGTTCCAAAGTTACCTTTTAACAAATTGAATTATTAGCTCAAATAGCCATTTATGAGTGAGTGTCTACTGAATTTCAGACTTTAGAGAAGAGAAAGCTGGATTGAGATTAAGAATTACATATCTCTCTGATTTTTTCCTATTGAGATGTCGATCCATCAATAAATGGAGGGTGACCCAATCTTAGAGCAGTAGAACTGCTCCAGTCATTGTTTTCCATGAGATAGACATGGGCTGTCTTGATGACATATCCAGAGGCCAGGTGAGTGCCTATGAACATCATTATGGTACTTTACAATATCTGAAAGATTTTTTCACACTGCAAAAAATTAACACAGAAAGACATAATTGCATGGCTTAAAGTTATATATATATATATATATATATATATATATATATATATATATATA
>NW_026000026.1:32361826-32385059 GCF_001458135.2 Marmota marmota marmota
TATATATATATATAATCCCTTATACCATCCACATATATAGAATCATCAGAAATGTAGCTAGACATAATTGAGCTATGTATATTTTAAGTACTAAATAAGTTAATATCCACCAATTGGTTCACTGGTAAATTTCTTAAGCTGTTTTTTTTCTTCCTTCCTTTATTTTTTCTTAATATTATTTATTTATTTATTTATATGGAAGGAGGGAAAGCAGGATCCTAAGGAAATACCTAGTCATCATCTAACTTCCTCTGCACCTATATTGTTACTATATATTATTTGTTAATATACATTAATAATGTATATAATAATACATTTGTGCATGCATAAATACTAGTACAACTATATAGATTGTTTAAAGTGTCAAAACCTTGAAATCTTCAACTTTTGGAATTTGGGCTTACTTTCCACTTGATGCCCATTATTTCTATGCTTACACTACAATGCGTGGAATTTTCTAAGTGACTATGCTTTATACAGAATGAGTTTAACGATAAAGTTATAAATTAATTATAGCTTTAACATTTATTGAGTAATGTATTTTGACCATATGGAGTCTTTTGTATTAGTAGAAGATGATCTCATGAAACATTTTAGGGTAATATAAAATCAGATAGTGTTAACTGCTTTTCACTGAGCCAAAATGTGAACAGTACAACTCTATGATAGCCCGTGTTTTTATAAGTCTATCTCCCTCACCACCAGGACCTTATTTTTTTCTGTTTCACTTACCTGTGTATCTTCACCATCTAGATATAGATGAGTCTGCTATTATAAGAATATACTTAATAAATGGGTGTCAACAAGAGGAGTGATTTGTCAATGGGTTGAGCAAACATGCTCTAAGCTTTAAAAAAAAAGTTGAAGAAATGATGTGATTAAAATGAATGGGAGAGAACCACTACTGCAGTGTTATGTTCAAATACATGAAGCTAGATTGAGTATTAGCACCTTTGTGCATTTCTGAATATTTGCCACAGACTGATTCTAAAGTATGTACAAAAACCTCCTTTTCTACCCTGAGGATAGTGTGAAGTTTCCTCTATCAGTCTACCATCAAAGTTGTAATTAAGTTATCGAGTCTGTGGTCTATATTTATGATTACAATATATGATCAAGGATTATAAACACCAGGAAAAATGTATTATCACACTGTCTAATTATCACGTTAATAGAATGACAGCAGACAAACGTTTCATCTCTTACTAGAAAGAAGAAATCTGTCAGAACCTGGGAATTTACTTTGATGTTGGATTTGTATAAGAAAGTATCAAAGATTGAACTATTTTCAAACGGAACATCCAATGTTGGTTTCAACCAGGCAGTCACTTTTCTGCCCCACCATATTTTTCTTTGAAGTGGCATAGCCTAGAGTTTGTTTTTAGAATCTATTTATTGCACGTACACCAATGAAATTCAAGAAGGTGAAAGAAAAATCAGAAGGCCTCAAAGCTAACAGCAGGTGTTATAAGTTGATCTCTGAAATGTGTAAGGTGCTAACAGATTCAGGTGGTGTGAAAGGCCTAGATGGATCCATGGCTCTTAAAATGTGTTCCTCAGACCAGTAGCTTCAGTAACCCCTTGGAAATGCAGATTCTCAGGCTACATCCCAGACCTACTAAATCAGAAACTCTGCAAGTGGAGTTCAGCAATTTATGTTGGAAAAGGCCTTTAGGTGCTCCTGATGCTACAAATGTTTGAGAAACACTAGCCTAAAATAATGCACAAAATGGATCTCGTGCGTCCTTTTAAGCTTATGATCCTAATGGTTCCAGTGCTGGCATGAGATCTCCCCTGCTACTCCAGTCTATCTGTAAACTCACCTTTCTGAACAATTTGTCTCAGAAACATGGTCTGTATTAAATTTCTCTCTAATTGCTTTATATACATTAATTATGCCTCACTAAATGTCTATAAATGCTATCAGGAATTAATGTATCTCATAGAATGTCATTTTCCTGGCTGCAGAAGAAAAAAAAAAGGAAAGGATAGGGAATAAACTTTACCATACTTGTTGGTCATTTGCCTATGCTAAGTAGTGTCCACTGTGGGCTTCACAAATGAAAGAAGCCGATAATAGTGAGCATTTTTCTTTTGTTCTGTTTCTTCAACAGTAACGAAGTCCCACTTTACCATCAAGTTTGCAGTAAAAATGCAAGAAAAATAGTGAAGACATGAATTTTCATATCAAGTTATTTTCTAAGGCATAGACCATGTATGGTTCCTCTAGGGAATGACACTACATGGTGTAGAACCTGGGGACACATGTTCATAACATTGACACTAAGAGCTGATATAAAAAGATGACACAACTCTAGTGTGGTTATCACTACCAAAGAATTATGAATTCCAATTAAGCTCCTCTATAGTGGTTGTCAAAAGATGTCGAAGTCAGCAGATTAGAATGCAAATCAAGTATGATTGCCTTACTAATAGCTTACTAAACTTCCTTGTAGTTCAGTTTTCTCATTTTTCAAGTAGAAATACTAATTTTATCTTATAGAATACTTTTGAAATTTCAATAGGACATCTAAAGCTTTTATTACAGACACTCAATGAAATTTTGTTATTTTGTTCCTGTCTGGGTGTAACTTGTCAGGGTTCTCCAGATAAACCAGAACAATGGGATATTTTTTTAAAATTTTGATTTGTTATGTGTGACAATAGAATACATTACGATTCATATTACACATATAGAGCACAATTTTTCATATCTCTGGTTGTACAAAAAGTAGAGTCACTCCTTCGTGTCTTCTTACATGTACTTAGGGTAATGATGACCATCGCTTTCTACCATCTTTTCTACCTTTATTCCCTCTTGCTTCCCCCTTTCCCCTTTGCCTTATCTAGAGTTAATTTAATCCTCCCCCCCAACATATTATCGATTAGCATCCTTAAATCAGAGAAATCATTCAGCGTTTGTTTTTCTGGATTGGCTAATTGCACATAGCATTATATTCTCCAGCTTCATTCATTTACCTGCAAATGCCATGATTTTATTCTCTTTTAATGATAAATAATATTCTATTGTGTATATATACCACATTTTCTTTATCCTTTCATCTACTGAAGGGCATCTAGGTTGGTTCCACAGTTTAGTTTTTTATGAATTGTGCTGCTATAAACATTGATGTGGCTCTGTCCCTGTGGTATGCTGTTTTTAAGTCATTTGGGTATAGACTGAGGAGTGGGATAGCTGGATCAAATAGTGGTTCCATTCCTAGTTTTCCAAAGAATCTCCATACTTCTTTCCATATTTGCTATACCAATTTGCAGTCCCACCAGCCATGTACGAGTGTGCCTTTTCCCCCACATCCTTACCAACAATTTAGAATAGCTAAAGCAATCCTTAGCAAGAAGAATGAAGCAAATGGTTTCACTATACCAGATCTTAAACTATACTACACAGCCATAGTAATAAAAACACCATGGTATTAGCACCAAAATAGACTTGTAGACCAATGGTACAGAATAGAGGACACAGAGACTAATCCACATAATTACAGTTATTTTACGTTTGACAAAGATACCAAAAATGTACAGAGAAAAGATAGTTTCTTCATCAAATGGTGCAGGGAAAATCCATATGCAACAAAATGAAATTAAACTCCTATCTCTCACCATGCACAAAAGTCAACTCAAAATGGATTAAGGACCTAGGAATTAAACCAGAGACATTGTGTCTATTAGAAGAAAAAGTAGGCCCAGATCTCCATCATGTGGGATTAGGCCTCAGCTTCCTCAATAAGACTCCTATAGTGCAAGAATTAATACCAAGAATCAATTAAATGGGATGGATCAAACTAAAAAGCTTCTTCTCAGCCAAAGAAACAATCAGTGAGGTGAATAGAGATTCTACTAATTGGGAAAAAAATTCTTACCACATGCACTAATCTGTAGAATATGTAAAGAACTTAAAAATCTTAACACCAAAAAAACAAATAACTCAATCAATAAATGGGCCAAGGAACTGAACAGACACTTCTCAGAAAAGAATATACAATCAGTCAACAAGTATATGAAAAAATGTTCAACATCTCTAGCAATTAGAGAAATGCAAATCAAAATACTCTTTTTTAAGATTTCATCTCACTCCAGGCATAATAGCAGCTATTAACAATGGGATATTTATGATTCTAGTAGGGCCCAGGGAAGAATAAAATTCCCCAAGTTGGAAATTCAGGTTTCCATCAATTTAATTCAGAACTCTTTCCTCACTGGTTCTCAAACTATAGCATTAACATTACTCGGGAACCTATTACAAAGTCAACATTTAAGTCTTTAACCCATTCCACTCTACCCACTTGGTCTTCAGGCTACATTATAGAAGGTGGCCTACATGCTCAAAACAAACAAACAAACAAACAACAACAAAACAACAACAACAACAATTAAATAGGATCCAGAGTCACAAAACACAATGCTCTAAAAGTTCAGGCTACAACAGAAAATCACTCATCCTACCAAGAACCAAGAAAACCACAACCAGAATGGCACCATAGGTGGTCCCCATAGAGATACTACAGAAGTTGGGATTCTCTGATTAGGACTCTAAAGAGTTAAAAAAAAAAAGGAAAGAAAAAAGAACCAAATGAAATTTTAGAATTGAAAAGTGGAATCATTAAAATCATTGAAATAAAAACTTCTTGGATGGGGAAGGACAGAGGATGCAATCTGTGAACTTGAAGATAGTAGATCCTACTCAAAATGAACAACAGAGTGAAGAGTCTGGAAAACAATGGATAGAGAGATTCAGGGAATTTGGGGGCAAAACAAAAGCACTGATATCCACATTATCAGAGTCAGAGATGGAAAAGAGTACAACTTCCAAAGAAAGGATTTAAAGTAATAAAACCTGGAAACTTCTCAAGTTTTCCAAAGGATAAAAACATACTAACTCAAGAAGTTAAGTGTGCCCCAAATAGGATAACTCCAACGAAAAAAACATGCCAAGGGGTATCATAATCAAAACCTGTGAAAACTGGAGACAAAAATTCTGAATGCAACCAGAGTAACAGCGCCTCATTTGTAGGGAAACACACATTTAGATGATACGGTGTTTCTCATTTGATATCATGGAGGCTAGATAAGGAAGTGACATTTTTTTTTTCCAGATTTGGAAAGAAAGGATCTGACAATTATAAATTCCACATATAGTGAAAATACCCTTAAGGATGAAGGGGAGATGAAGACATTTTGAGAAAAAGGCTAAGATTTGTCTGTAGCCTATCAATTCTTAAGCATTGCTAAAGGGATTTTTCTGAATAGAAAGTACCTTTGGCAGAGACTGGCTAGCCCATCTTTAAACTTGTCTTGACTTCTTAAGCCCACCGCTAGAACACATTTTCAGCATTCCTTATTCTTCAAGTAGCCTTTGACCATGTTCAAGACCATAGAATACATTCTTCACTATTTTGAGAAACTATTCTTTAAAGATCTTCCACATGTGATTCTCTAGTGTTCTTTCTTTATTCATTGGTCTGAGCTGAACATATTGGAAGAATAAGTTGATAATACTTGAATTCTTGAAATATCGTGAAGAAAAGCTATCTACCAATCTTGATGACCTATTTTGGAAGTAGAAATAAACTGCCATTGGGTATTAACCATTATTCATTAAAAAAAATCATTGTTATTATAGTAGTTGGCATTACCTTGACAAAAGGAATGAACTTCAAAGTGTGGGAAGGGCTACATGACAATATCCATGCAAGTTTATGATTAAATGTTCATATCTTTGTCTTAGACTGGTTTTTATTATTACAACAGAATATCTAAGACTAGGTCATTTATTTTAAAATAGGTCATTCATAGTTCTGGAGGCTGGAAATCTAAGATAAAGCAGCATCTCTAGCAAGGGCCCCTGTGATGTGTCACAATTATGGCAAAAAAAAAAGCAGAAAGGCAACTAAACTTATGCAGAAGAGGAAAAATGTGAGGGGCAGACTCACTTTAAAACAATGGCTGTTGTGGTAGCTAATTCATTCCCAAGAAAAAAAGCAATAATCTATCTTAACAACATAATTTCCCCTTAAAGGCCTTGTTAGGGTTTAGAGATGAGGTGTCCTCCGAAAGCTTCTGTTAATGCAGGAATATTCAGAGATGAAAGATTGGACTGTGAGAGCTGTAACCTAATCAATCCATCTTAGTTTGAATGGATTAACTGGGTGGTGACTGTAGGCAGGTAGAGCGTGGCTGGAGGAGGTGTGTCACTGGGGTCAGACCCTGGAAGGATTCATCTTCCCAGTGGCCCCTTCCCCTTTCTCTCTCCACTTCCTGGCCTCCATGAACAGAGCAGCTATCTTCTACCATGATGTTCTGCCTTACCTTGGGCCCAGACCAAGGAGTCGGCCTACCATGGACTAAATCCTAAAAACCTGGAGCCCAAATAACTTTTCTTTCTCTAAGTGGTTCTTGTCAGGTATTTTAGTCACAGCCCAGAAAACCTAATGAACACAGCCTTCATCTCCCAGTACCACCACAATGCTAGTCAAATTTGAAAATGAGTTTCAGAAGAGACAAATTACTTGAAACCATAGAACCCTTCATCCTTCACAAGTACAGATGATCTTTACAGAATCAAGGAAGCAGCTTGTGTTTTAGGTCCTCATAGATAAAACTGTTTTTTTCTCTTAACATGTAATAATGATTGACCACACACACACACACACACACACACTCGAAAGTTGTGTTCAGATTGAAAGGGACAAGTAATTTCACTTTCAGAGACATTAGGTAAGATCCTTTACATCTATCAGAGAAAAGGAATTTGGGTCATTAAGCTTCTGTATTACAGTGAAGTGGAGGGTCAGGAAGCAGGAAGAGAGACCCAGAACTGTTTTACATGGTCGTCAGAAGAATTATTTAATGGATACCATTGAAAAAGCAGAGGTTGCAGAGGTGGAGACTTCACAGTCTTGAGAATAAAGAGGGGAGAAGAAGAAAGGATAAGGTTAATAAATTTGCAAAAGTGCAGCTATCTCAATAACTTAATGTTGTATTAAAAACCAAAGTTGTGTCTGTGTGCTCTGATAGATATTAAGGAAAAAAACCAATATCTATTTTTATTAGGTTCTAATAAAAAAAACGCTCACTTTTTGACTTCTCTGGTATTTTTGCAAGAAAGTTGAAGTCTTTTTTTAAAAAAATTACTGTTTCCTAAAATTGTGAACGTGTTACATGTCTATGCATTTGAGAAATAAAGATAGAGAAAGGGGGAGGATGGAGGGAGAGAGGAGTTTGCCTTTCCCTTCTTTCATTTAAATTGGAACCCTAGGAATACAAGGATAGCAGCAGAACAGAGGAATTGTTTTCTGAGCAGCTTACAAAGGACTTTTAGACATCAAATGAAGTTAATGATTCCTCTTCTCTCAGCAGTAAGCCCAGACATCAACAGTAATGCTGGAAAATATTTTCTCTGACCTTGAATGCATGTATTAAACCATTGCTTGAGTTGAATTTCCTTGAGATGTTATCTGGAACTCTGCCAAGATATGACAGCAGGAACAGCAAGGATGTGCTTCCCTTTGGGGACCTGAGCAATGAATATGAGAAGATGTTTCTGTGAGGTCCTGAGATGTATGGTTTTGTATCAACAGGGGGAAATCCAGAGAGCTTCTGTTTTAAGACATCATGTTCAATGGCGAGGCATTTCTTTCAAGCCTTCCCACACCGTTTTCATTTAGGAATCCCCATTCTTTCCGAGGACAGTGTGCTGCACAGACAATGTGTGGAAGCCACATCCAGGATGATAGTGATCATGGCCAAGGGCACTGAAGATTATGTGAATGAATAAAAGCTGCTTTTCAAAAAGCAAGTTTTTCTTTTTTTTTTTTTTTCTTCATTGATGTAGTGCCATAGATTGAGAATGGCAAAATCTTGTTTCCTGTTTGTAAAATTATGGGATTCTGCTGGAAGTAAAATGAGAATGCTAGGTTATACATATGAAGGGAATGGCATGGAACCTTGTTTGACCAAGCATCCTTCAAATTAGGGATTTTGTTTCTGAGAAATCCCTGGTTATTCAGAAGTAATGCCTTGCTCTGGGATTTTACCCATTCCATAATAAATTAAATTTACCCTGGGAAAAAGAGGTTTGTTGGAAAAGAGTGTGGGTGGTCACCAGAAATGGGGCACAGCAGTGGCCCGATATGAAAACAGAGGAAGCCTAGGGCGTAGGAACTCAACATGGGGGTAAGAGTTTTCTAAAGGAGCAAATGGCTCATTTTAAGGTCATGTTAAAAATAAAGCATGTCCTCTCAACACCGTGATAACCCAAGTACATAATTCAGAAGACTTCACTGACACTGTCATCCTTCCCACTTCCTACATCGAGGTTGGGATTCCTTGTTTTAATCTCTTTTATTCTAATGTCTTGTTTTAAAAAACTCAGTGGCACCCAGAATGTATATATACCAAAAAATGTGTCAAGTTAAGAAAAAAAAAAGAATGGGCACAGTAAGTACTCTGCACAGGCCTGTGTAATTTTTGCAAATGCCACCACCAAACTTTAAATGTTATTTAAAATAGCTCATGATTCTGAGCAGTTCTGAGTGGGCATGGATCTGAGTCTGTGGTTGGGCTTTTTTGCACCTCTGGTCCCCTGATGAGCTAGCTGGTAGCTTAATGGTCTAGGAGAGTTTCTTCTACAGTTGGTTGAGTAGTTGGTTTGGGTGTAGAATCTTTGTTAAGAAAGTTTGCTTAAGCTATATGTTAATTATTATTCTCTTGAACATCATCCCCATGCCTTACACAGGGACATCTTCAGGTTTCAAAGAGAAGCAAGAGAGTAAGCCCAAAAGCACAGATACTTTTAAGAAGTCCAAGATCACATTAGGTAATATTCTATCTGCAAAGACAAGCCACATATCCAAGCCAGAATAAAGGTAACTGAACACTGTCCAAAGGAGCAGATCTAAAAAGTAGAATTATTACAACTCTTTTTGAACACAAACACACAAAATCACATATGCACACACAAAACACATTTTTTTCATCTATTGAATTTCATTCTTTGTATTTATTTCATAAATAAAATCTTATATACTGTCATTCTTTTGGTGGTGTTTATAAGGAAAACACCTACTATTGTAAAATGTGGATATTTGTTTCTGCTTTCTTAATATGTGCTTTCATTTTACTCTTTTTAACTTTTAGCTTTAGTCTTTCATATTCTTTAAAAATATATTGGTTTGAAATTATTTTTTCCATTTTTATTTGGGTTGTCTTACAGCATTTTGTAAAATAATGTTTCTTTTAGTGCATTATAATTTTACATATAGTGGGGTTCATGTGACCTATTCTTATAAGCACATAAAATAAATTGCTCCAATTCATTTCCCAGTGCTTCCCCTTTCCCTCCCCTTGCTCCCTGTCCTCTACTTTCCTGGTCTTCCTTTTATATATTTACATGTATGTCTTTTCATTAATGCATCATAATTATTCATAAAAGCACAATTCATTGTGGCCTATTTCACACTAGGATAGTTGGGTCAATTTTACATTTTTCAGGGTGTCCTTTGAAGCAAAGGTCTTTATTTATTTATTTTTCATTTTAACATTTATTTATTTATTTGGTCTTTGAGACAGAGTCTCAAGGTTTCCTTGGCTGGCTTTGAACTCCTAAGTTCAAGTGATGCACTTGCCTCAGCCTCTTGTGAAGCTGGAATGATAGGTACACACCACTGAGCCTAGCTTAAAGATCTTTACTTTTGATGAAGTCAAATTTATTTATTATTTCTTTGCTCATAGTTTTGCTGTCATATCTTGGAGCCTATCATAAAACCTCAGCTCATGATCATTTACCTGTTTTCTTCTAGGGGTTTTATATTTTTACTTTTACATCTGAGCCTTTGAGTTAAGTTTTATATGTGGTGTGACATCAGGATCTAACTTCAGTGTTTTGCACATGGCTCTCCAATTGTCCCAGCACTTTTTGTTGAAAAGACTCCTTTTTGCCCCCATTAAATTGTCTTGGAAACCTAGTTGAGAATCAATTGACCTTAAATGTAAGGGTTTATTTCTGGACACTTTATTCTGTGCACTGATCTCTATCCTTGGGCCACTGCCACACCATCTTGCTTACTATAGCTTTGCAGAAATTTCATAATTGAAAAGTGTGAGTCTCCCTACTTTACTTTTCTGTTTCAAGATTGTTTTTGCCAATTCTAACCACTCAGTATTCGTTGTGTGCATCTCAGTCTTCCCTTCTGTGTGCAATTTACTTGTGTCTGAATTGTACCATTTAAATCATATCTCAGTGATGTTTGATAGTTTTAAACTCTGTTGACCTTCATTTGTCTTCCCTTTTGCTTTTGAGTTACAATTTAATTAGATATATTGTCCAGTTTGACACATTTTTCTATCAGTATTTTAAATATAGTCTTTTTTGTTTGTTTCCTTCTATTTCAGTTGTTGAGAAACACTTAAAAAACTTGCTTTGTTCCTTTAACGATTCAGGTATATGACGAGGCCTTATATCTTTGAATATTTTCTCTCATCCATTTTCTCTATTTTTCTTTCAGAAATTTACATTTACTCTCTATTAATCATTTCCTTCTTCATATCTCATAAGCTTTCTTTTATTTAATAACTTTTCTGTGTGACTTTGTTTAATTTCTTTGTATTTTACTTTTAGTTTTTTTTAATTGCTCTGTTTAGAGAGCTGTGTAATGGATTGAAGTCTTTTTATTACAATGGTGCATTTCTGGAAGATCTATTTGATGTCTTTTCACATCTGTCTACTTAATTTTTTTATGAAGAATCATCTTCTTTTACCAATTGTCCATTGATCATTTTGTAGCTTTAATCATTTCACATTACTTATTTTTAAACTTCTCTCTAGAATTCTTTCATGGGGGGTCTCATGCATATTGTTTCTATATGCATTTTTATAATTATATTTTCATTTCAAGTTAATTTTCAGCAGGGATTAATGTGTGTCCTTATATGTGGTCTGTTTAGAAGATGTGTCCCTCCAGGGAGGGTTAGCATTTTCTTTCATCAGGTACCCTAGGTGTCATTACCATGGAAATACTTTAATATTCATTCCTTGGCTTGAGGTAGATAAATTAGTTTATGGTGAGGTAAGTATTTTTAGGTCAATTCTGTGTCTTCACTATAGATTATTTCCAACTCTAAATCCCTGCAGGAGCAAAATTGAACTTTACAATTCTCAGGGGAGGTTTTCTTTTTGGTGTGTTTTATTTCCCCTCTCCCTCAAATTCCAGGCCTAAAGAGCATCTTTTGTTTGCATCTTTTCTTTTCCTTTCCCTTCTTTCTTTTCTTCTTCTTCTTCTCCTCTCCCCCCACCTTGTTGTCTAATGGATTTTCTTCAGTACATCCTTTCACTGAGTTTGAGTCCCTTTAAATGACCTTATTAGTCCAGGTCTCTCTTGTCTCAGGTTGTCACTAAAGACTTTCTTCCTTTTTTTCTTTATTTTTAGGGCTAAGCAGAATGCTGCATTTCTTGGAGACAGCCTTTTCATGGATAGTTTCCTTTTCTGGAAGAGGAGAGGAGAACTGGAACTAGAGGGAAAGGTGTCTAGCTGGTTCTATTTTCTAACTGATTTCTTTCTTCTTTCAGCCCACAGAGGTGGTTTTCCAACCATAATTCTGCTTCAACTGGATGATTCATTCCATCTATCTAGGCTCAAAGATCAATTCACTTCCAAGACCATTTTCATCACATGATTTATGTAATAGTTGAAGATAAGATGTGTGCAACAATTTCATATTATGTCCAGCTGGAGAAATCCAAGAGGGAATCGAATTGTAATTTAAATGGACTCAATTTCATTTTTTCATGAATCTTGTCACCTCATGGACCTTGCTAATTTCATTCTAATGCCTTCACCGATATTTTGTTAGAGAGTTCTAACAGTGTTTTCAGAAGCTAAATATCATTGTAATAAGTTCACCAGTATTTGAATAATTTTCTTTTCATAGTTCTTGTTGGGCTAATTTCAAATACATCACACTGTTTCAATAATGACATAGTAATTATCTCTCAGAGGTAATTCATGCTCTAAGTCCTTATTCCAAATTATCTGTCCTTTAGCAATTTATTTTTCTTCAAATTTTATACCCTGTCCTCTAGCTTGACATCTGAACATTTGGATACCTGACCAGACCTCAAACTAAGTTTTCAAGCATTTGCCATTGGAACTGGAAGTCTATTCTCAGCACACCAACAGAGTTACTTTCTATGTAAATCATATCAAGTCACTGGTTTGCCCCAGATTGCTCAAAATCCTACAATAGTTTCCCATCTCTCTGAAAGGGGGGAAGAAAACCTAGTTCCTCCCAATGGCTGTGAAGCTCCTTCAACATCTGGACCTGATTATGTTTCTGAACTCATCTCCTTGCTCTTGTTGGAACATGACAACCACCCTTTCCTTCAGCCTCAGGGCTTTGCCTTGGTTCTTATAAAATTCTCCAGACACCAGAATGGCTCAATTCCCCGCTTCCTTCAAGTCTTCGTTCAAATCTTACTTTCCCAGTGAATTACCCCTCAATTTTCCTTTTCCTTTATTCTTGACTTATTTATTTCTCCAAATGCACATTCTGACCCAATCTGTTTCCTTATGTTCTGCTTTCTTTGGCTAGTACACTGAGTCCTGCAAGAACAAGTATGGTGGTCAGTATTGGTCACTGTTATGTTCTGGGTAACAATCAGAGCAATACCAATTAATCAATATTTGATAAATGCATGCATGCATGTTTCTGAGTCTACCTTTTTTTTTTTTTTTTGCTTATTTTCTTCTGTATTGGAGCCTGCTGGGTACTTTGTACTTAACCTTTCTATTCTATACTCGAGTAGGATCCCTGAACTTTACATAACTTAGCAATTATTTGAGGGATAGAATTGAGATGGTGACGTTTCCTCTTTATACGAACTCTTCATTTTCATTATTTATAAAGAGCCATTAGAGAACGTAGTCCCATTTCCTGCCTCTTTCCCTTGTCTTCACAAATCCTGTGTAGACAACAGTGAGCATGGAATGGCTATATGCAATGGAATGACCTCGGGCTCAGAGTGGCGTTTTTATTCTAACTGCCATAAACAAGTGCCCCTGGTACATTCTCGGAAGACTACCTTTAAGAAGGAACTAAGACTTTGGAAAAAATCTTCTCCTTTACCACAACATTAAATAAAACATGGTATGATAACATAGCATTATCTAGCTTTAATAGTAATTATAAAATATAATTGTAGCTTATGTTAATATCATGAATTATGTAGCTCCCAAAATGCTTTCACATGCTTTATCTTGATTGATGTAATTATCCTGAGAGCCATTATTAGCATCATCTTTCATGAGTGCTTTTTCTACATTGAGTCTGTTAAAAATAATCTCTCTCCCTCTCTCTCTCTCTTTTCTGTTGTTTGTTTATTTTCTTGTTTTAAATCTTGAGCTATCACTATGTCACTTCAGTTTTCAAATAATAGCTCTTCTGGGCATAAGAAGACTATGAAGCAGACATTATTACCTTAAGTATATATACTTAAGGTAATATATATATATATATATATATATATATATATATATATGACCAATGTGATTTTACATGTACAATCAGAAAAATGAGAAATTATACCCCATTCACGTATGATATATCAAAGTATATAAATGCATTCTACTGTTATATATAATTAATTAAAACAATTTAAAAATTAAATTAAAAAATAATGACCTCATTAAAAAAATATTTTTTGACAGTTTCTTTAAGTAATTTGATTATATTTTCCTGTGGCATCTAATTTCCATTGTTTCTGATGGGAATTGAATTGTTAATCTTATTTACGGTTCCCTATTATGTGACAAATCTTTCTCATTTGTTGTTTTCAAGAGTTTTTTTTCCTTGCTTTAGCATTCATCAGTTTTCCTATGATGTGTCTCTTTGTGGAATTTTTGGAATTAAACCAACTTGGAGTTCATCGAACTTCCTGAATGTGTAAACTAATGTTTTCTATAAATTTCTGAAGTTTTTAGCATTTATTTATATGAATACTTTTTCTGTCCCTTTTTTCTCTTCTCCCCTTTGTACTGTCACTGTGTACATATTGATATACTTAACAGTGTCCAACTCTGAGGCTCTGTTAATTTTTCTTTTTTCCCTGCTCTGGTTTTGGGTAGCACAGTAGCTATTGAACTATTTTTTTTTCTTCTACTAGGTTAAGTCTATATTGATGCTCTTTACTGATTGTTTAAAAATTTTAGTTATATTTTTCAACTCCAGAATTTCGTTTGGTTTAAAATAATTTATTTTTCTTTATTATTCTCTATTTAACATAACATTGTAATCATCATACCTTGCTTACTTGTACAATTATGGCTTTCTTTAATTCTTTAAACATATTTATAATGATTACTTTGAAGTATTTATTATATCTGACATGTATTTGCTCTCATGGGCAGTTTTTGTTGCCTGATTTTTTCCCCATATTTTAAAACATTTCTAGTGTATGGGTTATGATTTCATGTTTCTTTGCACGTTTCATATTTTTTTAGTGGAACCTGGGAATTTTAGGTAATATACTGTAGCAACTCCAGACACTAATTCCCCACTGCAGGGCTTATTATTGCTATTTGCTTGCTTATGTGATTAGTGAGTAGCTGGACTTATTTTAGTGAAGTTTACTCCATCTTCCCCAGCTCCCCTCAGTGAAGCCTGAGATGCCGCTTCTCAGGGGATGCAATTGTGGGTGTGCCTAGCTTTGCCTTGAAGTGACAGTGGCATTGATTAAGCTCTTGTCTAGCTCCCCCTTGACTACCACGACCTGTTAAACTCCACTAACTCCCTAGGAAATCTTCTTCCAGCTGTGTCTTTCCTCATTTCTTTATGGTAAACAAACCAGCCTGCACTTTAACTTAAATATATCTGCATTATATCTACCAGTCTTCTCCCAGTTGCTGTTCATCCTAATCCTCACTGTGTCTGAGAACATCAATAGGCTTCAACTTTTCCACATTATATTGCAATTAAAATTATTTCCTTCGGAAAGAGATTCAGAGCTCCCTTTTATGCCCAATGTCTCACCTGGTGACAAAATCTCTGAGCTATGTTTCTGGAACTGAGAAAAGGACAATGGCCAATCTCTTTATATGATATACCTATTTTATGAGGTGAGCACTTAGTGAAGGGTGAGCAGTATACTTAGATCTTCTTGTTTGCATTTTCTAGCAGCGAACCTCTGCCTTAAAAGCCAGAAAATTTTAGGGGATGATAAGGGTGAAAGTATTCTTGTTGGCAATACTAATCCAAGGTGCAGACTCCATCCCCTGAGTGGGCAGGGTGAAGATGCTAGCCCCCACCTGCTTTTGCTCTGAACTTAGTGTCAGCAACAGGTAGCTGAGGGCAGGATGAGAAATGCTAACATCCTGGTCCTCTGAAGACGGTTTTCTGGCTAGGAGCCGGGAGAGGGAAGGGGAAACCTTGCTTTATTGACTATACCAGGCTGGACAGCTGTTTCCATCTGAACTACGAGGATATAAGGAAAAGAGTGAGTGTTGATTCAAATACCACAGGCTGTTCTTGCTCTTGCCAAGTTTTAGAACATTTTCTTTTTCTTTTAAAATATTTTATTTTAACTTTAGTTGGAAAAAATACCTTTATTTTTTAATTTTTAATTTTATTTTTATTTTTATGTGGTGCTGGGGATGAAACCAGTGCCTCACGCATGCTAGGCAAGTGCTCTACCACTGAGCCACAAGCCTGGCCCCATTTTCTTAAATGATTATTTTCTTCATTTGCTGTATGCACTTTGTACCATTTCTAGAGACGTTCCCCCCTCCCCATAACTTGTATCAGTAACATCATGGAGCTCCTTATTCTGTCATTCCAGATGTCTTCCACTGTAATTATATTTTGAAAAAACAAAATTAATTTCCTTTTGTTTAACTTTCACCAACAGAGAGTTAATACAATCAAGGCCGTATATTTTCAAAGTGCAAAATCATATAGGATGTTGGTGCTCTTTTCCTATCATGATTAATAGAAATACAAACTTCTAATGTGCCATGGTAATTTTCCCTTTTTGTGTCTATTTCTTTAAACTTCCATTTTGATACATGTTCTTAAATCCTGGGCATTGTTCAAGGTGTTTGAGAAATATGATCTTGGTTAACCTTCATGTACCCAATGAGGGAAGCAGAGACTGACTGAACACAGGACATCTGGCTTTAAAGGCTCAGCAACCAATCACTGCACTACATTACATATGCATGGTGTTTAAAAGGGAATATGATAACACTTCTTTAGGAAAAAAGTCATAAGTCAGACATTCCCAATAAAGCAAGTGCTTACCAACTTTACCCTCCATATCTTCTATGTAAAATAACAAGAATAAATATCCTATCCTGTTAGGCCAGTTAAATAAGATCCTATGTCAAAAGTGCCTCATAATTATGGCTAAATAACTATTGATTACCTTACCTATTAGAGAGTATTCTGCTATTTGTTTTTTGTTTTGTTTTGGTTTTTTGTATGTGGATATCCTTGTAATCTGTCTTATTCTAATTGCTAAGTCTTTAAATAGATCACCTCCTGATGAAAGTCTCAGAAGCTAAAGGAAGTTCTTCTTAAAATGTCAAGAGCACTGCACATCAGGACTTAACATTGGTGACAACACATTGATGAAGAAAGAAAGAAGAAATAAGAACACTTGCATTATGCTTACAGATTGCAAGAAGGAAAGGAAATGTCTCATATTGATATTGGGACTGAAATAAAAGACTCTTGCCTTCTAGGTTTCTTTTTCTTAGGATTTCTCTTCTTACAGTTGGCTAAATTATCTTGTTGCTTCCTAGTGACTTGTGCTTTCTTGTGCAAAACACCTGGGGATCTAGTTTAGTCTTTCTAGACCTGTCATCCTCAGAGTGGTGTGGAGACCAGCAGCATCAGCTTCTGGTGAGAATGTGCTAAACATACAGACACCCTAAGGCAGAAGCTCCAGCAGAGGAAGCTGAGCAATACGCTTTAACAAAAACTCCATTGGGTATGACTTGAGAACCACTGTTTTCAACAACTCTGCTTCCACTGGGTAGAGCTCCTTATGCATGCTTTTTGGCCAGAAGGCCCTGAGTGGACTTCCCATGAGTCAAATATCCACTTGGGGCCACAGAAATAGCCTAGTGCTACACTGGTTAACAATGAGCTAATTCATGATTGCCAGAATCCCACCAGGAGAAAATAAAATGATTTTCCTTCCAGCCCAAACAACAGCACACATTGTCATCCAGGATTCAGGAGATGGCCACCTTCTGCCACTTTCTAGATTCCAGGCTCATTAACTTTCTTTCCTTTCTTTGAAGAAGCACCCTTGGACTTGGTTCAGATGAAATTGTTTGTTCTGCCTAAAATGCTTTCTCTCCCTATTTTTTCCTCATAAACAATGACTTTATCTTCATATCAGCAGAAGTTTCCGTCCTGAATATAGCACTTTTAAAGCTCAAAATTGAAGTTTTCTTCCTTTCTTCCTGCCTTTTATGCTTTCTTCCTTCCATGTCTTGTAGAGCAGTTATTGCAGCTTGAAATCATCCTTTTCTACACAGGGCATTTGATTTCATGTTTACTGGGAAACCATAAACCCCATGAGAGCTAAGAGTGAACTTACTTTTCTTTCCTAATGTGCCCTCAGGCAATGACAGGCAAAAATCAAGTATATTAATATTTTGTGATGCCTAGTTTTTAACTTATGCTCCTGTGAAAAAAAATCACTTATTCCTGGTTATTTTGATTTGACACATTTACATGGGCCACTTCTTATGTGCCAGACAGTCTTTTTTAGGGTGGGGGATGGAGCAGTAAATAAAACAGAAAACAACACCAACACTCATGGTGCTGGACATTCTAATTTCCATGAGAGGCCTTAAGTAAAGCTAGGAAATTGAAGTGCTGAAAATTCCATTTTTAACTTTTATGAAAAAAATTTAAATAATTTTAATGACAATTAAAATAAGTTAGAGATAATGTAGCATATTATGTAATATGATATAAATTAACACAGATCTTAAATTTGAAATGCCTTATAGCAAAAATTATTCGGAGGAGACAGAATTAAAAAAGGGCACTAGCTCTCCAATATACTCTTCCAAAATATTTTTAAAAAAGGGTTCTCAAACAATAACAATGCTTCTCATTTATATATACATATATATAAATATAAATATCTATATATACACACACATACATACATACACACAAATATATATATATGTATATATGTATGTATTTAAAAAATAAAATATACATAATGTTATTTTTAATATTAATAAATAATGATAAGGATAATATTTTTCTGGCAATGTTATGTTAATGGTTCTCAAGCTTTTAGGAAAATAATTTAAAAATAATGAGAACAAGTCTGACTTTGGCAAATCTTGATTTATTTATTTACTTATTTTGTTGGTGTGTTATAATTGTGCATAATGGTGGGATTCCTTGTTACATATTGCTAGATGTGCGTAATAGAACAAATACTTTGGTCAATCTCATTCCTTTGTATCTCCTCTTTTCTTCCCCTCTTTGCTCCCCATTTGCCTTCCTCTGCTCTACTCCCTTCTATTTTCATGAGATTCTCCACCTTTTGTCCTTTTTTCTCTCTAGTTTCCACATAGAAGAGAAAACAGAAGACCCTTGACTTTCTCAATTTGCCTTATTTTGCTTAACATATTGTTGTCAATTTCCACCTGTTTTCCTGCAAGTGACATGATTTCATTCTTCTTTATGGCTGAATAAAATTCTATTATGTATATACACCACATTTTCTTTATCCATTTATTCTTTGAGGGACAACTAGGTTGGTTCTATGATTTGGCTATTGTGAATTGTGCTGTTATAAACACAGATATACATATTTCACTTTGATAAGGTGACCTTCATTTACAACTTTCATTTAAAGAGAATGCTTTCTTTAAATGAAAGGGCAGATAAATCCTCCTCACACACTGAAGTTGCTTTACCCAGTTGGTATTATTTCCCTCTTCTGTTCTTCCATTTGGAACTATTTTATCGTTTTTAATTATTTCAAATACAGCGTATAGCACTCCAGCCTTGACAACCAAAAATATAATTGTTCAAGTTAATGAATAATTTCTCCTCCATAAAATTAAAAATATTTCAAAAATATTCCAAAATACATTCATCTTTCCCAAGTGAAGGGCATTTTCAATTTTTTAAGCTTGTCAGACTAGAGAGTTGGTATCATTGGTTTGTCAGCCATAATTAATTAAATACAGCACTAAGAAAGGAAAGTAGAAAGGGAGGAAGGGGAGAAGAAAGGAAAGAAGGAAGAAAGGGAGGTTAAAAAAGAAAAGAAGGTGGATAAAGGAGGGAGGAGAGGAGAGGAGAGAGAAAGAGAAAGAGGAAAAGAGACAAGGGATGGGAACCCCCTGACCATCCTCCTGTGTCAAAACCATCCCTTTGGGGCAATTTTGTAAGCTTTAATGTGTACTCTCTTTTATTGTAACTTCTTTTTTTTTATTACTATAAATAAAAACCTGGCATGTCTTTGAAGTTTTCACTGCATCAAAGACTTGCTCCCATTATTTTTAAATTACTCTCCCTAAAAGCCTGTCTACTGTTAGCAGTTCATGAAAAGGATGCACTGTTTTTCTGTGTCCTGGGTTCTCAAAGCATAAGAACCTCTTAATTGAGCTTGCATTTTTGCATCAATTAATACTGAGCATAAAAATGTCCTTTAACTTATAATAAAATGGCCACAACTGTTAGAGATCTTTGAGGCACAGATGGAACTGAAAAAAGGCATCTGGTCCCACTCTGGGGTTCTGGATTGAGAAGACAACCAGAAATTGAGGAACTGAATTTGTACTTCCAGCTATAAATCCTAAGTTTTGGTTAATATCTTCGGAAGTCAGAATGACAACAAAATATTTGTGGACATAAACTAGCATTTTTAGGGTTTAAAAAAATGAAATGTTGTAATAGAATATTAATTGTCAGACTTACAGATTTAAATAAGTTGGTAAAAAGCTTTAATTCACTAATGTCTATACTGCATTTAACAGATACATTTGTTTCATACTTTTAAGTTCCTTCTTACAAGATGTCCATAGTCTCTTTCTATTATTATTTAGTTGTCTTTCTTTTCTTCTTCTTCTTTTTTTTTAGAGAGAGAGAAATAGAGAGAGAGAGAAGAGAGAGAGAATTTTTAATATTTATTTTTCAGTTTTTGGTGAGCACAACATCTTTATTTTATTTTTATGTGGTGCTGAGGATCGAACCCAACGCCCAGCACATGCCAGGCGAGCGCGTTACCGCTTGAGTCACATCCCCAGCCCTGTTTGTTTGGTTTTAATGGTACCATGGATTGAACTTCAGGGACACTTAACCACTGAGCCACATCTCCAGAATTTTTTTTTTCCAGACAGGGTCTCACTAAGTTACCTAGGTCCTTACTAAATTACTGAGGCTGGCTTTGAATTCATGACACTCCCTTCTCAGCCTCTAGAGTCATTGGGATTACAGGCATGTGCTATGGTGCCCAGCTAATTGTCTTTGCATCAATAAATTTTACATTATTTCATGCTATCTTTTTTATTTAGTAAATTGTTTAAAATTGAACAAAAATCAGTTGCCTAACAAGTTAAAATTGTCCATTTCTTTGAATCTTTAATTTTCAGAAATATATTGTCCTAGTACTTCATCATGTTGCTAAATATTAAATCAAAACTAAGCAGGGCGATGCCATATGTAAGGAAATTATATCTCTAATGTCTTCTCCTGGGTAGTACTTAGCATAATCTTGGGAATAGCAAGTCTAACGGAATAATATATTCTTCAGGTGATAAACCAAAGACCCAGATCATAAACAAAATTTGTTTTGTTCTATGTCATTAAAACTGCCATCTATACCAAGCCCACAGTAACCATTTAATCTTTTAAAACAAGGGCTATAAAAGAAAATTATAGCTAGTACAGAGTAGCCTGTGGCTTCTTTGCCAACAACAGCTAAGAGAAGTTACACAAATAACTAAATCAGACACTTGATCCATCACTAGTGGGTCCATTCCTTAATATTCAAATATATTTGGCTCCATCCAACATAAAGTGACACAAAATGTATCTAGTTTTATTCATGTTAAATCTGAAAATAAATCTATCCTGGTATTATCTAACCATGGTAATACTTTTTAATTTTTTTTTTAGTTATACATGGGCACAATATTTTGTTTATTTATTTTCATGTGGTGCTAAGGATAGAACCCAGTGCCTCACGTGTGGAGCAAGCTCTCTGCCACTGAGCCACAACCCATCCTGGTAATAATTTTTTGTTAATTTTTTTATTTGTTTTAATTAGTTATACATGACAGTAGAATGCATTTATGCACTTTGATATATCATACATAGATGGGATATATTTTTCCTTTTTCTGCATGTACATGTTGCAGAATCGTATTGGTCATGCAGTCACATATATACATACAGTAATAATGTCTGTTTCTTTCTACTGTCTTTCCTATCCCCACATCCCCTCCCTTTCCCTCCCAACACTTCCCTCTACCTAATCTTAGGTAATGCTATTCTTTCCTAGTGCCCCCCGGTAATATTTTTAATGACATCCGAAAGGCCACACTGACAGTACTTGGAAAGGAAGCATTTTTTTGGAACCTGAAAATACCTTTGAGATTATTTTGTTCAAATGTCTCATTTTAGAGATAATAAAACTAGGAACCAAAAGGCTTGCTGACCTGCCCAAGGACACTATATATGAGCATGAAAGATCAAGAATAATGCCTGGCTAAGGATAAAAACCTGGATGTTAGCCACAGAGGTGGCAAAACCAAGCATAGGTGGCAGAAAGAATCAATGGGGGTGGGTGCTGGGGTTGTGGCTCAGTGGTAGAGCTATTGCCTAGAACGTATGATGCACCCGTTGGATCTTCAGCCCCATATAAAAATAAATAAATAAAATAAAGATATTGTGTCTATCTCCTAATAAAAAAAGAAGAGGAAGAAGAAGAACAAATGGGGTCTCAAAGAATTCTGACCCCAGGAACTGCAAGTAAATAAGAAGGAAATGCATGAATGGGCTAAAGAAACACTGCCCACAAGGAATTATGAAGTTTCTCTGTTAGTGGAATTTGGCTCCTTCTGAAGGTCATGTGTTAGTTGCATGAAGATGATTTTGATGGATCTAAGAAACTATCAGAGCACCAAGCAATATGCCAGCTCTCCTTTGGTAGATTAGCAATATAACCTTGTTTAACCAGCCACATTATTGCATCTAATGGCAAACCTTTTCTTCGCGCCCTCCAATCTAACTGACCTACATGAAACCATGGAGATGATTGATTAGGAACAAAAGAACTCTGACACAACATGATTTACTGCAAACTCTCTCTGAAAAGTAGGTAGAAATGGATATATACGTAACAGAATTGTTTTAGCCTACTGGTTAAAAGCACAGGACACAGTATCATGGATCCAGTATTAGCTGGGCTCCTGGTGGTATGTCTTTGGGCAAGTGGTTTAACCTAGCTATCTTTCTTTAAACTCATTTATACAACAGCATTAAGTAATAATAAGGCAGTGATGAGTCCTCAATGAGATAATATATATAAAACGCTTAGAATACTTCCAGGTACCCGGTAAGTATTATATAATGATTCCTATGGAATTTTTTCCACTATGGACTCAGGAAACCCTTGAAAGAGTAATGAATAAATGAATAATTAAGTAAAGAAATACATAAATAAGTAAAAACAAGTAACTACAGATTTTTATCTAAGAAACATGTTCTATTTGACATTAAAATTTCATAAGCCCAGGATTTGAAAAGATAGTTCAGCTTCTAAACATACTTTTATAAAAGTGATTTTAAGGAAAAGTGAATTTGGCTTATAGTAATCAAATGAATCTAAATCTAAATTTGGAGATTGTTAAAAATAATGTCAATTTGAATTCCCTGGGGGCTAAACATAAATAGATTGAGTTTTGTTTAAGAACTTGCAAACCATGAAAATATGAAAATCAGCATCTATTACACTTCTACTGTGTATTACATACTATTTTAAGTGCTTTAAAATAGAAGCCAATTAAGTTACTTAAGTACATTTTATAAGCATAATAATGAATGAAGAAAATCAAGTTGCAAAATTATTACATAGAGTACTATTCCAATTAAGGTTAAAAAGGGGCAATGTTAATATTTTTTAGGATTGCATACCAAATTGGCATATGTGATATATATATATATATATATATATATA
>NW_026000026.1:32385083-32593412 GCF_001458135.2 Marmota marmota marmota
ATATATATATAATTTTTAAAGATATGCGAGTGATTATCATTAGAGTCTGCACAAGGATTACCTGAGGGGATGAGGAATAGAATGTATCATAGACAATGTATAAATGTGGAGCAGGGTTTTTCAGGATGGATTGCAATGTTTAATCTTTTATATTTGGCTGTGCTTGAATGTGTACGTGCTTTATAATCATATAATATACTACATGCTTAAGTTTATTCTCTTGGTAGTGTTGTGCTGCACATTTATTAAAGTAAACAACAGTGAGAACAGCAGCTCGAGAGACAAGAATTTGCACAATTGCTACCATTCCCAGAAACTTTAGACTGCCTTTCTAGAAGTACTACTAATTGTGGAATATGAAGCCTGATTCAACCTGCATATCCAATTTCCATCTTAGCTACAAGTGCCTGACTCCACAGGCAATTTGTAGACAGGAAATATATAGCAAATTGTTCCTCAGCAGATATGCCTAACAGCAAGCTTAATGAAGATGGCAATATTTCAATACCAAATGAGGAATGAAGTTTGTCAAGATCATGGTGTCTATAAAGAATGATACATGGAGCACTTCATCATCCTCGTCATGTCTGACCAAAGTAATTTTCTGCTTTTTAATTTGAGCAATTGACTTGGGAGCAATGTTTCAACTTGTGGGCTTATATTAACAAAAGCCAGAGAGTAATGGGGTAAAATATACTTAGCGATGAGTCAAAAAGTGAAACTGGTTTGGCAAAGCTACCTCATCTCAGTGGTAAATAATTAACTCACAATAAACACTGAAACCAATTACACTCAGGCTAAGGTGAAGCTGGAGGTCAATTCTTTAAAGTATCAACTAACTGCAAAGAGTTGAAAGATTTCATGGACTATTGATTTTTATAGAGGATCAAAGACACTTATTAGCCCTCATTGAGTGATATATGGTATTTATCAATTATCAAGATTTTCCATAATTGCAAATGAGGTTTCTGAGTGCCAGACTTTATTTTCCAGAAATGGCTGCAACATTGTCTCCATTTGTACATTCTCTTCTAGAACCTGGCCATTTCCCTACTGAAATAGAACCCCATTCTCTCCATGTGAAACTGTGTGGGTTTCTGACTCATTTGTAATTGATAAAATGCAATAAGTAGGATGCTATTTGATTTTTTACTTATAGATCATAAAATCTGATGCCATTTCTATCTTACTTGCTGGAATTCTTATTCCTGAAGACTTCTGAGGCCATATGAACCATCCTACGGCCCTGAGGATACCATGTTGTGAGGAAGCCCAAACTAACTCACATGAGATAACCAGGCAATTGCCAGCTGCTCCAGTCCCCCAGATTAGAATGTTCCAGCATAGCTGCTATCTGGCAGCAACCACAGTTCAAAGCAAGATCCTTTCTAAATTCCTTACCTGCAAAGTTTATGAGAGATAATATATTCGTTGTTTAAAGACACTGAGATTTGGGTTGATTTGTCACATAGCAATAGTTAATTGACCCAATTGATCAGTTAACTATTTCATCTTCAAGACTGTTTATTCTCATTAAAAGATCACATATAATAATCAGGAGACTTTAATATAAACTTCCCTTTGATGTTTGTAATTGAGTAGCTCAGGCTGTTTGACCAACTGTTGGGAAAGTTTAATATCATATGCTTAATTCCAGGGGTGGCCACATTAGAAACATTTTGATTAACCCATAAATCCAGATTGTAGATGAGGTGGCCTTGGCAAAAAGGCCTCTAAAAAATCCTTTCCTCTGTAAAAGCAATGAGAACATTGATAAAATATTCAGACTTAAAATTTTCAAGACTGAAAATTTCTGGAATATTCATTCAAGAAAAAAATGACGTTAGTAAAAATTTTGTATCACTGAAGCAAGATCCCAATCCCAATTCTATGCAAAGTATTTAAAACAAACAACAACAAAAAACAAATTCAACAAATCCACCAGCCTGTAGTCATTATGAAAACCAGTATCTTGGCAGGCCCTGGAGGAGGCAGGATAGATAGGAAGTTTCTTCAACATCCCAGTCATAGAGCATTATTAGACTGGGACTTAGGCCTTTGTATCTCATGTTCTCCACATGATGGATTTAAACTGGGACTTACATCATTGACTCTTTAGGCTTGGATTGGAATGACTTGGATTGGCTTTCCTGGGACTTCAGCTTGCAGACAACAAATAATAGGACTTCTTAGCCTCTAGAATTATGGAAGTTAAACTTTCATAGTAAATATCTCTCATCATCTATTTCTCTCTCTTTCCATCCATCCTTCTATTCATCCTACTGGTTCTGTTTCCCTGGAGAACCCAGATGAATGCAGGGATGTTTCTAGTATTTCATCTTTTATAAGACACTGAACTTGAGTGCATATAACATATGAGGAAATTGTCAGCTATTTTATTATCTTCCCTAATATTTTATGAAACATATGAATGCAAAACTTTAACTGTTATTTTTATCATATTTTTGTCATGAATGGGATTATAATATTCTACTACATGTAATTCATATGAATTATATTTTCTGTTTTTCTGGTATGGGGGAGTGAGCCCCTACCATTGAGCTACATCCCCAGGTTTCTGGGAGTTTTTTTGTTTTGTTTTGTTTTTGGTATTTTTATTTTTGAAACAAGGTTTGACTATGTTGCTCAGACTGGCCTTGAATTTGAACTTTGATCTTATTTCCTTAGGCTTCTGATTAGGTGGAATTCAAGCCATTTAACTTTTAATCATCTGCACTTTCTGTTTTATGTTACATTGTGGGCAATCAAAGAATATGGAACATTGTACATCTACTTTAAAAATTTATTGGGAGTTTCTTTGTGATGTAACATAGGGTATAATAATCAATAATCTATAGGCCTTTTAAAAATAAAATTTACTGTGAATTTTCAGAGTATAAAATTTGATAAATATCTAATGGATCAACTTTGAGCATTTTTCAAACCTTATCTATGATTTGCTGTTTTCTCATTTTCCCTTTAGCAGACAGATCAAGTGTCCCTTATGTAATTTTTGTTTCTTACCATTGCTCCATTCATTTTTAAAATATTTTTCCTTATGTATATATTTTGGCATTAAAAAACAGCATAAAGGATATTTCCTCACTATGGTTGTTTTTTATCCTTTACATTACAATATCTCTCCTTTTGTTCTTATTCAGTAGATTTTGGCTTGAATTTCACTCATCCAGTACTAATAATCTAGTTTTGCTTTTTGGTTGTTTTGTTCTGTTTTTTCTTTGTTCCTTTTTTTTAAAACATGTATCTATTTTATGTTTGCCATTTGTTTCATATTTGTGCCTTTTCTTTTTGGCAGTGTCATATTCAAGATATAGTCAAATGTAATGTTTTAATTAATTTGAGTCATTTTTAACAGTGGTGAATTTATAGCTACAATAGAAGCTTTAAAAAATTTTTGCTGTTTTATTTTGTATGGTGTCTTTCACTATTTCCTCTGTTTTTTCACTTTCCTATGTGGGATGTCCTTCCTCTACCTCTACCCCAGATACACACACATATGATAGCAACGTGGAATATATTTATTTTGCATTTATTGCTTATGCATTTAATTCTATAACTGTAAATAGCCTACATAAACTATTATTTCTTGATTTATCAGCTTCAAAATAATATTTATGAGGAACAATGATTTTAAAAAAACAGACTCATAATATTTAAAAATAATTTTTTTTTGCCCTAAGTCATAATTATCACTAGAAACTTTCCTTTGGGGTTAGGAGGTCTACATTCCTTTCTGAAATGAAACTTCTCATGGCCTCTGCCCAGAAATATTTACCTAAAGAAATCCTTGCCCACCACTGGTTATGTGTATTTAACCCCTTGATATTTTGTTTGTCAATTTTATTTGCTCACAACCTGGTTAGCTGGATTCCTTCATCAGGTAATTCCATTTCATACACACACACACACACACACACACACACACACCCCTTGTACAGATTCTCTGTTCTCACATGTTTGAGAATACCTTTGTGAAATCTAAAGTTCACAAACAACATCAATTTTTGCCTCGGGCTCCTACTAGTATTTTACCTATCTCTGAATTTTAATGCTGCTGCAGAGAAGCACAATCATTCCACTTGTATAGGTCTTATTCTTTTTTCAAAATTTTTATTTAACTGTGGGACTATTTCTACAGTGTTGAGATGAGAAATATCATCAGGCTACCTTTTAGAGCAGCTCATTTTGTGTCATTTTTAGAAGGCTATGTTCATATTTAAATTGTATATTCTCTTCTGTATTAATTTACAAAATATTTTTGTCAATTTATCTTAGGTGATCAAACATCCACATGTTATATCTTTGTTTCTTAATCTCCGTTTTTGAAATATTTGAAAAATGAGTTTCATCTCTTTTCTTCTCCCTCTTTATTTTCTGCATTGTACTTTAAATTGTAGAAGGTAATTGACTAAATTATTCTATGTACATATATGAATATGCCATAGTGAGTTTCACCTTTATGTGTATCTATAGAGCACCAGTTAAATAATAAATAAATCAATAGAAGGAAAGTCAGTAGACTCAAGGAAGGGAACAAGGGAGGGAGGAAAGGAGGGAAAGAGGAATTCTGAAGAGGAAGACTAAAATGAAGAAAATTATATTCCATGATGTATGATTCTGTCAAATTGAACCCCACTATTATGTATAACTATAATTCATTCATAAAATCATTGAAAAAATTAGTGTCACAGGTTTCCCCATCACTTTCTTAAATTTTTGACTTCAGTATTTTTTTTCCTTTCCTAAACTAACCCCATTGATTCGTTTAGTTGTGTTATCAGCTTCACCTGTTTTCATGTTTCACTTTGGTTTCTTTCAGAGGAGAAATTTGTTTGAGAAGTGTCTCCTATTCCCAGGGGTACAGTGCCTTCCAGAGTCAAGTCTTTGGTCCCTCCCCTTCTTCCCTTCTTTCTAGGCCTCCCTCCTTCCCTTCTTTCCTTCCTTCTTCCACCTTCTTACCTCTCTTCCTCCTTTTTAAAAATATCGATCCTATTTGCATGACTTCTATGCCATTTGCTAATCCTGCTCATCTGTTCTACATATTCTCTTTGCTGGTATAGATTTACTCCTTAATCATTCCCCCCAAGCTCAGTGCTTTGAGATTCTGACTCTCATGCATGACATCAATAACTCCCTATGGACAATCAGGAGTCCTCAGAAACATTCAGGAAGAGGTCAGGATATTTATTCCCCTGCCTCTCCTTGTACAGATGCTGCAGCCCAGCTTAATTCTTTATCCCCAAACCACAGTACCTATCAGGCGTCCCTCTCTGAAGTTTTGAAAACTACTATTCCATTTGTCCCTTCAGACCTCATAATGGTAGCAGTTCCAGTATTACCGGTTCTGGTGTCTTGCACTTTATCATATGGTGTTTTTAGATCCTACCTACATCTCCATACACAATCCCTTTGCTATATTCCTTGCATATTGCCCAATTTGAGTGTGCCACCACTTTCTGCTGGCTATAAGAATAAGACCCATGAAAACCCCAAGAAGAAAACCCTACATAGAAAGAATGCACTGATAATATAGACAGAACGAAGCAAGATTCTGGAAACCCATTTAATTCAGTGGATGGACAGTTGCTGAAATGATTACTGGTGGTCAGATGGAAAAATGCAAATGAGGGTAGGCATAGACCAAGTTCAAGTGGCTGGAGCACTTATGCCCTTTGGCAGCAACAGTTGATAGTAAAGATCTTAAGTCAGCATGCATCTTTTCATGATGCTAGATAGCATAATTAGAAAAAGAAATTGAAATCTATGAATGTACAACTGAGAATGGACATCGAGAAAGCCTAGACAGCAAGTGTAAAGGAGTCCCTTACCTCCTACAGTTGCGGGGCAAATATGTCTGAGGATCTTGGCTTGAGTATCATAAGAGCTTCAGAGGAGTAGTGTATTTTACAAGCTAACCTATTTTATCCCTTGCACTAAAGTAAGATCTCTGGTGAAGAACTGTTGCCCTGAGACAGGAGAAATAGATTATTCAGGCAAATAAAAATGGCTTGAGAACTTTGATTTCCTGAATTTTCCCTTACCCTGTCCTGATGGCTAAGGCACTCCATCCTTCTCTACTGAGGATTCTATGCATCTTTTACATAAAAGGCTTCCATTGACTGCAAGACATGGAAACCTGGGGCAGTTGACAGCAACACTTTTCAGGACATGTCTTCTCAAGTCCACATTGCCTTTCCTGCCACAATGAGATCTAGATCCCAGTATGGCCCAGACATCAGAAGCATAAGTCCTGATGTGGAAACAGAACAATTTATATGCCAAAGAAGTTGGAAGATCTCACCCATCTGTTCTAGCCAATGCATCATATATGACAGTGAATTCTAAGGGTGTTTGATGAAGAAAGGGAAATAGAAGCCTTGGATAACACAAAATATTGACAAGAATGTAATTACCCAGAATTTTGTTTGTTTGTCCTGGGGACCACAGGGAGGGTCTTGCTCATGCTAGGCAAGTTTTCTACCACTGAGTTACAGTCCCAGTCCTAGAATGTCTGATTTAATTCATGTAATTTATCAGTGTGCACAATCTGAAGTTTGGACACATTGAGGTGGAAGTACTGGAACTTCAGTGACACCCTAAAGAAAACTTGGTACTTCAGAGAGATGGACATAGAAATCATTATGTGTAACCTGCTTCTTCTTGAGCAGATAGTTATCCAGTTATTCCAGAAAGGAAGAATTTTTGGGGACACGAGATTTTCAGAACACTTTTGAATGAACTGTGCTACTTGATAATTCTATCTGCACCCTCTAACTGTACACTTAAGTGACCTAGAAATTACTCCTTGAAAAGACATGGAAACAACCCACTGCTTATCAGGGTCTGGTCTCATGAGCTGCCCTATTACTGAAGTATCATGATGCACAAGACCCAGTAGCACTGGTATGCTTGTGGCCAGAAGAGATGTTTTATGAAAACTCTGGTAAGTCCCAATACAATAGCCATACTGAAGTTTCTTGTCTTTTTTTAAAATTATTTTTTAATACCAGGGATTGAACCCATGAGTGCTTAACCACTGAGCCACATGCTTATGATCCTCTTGCCTTGGCCTCCAAAGCCGCTTGAACAGGGCTGCACCACTGTGCCCAGCAGACTGTTGGGTTTTTGAGTAATCCCATTCGATCTTCAGCCAATGGATATTTTCTTTTAGAAAAGCATTGTCTAACTGACTACTTCACCCCAATAGACTGAACAGCTGAGTATGAAACATCAAGCCATTATGCAACCCAGTTGCCTGTAATGAACTGAGAATTATCTGGTCCACCAAACCATAAAATTAGATACGAGCAGTTGCATTTCACTGTAATAGAAGGATCATATTTGTAAGATCATGATTAGACAGCACAAATCAAATAGCATGAATGAGATAGCCTCATTTTACCTCTCCTCTTGCTATGCTGCTTCTCCCTTCATTTCATAAATGGGAACTCAAGGTGAGCTTCTTATGACCGTTCAAGAGATGAGGAAAAAGTGCAGGCTAACTCTGAAGATGAATATTCATTGGATTCTGGCATCAACCTGAAGGGGACAGTTATTTCTTTTAGTTCTACCTGGACACGGCCTTCAAAAGCAGTGGTGGGAATTATGTAGTGTCATCTCTGTATAGCTACACCATAAAGATCTATGGATTAAATGTTTAAATATTTGGCTATAATTCAGCTTCTTGTCCTCATGAACTTTGGGGTAGGAGGTTTAGAGAGATCCCAGTCCCTATCATGAGAATACTAGTTGTTGGCACCTGGCTATATTTCTGATGAACTGATCCCTGTTCTCTCCGGTACCATTTTAGCCTTCTGTCACTGAAACAACAAGAAAAACAAGGGAATTACTGTTCTGGATAGAGTGGTTGAATGTTACAACAGGGTAGGATTTAGGTTCATCTCACACAACATGGGCAAAGAAGACCATGTTTGGAATATGGACTTCTCTGTTAGCACTTTTAATATTTCCTTTGCAAGGAGTCGTAGTCAATGGAAAACTGTGGTAACATAAGATTCAGATCCCACAGGAATGAAGGATTGGGCCACCACACTCTTAAAATATCACATCCAGCCAAGTTACTGACATAGGACAATCAAACCAGAATGAGAAGGATGAAGACAGCTTTAATGAACACCTTGAATATTACACACACTGAGCTATGGAGACAGGGACAACAACAACCTCTTTTCTACCAGATTTGACTAGGCCATCATGGACACCTCTGCTTGGATCTGAAGTTTGGAAGTGAAATATGGTGGACCCCCATGACTATCTGCATACCCTATCCAGGCACCATTTATTTCTCCTCTCAGTCCTGAGTTTAAAACTCATAGCTTTCCAAGTGTCTCCAGATGGAGATTCTAACTGGGGTTATGAGTGACTGTGATCTATGGATTCAATGTCATCTATTCCTGCACGTGACCCTTATAATCTAATTTATTTCACCTATTTTATATTTCATTAGTAAGTTATCTTGGTTGAGGTCCTTTCCAAGCCATGAATATTATCTCTTCATTCAGGAGTTCTACCTCAATTTGCTTCTGATAAAGAGGATTAACTCAGCTTTCTGTAATGTGGCCTAAATACCCTCTTCCTAGAAATCAAACTCATTTTCAAACTAGCTAGGACAGAGGGAGAAATGGGTGAATGTCTTTCTGAAATAGAAGTGTTTTACTTGTTGTGTTCTTGGTCAGATCAGCAGTCCAATTTGCACGAGTGGTTTCCCTCAATGGGATTCACATTCATTGTTTCCTTACTTTCATTTTTGTAGTGCTGGGGATTGAAACAAGGCCTCATACATGTTAAGCACATGTGCTACCATTGTGCTACAACCCCAGCCCCCAGAGTTTCTATTTCTTTTGTTTATAATATTTCTTATTTATAAGTTCCTGCAAGTGATTTGTTCAAATTGGTTTTTTGCTCTCTTGGATCCTCAATACACAATACTTGTTATCCAACTACAAAACTGAAAAATAGATTAAATTTACATCTATAAAAATTAGAAAGTCTGATAAGCAGAATAAAAGTGATCAAAATTTGTCTTCCCCAGAAGACCACATATCATCTGTTTTTTTAATTATTCAAAATGTTTCCTAAAATACAGGACATATTTCCAGGTGATTTCATCAAGATAGAACAGCCAAACTCTTGAAATCATTGTTTACCTTTTAGTTTGTCATTGGGCAGGATCTCCTTATTCAACTCCACCATAAGTATGCAACTATATTTTAAGCATATATTATAGATGAAAACATAAAGTTTCAAGAGGCTTTTAAGAGAGTAAGTCAGTACATTAACTCAAAAATACTTGGTTTTAAAGACAGAATTCCTTCTCATTATACAACAATGTATTTCCACTTAATATAGTGGATTACCCCTTCATTCTTGAATTTCTCTATTCTGAATTTCTATGCCAACAAACTACTGGCTTCCCCCCCACTTGTTTGTTTGTTTTTTATCTCTTTCATGGCATCCTCTGTTCCTTCAGTATTCATGTTCAGATTTTAATCATTAATATTTATTTATTCTCATTTTATAAGTCCTTTTGCATTATCTCAATTAATTTTTAAAATTAAAATACATATGTTTATATTTAATTGACCAAAAATATATTTTTATCATGTATATATTATATTGAAATATCTGTTCATTTGTGGAAGGGAAAATAGAGCTGATTAAATGTACACTAGCTTTTATTCATAATGTAAGGATAAAATTGTTAGTTTTTAGCTGAGGGTAATTGCCTGTATATTTTATCATCCTTATCTTTTTGCCCTGCCTAAATTTCTGCCAGAAACATTTCAGGCATAATAAGGCATCAACTAAGTGATGATGCATAGAAAGGAAAAAGAGACATTCTTGCTTGGATTTCCAAAACAGTCTCCTGAAATTGATATCAGGAACAATAGCCTTAAAAACCTAGGTGTATTCTCACGACATTGGTGCCAGAGGAAGAGTGGAAGCAGAAACACAACTACTGTTTCTCCAACCTATGAAATCATCACATTAGCTAACATCTCTTTGGCCAAAATGTATTTCCTCTAGACTCAGAATCAAGGTATGGGAAAAAAATAAACTCCACCTCTCCAAGGAGAAAAACTGAACTCAGATGACACATGGGCAGGTAGCAGGCCGTGATGGAAATTCAAAACTCTCATAGCATCTAATCTGCCACAAGAGACAAAAGGAAAGGGTGGGGGTGGGAGAACCTGAAAGTCCTGACAGAAATTGTAGTCCATAGGGACTTAATTAAAGAATAAACAGTAATAAAGAGCAGTGAACATTCTCAGATGCAGAGATCAAAACATTTTTAATTTCCATCTCCCATTAGAAATCTAGACCTATACGGGAAGTCCTCAAAACCATTTAGTTCACTCCTAATTAAATATCCATTAGGAGAAAATTCATATCCTCTGCTTCCCTTAGAGTCTAGGGTTTAAGAGTGCTCATTGTCAGTTTTTCCCTAACATGAAACGGTCATTATTTGGCTCCTTAAAGTACATTCTTTTCTTAGCTATACTGGAAAAAAACAAACAAACAAACAAACAAAAAAAAACAGGTCTATAATCCTTCATTGACTTCAACAACCATTTCCTTTCTTAACTAGCTACATCATTTTTAAATCCAACCTGTTTCCATACATACCTGTCTGTGAAACCTGGATCATTTTTGTCGGCTTGCCTAATACACAGATTCCCACCCCTGCAAATCCTTTTTAGATATAAGAAGGAAAGTGAGTCTCCATATACTAATAAGAATGTGATCGTTGTCACAAGAAGTTGAAAGATTACGTCCATATTTACCTGGTATAATGTTGTTTACATAACCCAGAATAAAATGAACCTCAAGCAGTCTCATTACCAGGTAGTTTATAAAACTTAGGGTCCACTCTGTTTCCTGGCTCCTCTTTTGTTGTTTTTATGCGTGGGCTGGCGCTCATGGTCTTAACTGATACAATGTTCTCTGTAACTTAGAATCATCTTTCACTAATTAAGAGTGAAACATTGACTTTTCAAATTCCAGGTCACTTAAACATGACTGTGAATTTCATGATGAATTCTACAATTCTAATTATAAAGAAAAATAAAGGTTGATGTTATTATTGCTGGGGATACAACTTTCTTTGGAATAATTGCTTCCAGTTAATTTCATCAACATACTTTTCCTCATTTCCCAGAGCAGAGCGCCTTTGCTCTATTTCCTTCTTTCTTCAATCTCTCAGCAACAATTGGGAAACATAAAAGGGCAGATACAGCTCAATCAGCAATATGCTGTAATAGAGGTTCATCTAGGATTAGAACAGTTATTGTGAAAGGTTGAAGAATCTGTCTATCTCTGCATAATGTTGGCGAGGGAGCAATAATAATGCAGTGGAAATGATTTACTTTTGAATTGTGTGTTTTTTTTAAGAATAATACAAGTAAGTAGAGGTGAAAATGACTGAAAGAGAAATCAGCCTGTGCAAAGCTATAAAGGTCAGAGATATCTTCCTTTTGACTAAGAGTATGGTGGACTACAATGATAAATTTTTGAATGTAGAACCACATTGCATTTCTAGAATAAATACCACGTGGGTCTGAGTTGCAATGCATTATTCCTTTTTAAGTCATTATTCTCTCATATGGTGTAGACTATAGTTTGAATTTTGAATATTTACCTCCAGGCGTCTGTATTAAGGGCATGGTAGTCAGCCTGTAGTGCTACTGGGAGGTGGTGGGACCTTTAAAATGTTGGGCTTAGTGGAAGGAAGTTAGGTCACTGCAGGTTTTCCCTTAAAAGGCAACATTGGGACCATACCTCTTTCCAATTTCTCTCTTTGCATCCTGGATGCCATTTTATTGAGTTTTCTCTGCCACTTGCTCCTAACAGTAACACATTGCCTCACCAAAGACCCAAAGGCAATGGGGACAAGTGAAAAGGGACTTAAACCTTTGAAACATTGAGCCAAAATAAACCTTTCTTCCTTATAGATTGATTACCTCAGGTAATTTGTTGTAGTGTTGGAAAGCTAGCTAACATATTATGGATTTAATCTCCAAATATTTTGTTGAAAGTTTTTTTTGTTTGTTTGTTTCTATCTTCATGAGGGGCTTTGGTATCTAATCTTCTTTGCTTGGGATTTTTTTTTACATGTTTTTGTTTTTTTTAGCATAAATCTGGCTAAGGCTAGGAGTTGTTTCTTCTTGTATTTCTAGAAGAAATTGTATAGAATTGTGTTATTTCTTCAAAATGTTTTGTAGAATTCACTAATAATACCATTTAAGCCTGGAAACTACCTTACTAGAGTTTTAAACTATGAGTTAAATTTCTTTAAGAGTTGTAGGGTTATTTATAATGATAAATATTATAAATTATAAATATTTATATTACCTTGAATGAATTTTGAACATTTATGGTTTTTTAGTGAAGTTTAATGAAGTTTTCAAATTTACATGTACAAAATTTAGGTTATTCCTTCCTTTATCATTTTAAAGTTTGTGGGGATTTATACTGTTATTTTCTATTTCACTCTCCATATTGGTAATTTATTTCTTCCCATTCTCTCTCATTCTCTTTTATTCTTGATAGAAGTTTATGTATTTTATTTTTTTGTTTTTTATTATTTTGTTTTCATATTCACTAATTTTTGTCCTTTTCTATGGTTTTTCTTTCTTTGAATTTGTTTTTATGTGACTAAGCCATAAGAAGATTGGAAAGAGAAAAGTTGCAAATATATGTGCAATTTGATGATACATTGAATTCTGGTTTTCTTTTCTAATCTGCCTATTATTTCAAAGTTCTCAAATGTCAGGTTCATGTATCCTTCTCAGGATTTTTGGTTGTACTCAATCAGAGATCTGGAATGGACTTTTATTGACTAGTCAGAAACCAAGTACCCAAATTCATGAGGCATGAACATTCCATGGACAAGAGTTTATACTAATAAATAACTAGTCTATTTTAACAGCATTTATTTCAAGGCCTAGATCATTATAAAAACTAGGAATTTTGTCTGTTTTGAAGACATAATTTTGTGTGAAAATACTTTGTATATAACCAGAGACATAAAAAATTGTGCTCTATATGTGTAATAAGAATTGTAATGCATTCCACTGTCATATATGAATGAAAATATAATAAATAAAAATAATAATATACATGAGAGTTAAAAATAAGAGACAGTAGAGCATTTCTCCATTGTATAAGATTCTCTCCTGAAATCATTGAGAAAACTAAAACTGCCCTAATAGATGTCAAAAATGGCTGCTTTAAAGTATTCCTGATCCCATGGAGACATGCTGCTTTAGGTCAGTGCTGTTTGATGTAACTATCTACAAATGAATGAGGTATATCTGAGGCACACATTATATCTGAGGCACTAAAGTTTAAATTAATTTGAATTTGTTTCAATACATATGTGATTAGTAACTTCTGTAATTGAAAGCATAAATTTGGAGATGACATGACATTAGCAAAGCCAATTCTGACCTAATAAATTCACATTACATAGTGGTATTTTAATCAGCTTTGCATTGCTGTGACCAGAAGACCTGACAAGAACAGCTTAGAGAAAGAGAAGTTTATTTTGGTTCATCATTTCAGAGTTCAACCTATGGTTGGCTGACTCCATATCTCTGGAGATGAGGTAAGGCGGAACCTCTTGGTAGAAGGACAGGGCATGGCAACCAAGAAGCACGGAGAGATCTCACCAGTTGCAAAGTGTATACCTCAACAGCAAGCCCACAGGTCCTTACTGCCTCCCACCACACCCTACCTGCCTAAGGTTCCCCCCCTGCTACTCTGTATCAGTGGTATAAGCCACTGATTAGGTTGCTGTTTTAGTCGACTTTTTCACCATTGTGACTAAAGGTCCCACCCAGCACAATTGTAGAGGAGGAAAAGTTTATTTAATGGCTCATGGTTTCAGAAGTCTCAGTCCATATACAGCCAGCTCCATTCCCCAGGGGCTCCAGGTGAGGCTGAATATCATGGCAGGAGAGTTTGGCAGAGGGAAGTTATTCACATGATGATTAGAAAGCAGAGAGAGAGAAAGAGAGAGAGAGAGAGAGAGAGAGAGAGAGAGAGAGAGAGAGAGAGAGAGACACACTCCACTCTCCAGATACAAAATATATATACCCCATAGCCACACCCACAATGAACCACTTCCTCCAAACACACCTCACCTGCCTCCATTTACCAACCAGTTAATCCCATCAGGGGGGTTAATTCTCTGATTACATTAAGGCTATCACCCAATCATTTCTCCTCCAAAACTTCTTGCATTGTTTCTAAGGTGAACTTTTGAGGGACTCCTCACATTCAAATCATAATAGTTTTACCTCTCATACTCTAATCATTTCACCTCTAAATATTTTGCATTGTCTCACTTTCGGGTGCTTTCGGGAGACACATCATACTTATACCATAACAAATGGGAATGCAAAACCATCTTGCAAGATGAGCCATGACAGAATGCCTTGCCATTCTGTATTTCTTTAAAGTCCTTACCAATCTTAAACCAAGGAATTTAAATTAGTCTTTATTAGATATCTTATTTAGTTGAGCACATTGCTCATATATGTTATAATTTTGAATATTGATTATATCACCTAAATTATTCACTATTTTTCTAGTTTCATGTCCTGCAAAATCAATAATCTCACCAATCCATGGCATTATTGAAGAAATTTATATATTGTTGGATGAAAAGAGATGGAAATAGATACTTTTATTGTAGCATTTAAAGCCTTCCTTCCGTTGGCCCTATTCTTTTGGAGCATTCCAGATCTTCAAATTTTCATGAATATCAAGGAATTCATGGTCACATATCTTGTTGAAATAAAAACACATCACATCATGTCTAGATATAGGCTACTACTTACACTCTGAAAGAGAAATGAGATTAATTTGGTATGATTTGTTCCAAAGACGTAATCATTATCTTAATTATACAATTGAGGAAGTTGAGACACAATGGAATTATTTGATTAAAGTCAAATAGGTAAGAAATAGTGGACTTGAAAGTAAAATAGCAGAAATATTGGACTCTAAAACCTGTGACATTTACACTAGATCATTGTGATAGGCAGCTTTTCTGTTGGCCTTCTGATAGTCACACCTTGTGGAATCTTTCTCCCTTGGGTAAGTAGCTTTTAAATAGCAGATACCATGACACAGTAACCCTAGAAGTAGGTATAGGAAGATGCTTAGTACAATTCGATGCATGAAGAAAGTTGAGCATCACAAGAATTAGATGACTTCTGAAATTTAGTCTTGCAATTTGTTCAACTCAGTAGCTGAATTGGTAATGGAATCCAAACTGATCTTTGTATTTTCAGGATGTGTGTTCTCCACATGTACCAACTCTATTATGAGATCACTGTTACGTTTTCATTTCAAAATTTTATAGTTACTCACTTATGGCGGATGTCCTACACAGTCTTCCGTCTATATGTAACACATCAGTCTCTCCCATCTAGGTTTCTTCTGCAGGGCTTTTTGGTATGGATGAGTGGTCACTCTCATTCTTTGTTGTGCCTGACTTTTCCTAGAATGGAGTGTTATAGTTTTATCAGTGCATTTTTAATTGTTGTGCCTACATTTCTGTCACCAACTCTGATTGGGTTAGAGAAACAATGCCTAGGTTCATCTGTGCTTCTCTGATGAAGGTGCTGTTATACTCAGTATGTATGAAGTCTCATAATTTTGAAATGCTGTGAAGGGAACTTGGTAGTAAGGCGAATGGAAAAGTTTCCCTTTCAGAGTATATTGATTTTTATCGTGTACATCTCTAAGCAGTTCATTATGGCAGAAGATGGGGCCCAGGATCTATTTCTAAAGCTTGATGGAGACAATATTTGGTGGTCAATTTTTCCTCATTTAACAGGAATTCTCATATCATTTCCATTGTCTTTCCCAACCCCTTGGATATTGCTCTCTTGTGCATTTTCAGTTGGATTGAATATTGATCGTGAAAATATAATGATGAGTTTTTTTCTGTCATGGGTGAAAAATCTAAGTATTGGGTTATTCTCAAGTGGAATAATGGGTTGGCATTACAATTAACTTCTTCATTCTTAATACTAATTTTTAAAATATCAAGTGTTTTACATGCTGTCTTCTGAGTTGCTAACCTCTGTTATTCCCTCTGAGCTCACATTAAAACTCAATATCCCAACAACAGACTTCTCCCATTTTCAGAATTCTTGTGGGGCATTTGTTACTGATCTGCTCCAACCCTTTCACTCATAATGTTATACTTCAATCACTATTCATCTTTTTATGAATCAAACATGTGATTTAAGTCCATTGGGGGCAATGGCTATATTTTTTCTTTTTTGGACTTCCAACCATAGAATGCACCATTCATTTAAATAATAGGTTCATATGAGTACATTGGTGCCATTGAATTGCCTTAAGTGGTAGACAGATAGAAGTGATTACTGCAGTCAACATTTGAGTGGCAGGCAGTTTCCACACTACATGGACATGGCTATGTGAAAATAAACAACAAACAAACCTTGCCTTAAGAGGCTTAGAATACGGAAAAAGAAACAGACACATGAACTCATTACAGATTGAGAATTCCTTATCTGCAATAAATGCTTGGGACCAGAAATGTTTTAGGTTTGGGATTTTTTTTAATTGGGATATTTACATGAAATATCTTAGAGATGAGATCCAAATCTAAACATACACTGTGTTTATATTTCGTATACACCTTTTTTTGTTGTTCCAATTTGTTATACATGACAATAGAATGCATCTTGTCACATCGTATATAAATGGAGTGTAAATTCTCATTCTTCTGGTTGTACATAATGTAGAATCATACCGGTGGTGCATGTACATAGGGTAATAATGTCTGATTCATTCTACTCTCTTTCCTATCCCAGTAACCCCTCCTCTTCCTTTACTCCTCTCTACCTAATCCAAAATACCTCTATTTTTTCCTTGTACCCCACCCTTATTGTGAATTAGTATCTGCATATCAGAGAAAAATGCTTGCCCTTTGGTTTTTCAGGATTGGCTTATTGTGCTTTAGTCATATACATTTTTACACATAATCTGAAGGGAATTTTACATAATATCTTAGTACGTTTGCATTTGATTGTGACCTGTCCCCTGATGTCATGTGTGGAATTTTCAACCTGTGATATCATGTCAGTGCTCAAAGTTTTTGATTCTGGAACATTTTGGATTTTAGCTTTTTAGATTAGGGATGCTCAACCTGTATTTTTAAAAAAAGTGTAATGAGAATAATATCATTCAGTAGAATTATAGCAGAAGAAATAATTAACCCATCCAACCATATAACATTAACATTTTAGAATCTTCACTTTGAATAAAATACAAATGAAAAAATCACTGAACAAATAAATTAATAAAAAGAGGTAATATTCTTTCTATCTTCACCTGGTGAAAAAAAAAATAGAACTTTGCCATTGACTTCCAAAGCCTTTAACTTTCACCTCCAAATCCTTGTCTGTGACTGTTAGGGGCAGTCTGTCCCCTCCCTCCAATCGTAACTGCTCTTCTTACTTTTATATTAATCACTCCCTGGGGTTTTTTGATAGTTTTAGCACTCAGAAGTACATCCCTTGACATTCTCCTGTAATATTGCTCATGAAAAACAAAATATGTCTTTTAAGTTTCTGATACCTCCTTGATATTATAATCTACTAGAGCACTGACCAATTTTGGACAAAACACGTCAAAAGCTTTAAAAGTGTCATAAAAGTTAATATCAAAATTTGAAATGCTAGCACTTCATCTCAAGGAATGAATTATGCATATCTTTAAAGCATTTAATCTGAAGTTGTACATTTTGTTTTCAATAGTGAAAATTTGAAAATGGTCATAAGTTGAAACCAGGAAAATTGTGAAATTATCCATGATAAATGCATACAGTAGACTGCTGTGCAGCTATAACACCATTTGTTAATGGTATACTTAAAAAAAGTTATATATAGCACAATTGCTCTGATAGATAAGTTGTATATAATATGATGAATTTACTTATATATGATACATTTTATCTTATTAACATGACATTTTCACTTTTAAATTTTTATTTACACATATATACTTAATTTACTTCATGATTTATTTTTAAGTTTAAGAGCATGTAATAAATAGTATATACCTTGTGATGCTATTTATACTAAGAATGTATATAATAATAAGATGAGAATATGAGATGAGGTTCACAGTAATTTATCTGAATGGAAGCAGTATATAGTGTCTTTAACTTTTCTTATTCTGTGCTCATCAGAATTTTGTTTGTTTGTTTAACTTGTTAGGATTATCATACATCCATAGTTGATAAAATAAACTTACAAAAAAGTAATCTATATGAAAAATGGGGAAATTAACCTTGGTTTGTTCTTGATGTTGCTTCTTTTTCAGGCATGAGCTCTTCTCCCCCTTTGAAGAGAAAACAGTCAATACTTATTACAACTAAAAGTGAAACTATGACCTGAATAAATAAAATGTAATATTAGCTGAAATTGGGTACTGTGTGAGAGGACAGACCACAGACAACCTAGCACTAAGCAGCTATAAGAGCACATGCAGGCCCAAGATTGCATTCAGCTCTTTCCCCATCTGCTCACGGCAGGAGGCTCTGGCAAATTCAATGGAGCATTATACTTGAGGGCTTTCTAGATCATCCAAGAAATCCCATGGGGGATGGAGTGGAACCTAGAGCAAAATTTCTTTCCAATAGACACTCCGGATAGAGAAGCTTTCAGGGGAGGATTCCAAAGATCAGTATTAATCAGAAGTGGCAATGTCCAAGGAGCACTAAGCCAAGAAATTGTAGCTTAAGCACTGGTCAAGTGGGTCACCATCAAGAGAAACCCATGGGACTGGGAAGGCTCAAGCAGCTTCTGTTTCAATTGGGGATCAATCCTGGGGAGGACATAGCCGAGGGAGTGAGTGAGTGCAGAGGGTGCTTGCTCCAGGGCTGGAGTTTAGTGACTCTTATGTTTGAGACAGTGTGTTCCTGAAAACTAGAACCAGACGCTGAACTTCTCTGAACCAGGACAGATACAATCAATTCCGCATGTGTTTAAAGACTATACTAGGTGCACATTTGTGAATATCTACTTATGTTTTTCAGTCTCCACCGCCCTTTAACTTATGACTCCTCAAGGCTATAGTACATTGAAATTGGGCTTTCAATTGATGTGGTTAAAGAGAAAGAAAAAAAAAAACCAGCCTTAATTATATTAGAAATCTAGGCAGAACTTTGTTTTAACTGGTCCCTTCGTCAACTTTTGCAGGCCAGATGTTTCTCTATTAACCCTCCCGAAACTGCATCATACACAATTTTTATAGTCGATGACAAAATTTCTTTTTTTTTTTCTTTCTTTTGGCTGGAGATAGTAACCTATGAGCAACCTCAGCACATAAGAATGAAAAGCTCCTTCTGTTTTGATGCTTTTTTTTCCTAAATGATCTAAGCAAACAGGGATATGGCAAACAGCACATCTCACCAAGGCCAACTTGGTAGCAGGCCACCTCGATGCTATCAATTTTGCATTCCCAGCTGGTGTCCCTGTATAATTTTAATAGAAGGTCCTGTGTATGGCCCTTACAAATTCCCCACTGCTTGCTGAGGTGGATTAAAAGATGCAAACTCACTGAATATGCCAAAGAATATAATGGTCTCTACAGAAGATCTGGCTGTGTCAACCAACAAAGGGTTCCAGCTGTGGCAGCACTGTGGAACAAAGGGAACTCTTGGCTTAATGTGGAGTGCATGCTTCTGACGTTCCAGTTCAGGCAAGAAATAAATAAAGCTATTACAAAGCCCTTGACCAGATGTGTCTGACATAGTATAAAACTTGTTTGCACAGAAACTTTGCTATCAACATGGCCCGTTCTTATAGTAATGGACATCTGTTCCTAAGGCTAACAGGGGGTGTCTCCATACTCACAGTAAAGACCTGGTCTCCTTGGCTTCCTTGAACTGTCTTTTCCCTGGCTGCTGTTGTTCACATTAATCTGCATAGTTTCAGTCATATGGGTCAATGATTTATTTAACACAGAATCTAAGTGCTTCTGTGTCATGGAATCAAACTCTGTCCAATGGTCAAAGACTTGAAATTTTCCATTTGTTTTCCAAAAACAATTGTGCACATTCCCCATAGATAACTTGACACTGTTAAGCCCAGTCACATTTTACATCTGTCTTTGACTTATATTGTTCCTAAGGTTGGCTATTGATCAGTGTTCTCACATGAATCCTTCATTACTCTAATTGGAACCATTTATAAACACATTCCTTGGACAGATGACAAAAGGATCCATGATAGACAACTTCTTATTCAAAACAGCTGTCCAATATGTAAATCGAAAGCTGTTAAGGATTGTATTGAGCTGAGAACAATTATATAAGGTTCTAGTCTGTTGTGAATTAAAATGACTGCATTAGAGCTTAAGGGATTTGTAAAAGAGTCTTTCTTTTCAAGAATGCCAGTTCAAATACAGATCAGGACATCGACAAGTAATACATTGTGAAAATAATGTACAACAAAGCTATGCTCTTCGCTTTATTCTTAATAGACAGGTAATGCCTCCACAAAGCACTGTCTACCATGGCCAATACTTTGGTGACCTTACCTGAATACTTAAGGACTGAAAGGACTCCACTAAATTAAGAAGCAGGCATGTTTTACATTTCAGGATGGAATAGAAACTTTCCATGGTTTAGGCACCTTATATTTCTTTTTAATTTAGTGCTGTTTACACACATAAACATCACACACACACACACACACAGTTTCCTTTTTCCATTTTTATCTAAAAATGAGATGAAATGAAACTCAAAACTGAATTTTTATAGACATGTGGAAATAACAAATATAAATTGACCATTCTATGTGTAGTTATTGTTTTCATTACTGAAACAGGTCTAAGGTCATTTGAATTTTGATAATTTCATCAGGTAAAAACTATCATTAATCTTTCTTTATATTTTTAGTTATAGATGGACACAGCACCTTTATTTTATTTATTTATTTATTTATTTATTTATTTTTATGTGGTGCTGAGAATTGAACTTAGTGCCTCACATGTACTAGGCAAGCACTTTACCACCGAGCCACAACCCCAGCCCCTATCATTACTCTTATCTCAAACGAAAGTAAGGCCAGGGGGAGTAAATACATTTTCTGAACATCTCAGAAATCATATCCAAACCCAAAATATCTCACTCAAATTACTGTAATTTCTCTATGGAAGGTATTGAATGCCAAAGCTTTGTCAAGTGAATTAATGTTGGTTACCAATATCCAACCTCAGGTTAGATAAAATGCATGGAAGATTGACATAAAGAAGACAGAAAGGGGATACTAGTATTTCCTTGAGTCCTTGAAGGCCTCTTTATTTTAATACATTTATTTTCTCATTTAATATCCAATTTTAAAAATGTAGTAGCACTATTTAAAATAGACAACATTAGCTCTACTTATTTTAACATGAAGTCACTGAAATCCTCCAAAGAGGATTTCTGTTCCTCACTTCATTCCAACCTGGACTGTAGGACTGCAGCAAATTAACTAAGCCTTTGGGGGCAAATGATGCCTTTGTGGGACTCTCCTTTCAAATAAAAGCTGTGCATATGGAATCAGTATCTTGTATAATATAAAAAGTCAGTGATTATGAGACCCAGAAACTTACTTTGGTCTTCATGAATGGTGGTGTATGAAGAGGGCATGAAATCTCCTTGTAAAGATGAAATTGCTGTTAGAATAGTTGTCTTGGGAGAGTCCTGGCTGGAAATAATGGTCTTATCCACAGACTCTCTCTCCAAGTAGGTAGGCAATGGGCAATGGGGAAGAAAACCAGCTTTGAAGTGAATGTGTTGGTGGAAACATTCTGCATTGATTTTTGTAAGTGAATGCATTTAATTTCATTAACCTAATACTGTGACACCACCATTTCAGTCCTGTATTTATTCAGATAAGGAAAAAATGTGTGATAGATACTTAATTCCTGCTGATAGAATGGCATGAGGATTCAAGGAATGAGGAAATGTATTACAGCTAAATAAAAGGAGATATTCTATCTCTATTCTTTTTGTCTTTTCTATGGAACTTCTCTTTTTCTTTTTTCTAGTTTGCTTGCCCTAACTCATATATAACCAAGATATGATCTATTGGGAACAAGAATTAGTTCTTTCAACCCTTTTTGTAAATGATTACATTTCTGTTCTTTTTTTGTTATTTTTTAAAATACATTTATTCTATTTGTTCATTTGTATATGGTGCTGAGGATCCAACCCAGGGCCTCACATGTGCTAGGCAAGCACTCTACCGCTGAGCTGTAGACCCAGCCCACATTTCTGTTCTTCTCTCTTCCAAAAAGCTAGGTTCTCAAGATTTAACTGTGCTTATTCATTCAATCTACATTTTGGGAATGCCTACTGTGTACTGAGCATTTTACTTTCTAAGAAAGGAGGACAAAACACCTGTTCTCGAAGAGCTACAGGCTGTGTGCAGGTCTGCTGGAGCTTTTTCTCATCTGCCTTGTCCCAGCCAGTGGTAACTAACACATTCTTCTCATAGCAAAAGACAGTACATCAGGAGAGAAAGCCTGAAGATTTAGGCACATTTCAAGCCTCTGTTTTAGTCACATCCACTAAAAGCCCATTGAACGAAGACCAAGTCAAAAGTCAAGGCATGGGTATGGAGGAAAAAAAGCAAATATTTTCCAAAATTGATTCAATCTACCACAGTAGTTATTTTGGCTTATTGTTTTAATTTTTTAAAAAATTGAACACGTAAATATAATCTGTCATCTTTAGTAATCTTCAACTTGAATAATTATACAAAAGGTATACAATTGACTAAATTGAATGTTGCTCATGAAAAAATTAAAAAAGGGAAAGCTCAAATAATCTTATCAGTGATTAATTGGGAAATCATTCAAAGGTGAGTTATACTGTTAAAAAATAGACAAACCATGATCATGAATAATATATTGAATCAACTATTCACCATTCTGAACCTTTATATTCCATGGTAAATGAGATTTTTTTTAACTGTATGTTCTGAAAAATCAAAAGAAATGGAAGAAATGGACTAGTTACCTATGTAGTTATCAAAGTTTGAGTGCAATTGTTTTTTTTTTCATTTTTTTAGTTTAATAATCATATATTTGATTGGGTTCTTGCACAGTCCAGCAATTAACTCATTCTTTCAAAGAAAAAAAAATATCAGTACCTACTGCATGCCAGGCTTCTTGCTGGTTATTGAAGAAACCATGGCTATAAAACAGCTATCCAAATTGGAAACCTCCATTATTTGAGCATATAAAATAACTGATCTCAAAGTCATGAAAGGCAAAAATTTCAGGAAAAGGTTATGTACAACCCTGAGCACATTCCATGAAGACATCAACAAATTCCTAGGAGAATACTGAATAAGAGCAAAACGAGTGGTCCCAGATAGACATCAATTGCTTCAATTGCATTGCTTAAAGAACAGGTGTTTCTTAAAGGTGGGTACAATAGTAAATTTTCCTTGGGTTTTTAATGCACTATTTCACTAGTGTGGGATTCCTTCCATTTCTTCCTTCTAGTGAAGACAGTCAACAGGTACTTGGTGACATTGAAGCCTCTTTGTGTGTGTGTTTTGGGAGTGGTAGGTGGTATTAGGGATTGAACATTGGGGTGCTCTACCACTAAGCTACATCCTCAGCCCCTCCTTTAATTTTATTTTTTATTTGGAGACAGGGTCTTGCTCAGTGCTGAGGTCATGCTAAGTTTCTGAGGCTGGTCTCAAACTTGTGATCCTCCTGCTTCAGCCTCCAGAGTAGTTGGGATTATAATTGCAACACCTCCAAGCCAGGCAAGGCTTTGCACTCTTTTGAAGTGTTTCCACACACTTCAATTTCAGTCTAGACTCACTACACTTAGAAAGTCTGGTAAGTAAAAGTGCTCAGAATGGACTTCTGTTATGCTTTCCAAGTCCATAACTGTGTGCAAAGATTGTAAGAGTAATTACTCTTGAAAATAAAGCACATTCTAAAGATGTGTGAGAGATTTGCCTTATCTGAGTAAAGACATACAGATTCCAAGAACTGTCCCATTGAGTTAGAATTTGATGCTTTCAGTAACCACAGTGAGATGCTGGGCAGGGGGTTATGATTTCTACTAGCTCCTTTATTTCTTTTAAATAGTTTCAATTGAGAACTGTTGAGTATTAGTGATGGCATGTAAATTTGCACATTGCCTTCAAGTCCTCTGTGGCTTCTGTCTTACCATCAACTCAGAGCTGCCTTTAAGCAGGAAGAGAATTGGTACAGAAGATATTATGCTGTGATTAATGATGTGTCTTCATTATCTATCATTTTATCACCTTGAATCCACAACCTGACTTTAAGTGCACCCTATAAGCACACACCCTATGTTACATTTCTGCAAGTTTCACCAAAAAAGACTACATTTCTCCTCTAATTACCATCACAACAGCGCCCATTATGGTTTGACCCTAGTAATTTAGTTATATTTATGCTGCTACAATGTACCAAATAGATAATAATGAAGACTGATGCAGTCTAAGGTTGAAGCAAACTATAATTACGCAGACTTAATGCAGTTACCAGAAAAGGCAGTATGTACAAAACATGCTCAGATTAAGAAAACACACACACACTGAGCATTTGCTGGTATTCCCAAAGCTCTGCAATATACTTGGAAATTTCTGGAGCCCTGGACATTTGGTGCTGATGTTTCTTCCTTGTTTTCGGTGATTCCTGGACCTGATATTGTCATGTCCAAAGCTTCCACTTTTTCCCCCCTGTGTCAAAATGTGTTTTTCAAATGAAGATAGTAAGCAATTTATAAAGTGAATCAAAGAGAATATTGTTTGGCAATCTGTTTTATTTATTTATTTATTTGCATGGTTCTGAGGATTGAACCCAGAGATGCTTTGCCATTGAGCTACCTCCTCAGAACTTTTTATTTTTTGAGACAATAAGTTGCCAAGGCTGCCTTTAAACTTGAGATCCTCCTGTCTCAGTTTCCCCATGCTCTGGGATTATGGGCATATACTACTGCATCTGGCAGTGATTCAATGTCAGATTAAACATGGAAGTTTAAAATTTTAAATTGAGAAATGTGTTCAAGATGCTATTAATCCCAGATTCATAAAATGAGTTAGAGTCCATGGCTATAACTCCTTAAAATATAGTGGCTAACAAAGTTATTGCAACTACTAATTAAAGTTACAAGACAGTGAGCTGCACAGGACATACAAAGTTGATCCAGAAATTGCTTTTGTACAAGTTGATGCTTAATAGCATATGTTAAGAAAAAGCAAAAGAGGCAAGGGATTATTCACAATCATGTGTTAATAGAGATGTTCCTCTGGAAAGATCTAGATGAATTTTGGAAATCATTGAGACAGGACTAAAAGTATAAGTTGGACACCATTCTTGGCTCTTTGAATTTCAGGAATGAGATAATAGAAAAACTACATATAACTGCCTCAGTATTTCATAAAGCTTTTCATTTGTTCCTTAGTTACCATCTGAGAAATATGGGGAAGCAGGAGAAATGTGGCTTCCATGCACAGCCTGGGTCTGAGAAGAGGGAGAAGGAAATAGTTTGGGTTTCCTATTCCTCACCTGGTTCTGATCCACCCTAATCTCTTCGAAACATGGAACAACAGTCCTTCTTAAACCACATAGGATAACTTCTATAGTTACCAATTTCTAAGAAGGATGACATCGTGAATGTAGAGTTGTGTGCTTGTAATAAAAATTCCCCTAATGGTTTTAGGGGTCATGTTCAATGATCTCTGGCTATTCAGGTTCAACTGACTTACATTCCAAAAAGTCCTTCTAAAGAGATTTCTCTCATTCTCCTCATTGTTGAATAGATCTCAAATATTTCATGCCCCAGTAGGCCCGCATTCCTATTTTAACTACATATCTGGGTAGCAGATTAGAAGAAAAAGGACAGAAGCAAAAATTAAACTTGCCAAAAGGAGTTTTGTTTTTTGGATAACTTTTTTCCCTATGTCTGCTCATTAATTCATAAGCTAGAAATAAGTCCTGGCCAAATTTCAGGTTTAGTCTCCTTAATGTATTTCATACCCACATCACAAATCCTGTTACCTCCACTACTTCTTTGATCCATCAACTGCCTCTTTCTCCACAGCACCAGGTGAGCTAGTTTTCAGGCATAGAGAGATCCAGCTGTTCATCTGGGAGTCATTTGAGGATCCAGTGTTAAGAGGTGGAGCTGGTGGGTCTTGCTTCACCTGCTATACTCTTCTCTATCTTTGTAATTGGATTTCCTGATGAGAGAGATGCTACAGTAGAAACAGATGTTCTTAAAATTAGAAAGAAAAAAAATGATTAAGGACCAAAGAAAGCATATAAACAGGGGGGTGATTTGTGTTTGTAAAAATGAAGTTTCTGCGCTCCAGGTTTCATATACTTTAAAAAAAAATAAAATAAACCAACTTGAACCTTTGACTTCAACAAAAGTTCACTTTCCTGCAGAAATCAGAGGGAAGGCAGGGGTATAAGAGTGATGTGGCCCATAATACTTAGTGCACCTCCTTTTCAGCTAGTACCAGGATTATCAGGGCCTCTCCGGAGTGACAGCAAAGAGAAATCTCCAACAGGAGAGAATTGAGAAATGTCAGTTCCTACTTCATTTCAAAGCCCACACTCTGGCACACGTAGGATGAGTTTGCCCTCAATCAGATTCCAGTTGTTATACAATAAACCAAAGAAAATATAGCAAAAATAAAATGAAGTAGAAAATGAGACAGAACAAAAATCCTCTTGTGATCTTCTAATAGCAAAGTACAACTCTCAAATATTAATCTTCTTCTCCCATTCATATTGGTTCTCTCCCTTAGTTTTATCATGAAGTTGGCTTACAATGGAGGATACGTCTTGTCTTTCACTTCATGTGATAGATTCCAGATGTTCAGATTAAATAATGGTGCTCCCCTGTAGTCATAATGGACCATAGCAGCAATGTAACTAGGCAAAATGAGCAAACCAGGTCCTGCAAATGATCTTAATTATTTCAAGTATGAGGCAACAAAAGAGCAATGGGTAATGCAACAAACAGCCCTTTGAAAGACCAAACAAAAAATCCTAGTAATTTATATTTAAGTTCAACCTGCTTCCTGCAAAGTATAATTTGTGTGGAATAATTCAGGAAAAATAAATTAGCACTATACCATTTTCATGATTGGTATTCTAGGTCAAGTCTCCAGGAGCAAGTAGCACATAAAACACAATGCTAATAATCATCTGCTTTTCAATTTTTTTTAATGATGTTCTATGGTTAAAGAATTGTTCCTGAAGATATGAATGTGCTTTAGCATCATTCGAGAGATGTCTTGTGTTTCTAGTCTTTGAAAAGGTAGTTACAAATGCCATAACTTAGGTGAGTCAGATTTATATAGCACATACACACACAGATGGAAACACATCTATATATTTATTTGTACTTTCCATGATTAAGAGAAAGTACAGCTTATATTCTACTTGGCATAACATTACCTAAATACCATCATCCAGGCCTTGGAAAACGGGGTAAAATTTGAGTTCATGTCAGTGCTGGCCAAGAGGTGAGTTCTACCACAGCAATCTTCAGTGGTTCTCTACTAAGCCATAAATTAATCTGTCCAAATCGTTGACACTCATCCACAAAGCACAGGTGGCAGTCTCTTTTCATATACACCAAAGAGAACAAGATAAAAATAAACTGTGCGGCCATTAAAAACATGCCAAAATAATATTTTCCCCATCTGCTAAGTCCAGCCTCGGTGGTAAGTGAACTAGCAGGTTTCTACACTCACAATTGAGGAACAGACACCACAGGCAATTAATTAACATTAACATGACAGGAGTCAATTGAATTTCTATCTCCAAGGTATTTATCAAAGGCAAAACCAGAATACGTACCCTGTATAATACTCAAGCTTGTGGGTGTTCAGATGTGGCTTCTTTAAAACCTTTTCTATCTAAATATTTGGAACAACATTGGTCCCTCCAATAGTCCTATCAAGGAGAACTCTGTGTTCTGGGTTCCATGCTACCAAAGCCATGTTCAACAGCCTAGCCTGCCTCATTTCCCTGATACTCAGATGACCAACAGGGACAATCCAAAGGCAAAATCTATTTTTACTCTGAACCAACTAGTTAAAAATAAACTTTACAGTTTCCTTCCCACTTAAAAAAATTCACACCAGAGAAATATGTGTATCTTAAAATGTCTCTGTGAAGAATATTAGAAATATAAAAGAAGATGAATCTTGGCATTAAAAAGCCACTAATTATCTGTAATCTCATCATATGTACTTAGCAGAATGTCAAACTTTTATAGAAATAGTTGGCTATTTGTTTTGTTTGAATAAATGGACAATTTAGAAAATAGGAAATGTAGCAAAAACATTCTCTTAAAAAGTTTATGCCAGGAGAATGTTACTAATCAGTATATACTTTCAAACTTCCAAGGGAGAAATAACTCTGCTATTCAGTTCATTCAAAACTTAGAGAAATAAGTTGAATTCTAAAGCATTTTTTCTTTTTTTTTAAGAAAACCAGAATAGCATTGTATTAGTCAGCTCTTCATTTCTGTCACCAAAATACCCAATACAAATAACTTAAAGGAGGAAAAGTTTATTTGGTTTCCGAAATTTAGTTGATGGTCACCTGACTCCATCACTTTGGTCTCAAGGTGAGGTGGAAGGTCATGGTAAAGGAACATTGCTCAGCTCATGGAAGCCAGGAAGGAGGGAGGGAGGGAGGGAGAGAGAGAGAGAGAGAGAGAGAGAGAGAGAGAGAGAGAGAGAGAAAGCACAAGCATGCACACAAAGAACAAAATATACATAATCCTTAAAATACTCCCCTGGTGACACATTTCCTCTAGCCACCCACACCCCACCTGCCTACTGTTATCACCTAGTAAATCATTCAAATTATTAATCCATCAAATGGATTAATTCACTGATTAGGTCACAGGTCTCATAATCTAATCATTTTCACCTGTAACTATTCCTGCATTGTCTGTTACATGAACTTGTATCCAAACCATAACAAATAGTGAGGTGTCATAATTTTTAAAGTTGAAGAAGATAAAAATTAGGGCATTGGAGACACAGGATGGAAATGAAAATATTTATTCCTCTTCGAATTTGCAGTTCTTAATTTTGGAGTTGAATTTTTTGAGGTAAACCTGGGTGAATAGGGAAAAGAAAGCAAACTCAATGGAATAAAAGAACAAATAGCAGAGATGTGACGTTTGAATATACATGGATGTATATACAAATAGCATGTTATAGGTCATATAAAAAGAGACATGAGCATGTTTATTTTAACTCCTTTGGATATATACCAAGAAGTGGTATAACTGGGTCAGTATATATCCAAGGGAGTTGAAATTAGCATACTACAGTGATGCAGCCACATCAATGTTTGTTGCAGTTCAATTTACAATAGCTAAGCTATGGACCCAATCTAGATACCATACAATAGATGAATAGATGAAGAAAATGTGGTATATATGCATAATGTAATATTACACACCAATAAGGAAGAATTATTTCTTGACATTTACTGGTAAATGAATGGAATAGACTATCATGCTAAGTGAAATAAACTAATCCCAAAAAATAAAGGTCGAATATTCCCTCTAATATGTAGATGCTAACACACAACAATGGAGGGTGAGGGAAAAAATAGACACTCAGTGGATTAGACTAAGGGGAAGAAGGAGAAAGGAGGGTGATGTGAATAGGAAATATGACGTAACTTTCATATGTACATATATGAGTACACCACAGCGAATCTCCACATCATGTACATTCACAAGCCTGGGATCCTAATTAGAGTAAGATATACTCCATATTTGCATAAATATGTCAAAATTGATTCTACTGTCATGTATAACATAAAAGAACAATTTAAAAATATTATCAACTCTAAAAAGAGGGAGGGATAGAGAGAGACATGATTTTCTGCTTGATTAAGTTGCTGTGGCCCTAAGCTGCTCTAGTTATGCATGTAGGGTTCATTTCCTAAACTTTTCCTGGTGTACCAATAAATATTTTTGGCTTTGTAATTAAAGTAAACTCTATCTATTCCCTTATGACATTTTTTCCTGTTGAATTGAGGACAGGAGGGGTATCCACCCTAGTGTAGGCTTAATACAAAGAAATAACTTCATAAAATCTTCAATTGCTGTCATGTGTTTAAAGTGACTCTATCGATCCATTTATCTATCTAATTTAATTAATTCCATGAGTACCCATGGCAGATTTTTGAAAGAAGGCCATAGTATCTCTTGTGCTATATATTGTTCTAGAGTCTTGCCATCCTTGAATCAAAATGATGTCCAATTCTCCTCCCACTGAATCTGTGATTTCCTTCTAACCAATAGAATATGGAAGAAGTTCCTTTTAATGGTAGGTCATAAAAGGTGTTGCAGCTAAGATGCTTGCCTTTGGAGACTACATAAGAACATTGACCTAACCTGAGCCTGCCATGCTCACTAAGCCACTTGTAATCGGCACTCCTACTAAGAGATCCAGTAATTTTAACCAACCGTCATGACCACCTGCCAGACAGGTAAGACAGTCTTCTTAAATATTCTATTTGGTTCAGGTTCCAGATGATTGCAGCCGCAGATAATATCTACAGCAACCTTATGTAAGACTTTGAGCTTTAATGTCCAGCCAAATTCTTCCCAAATTCATGCTCTACTCAACATGCGCATAGTTTATGTCCCTAAGTTTTGGGTACTTTGTTACTCAGCAAAAGTAGCTAAAACAGTCCTCAGCATTTCAAATGATGATTCTAACTACAGTTCATAAAGATAAAGCACACCTAACTTAAGACAGAGAACTACAGGAAAGGTTAAACACATGGTATTTTAATTGGAGAAAAACTGGCAGCCTTCTACTTTTTTTTTTTTCAAAGTATCTTCTTCAACATCAAAAAGACACATAGGCATGATGGCAGTATTTCCTATTTTTAATTAAGCACTTCTGGTTCTTTCATGGGGGAAACATTGTATTTCTTTTTTTTTTAATTTATTTTTTTTATTGGTTGTTCAAAACATTATAAAGCTCTTGACATATCATATTTCATACATTAGATTCAAGTTGGTTATGAACTCCCAATTTTACCCCAAATACAGATTGCAGAATCACATAGGTTACACATCCACATTTTTACATAATGCCCTATTAGTAACTGTTGTATTCTGCTACCTTTCCTATCCTCTCCTATCCCCCCTTCCTCCCCTCCCATCTTCTCTCTCTACCCCATCCACTGTAATTCATTTCTCTCCTTGTTTATTTTCCCATTCCCCTCACAACCTCTTATATGTAATTTTGTATAACAATGAGGGTCTCCCTCCATTACCATGCAATTTCCCTTTTCTCTCCCTTTCCATCCCACCTCATGTATCTGTTTAATGTTAATCTTTTCTTCCTGCTCTTCCTCCCTGCTCTGTTCTTAGTTGCTCTCATTATATCAAAGAAGACATTTGGTATTTGTTTTTTAGGGATTGGCTAGCTTCACTAAGCATAATCTGCTCTAGTGCCATCCATTTCCCTGCAAATTCTATGATTTTGTCATTTTTTAGTGCTGCGTAATACTCCATGGTGTATAAATGCCACATTTTTTTTATCCATTCATCTATTGAAGGGCATCTGGGTTGGTTCCACAGTCTAGCAATTGTGAATTGTGCTGCTATGAACATCGATGTAGCAGTATCCCTGTAGTACGCTCTTTTAAGGTCTTCAGGGAAAAGTCCAAGAAGGGCAATAGCTGGGTCAAATGGTGGTTCCATTCCCAGCTTTCCCAGGAATCTCCATACTGCTTTCCAGATTGGCCGCACCAGTTTGCAGTCCCACCAGCAATGTACAAGAGTACCCTTTTCCCCACATCCTCTCCAGCACTTGTTGTTGTTTGACTTCATAATGGCTGCCAATCTTACTGGAGTGAGATGGTATCTTAGGGTGGTTTTGATTTGCATTTCTCTGACTGCTAGAGATGGTGAGCATTTTTTCATGTACTTGTTGATTGATTGTATGTCCTCCTCTGAGAAGTGTCTGTTCAGGTCCTTGGCCCATTTGTTGATTGGGTTATTTGTTTTCTTATTGTTTAATTTTTTGAGTTCTTTGTATACTCTGGATATTAGGGCTCTATCTGAAGTGTGAGGAGTAAAGATTTGTTCCCAGGGTGTAGGCTCCCTATTTACCTCTCTTATTGTTTCTCTTGCTGAGAGAAAACTTTTCAGTTTAAGTAAGTCCCATTTGTTGATTCTTGTTATCAACTTTTGTGCTATGGGTGTCCTATTAAGGAATTTGGAGCCCGGCCCTACAATATGTAGATCGGCGCCAACTTTTTCTTCTATCAGACGCAGAGTCTCTGATTTGATATCTAGCTCCTTGATCCACTTTGAGTTAACTTTTGTGCATGGCGAGAGGAGGGGATTCAGTTTCATTTTGTTGCATATGGATTTCCAGTTTTCCCAGCACCGTTTGTATTTCTTATCTACAAACTATTTCTTACCTTTTGACCCCAATTCGAGACACCCTTCTTTCTAAAATGTTCATATTGATCTTTGGAGTAAAATAAGAGAAGGAAGGAGGTGGAAGTATAAGAAGTATACGTGAATACTGTGAATGACCATTGAGAGATCTCAGTGTTCATTTGAAATAGCTACAAAAAATAACCTTGTCCATTTTGTATTATCTAGTACATTTTAGAATAAATATCTTCATTTTTAGTAAGTATATTAAGGGTTTTCCAAAGGTACAATTTACTTCCTTGAAATATTTTATTTAGAATATTATTCACACGTTAACCTAAGTTTTGGAAAATCACTGTGAGATTCTTCAATATCACTCTTTCTATAAATATTTTTTTTAATTTACTTTTCAACCAATTGTCTCATTATATGTTCTTGAGCATAGGAAAATAGTCACATTAACCTTTGAGTCTGTTATTTTATTACCTATAAGCTGTGAAGTAAGCTATGATTCAGCTTGCTCTGCCCTTGTAGGGGTATGATCTTGCTGATGACAATCTGGCAGATTTATGTCTAAGGAGACTCAGTCCCACCCTGTGTGGGTGTTGACTTGAATGGCTCTAGTCCCCATGGGGCAAAGAGGTCCTGTCACCTCAGCAAGCCGGCAGGGCAAGTTGGAGCCAGCTGACATCCATCAGGAATTCCATGGCCAAAGGCATGATCTGCAGGGAAGAGCTGAGTTCACCATCAACTATGCTAAATTGAAAGGGAAAAATAATGTAAGTCAGGTCATCAACTTGGTCCCAATCAAGAGGAGAAAATTTCTGGCTGTAAAATAACACTAGTAATTTTTCTTTTAATTGTGAAGCCACTTTAGAATATCTGTATTTATCTTAGTTAATACTATGGTAAGGTTGGTTATGGATATTGTTCTGATTTAGAATAATTAGTGGAATAACAGTTACATTTTTAAATTTTTCATTCGTGCATTATAATTATACATACCAGTGGGGTTTGCTGTTATGTATTTGTACAGACACACACTATAACAATACAATTCAGTCAACTTAAGAATTGCATCTGCCACTAAATTATTTGATGGAGGTTTCCTAGGATAACTCACCAGAGTCAGAGGATCCAGAGTCTAACTCAGACCTTCAGTCATCTTACACTTTCCAGTTTTTTTCCCCCCCATCTGTAAAATGAAAGATCTTTAAGGACATTTCCAGATATAAGATTCTGAGAATTGAAGAACATCTTCATTTATTTGGAATGCTTTTGAACTTACAGTGAACTAACTTTTAAACTATACAGCTGCTTTTTAGATTAGTTTTAGTTACCCTTAACCTGACAAATTTATAGGCTGGAAGAAGGCAGTTTTTTTTTTTTTTGAATAGAAAACATCTCTTGATGTTACTTGATGTTCAATATAAATAAATTGGAAACACAGTGATTGAATTTGCCCTTCAATATACAATGTTCTCATGGATGGTGGAAGGAGGAGGAGGTTGATGTATACTTAGGCTTTTATCAAAACCCTCAAAATTGTATTAAGAGGTGGATTTAATTAAGAAAACTAAAATTGATGTGGGAGTCATGTGTTTTCAGACAAATATTCTTGTGATGTATAGTGTGAATATTTCAAAATGCCGCATGTTTATTTCGACTGCTGGATTTTCCTTGAGGTTAGAGAGTGGGTAGCTAATGGTGTTTGAGAAGTTATAGCTTAGGATTAATAATATAAAGTTAGGCTTAAGCATCTTAAATAGCTTCTGAAATGCTGAAAAATTTAATTCAAAAGAGTGAAAATGAATTTATTTCAATAGAAACAATGTGTGTAATATATAATACACACACACATATATGAAGTATTGCAAGTGAGCAAAGGCCCATGTAAAGAACTAAAGTAAGGAGCTCCTCCCCTGCAGGTGAGAGTTTATTTGCAAAGACAGGTAAGGTCTGAGTCACCATTTTGGGGTTGCTGGCAAGCCCATGAAGTCAGCCCAGATTTGTGTTCTCCTGAGTTGAGCAAGGTATGAGTCAAAATCCAGGCCTAGTCTGTGTGGAGGGAGGAGCTGGCATGGAGAGAACAAGTTGTAAGCAGAAGCATACCTTGAACTCAAACTCATGTGGTTCAACAAGAGTGAGAGCACTTTAGCTTCGAGTTGGGGTAAAAAATAGAACCAACCAATTTCATTGCCATAAATGGAACCAAAATAATTTCTGAAGCTTCTAAGGACTTGGGGCTCATTTTAATTAGTGTAGCAACCTCTGAATTTGCTGATCTTGGCTGGGATGGTGGAAGATTCTTGGAAACTTTGTGGTGGATCATCTAGGCTAGTGCTTTTCAAATGTCAATGTACACACGAATATTTGAGGATTTTGTTGAAGTTTCTGATTCAGTAGGTGTGGAGTTTGTCCCAAAGTTGTGTGTTTCTACCAGGTGAAGCTAAACCTCCTGATCTGGACATCACATTATGAGAAGCAAGGAGACCAGCAATTCTAACTGTACATTTTAATTATGTGGGTAGGGTTTCCAGATTTAACTTATAAAAATGCAGGACACACAGTCAAATTTAATTTCAGATAAGCAACAAATAATATTTTAAAAAATATAAGTATGCTTTGTGCAAATATTTGGGTCATATGTGTACTTTGAGAAGGATACTTCTGGTTGATCAAAAATTCAAAAATGTTGGCATCCTCCATCAGACCTGGCAGCCCTCTGTGAGAAACCTTTAAAAATGCCAAAGTCTGAGTTCTTGGTCCTGAAATTATAATTTAATTGGTCTGGGGTATACCTTGGGCATAGGGCTCTTAGAAAATTCTCAAGGTAATTCTAATGTGCAGACATAGCCAAGGGCTACTGATCAAACCTTACCCTTAATTAAACAGACAAGGAAACTGAAGCCCATGGGATCATATAGAATGGCTAGTGGTAAAACAGGGATTAAAACTTAGGGTTTTCAGGCACCCTTTGCCCTAAACTGTCTCTATTTCAAGTGATAAAACAGTATAAAACACACTCTTTTCCTAGAAACTTAAAGGGTGGCCTGCTTCCAAAACTCCATTTTTTCCTAGATCCCAGAGGTTAAGGGTCATCTCTCCCAATATACTTCATTCCCTTTTACCCTACAGTCCTTACCCTGATTGAGTACTCAAAATCCATTTTGAAATTTGCCCTTTATGAATCTTAATTCATGAATACTTTAAAATTTATTTATCCTTATTCTTAACCCCCACATCTGGGTGCTTTAAAAAACACTCCTGCTTGCATGACACCCTTAGAGATGTTGATTTAATTGGTCTGGGATGCAGCTTGGGCATCAGAAATTTTGTTGTTGTTGGTTTTTTTTTTTTTCTTTTGAAAATTTCCTGAGTGATTTGAAAATGCAGGCAGGGATGAATAGTACTGTTTTATCAGCCTCTTTAAATGCAGCGGAGCTGGGGCCTGAGACTCTAAAGCTTACTCTTTCTGTAAGCGGTGGGTCCAGCTGAACCCATCACAGATGTGTGTAAATTAGCAACTTCAAAGACTGGAAACACTGAGCTTGACAGCAGGGTAAACCTGGAATGCCGCATATGTTATTCTTTCAAGACTTGTCAAAGCATTTGAATCAGTTCTAATTAAAAAACACATAGTTTCCTTAAATTCCAACATCTTAAAATATCTATATGAGACTTGTATGTATTTCCACTGGTCCTAGGATATCCTGTTTCTCTGGCGAAATGAAGGGTACATAGTGATTTTACAGAGTAATAATAAAAAAGAGAGAGGTCCTTGGTGGGGGTGGGGCAGCCGGCTTGGTTCATCTGAGCTCTGACTAGTAGTTTCAAGGTGCTAGGAAAACCCCTCTCACCCTCTTCCTTTCCTGTGATCTTGCTCTTTCCCCCACTCATCAGAAGAAAGGAAAGCAGGTTCCTACTTCAGAAACAGCTGCACATCAGGCCTTTTGTGAGGAAGAGAGATTTTTTTAGGCAAAGTATTTTGGCAGGAGCTAGAACAATAAACAGTCAGACCTTCTGCTTTTTTTCTGTTTTCTCCTTCAAGAATTTGAAAGGTACCCTGGAAAACCCATGAATGAATCAATACTATTTCAGATAGACAGAAGGGATCCTCTGAATTCTCAACATGGCAAAGCATTATTTATCACACTTGTGAAGGCCATTAATGATTTTTCTGTAGGTAAACAGAGTCTTTCCACTTATCAGGGAGTAGTAAGTAACTAGAGTACTTATTAATTTGCCTGGTTACAAGATATTAAACCACCCTCATTATATCTCTACGATTTAGGTGAATTTATTTAGCTTTAGATAACTAGGTTGCATGACTGAAGGGTCATCAAATTGTCCAACCCATATTTCCCAACTTGCAACCCAAATGTTCTTCACAAGTAAGGCAGACCTACTCCAAGATGATTTTGTTGTATGGATCGGATTTTAGTATTTAAATTGGATACACTTTGATTCATTCCCTTCCAAATCAATGAAGACTAGCCTACACAGATGGAAAGATTTATTGACTCAGTACAAGGCAAGACCATCACCCCTCAAGTTCAACCCATCTGCAAGTCTTTAGAATCACCTTATAAAGATGTATAGTGATTCCACGGTAGTTTAGGCATGAGTGTTGTAATTGTCACCAAATTGAAGTATGATGACGTATGAATCTACAGAGAAAAGTGAAAAGGAAAGGTGTCCATCTTCATTTAATAGAAGATTTCTTTTTCATCAGAAAGCTTTTTTGAGATATTAATTTATGTTTTGATCCCTCTTTTCTAATCTTCAAACACTTCCTTGCCTCAGGGAAGTTTATATGACAAGGGTAAAGTGAAAGTTATTTTTAAACTACTGACTTTGAAGCTTGTATTTTCCAAAAGTCTTGGAGTCAATGAAGGTTAAGATGTAGACACTCCCAGACAGGTGTCCTGGGTGTGAGGTGACCAGTGAAAAAGATAAAACCAAAGGAAATTTTTTTCTATGTTGTGCCCAGAAGGCTAGAACCCAACCAGCGTCATTTCTCCCAGAATTTACCAAAGTTGTGGTTGGGGTAGAATAATACTCAGAGTTTAGAACCAACAGGGATTTGCAAGTTTGGACAAGGAATAGCTTAAAGATTTAGTGGACATCCTAATAAATTTGAATTTCACGGTGAATATTGAACTACTATTAGCATAGGTAGGCTCCATGCAATATTTGTGATATATTCGTACTAAAAAAAATCATTGATCATATGAAACCCCAAATTAGCAGGTGTCTTAGTCTGTTTGTGCTAATATAACAAAATACTACAGACTGGGATATATATAAATTTTATTTCTCATGACTTCAGAGGTTTGAAAGTCCAAAACCAAGACACTTTAAGAATTTTGTCCCATGAGGACTGCTCTCTGCTTCCAAGATGTTGCCAATTAAAACATCCTCTAGAGGGGAGGAATTCTGTGTCCTCACATGGAAAAAGGGATACAAGGTCAAGAGAACTCTCCGTTTAACCTTAAGTCTTTTTATAAGGATGCTAATTCCACTCAGGAGGGAAAAGTGCTCATGGGTCTATCACTTCCCAAGGGCTATACCTCTCAATACAAATGCATTGGGGATTAAATTTCAATGGGAATTTTGAAATGGAGACCATCTTTCAAATCAAAGAATCAAAATTGCCTGTCTTTTATCTGGCAACCCTCACAAGATAGATTTGACTATTTATTATGACTAATAGAGATGTACCCTGGCTTCCATGACCCAAATAGCAAAAACGTCTTCTGGCCTTTGAGCAATAGGAAGACCCTCCTATAATGACTAAGATATGGTTTCCACCAGTGGACCAGATGGCAACTCAGAGAAAGATTTAATTTATTTTTAAAGAAAAATAAAGAAATTAAACATTTCTTGCACATCAACATGCACTGACACGTTTTCCAGGAGATCTTAAGTAGGGTGTCTGTCACTTTCTTATAAGGAGATGAGGATTTTCCTTGGGTTTTGCTCTTATTTTTCCTCCACAGTGACATGAGGTTATTTATCATGGTCTAAATAGAGTGTCACATTTCTGAAATAGATGAAGCTTCATATCACCAGGACCTTATTGGTTTTGATGGAAATTGCACTTTGTAATATTTCTCCTCAATTAAACGGTGGGTCTTGCTTTGAAAAGTAAATTATGTCATATAGTATTCGGCGAATGTATTAAAATCAGAGTAACTAATTATTCATGGAAAGTCAAATACTGTTAAGATCTTTCAGAAGTGGCTTATCCTTTCCACCTCTGCCTTCTGAAATAGGGAAAACAATCTGATACAAGATGCTCATGCATGTACTGAGCACACCATCACGCTCAGCTGAGGGTCTTTAAGAGAGCCACTTGCTTCTGCAATCAAGCAGATCAGCCATCCAATGGGTCTGGGAGGAACCACAACTTGAGACCAAATGTGAAGGCAAATCTTTGTTCAGATCCACCTGAAGATGAAATAAACATAAGCAGACTATAACGTTCCAAGAATCAGTTCAGCCCGGGTAAGATCAACATCCCTTCTCTCAATTATGCTATGCTGAAAGATTTGGGAGTTTTGTTTTACTATATTTTTAAATGAGCAACAGTCTTCAGATTCTGAGTCTGAATGCCTGCCTGATGCAGGCCTGGGATGAGCACAGAGCGCTGTAACTGCTCTTTGGGGCAGGTGTGGCACACATCCCCTTGTGGCTCACAGATCCCCCCTTCCCCCTACTCCCCTATCTCCACCTGACAATTGTAAAATTTAAGGAGGGGATCCTTTCAGGGTGGTTTAGCTTCAGGCAAATGAATTCCTTCCGGGGGCCCTTTGAGCTTGGAAGCAGTTTAAAGGTAAGAAGGTTTGAAGAGTGAATTGAGTTCCCAAGAATAAACACGTTTCAAAGGAACCTCAATGAGGGACTTTGTTTATGCGCGTTTTATATGACGTTTGCTTACTCAGTAGTAACTCCTTGAACATATTGCCTGGTGTGATATAATTTATTTACATAATTCTGGAAAATCATGAGCAAACCCAAGGAAACCTTCTTGGAGAGAAGGAGAAAGCAATTTTATGAAAATTAATATATATATATATATATATATATATATATATATATATATGCATTTGAGTACAGTGCATGTGTGTATAAGTCCACAGATATAGACATGGGTATAGACATATACATACTTACAAAGATTTACATATATAGATATTTTAAGACAAAAGTAAATTTAAATGACAAGCCTGGTTTCTAGCCTGTTTTACTTTTTGCTGAATGATCACCCATGGGATTTAAGACTTCGGCAACCCTAAAAAAATAGATCTCATCATTGATTATGGTGGAATGTGATGGTGGTTTATAATTACTCCAGTTTCACCTTTTGCATCTGTAATCATCTTTTTGCTAAACTGACCTGTTACAAAACTAGAGAAATCCTTAAAAGCACTGACCAGTTGGCATCTCTCATCGCAGAAACATTGTAAAAGGAGGAGAGTTTACCTTTCATGGTTTCTGGAAAAAAAAAGGGAATTTCTTCTCACAGTGTAGAGTGGTGAAGAAAAGGAAGGTAGAATCTCTCTAGAAGAATAAGTGACTTGTTCCCTTTCTTTAAAAAGTGTACTTTTCATTTCACCTAACATAGATCATACGCTGCTGTATTTTACTTATTAATTTATTTGCTTCCTGTTTTATCTAACCCTTTTTTTCTCCCTTATTTCCTCCCCCCCTCCTCTAGCTCATTCTTTCTTTTTTTTTTCTCATCCCCCCTTCCTTCCTTTCTTCTTTCCTTCCCAATTTCAGACTTTAGAAATTTAGGCAATAGAACTGGGAACAGACAAATCCTGATGAGAGAAGTCAGGTGAGAGAAGAGAAGATGAAGAAAGAAATCAGGTGAACTTTTTCATTACAGATAACTTGAATCATGCATGAGTCTTAAATACCAAGCCACAGATGGGAGGGCTAAAGATTTTGGTTACTTAGAAAAAAAGTTGTGTCATTTTGCTGAACTAACTCATATTGTTCCAGAAAAACCAAGACGGATCTATATTGATATTCTGCCATTCAGGTTTATTCTAAATTTTATAAATACTCATTTTGATTCTTCACTATTTCATAACTGATGATCATATTCCTAGGTAACATGAAACTAAGAATAATTGCTACTTGATAATCATTCTTTTTAGGATGCTGAATTTTTTTCTTGTTCAGAATGGGAGAAGATACTGAGAAAAATAATAAAGTTAAAATCAAATCATTGACCACGATGGAGAAAATAAGTTTAAAAGTGGTCATGTTTGGTTTTCTCCATAATTGGATTCAACTTCCTTATAAATCTCATATTCGAAATGTAAATAATGTAAGCTACATTCAGATACTGGGACAACTTTTAAGCCACTTGCAAGATCTTTGTATTTGTAGGACATTAGAAGGGAAGCTTTGATGAGAAACTTAGAAATCATCTGTACCACACTTGAGACCAATAAAATGTCTTCTAGAGGCTTTGTTCTCTGATCTTGAGAAGATAACATACCAAACTACTCTAGAAGCCAGTAAAGTCAGTAACAAAAGCTTATGTACTGGGAGTGTGTTTAGGTATGGACTATTCATTGGTAGCCCTCTGCATCAACAATGCTTTTCAAAATCTATTTTCCATATAAGAATTTTCACCTGATGTCTGTTTACAAATAATATCCACGCACAAAAATTGTTGATAACATTTTGGTTCTGCCACTGAAATAAGAATAACAAAATAAAAAGGTGTGCAAGCAGATGAAAAACTACAGCAATTTTTATGAGGGCTCCTTCTTATATGAGCTCAACCTTTTATTCTAGAAATTCAATAATGTGTCGATTTTATTCATTAGAAACTCTTCTACTGATGTCTTTTGGGGTTGGGGTTGAGAAAGACTCTGCAAAGAGCCTATAGACTTATTTGTAAGACTGGATTTATGTTCCTGCTAAATCTATGGCTAGAGTGGCTCAGTATGAGTAACACAGTTATCTGTGTTGGACCAAAAATATCAAGAGAGGGATTTTAAAAAGATAGTTGAGAAAAAGAACTACTTGAACATCTGAGGAGGGCTTGAGATATAGCTTAGTGCTAGAGTACTTGCCTATCTTGCACAAGACCCTTAGCATTGAAAACTTAGAAATCATCTAAGCAATGGATCTCTAGCACTGGAAAAAGAAAAAAAAAGATGAAGGATAGCTTCTGAGGGATAAGAAAATTGTAGAAAAGGGTCAGTTGGATTGTTTTCTCAAACTTACTCTTGTCAAAATCAACCAATAATCCTTTAAGGAAACAGCTGCTTTTAAATCAAGTTTGAACAGTATATTGCATTTTATAAATGAGAACCTAAGGTAAGGTTGAGCCATTGGCATGCCTGAATTATATGGATTACAAGACATGTCTTTTAAACCTATATAAAATATAGTTTTAAAAATAAGAGCTATACCTTTCTATAAAAATAAGAACTATATCTTTCCTCTATAAATCTTCATGTCTTGTTGTTTTATGTGCAGTAGATGATGGTGGAAAGATTTCTAAGCTTATTGCTTTTCAGATACAGGGATATGAGTAAAATTCCTCAAAATATTACAATTGTTTATAGTAACTTCCATTTGTCAACTACCTTAAAGTTTATAGAAGATCTTCCCAGTTTGTTATCTTTGTATCATATCACTTTTATGTCTGCTCTGCAACAGGAGGATGTGCAAACATTATCTATAATCAGAAAGCATTCTATTTTGTAAGCAAGCATAAATTCACTCTAAACACCAAGTTGTTTTTGAGCCCAGATAGAAGTCTACTGGATACTGAGGGGTAGTGGTCTTTTTTTTCTGTCTTGTTTAGTGTCTGCAAAATCTCTGGCTCCATCTGGTGGAAAGTTGTGAGGTCATGACTGAAGCATCATTATTCCTAAATCTACATTATGGGGCCAACCTTAGTTCGTACCATCCTCCAAGGAATCAGAAGTAGGTCTTTCAGGATCTGAAGACTGAGTTACCTTTTAGGCAGACACATTTTCTCTTGCTAATGTGACTTCCTTTCCAGATAGAGCATCCATTTTGCAGGAAGACCTCTTCCCAGTAAAGTTAAAGAAAAAAAAGAAAAGTAAAAAGACATAGGCTAAAAGAAAATCCCATTCTGCCCCAAAGAACTTGCATTGTTCTTGTATATTTTACCTCACTTGATCACATAAACATCTCTCTTGAAGTAGAGAAGGCTGAGGATACTATTGTAGGAAAAATTGAAACTTACATTAAATTGAATTTTCTAATGGAGAAAAAATTAAAGAGGCAGAGACAAGACTAAAAAGTCAAGGGCTTTGATCCTATTGGCAATATTTATACCATACACATTATTCAAAACAGATAAATGACAAAACACTAATTTTCATTATGCTTCACAATATACATTTTACATATTTTAATGTCTTTAATATACAACAAAAATCAAGTTAAAAAGAACTTGTACAAAATAGGAAAAAATCAAATTCCAAAGGAAGAAGGGTATTAAATCAATTTTGATTAAATGTTTTATTTTTTTAAATAAAAAAGAAAACATATATAAGTTCATTGTTGAGTCCCTTCTCAGAACCTTGAAAGAGTTATGCAAGTTGAGAGCCTTGGAAAGTAAACCTCATTAGCTTGCTCACAAATCCATCTCTGGTTGCCTCTAAAACACCATGGTTAAAAGATTTAAAGTATATTTGTCTATTTGTTCATCATTATTTCTTAGAAGTCGCAGTTACTAATCTTCTTCAATTTGCAGAATTGCATTAGTGATATTCTTAAAGGTCAAGACTATGGAGCAATGTGACTTTGTGTGTGTGTGTGTGTTTGTGTTTGTTTTGGTAACCACTTATTGTTCCATTGGAGAAGGACCAAAACCCAGTGGAGGTTTCAGGTAGTTTACTGTTGTTCTGTTTCTAAAGTTTGGATCTGATATGGTTGTAGAGGGAAGGTATGACCCACATGTGACAGCAACCAGATCATCTATGCAAATGGTGGCCTGGAGGTATGCCACAAGGTGGGCATTAATGTCCAGGGTGTCTTGAGGCAATGGTTTGGCATGGAAAGCATTAAAAGTTTAGTGTACAGTCAGTGTCTTTCCATTCACCTTCTGATCTGTATCTATATCTTCTACCTTTTCTCTCTCCTTCATTCTCTTCTTGTCTTATGCAATAAAAAATAAGCTCGACCTGCCCAGACAGGATCAATAGCAGTGATTATCAACATCATTAACTTATATTTTGACATCTTTTAGTGTTTAAAAATCACTGTCTATTTCATGCATTTATTTTCAATCACTTGAAACCCTTGTCTTCCTTGATGGTTGAAGGAAAGCTCATCCTAGCTCGCTTCTTAACCATTTGCATACCTTCTCAAATTTGTCTATGACAGAGTCCCAACCATAGGGGCAGAAATGAGAGGATCTGGAAAGTAAGGCAACACATGGTGAGAAGGTAACTAAACCAGGCCTTGGGCATCTAAGAGAACCCTAACAGGTGTTCCCTCTGGAATCAGGAGTTTTCATTATAGTATGTTTGAAATGGACTGGATCACTTAGAGCAGTTTAAGGTTCTCGAGAAGATCGAAAGGACAGTACAGAGAATTTTCATATAGATTCTGTCCCCTGCATGCACAGGTCCCTGAATTATCAACATCCCTTACCAAACTAGTACATTTTTTCCAAGCAATGAACCTACATTGATATACCACCCAAAGTCCATAGTTTATGTTAGGATTTATTTGTGGTGTTGTACCTTCTATGGGTTTTGACATCTATCATTATGATGTCATATACAGTAGTTTCATTGCCCTAAAAATCCTGTTCTTCATCTATTTACCTCTTCCTCTCCACTAACTTCTTCAACTACTGATTCTTCTACTGTCTCCTAGTTTTGTTTTTTTTTGCAGAATTTCATAGAGTGGGAATTATATAATATGTAGCATTTTCAGATTGCTTTTTTTCCCACTTCATGATATACATTAAATTTTCCTCCATGCTTTTGTGGCTTGATGGCTAAATGATTTTTGTTGCTGAATAATATTCCATGGTCAGGATGTACCAGGGTTTATTTATTCATTCACTTATTGAAGGACATCTTGGCTGTTTGCAAATTTGGGCAGTTATAAATAAGGTTGCTATGGACATCTGATATGATTGATGAATGATAATGTGTGGATACACCTGGCTTTGTAAGGAACTGCGAAACTGTCTTCCAAATTGTTTGTGCCACTTTGTATTCCCATTAGCAATGAGTGAAAGTTCCTGTAGGTACACATCTTTGCCAGCACTTGGTGCTATCAGTGTTTGGATTTGGGCCATTTTAATAGGTACAGAGTGGTATTTCTTTGTTAAATTTCCATATGTTTTGAAAACAAACTTGCAAGGTAGGTAGCATTTGTCTTACAGGAGATAAATGCCTTGTTTTGATTTCCTTCTGAATCTTTGCAGATGAGAAGGGTTTCCTTTCTTCTTTTGCCACTAGCTAAGGGCCAAATCACTGGCATCTTTGGATTTCAATTGTCTTACCTATATAATGAAGAAATTGGAACTTTCGGCATCCTGACTACACATTAGAATCACCAGGGATATTTTTGAAAAAAAAAAGTATTATTTCCCACTTAACATAGATTACTTAAATCAGAAACTCTGGGTCAAGGCTTTTACATATTTTTATCTAAAGTTTTATGAGATTTTAGTATGTAGCCTTGGTTGAGTCTTACTGGCTAAAGGACCTATAAGTTCTTTTTTAGTCCTTAAATTCTTTGGCCCCACAATTCAGTGGTACAACCTCCATTTTATTCCACTTCAGGAACATGCATTCCAACTACTTGCTAACTGGACCTCCATTCTCAGGAGCCTTTGTAGAGCTCCTCAGCTGTAAATTTCTTGCTTCATTCTGCATTATATTTTCTCCTGCTTTGCTATTATGGAGGCAGTAGGGAGGAAATCTACAGTAGGACATCTTTTAAAGTTCCTAAATCCTCCGTTTATAAAGAAAGATCACTACTTTGAAGACTTGCAATTCTGTTTGATGAAAAGAAGCCAGTGCCTTTAGTCTTCCCTCATGTCTTATACACACAAAATATGATTGAACCAGGGAAAATTAATTATCATGGTAAATGCTGCCTTGCTGCCCTTTAATGCTGCTCTGTGGCACCGCTGCAAATGTGTGTGTCATGCCAAGCTGAGCCCTTGATATTGCATGCCAATAATTTGTTTCTCCATGGACAACTTCCTTTTCCACGCCTTTGGAAGTGATTCCAAAACTATTTTTTCCTGCCCCCCTAATCATACCTTACTTATACTGTATTCCAAGAACATCAATTTGTAGCCTTTTTATGGGAAACATGATAGGGTCTTTCACCAGTTTTCTGACCTTTCCCACCCCTACATTACCTGTTTCTGTATACATTTATTTTCTGTATTGCACAATGCTTATTATTCCTTTGTATCCTTGATACTATACGTATTTACTTCCTAAGGATCTTTGATTGCATTCTAATTTATATTGAACTGTAGCTCAGGATGATTCTAGGTTTTGACCTTTAGTCTCTTTTTGGATATGTCCACTTGAATATCTCAATGGCAAATAAAAAATAGTTCCAAAAGGCTGCTCCTGACTCTGCTTTGATTGTGGACCAAACTGGAGTAGTCATAAGAGGGAAAGGCCCTCCATTTGGCAACTCTTATTGGTCATTAACATTGTAAACTAAGTTTTGTAAATATGCATACAGTACAACCCTACCCCTGAGGAACACACAGAACTCCCTAGAAGTTGAGCACAAAAGATACATGATATTTATTTCTCCTACATTTGTCCTAATACACAGTCACCAAAAAGGTAAATAAGCCATGCAGAATAATGCACTGGGCACATCATAGACATTCCGTCCTGGTACTTAAGGAGGAAGAGAAATTTGAGAGAAGCCTTAAATTGTTCAACAATTTCCATGTAGTTGCAAAGTTGGCATTCTCCATGAGTAAACAGCAATGAGTAAACTTGGAATAGGCAGAGAAGAGTTTAGGGGCTAGTATGCAAGCTTCTAAATTTGTGGCAAGGTATTCCATGTTTTAACAGTGACTCACTAATCTCCTATAAACTAATTCACAATGAGGTGTCAATGGCACCATGACTCCTCTCCTAGGACATGAAAGGAGTTTTTGAGAAGGATGTTCCCATCCAAAGAATGGAATCTCCAATGATAGAGGCTTCAAATAGGAGAACAGGATGATTTTAGGGCGATTTGAGGCATAGAGAAAACTTTCAGCATCATCATTCAAACCATACTGCAAAGGCAATTGGGGGAGTCCCACTGAAAGATGAGCTGATAAAATATTGTTGGTCTTGGAGTTGCTTTGTTATTGTTATCGCTATTTTTAGCTATTTGGGAATTGCTGTGCTTTTATGGAGATGTGGATGGATTTGAAAATAACATGGCAATTGTATGTGAGTCTGTGTGCCTGTGTCTGTATGTGACTGTGTTTGTGCCCTGGGGCGTTCTAGGTGAAGGACTCCCTTGAAAAATTTGAAACAAATAAATAAAACGAGAGCTGACCTAATTTTTTTGCCCAAACTGGAACGGAGTTCAAACTTTTGAGGAGGATCAAAAGCTTGATTAACTGTTGTTTATTTGTTTTGAAAAACTTTACTTCTCTCCAACTCAAAAAAGTAAAAGTGATCAAACACTACACTCTGAGAGAGACTCTTGTCTCAATATTTCCAACCGGGTTGAAACCAGAAAGTACTTGTGAGGCAACTGGGAAGCACAAGTGCCTCGTAGCCCAAGGTCCAAGATCCCAGGGGTTAGGAGAAGTTCAGCTCAGTTTCAGGTTGGCGTCCAAGGAAAACACCCATAGTGTTGTTTTCAGTAGAACTGAGATCCTAGAGGGCAGAAAACATCATTATGTGAAACAGAAAAAAAAAAAAAAAGAGCAGGCATTTGTGTTTTCTACGTAAGTCTGGGAGAAAACACATTTATTCATTGGTTGAAAAGTAATAAGAGACTCATGGGATGTGTTGAGACCTGGGGGTTAACTTGAGGCAGCTGGTGTAAGGCAAAGGCTGAGAGGGACAAGTCAGAAGATTTGGAACTCAGATGCTTCCCTCACAGCTGTGTGACCTTGGGCATGCTGTGTGGCTCCCACAGAATTTGGTATTTACATCTGTAAAGTGCTCACTCATTCAGAATACCAATGCCTTGTCTTGTACAACACATGTACATAGGCAAATAACTTCTTTCTAAGTTTGGTATGGACCAGATACACCCTTGAGAATAGCAAAATTCAGGAGGGAACTTAAGACACATACTAAAGTCAATTTTAAAAATAATATTAAGGGCCATGAGAGTTTGTAAGAAATAGTGGGTAATATGGATTAGCGGTGTGCTTTGGAAGGCTTCATGAAAATGGAATTAACAATATATTCCATTTTGGTGTACAGAAATCCACTGGATGGAAGACACTATAAGAAGAGGTAACACCATGAGAAGGTGCCATGGCAAGAAGAGCAGGGTTCATAGCAGTCCTGAGTAGGTAACATTGAGTATTTGAACTGAAGATAATTTTAGGAGATAATTTTTAGATAATTTTTAGGAGATAATTTTAGACAAATTATTGAGGCCAACAGATGGATGTTTTTGATTTTTAAACTGATAGCTTGGGTCTTATTTTATATGCAAATGGGTATATATGGAGTTTTGCTCAGAAGTGTGAATAATTGTAACCTTTTCTCAAGATTAAATTCATAATAGATGATGAAATACATTTGAAGGAAAAGTTAAAGGGAGAAACTAACCCGTTAAAAACTCATCTCATTATTATTATTATTATTATTATTATTATTTTTCGGTACTAGGGATTGAACTCAGGGACCCTCAGCCACTGAGCCACATCCCCAGCCTTATTTTTTGTATTTTATTTAGAGACAGGGTCTCATTGAGTTGCTTAGCACCTCGCCTTTGCTGAGGCTGGCTTTGAACTCACAATTCTCCTACCTCAGGCTCCCAAGTTGCTGGGATCATCTCATTAATTTTTAGTGAAAGTTTGATCAAGCCAAATATCATGCTTATGGAAAGGATGTGGTGCATCTCAGGGTTAAGATTCAAGTAGGATCATGAGGATTTGGCAAATGAGTGGCCAACACAGGAGGCAGAAGAGCCAGAGAGAATCCTTAGGCTTCAGTCTGGAATTACTTGGGAAGTGGTGCGATTTGCTTGTGGAACTTGAGATAGCATCCAGCTGAAGACAGTAAATGACATCCAGTGAATGTGGGAGTGTGAATGAAGACCTAGGAAATGACTGGAAACCAAGATGCAGAGACATTTACACCAACATCACATGCAAGAACTTGATAAATGACATCCAATTTTTTTTTCCTAGATCAGATGCCAACATTTTTTTCTGAGTTATATTGATAAATCTTCTCATGTGAGCATGGCTATTGGAAACTAGACTTTGTCACTGGACAAAGTAGACCCATTTCTACTGAGCTGATGGAATACATACACCTACTTGAGTTCTTTATGTCTGATTTAACCTCTGCTGCTCACTGCCTACTCTCAACTTGTGATTTTTATTATGACCCAAGTTTATAATGTCTCCAACCTGCAACTCCAATATTAATAAAAGTTACTAATTATCAAATGTTATCAGATGTTGCCAAAACATTTTTTCCAAATCAAAATGATAAGTACTAGGCTATTGTTTGCTCTTCTAAATTTCTAACTTAACTCTTCAAATAAGACATGTATCTCAGGGATCTGGACATATCATTTTAATACTTTCCCCAAATGATGTACATTTTAATAATGTATTTCCAAAGAAGATTCCAGGAAAATATCAATGCCAAGAAAACATAGGACATTCTTTCCCTGTATATATCACAATTTCTCTTGTTTAATAATCTTCATCAGACTTCACATGGATTATGTGGAAACTATTTTTATATTCAAAGACATATGAATAAATAAGATACCAAAATTCTGCAAGGCTTATGACTAGTCTTAGGATTTCATTTTAAAACATTGTGCTTGAATGACCTTTGATATATTGTACCAGATTTCAGAATTACACCTTGTGGTATGAGAATTCAATAAGGTGTACTACAATTCTTTGTATGCCATAAATAGCTAAGGAATAGAAATCATTGTGACATTGGATAATAGTAGAATATAGACAAAGTATTCACTATAATCTGGAACATCAGAAGTAATACTTACCATAGTAATTTTAGGCTTATTTTTGTGATTATTTGATTAATGTCAATAACCCACTATCAGATTGTTAATTACATAACAAAAAGTGCATGTCTGGTTTTGTTCATCATAGCTTGAGTAAGTACTGATTTACTTAGTATATAGCAGGTGCTAAGCAAAGAATTTTGAATGAAATGAATATTTTAATGCTTAGTCAATTAGGTGTAACAAAAGCAACCATTTTAAATTCAAAACATTTTTTTTCTAGTAAAATTTATTACAAATGATGGTGCAAATCTGCTGGAGTGATTTGGCACATCTTAGAGATGAAATATCTATGGCAGCAAAATGAATAAGGAAAGATAAATGAGGAAACTTTAGAGATTTCCTGGCCCTGTTTTTTCCTGTTCTATAGCTACAGCAAGCCGATACTGACTTTGATTAGCTACCAAATAAACATCCCTGTGTTTTAGTGTTCTTTTCCCTTTGCATTATTCCTTGTGTGCTTCTATGTAAAGTGCATGATCTTTGAAGAACCAATGGTACCTGGACTTCATCTCTGTTTCACTTTTCCTTGAGGTTTTACCTTCATCTACAGAATACTGTAGAATTTCCTCAAAACTTCATCAGCAGCTTTATAGAACATTGCTCTTGCTGGTGCCCAACACTACCCCTTTCATGAACCTCACATCCTGTGGCATTTATATAAACACTTCCTCTTTATTTTCCTCCTTTTAAAAAACACTTTATTTTTTCAATCTACTTTTTTGTCCCTATCTCAAACAATCTTAAATATGGGGACTTTCTGGAAGTCTGCAATTTCTTTTAGTTTTTCTGCATCATCTTTAAAGAGTTTTACCCTCCTTTTTTCCTGGAGCCAGTTTAAACAGCCACTTGGAGTATCAATTCTTTTACCTTTTTGTCACTCCTTCCCCTATATGACCTATTTTTGTCATTACAATGACCATGTACCACTAAAATAATTTGAGCTTCTCTCCCTCCCACCTCATGCAAACAAATACACACACACACACACACACACACACACACTCAATAATAGTGTATTAGTGTCTGGGTTCACTACAGGAACAGAACCAGTATATATATATGATTATAAAAAGTGGATTTATTAGATTGGCTTACATAAGCAGATGTTGAATAATCCCACAATCCCGCAAAAGATGTCTAGGCTAGAGAGCTGGAGGAACCAGTAGCTGTGCAATCCAAGATGCTGAAGCTTTAAAACAATAAGGATCAATGATGCTAACACAGTCCAGGACAGAGGCTTCTGGAAACTCCCTAGAGAATCACTAGCAGAGTCCACCTTGAAAGAGTGAAGGAGCTGGAGCATGATGTCCCCAGGTGATCATAGTAGCAATCAAGAGTCTTCTCAAGAAGAAGTGAGCCTGCATCTTCCTTGTTCTTCCAACTTTTATTCCATCCAAGCCTCCAACATATTGGATGGAGCTGCTCAAATTTAGGGAGGGTCACCACTTCAGTTCACTATCCCACATGCTAATCATTCTTAGACATTGACACACCCCACCCAGGAGCCTCTTAATCTCAGGCATTTATTAACCCAATTAAGTTGACAATCCAAATTAACCATTACAAATATTCTATGGTATTTTTTTTAATATTTATTTTTTAGTTTTCGGCGGACACAACATCTTTGTTTGTATGTGGTGCTGAGGATCGAACCCGGGCCGCACGCATGACAGGCTAGCGCGCTACCGCTTGAGCCACATCCCCAGCCCTATGGTTTTACTTCCTATAATGATCATTATGCAACTCTCATGTTTCTGTCCCAGTCATAGTACTGGATCAACGGGCTTGATTATAGTTTTAGTGTCCCATGACCCTGCTCCTACAACACATGGTACAATACTACCAAAATTATCTTTCTAAAATGTTCATCTGCATTTGTCATTGCTTTCTCTACTCTGTCTCTAAAGAGTAAAGTCTTAAGCCAATACTCTCTTGCACATATCATCTTCATTTATTAAAGCTTTTATTAGTGAATTATAATTACACATAGTAGCGTGGTTCATTGTGACATATAGGCACGTAACATAATTTGCTCCAATACATTCCCCAGTACTTTCCTTTTTGCTTCCCTCTTCCCTCTTCTGCCTCCTCTCTGTCTCCTTCTCTCTCTCTCTTTCTCTCTCTCACATGCGCTCACACACACACACACACACACACACACACACACACACTATTCCATTACTGAATTATAATGTTAAATAAAAGTGAAATTCATTGTGATTTATTCATACATGAATATAGCATAATTTTATAATTTGGTTGATTTTACATATATCCCTGTTTATATATATCCCTGTTTTCCCCCTTTTCCTTCTTTCCTTTTTTTCCCCTTAATCTCCTACCTCTCTTCTGCCAATTTCCTTTCCAATTTTCCCCCTTTTAAAATCCATTTTTTTACCCTCTATCACTTAGCATGATGTTCCCCAGTTTCATTCATTTTCCAGCAAATGACATAGTTTTGTTCTTTGTGGCTAAGTAGAAGAACTCCGTTGTGTACACATAACACGTTTCTATATTTATCTTTTCATGGGCACCAATGTTGGTTCCATAACTTGGCTATTGTGAATTTTGGAATGCTCTATTTCCATGCTCTTAATAGCTTTCTTTGCTATAAGAAGCTTTTTAATTTGATGCTATCCTACTTATTGAACTTTGTTTAATTTCTTGCACTTTGGGGGTCTTATTAAGGAAGTCAATACCCACACTTATATGTTGGAGTGTTGATCCTATGTTTTCTTCTTTTTTTTTTTTTATAATTTCTGGTCTAATTCATAGGTCTTTGATACACTTTGTGTTGACTTAAGTGCAGGGTAATAGATAGGAGTCAAGTTTTATTCTTCTACCAATGGCTATCCAGTTTCCTAGCACCAATTATTTTAAAGGCAGTCTCTTCTCCACCTATGTTTTTGGCAACTTTGTAAAAAATGACTGTATCTTTCTGCCTTCTGTTCTATTCCATTGTTCTTTATGTCTCTATTTCTGCTAGCACAATGATGTTTTTTTTTTTTACTATAGTTCTATAGTATAATTTGAGATTGTGTAATGTAATGCCTCCAAACTTGTTCAGAATTGCTTTGGCTATTCAGGATCTTTAATCATTCCATATGAATTTTAAGACAGTTATTTTCTAATTCTGTGAAAAATGTCATTGGTAGTTTGATAAATAAAGAAGTCAAATTGTTGCTGTTTTCAGATGAGGTGACCCTATACTTAAGGTGCCACCCCCCAAAAAAGTGTACTAGAAGACTCCTAGACCTGATAAACAAATTCAACAAAGTAGCAGGATACAAGATCAATAGCTTTTCTATATATAACAACGCACCCTACGAAAATGAAATCAGTAAAATTTCCATTCTTAAAATCCTCAAAAAATAAAAATAAAACCCCGTCCAGGAATAAATCAAACCAAGGAGGTGAAGACCTCTATAATGAAAAATATAGACTACTGAGGAAAAAAAATGAAGTAATGCTTAGAAGAAGGAAAGATCTACCATGTTCTTGGATAGGCAGAATTAAAATGGTCTAAATAACCATATTACCGAAAGTGACCAAGAGATTCAGTGCAATTCACATCTCCTTTATTTTTAGTTTGTAGAAACTTAATAATATATTATTCACATTCCATGCAATTCACCATAGTAGAGTATACAATTCAGTGGCTTTAATATAAAGAGAGAGTTGTGCAACCATCTTCAGAATCAATTTAGAACATTCTCATCATGTCCAAAAGAGGCTCCACATCCTTTAGTACATAGGGCCCATTACATTTAGTCCCATAGGGCCAGTTTCCCCTATTTCACTCCAGGCATATAAATTCAGTACTTGATTTTTTGTCTCTTTTTATAGATTTTCCTCTCATGGGCACTTCAGACAAATGGAATTATCCAATAGGTGATCCTTGTCTTACTTAGGATGAGGTTTTTAAGAATCATCCATAATATAACATGTATAAGTATTTAATTCCTTTCTATCATAAAATAACATTCCCTGACATCCATACACCATGTTTTATTTATCCATACATTTGCTGCTAGTCTCTTTTTGCATCCTACTTTACCTCCTATTTTATACTTTTCACTTTCACCATCTGAAATTCCTTTATGTCATTTTACCCTTACAAACTAAGTTGGAGAACTTGTTGTCAGAAATTTCCCTATTTTCAAGTAGACCTTAAAGCTGTTTTTGGTTTTCTTTCAATCTTTTATTGCTAGAACTGAATTTTTATTGATTGATTGATTCATTCATTCATGTAGTTTTGCCTAGATAATCAGTTCTCTTTATTGATAATATATTATGTTGACTTTTTCTTAGCATTGTAAAATTTAGGATTATAGGAACTATAAGTAATATAAATGCAAAAATGAACACTAACTTAAAATTTATGACATCTGTGATGTCATAGTCCTTCAACATTACACATGATCATTTTGCTTCTGGAATTGATACGGTACCTTTTATTTATACATGGAAAAACTTTATTATTGGTATAAATAGCATAATTTTTCTAATGTAAAAGTGATAAATGAGTGTAAATGAACAAATATCTATGGGAATTCTACAAAATTAAAGACATTGGGCTCTCTTGTTGTCCCCCCCTCCAGGGATTGAACCGAGGGCCTTGTGCATGCTAGACAAACAGTCTACCACTTATCTACACCCTCAGCCCTTGAAGATATTGACCTAGGTGAGACTGGAAGGTACAAAGAATTATGGAAAATGATGCATAAACACAAGTTCTGATGATCTAACTTGTGATGACAGAAAATGTGAGCTGAACACAGCAGTAGAAACAACAGGTTACTTTGGAATGAGCTGCTACTACAGGGATTTGGATTAGATAAAATTAAATTTGGTTCATAATGAACCAGCAGAATTTAAGTGAAGTAAGCCAATTCCAAAAAGCCAAAGGACAAATGTTCTCTCTGATAAGTGGATGCTGATCCATAAAGGGAATGGGGGAGGCATGGAAAAAATGAAAGAACTTCGATTGGGCAAAGGGGAGGGAGAAAGGGTGTGTAGTGGAGTAGAAAAAATGGTGGAATGAGATGGACATTATTACTCTAGATACATGTATGATTGCATATATGATAGGACGCTACATTGTGTACAATCATAGAAGTGTAAAGTTGTGCTACATTTGTGTACAATGAATCAGAATGCATTCTGCTGTCATGTATACCTAATTAAAATAAAAAATAAATAAATTTTTAAAAAATACAAAAAAAAAACAAGAAGCAGAATTTAGGTAAAGACAAGACAGAAGGTTTTATAGCCGCTCTCCCTCAAAACCATATTTGTTGACAAGAGAAATCTTAAGTCTGATCCCAGTTTTTGTGAACCTCTGTGCCTGTTTCTTTAGTCTAGTTAATTCCATGCCATTATTGAACTCTACTATTATTCTCTTTTGCTTTGTGAATCTTCATAAATGGCTTGTGTTGCTTGGTCACTCTTCTGCCCTCCCTTTTTGGTTGTTGTTTCTTCTTCTTCTTCTTCTTCTTCTTCTTCTTCTTCTTCTTCTTCTTCTTCTTCTTCTTCTTCTTCTTCTAATTTTAAAGCTTTTTTATTTGAAATGACTTTAGACTTACACAATGGTTGGTTATAAGAAAGTATGGAGTTCACATATATTCTTTTAGCTTTCTGGAATGGTAACAATTTATATGTTAGTTTTAATTATTGAATCTGGGAAATTGACCCCAGGCTTTCCCCCCTTTGTTCTTTTCCTGCTTCAGAGGATCCAGTCTAGGATCCCACATTGCATTTAAAAACAAAACAAAACAAAACAAAACAAAACAAAAAAACCTTTATTTTTAAAAGCAGCTTTAGGTTCACAGCAAAATGGAGTGGAAAGTACAGAGAGTTCCTATATACCTCCTGTCCTCCCCTCATATACAGACCTCCTCCCCTCTATTAATATCCTCACCAGAGGTGGTACATGTGTTATAGTTATGAATATAGATTAACACATCATTATCACCCAGAGTCCATCATTTAAATAAGGGCTCTCTACTGGTGTGATATATTGTTTGGGTTTTGATAAATGCATAGACATATATCTACCACTGTAAAATAGAATCCTTTCACTGGCCTAACAATCCTGTGTGCTCTGCCCATTCACCTTTCCTTTTTCTCAACCCCCCACCTGCGCCACAACAACTGATTTTATTACTGTCTCCATAGTTTTCTGTTTTCCAGAATATCATATAGTTTTATGTAGCCTTTTCAGATTGGCTTCCTCTACTTAGTAATATGCATTTAGGTTTCTTCCATGTTTTTCCATGACTTGATAGCTCATTTCTTTTTTTAAAAAAAATACTGAATTTTATTTACCTTAAAAACAGCAATACATGTTTAATTATTTTTTTAGGGTACAATTTTTCATATCACTTTATATAAAGTATGTTCATGCCAATTTATGCCTTTATACATGTACTTTGTTGTTGTTTTTTCATTACAATTCTTAATACAAATATATACCATAATTTTTGTATCTCTGTATATAAAGTATGTTGACACCCAATTCAAGTCTTCATACATGTACTTTGTATAATGATGTCTATCACATTCCACCATCCTTGCTAATCCCCTACCCCCTCCCTTTCCCTCCCCCCCTCTTCCCTATCTAGAATTTTTCTATTCTTCCCCATGCTCTGCCTCCGTACCCCACTATGAGTCAATCTCCTTATATCAGAGAAAACATTTGGCAGTTGTTTTTTGGGGATTGGCTAACTTCACAAAGCATTACCTTCTCCAAGGCCATCCATTTTTCTGGTTGCTTCTTATCTACCAATTAAAATGTACTTCAAATCAAAATGTCTTCTTATAAGTCTCCCCTTCTCATCTTTGGCTCTGTTGCATCCTTCATTATAAGTCTATAACCCACTAAATGCAACACAGTCAATCTTGGATAAACAGGTGATTGAATGGATGAAAACTAAGCAATATGGCTATAAAATATTAGATAATCTCATTGAATCCCTTCTATTCATATTATCTCTTAACATTTATTTCCTCCATCTGCTATCTAACCTTTGGAAAGAATTTAGGAAAATGTAAGTGAAAGCAAATATTTATTTCAGTAACTTACAATACCTCATCAGGAATTTGTTAAGTTTTTTTTTTTTTTTTCGATATTGGGTGTTATAGTCAGCTTTTTTGCTGCTGTGACCCAAACACCTGATAAGGACAGTTAGAGCAGGAAAAGTTTCAGAGGTCTTAGTCATAGATGACCAACTCCATTCCTCTAGGTCTGAGATGAGGCAGAATATCATGGTGGAAGAATGTGGCAGAGATAAGCAGCTGGGGACATGGCACCAGGAAGGAGAGAGAGAGAGAGAGAGAGAGAGAGAGAGAGAGAGAGAGAGAGAGAGAATTCAGCCCACAAAATATATACCCCAAAGATACACCCCCCATGACACCTTCTTCAGATACAATTTATGAACCTACAGTGACCATTCAGTTAATCCCCCTGATGGGGATTAACACTGATTAGATTAATACTCTCATAACGCAATCACTTCACATCTAAATCTTCTTGCACTTCCTCAGAACAAAGCTTTTGGGGACACCATATCTAGACCATAACACTGGAAATTGAACGTAGGGCCTCACACATGCTAAGCAAGTGATCTACTACTGAACTATCCCCCAGTAATTCTTAAAATATGATCCCTGAACAAACCTTATCAGCTTCACCTGGGGGTCTGAGGGAAACAAAATCTCAGATGCTACCTCCAAATCTACTTAATTAGAAACTGGGCATAGAGAAGGGATGGCAGCTGTCTGCTTTAACAATCCAGACTGGTGATTCTGATGCATTTTGAGTTTTGAGAACAACTATGTTTTATTGAAGAATCTTATGATGAAATATGGGACTTGAATACAGTTTGATATTCTCATTTAGCTCTGTTATATTTATTGTGTAATAGTAGCAAGCCCAAATAAAACAAAATTTAATACAGAACATTTCATAATCTAGAGGAACAAATCTTCCAGGAAACCCTGTTACATCTGGTATTTGTTTTTTTTTTTTAATAAATGTTTTATTTGAGAAGAGTTTTTAAATTTTGTCAAATGTTAGCAAGATAGATAAAAAAGAGTTCACATTATATCCCATACACACCTGTGTTTTTAACATCTTATATGAGTACTGTACATGTCACAATCAACAACTCCATATAGACACCTTATTATTAAGGAGATTTCGTACTTTATTCATTTACCATAGCTTTTACCCCATGTCTTTTTTTTGTTCTTGAATCCTATCCAGAGAATCTCATTACATCTAGTTGTCATGTCTCCTTTGGCTTCATTAGATTGTGACAATTTCCCAGAATTTCTTGTTTTTGATGAAGCTGAAAGTTTTGAGGAGTACCACCTGGCATTTTGTAGAATGTTTCTCAATTGGGATTTGCCTCATGTTCTTCTAATGATTAGACTGGAGTTTTTGATTTTGTGGGAAGGAAAACATAAGGAAAAGTGACATTTTCCTCATATCCAACAGACTTCTTTTGTTGATGTCATCCTTGATCACCAGGATGAACTTGTACTTGTCAGGATTCTCTGCTTAAATTCACTTTCGTGCCCACTCTGGCTGTATGGTGTGTTTTGGGGAAAAGTCATTATGCGCAGATCACATTGGGCATTATGCTCCAACCCTGGAGGGCTAGTTATTTATATCAGTTATCTGAAATTCCTTTGCACGAAAATAAGTCTGTTCTACCATTTATTGATATATTTAGATTATTATGGACTTTAGCATACTTATTTTATACCATACTTATAAAATACCTATGTTGTCAATATCATGTTATTTTCTTTGCTGAAATCATGCCAGATTTGGCTTCTCGGGTTCGTGACCTTACCCCTTTGGTATTTCCCCATCTTTGTTTCATTGTTATTCTTGTTTTGTATATGTATGTATCTTTTTTGGTGCTTCCTTACTTCTGGCACTAAAAGGTGCTCCAGGGTCATCTTATGTATTCTCTTTTCATGCTACACAGTCATTCATTTCACCAAGGAGCCCTGTTTCTGTTTATTGGAAAATTTCATTAGACATTAATTTCTGGGCATTGGGTGTGCTTGTTAGTTTTTTGAATGTCGTTGTTTTTAGGTTCTCTCTGTTGACATAGCAAGGAAATGTGTGTGTGTGTGTGTGTGTGTGTGTAAACCCATATAATAAACATATCTATACTTATTTATATGTATATCCATCTGTATCTATATTAAGCTAAATATGAGCTAATGTCTCCAATTCTTATCTAGTTTTACATGGATCATTTTAGACTTCTCTTCATCTGACTTCAGTGTAACCTCCCATTCTTACAGTGAGAAATCCAATTCCTACCACCTCCCATACAGTTAATTGTTTAATTCCAGTATACACATAATGTTGTTTCAAAGATTTTCATCCATACACCCTGGGATACAGTTCTGCCAACTAGTGTTTGACATTTTCATGTAGCTCTTCTCTACTGACCACACTGGAATGACAATTCAAACCAAAGCTTAATCTTGAGCATTTCAGAATCAAAAAGAATAAATCCTCCAAGAGACTCTAATATATAATACCCAGGCTTGTTTATTAAATGAGAAAACAAAAAGATTCAATCAACAAAAGGGTAAAGGACAGAAACTTCATCAGACCCTGGTATTTCCTGAGTGCATTACCAGCAACTGTGGATACATATGCAAGTTCCAATTTGTTGAATCATCTGTAGATTTGAAATGGCCTATCAAACTCGAATATAAATAAATAAATAAGCTCTAATACATGGAAAGCAATGACTATAAACTGATGTGGTGTACTTCTTCCTAATTCCAAAGAGGAGCACCATGTAGAAAGGGGCTCACTTAAATTTCCTAATGGTTCACTATTTTTCATGTATCTTTCAAGGAAAATGAAGTTCATATAAAAGAAAAAACTTTTTTAAAAAGCACATCATATTTCATTCACAATTCTTATTTAATATCTCACTTCATGATATTGGTCAAATTATATTGTTATATCATGTGCATGTATAAATATGTAACAACTAAATCCCACTATATTGTGTAATTATAAAAATTATAAAAATATAAATGTGGGAGAAAATCTCACCTATGCTAGAAGGAAACTCAAAATTGCCCTCCATCAGAATTCATCATTGTTTTTACCTCTCATGGTTCCATTATTGTGTTTCTCCATCGAGTTCAGTTATGTATGGCCCATGTTTCACTTTCTTGTTGACAGAATTCTTTCCTTGTCCAATCTTCACCAGAGATGCTCCTTAAGGATGGGAACTTGTGTTCATTATCTGGAATACCTGACATGCAGTAAGTGATCAATAAATATTGAATGGAAAACTGAAAAAAAAAATGGTGTAGAAAAGAACAGGCCAACACCATAATTTTTTATTTACAACTTTCTTTTATGAAAGTGAAAGATTTCCTAGACTTTATTTAGATAAATGGCTTTTTGGCATGAACATCATGCTTATAAAAATAAGTTCTCAAGAGATGGTCCCAGGAATGATACTGTACTTTGAGTTTCTAAAAGCCAAGTGACTCATGGTTCTTGCGATTTTTTTTTTCTTTGAACATAGTATTCTTAAATACATCACTGGAACTAGGAATTAGTGACATTGTTTGGAAGTTATCATTTGTCGGATAATGGCCCAGCTGCATCACAGTGGACGTGAGGAGATTAACACACACACATACACGTGTACCCTATGGGTTCCAGAGTCACACCCCCAGAGATTTGAATGCAGCAGGTTTGAGCTAAGGCTTGGAAATCTGTCATTTAAAAATAGTATCCTAAGTGTTTCTGTTCGGAAATTGGATCACATCCTGCCTCACATTCTGGAATAGGTAGTTAAAAAAAAAAAAAAAAAAAAAAAAAGATCTTAAAGCTCTGTTCTTCCATTAGCGAGAAGTGTCAGCACCGAGTCAAAAGTCTTCTCCCACATGTGTGTTACAACAGAAGTCTGGTCCTCACAGTCCCTTGGTGAATTTAGTTTGGTTTGCCTTTCCTCTGGGAGTAGCTCCAGACTGCATGGAAACACAGACTGGCTGTAAAGTAAAATTTATATTTGGGACAATATGCAAAATACAGGTTGAGATAGAAAACCTGTTTTTAACACAGACCTGTTTTCTGTAGCATAGATTTATCAGGACGATTCTTTGTTTTCTGTTAACAAAACGGCGTGGTGTGTTCTTCGTGGCAAATACATCTGGGTTTTCTGGTGTTTTGGAAACGATGTCTAGCCTCCTACGCTCTCTACCTTTACGCCCTCTGATGTGCAGTCCAGTATTGAAACACCCAACCAGTCTGAAAACTCGTAGCCCCAGAGAACAGCGCCATCTGCTGATTACCCAGGACATAGCTTACTGGAGATCATTGCCTTGAGTCCGGGAATGCAGGAATCTTGAGTAAGGTTAATTAACTTTCTTTCCCTCCTGCCCTGCCATAATACCCTCCCCCAACCAACAAAGGTTCCTTTAGCTCATTGGATGAGATGAGCCAGCGTGAACAGGTGGGAGTCTTTGTTAGTTAAGAATGAACTTCTTTGAGTGCAGTGGCTGAATCTTTGGGTAGACAACTTTACCTACAGAAGCTCATTGAAGATACATGAAAGCTTAGCACTTGGAGTACCAAGAACAGAGCTATTGAACAAACCACTGCACTTTTGCCCCTTAATGGTTTATGGAGAATATTCTAGAAGTCTGGTGACAGGGGGACTATGGGGAAATTCATTCATTAGTGATTTTCCTTTAGGCTCAATAACAGTAGCCACCCCCCGCCCCAGTTTGTGCGTGATATTCTTAAATTCTAGCATGAGCCATTTCCTGCTGGAATGGGTCTCCCAGAACGAAGCAAACCCTAGGGAGGTCCAGTTTTGGTTAGATCAAATCCTTAAAGAGATATACTATTTTTCCCCCATTGGTAATGCATTTATGTGTTTTCGTGAAGAAGTGCTGAGAAAGAGAGAGAGAGAGAGAGAGAGAGAGAGAGAGAGAGAGAGATGGTGCACGTGTGTGTGTGTGTGTGTGTGTGCTCTAAGCCAGGCATTTGAAAGATAAACATTTGATGTAGGGAAATGTTGAAAGTAAGAAAGTTATAAGCAGGTTTCATTACATTTTCCTAAAAATATTTGGCTTTCAAAATCAAACCCACTTAAAGTTTTCCTACTTTTATTTTCTTTTCTTAGTCATTTCAACATATTGTAGGGGATTTCACTGTGTCATAATAATGTTATTTTTATATAGGTTTTAATAGTGAAAATAAAGTGAGTGGACCCCACTGCCCTCCTTAGAGCTGGAGGTTCATTTCTCTGCCCAATTCTTCCCACACTCATGAAAAAAGTACCAGATTTTAAATTAAAGTTCAGCACTTTAGCTCTTGTGAGGTCTTGAAATACTTGATTGCTGTGGAAAAAAAAATCTATAGCATATATTACAAATAATTGTGGAAATAAGTGCAGATGGGACTATTTAGGATTTTCCAGTTTGATTTTACATTGTAAAAGTAAAGCATTTTATTTTTGAATCAAGTTTATTTTTTCTGTATGCAAAATGTGTGTAATTCAAGGACAGAAGTGTCATAAACACACTTACATGAAAAAAAAATCTTTATTTCTAAACTTCCTAACTTTGGACCACATAATTCTGGGGGTGATTTAACTTAAAACTTTACACATTTAAGTAAATCAAACATGATGTTATTGTAATAATAATTATTAAAAACAATAATGACTTTTTTAGAACTGTATTAGACAATGTTTTGGGTATGTGTCATTGTTCATTTAATGCTCATCATAATACTGTGAGCTAAGTACTGTTGCCCTTGAGCATATAGAGTGGCTATGTGCCTTGCCTAGGAGTGAAAAAATGTACCTAGAAAATGGTGGATCTGAAGGACACAGGTAGAAAAAAATTTATATATATATATATATATATATATATATATATATATATATATATATATAGAGAGAGAGAGAGAGAGAGAGAGAGAGACAGAGAGAGAGAGAGAGAGAGACAGAGAGAGACAGAGAGAGAGATGAGGATAGGACTTAATCCCTTCATATACTCTGAGGATACTTCATAAACTCAGTTCCTTAGGAGGCTCACTTCACCTCATCTTACTCCTGGCCTTGTGATGCTGTATTGGTCTATCTGTTCCTCTTATTACCTGTCTACTTATTTTTTTAGCAATATGCCTATTGCTATAACCAGATATAGATAAAAATTGATACATATATCATGTATGTTGTTGGAGGGGGAGAGAGAATGAACATACAAAAACAGAATATAGCTAAAAATGTTATTTTTCTGGTTCCATAGTTGGGCTATGGTGAATTGTAATGTATAAACATGAGTATGACTGTATCACTGTAGCAAGATGACTAATTCTTCATGATAAATATCGAGGATTGGTACAGCTGGGTCATACAGCAGTCTCATGCCTGGTCTTGTGAGGAATATCCATACTGATTTCCATAGTAAAACCGTCATTTTAGTGGATAGCTCTTGTTTTCACTAATTCTTGGGTCTACTCACCATTCATCCACTCACCCTTCAACAATCTGAAATATTTAGTGAATTTCTACTTGAAAGGAATGAAAAACGCAATAATTTTCCTCCTTTAATTTTCAAACCTTTACTAAGCTCCTTTCCCTGTACTTTCCTTCCATCTCTTCCCTTTCCTTTCCTCCTTCCCATTCTCTTTTGCTTCTCTCTCTATATATCTCTATCTCTCTATTGCCATCTCTATCTCTTCCCTCATTAGAACCAAACAAAGGCATATTTTTAATGGGTGAAATGGATTTATGATATCTTTCCATCATGCCTTCTGCTCTCCCTTTTATATTTTATAGGGTTGATATATAGTTTTTTTTAAAAAAACCTTTCCCTAATGTCCAAGTTATTTAAATATGTGGTTCATTTCCATCCACCCTGCCACCACCACCTTCCCCATTACCACCTTCATCAAAAGCAATTCAGTCCTCCTTGTCTGGTTCTAGTCTTCTCAAGTTGAGTAGATATTATGAGACAAAATAGAGAGGAAATCAATGTAAGTTTGTTGCCATGGTCTAAATATGCGTTTACCCTCAAAATCAAAATGTTGAAAGCTATCACTGTAGTGACGGAGGTAGGGACTTTAGGGAGGTGATTCGATTATCAAGTGGAGCCCCATGAGTGGAATTAATGGACTTTATAAAAGAGACCCCAGAAAGCCGCCTTGCCTTTTCTACCATGTGAGGATACAGCCAGAAGTTGCTGTTGATGAACTAGGAAGTGGACTGTCCTCAGCAGGTAACAGCTCTCCTGGGGCCTTGATCATGGACTTGCCAGCTTTCAGAACTATAAGGAATACATTTTGTTACAGCAGCCTGAACTGTCTAAGACATCTGCTGATGAATTTGATGCCAATTATTTTCTAAAATGATCAACATTATAAGAAGGAAAGGGTCCTTAAAACAAATGGATTTATATTTGTTAAAAAATCAAAGGTTTGGGCTAGGGATATGGCTCAAGAGGTAACACGCTCGCCTGGCATGCACAGGGCACTGGGTTCAATCCTCAGCACCACATTAAAAAAAAAAAATGAAGATGTTGTGTCCACCGAAAACTAAAAAATAAACATTAAAAAATTCTCTCTCTCTCTCTCTCTCTCTCTCTCTCTCTCTCTCTGTCTCTTTTGAAAAAAAAAAATCAAAGGTTTGATTTTAGATTTTTCTCCTAACATTTTATTTCAGGAAATTTCAGACAAGTAGCCAAATTAAATGAATCTCATAGTAAACACCTGTGTATCCATCAGCTATATTCTTCCATTGCCATTTTGTTGTATTGCTTTCTCACAAATGTATCCACTTACCTATCTCTCCATTCTTCAGTTCTTCCATATCAATGTTGTACATTTCCAAAGTAAATTGTAGACATCAGAGGGCTTTGTACTAAATACTTTAACAAGTATACCATTTACTACATTTTAATATTTCTTTTAAAGACAAAACCTGCGTTAAATGAAATGGAACAAAACGATAATTATGTTTTGCTGAATTTGATAAATGTATAATTTCCATGTAACCCAAATTTCATCAAAACAGAGAATGTGACCATCATCCCAGGGAGTTCTCTAATAGTAATCAATTTTATGATTTTTTTCTGACCATATAACTGCAGGTAAATGAAGTTTCTTTCTCTCAACATAAGATTTTTGAGATTCAGACAATATTACAGTCAGAGGTGCTCCATAGTTTTCGTGGGATTTTACTCCTGCTCCGGATTCTGCTTATAAGTCCTCTCAACTCTCCTTGTTGCTTTCTCTATTCTCTGCTTAATCTGAGTCTGCCTTTTTTTTTTCCTAATAAATTTTGTTTTAAAGTTCTAAATGCCATGGTTGCTTTTACTGTGAATTCCTACAGGACTTGCACAGTAGTATCAGAATGCACACATATTAGAAAGAACAAATTTCTCTTCTACAGAATTTAATAAATTTTACTAGTTCTTCCTTCTTGGGTGACTTTATTTCTCATAAATGGAGAAAAGAAAGAATATATGTGACAAAACTGAGACCAGCTGATATCTCACTGAGTTTGGAAGCATGAGGACAGAGCAGCAGCCTCTCAAAACCTGGCAAGTTGTCACTTGACTCTGGACAGAACTGGTCAAGATTACAGAAGCTGCCAGACCTCTGTGGCAGTGTTATAGAAATCAGAAAGGACCAACTTCTCTTTGCTAAGTGATGGCAGGTGTTGGGGAAGGCTATGGGAGTAAATGACTATCCACTCAGCACTGTGTAATTCAAGAACTGTCTTCAATGTTAAGGAACTACTTCTAAAATCATAGACCTACCAATGCTGTCGTGATGTTAGGAACCCCAAAGTCACCTGTGGGGTTGTGTCTATCCATCATCTCGGGAAAAGTAAATCTTTCCAGATTGAATAAGGGAATGTTTAGGGTAGGCAGTAATCTGGAAATGCAAGAAGTGAAAAATCAAAGGAACCATCAGAATATTTCAAGGGACTTAAGCCAGATCTTTCCTTGAGCATCTTGTTTGCCACTTAAAATAATTATCACAGATCTCATAATACATTTTGCAAAAAATATAAGGGATATATTTTATATGTTGTAGATATTTATTGTTTTTCTTCTTATAATTTGTGTAAAATCAGTTTAAGACTCTGTCTTTAACTTTGGGTAAGATCAGGCATCTTTGCTTTCTTTTTGATCTTTGCTAAGATCAGAATGGTTTCTATGGAGCAAAATCATGGCTTTATTATGGAATGACCATGTCTCTTTGAGCAATGATAACAAACAGAGATCATGCTTAAGGCATAAACCTCATATTTGTGGGTGTATTTTTCTCTGTGTTTAAGAAAAAAAATAACTCACTAGAGTTATTTTGAGAAAATCAATTTCTATAAATACATTTTACTGCACATTTATAAATTTATATTTCCCTTCTCTTGCTGTATAATTGCTTTCCTATGGATAGTAGACATCTTCATAAGACTTTTAACCCTGACATTGGTCTCATCAGGCTATTCTTACACTCACAAACCTTCAGCTCTTCCCCACCTAAAGGATAAATACTAAAATTCTTAGCATTGGCATTCAATGCTTTTCAGAAGCTGGCTCCAAACTATTTTTCTAATTTCACTCCATACAGCATTCTTTTCTAGTTTCCTTCTAGTTCTTTCCTGGTTCTTACAGTTTTTGCAATCTTTGCTGTTCCCCTACTTGTAAAGGATTTTTAAAATACAATTATTTTCTGCTCCAGTAAGGAGAGTGTGCCTATCCACCTCTGGCTTCTATGTCAAAAGATCTTCTGTAACCTCCCCACTCATTCTTTTTCTGTACATTATCTACCCTTTCACTTTTTTTAAGGATTATTTTAATTGTGAGAAAATATTCATCACATAAAATTTGCCATTTTAAGCATTCTTAAGTGTAGCCCTTCACTGATTTTAAGGACATTCACATTGTTGTTAACCATTCCCACCATCATTTCCAAATCATTTTCATCATCTCCCATTTCCCCTCTCCCCTAGGTCCTGATACCCATTTTTCCTCTTTCTGTCTCTATGAATTTGAGTACTCCTGTATATAGAATCATATCATAGTTGATATTCCATTTAACACAATGTCTTCATGTTTCATTCATGTTGTAGCATGTATCACAATTTCATTTCGTTTTAAGATTGAATCATTCTCCACTGTGAACACATAACACAATTTGTTTATATATACATCTGGTGATGTGTATATGGGTAGTTTGCATTTGGGGGCCATTATGCATAATGTCACCAATATGTATTATGATTTGGATCTTAAATATCCCCCAAAGGCCCATGCATTGAAGGGTTGCTCAGCAATCTGTGGCACTAATGGGTGGTAGTGAACCCTTTAGGAGTTGGGGTCTCATAGAAGGAAGTTAGATTATTGGGGATGTGCCCTTGAAGGGGATATTAGGAACCTGTTCACTTTCTTGTTTTTTTCTGCATCCTGGCCATGATGAGGTGAGCAACTTTGCTTTAAAACATGTTCCCTGCCATGATGTTCTGTCTCACCACAGGCCCAAAAATGACAGGGCCATGAATTATCGGCTGTAACCTCTGAACCTCTGAGAAATGTCTATCCAAACTACCCAAATTTTTTGATTGAGTTAGTTTTTATTGTCATTGAATATTAGAAGTTCTTTAGATATTCTAGATATTAATCTTTTAATCAAATATGTGGTTTGCAAATATTTTCTTCTATTCCACAAGATTTCGTTTAAATCTGTTTTTGGTGTCTTCTAGTGTAATACATTTTTAATTTTGATAAAGCCTAATTCATTTTTTCTCCTATATTTCCTGTCCCTTGTTTGGTGTCATGTCAAGAAATCATCACCAAGTCCAATGTCGTGAAGGTTTTCCTTATGTTTTTATCTAAGTTCTTCAAAATTTAAGCTGTTATGTTGTAGGTCTTTGATCATACTTAGTTAATTGTTTTGTGTGGTATAAGGAGAGGGTGCAACTTTGTTTTTGGCATATGAACACCTGGTTTTCCCAGCACTGTTTTTGAAAAAAAAAATATGGCCTTACTTCATTAAATGGTCTTGGCACACTGTCAAAACACATTTGACTATAACTGCAAGAATCTATTTCTGGACTCTCTATTCAATTCTACACATCTATATGCTGTCTTTATGCAAGTATCCACATTGTTTAGATTACTATGGCTTTGTAGTCAATTTTGAAAATAGAGGATATAAGTCTTTATCTTTGTTCTAAATTTTCAAGATTAATTTGGCTAATAATATGCCATGTGAATTTTAGGTTTGGTTTCCCTACTATGCTAAAATGCCTTCAGAATTTTTATGGGATTTCATTGAGTCTGCAGATTACCTTGAGTACTATTGACATCTTAACAATATTAAGTCTTTTAGCCCATAAAAACAGGATGTCTTTTCACTTACTATTTTCTTTCATTTTTTCAGAAATGTATTATACTTTCCTGTGTAAAAGATTTTCACTTCATTGATTGAGCTAAACTCTTAGTTATTTTTATCATTTTTAATGCTATTGTAAATTGGATTGTGTTTTTAATTTTTCCTGATTATTTATTATTAATTTATAAAAATGCAACCGATTTTTGTTTTGTTGGTTTGTTTTCTGCTTTGCTTTCTACCCTTTTGAATTTACTACTTTTAACAGTTCATTTGTGGACTCTTTAGGATCTTCTACAAAGTCTATCATGAAATTGTGAACAAAGATTATTTTCTTCTTTTTCATTTAAATGTCTTTCATTTCTTTTTCTTGTCTAATTGCTCTGGCTAGAACTCCAAATGCTATGTTGCCTACAAATGTAAAAACAGGCATCCTTGTCTTGTTCTCAATATTAGAGGTAAAGCTTTCAGCCTTTTAACATTAAGAATGATACTATCTGTGGGGTTTTCAGTGGCAATCTTTATTATGTTACAGTTGTTTTCTTTAGTTTCTAGTTTGTTGAGTGTTTTTGTCATCAGAGGATGGTGGAATCTGTAAAATGATTTTTCTGTATACATTCAGATGATCATTTTTGTATTTCATTCTGTTAACATGACACATTACATTGATTCATTTTCCTATGAATGGTGAGCCATTATTGCATCCCAGGAATAAATCTCACTTGTGTTGTAGGAACACTTTGAAATGCTGCTGAATTCAGTTGTCTAGAATTATATTAAATATTTTTAAATGAATGTTTTAAGCTATTTTCATCTGTGGTTTTATTTTCTTTAGGCATCTTTGTTTGACGTTAATATTAGGACAATGTTAGCCTCAAGAATGAGTTAAGAAATGTTCTCTCTTATTTGATATTTAGGAAGAGCTTGAAAATAATTAGTGTTAGTTTTTCTATGCATGTTTTGTAGAATTTACCAGAGAAACCATCAGGTCCCTGAATTTTCTTTCTTGAAAAGTTTTTTGCTTACTGATTCAATTTTCATAGTAGTTTTGATCTATTCTGATTTTCTGCTTTTATGTGATTTAGTCTTGGTATGTTTCTAGAATTTGTATACTTTATGTATGTTGCCTAATTTGTGGGGACACAGTTGTTCATGCCACACTCCTGTAATTTCTTTTGTTTGGATAGATTTCGTAGTAATATTGCCACATTCATGTCTACTTTTACTTGAGAGGAAAATATAACACCTTTTTAAAGTATTTGGCCAGGTAGGATATTGGACCCAAAAAGAAAAAGGAAAGGAAGAACAGGAAACATTTGGCCCTGAATTTCTTACTGAGCTCAGGCAAAATTTGTGATGGACATCTAGATGTGTGTCCAGTTCCACATCCCAAAACAGATTTCTAGATATATCAAAAGTCAGTATTCTTTGTTAATCTCTGTGTTATTGTGGTCAACTTCTTTCCCTGAAATACGGACATGATTTTTTTTCCTTTAGTGCTATTTCCTGAAGTATTTTGGATCCAAGTTCTATGACTAAGATAACCCATGTGGAGCCCTGACTGTGCATCACTTGTTGTTGTTTTTCTTCTTCTTTGGTACCAGGGATTGAATTGAGGGGGCACTTAATCACTGAACCACATCCGCAACCCTTTTTATTTTGAGACTGGGTCTCATAAAGTTGCCTAGGTATTCACTAGGTTGCTGAGGCTGGCTTTGAACTTACCATTCTCTTGTCTCAGACTTCAGAGCTGCTGGAATTACAGGTGTGTGCCACTGCACCTGGCTTCTTTCTTTTCTTCATACATTCCTATTTCTGTCTTATGTATACACTTCATAAAATACTAAGAAGATATCAGTGAAATTAATAAATCCTAATAAATCCCAAGTATTTTTCAAAATCCAAAGTTTCCCAAGTCAACACTCAAAAAAAGTCTGGTTTTGTTTTTTCATTCTTTTTGCCCCATTTTACCTTTTTTTTTGAGACAGTATCTTGCTAAATTACTGAGGCTGGCCTTGAACTTGCAATCCTCCTGCCCCAGTCTCCCTAGTCCCAGGGATTGCAGGCATCTGGAATGCATTCCTAAACTGCTGAGGTAGCAGGCTTTCCTGTACAACTGAGTCAGGCAACCATGTGATCTGCTAACTACCAGTTTCTTTGCCCATTTTACCTTAACCAAGGTTGTCCTTGCCAAATAAAAATGAATTTACTCCTCATAGGATTTCAGAATCCAGAAGCCAAAAAGGACTTAGAAGCATGTTGTAAATGCTACAGAATTTATCTTTTTTTTTTTTTTAATGGTTGTTTTGCCATGTTGAAAGCCAGGTAGGTTAAAAAAAATTACAACATGTCCTCAGCAAATACTTAGAGATCTTATAAAAGGAACTTACTAGTTATGTGCTACATGTCTTAATAAAAAATAAGGGATGTATCTGAACAGTTCAATTTATAGAAACTTTTCCGGGTAAACTTTCTACCAGCTTTTCCCAGTAAATAACATTTATTAACATTTCTTTTTTTTTAATGCATCAATGATCAGAGTTTACCCTTCCCCACCACTTCTTTTTAGTTATCTTTTCTTCCTTCCCTTTATTTCTTTCATTTTTCCTTACCTACCAGATGGTGGGAGACCTGAGAACCATTTACACTAATTATTTTTGTTTCTTCCTCACACAACACCTGAAGAGGACATGCCATTTATAGGAACAAAATTACTCAGAAACACTCCTAAGCTTTTTAATCAAAGGTCAGTACACATATTAGCTGGGAGGGCAGGAGGAATCTTCAAGCCCAGGCACCTCTTTTGAGTTCACAGCTGGGATTTATGCAGCTCCACGCTGTTGGCCTGGTCCCCTTGGTTACCCTTCACCTTGCTCATAATATCTAGAGGGCATGTCAGGGCCCATCTCATCTCCCTACTTCAGTGCATGTTTGTGGAGGATCAGCTGTTCCCATGGTACCTGGGCCCAGGGATTTGTGCTGGAATGTATGGCCTTTCCCAGATCCCAGCTTCCCAGAAACAGCTCCAACACAGCCCAACTTCTGTTTCCACTGAGTCTTTCTAGGATTTCTGGATGCTACTCTGACATTTTCACACTCTGTGTCCAAACCCCATTACAAGTTGCAGATTCAGGAATTTCTCCCCGTTACCTGACTGCATTTGCTTTAATAGGCTATTTGTTTTTCTCTGCTATTTTTCTCCCTTTAGAGTAATCTTAAAAGAACTATTCGTTGTCACTTTTACATTTTAAATCCTTGTGAGAAAGTTTTCTGAACTATGCTTCTTCCATTAGAGAACGTGCAGAACTTCATGATCTTGGTGGAAGCCACCCCTCTCCCACACCCCATATCTTTATCTTATTTTTTTTTTGGCTAGGAGTTTATTACCATGTAAAGAACCCAAACTGGATGACCATGGCTTTCATGTAACAATAAATATAATGGGGAAATGTTTTTAATAAAAATGAAATGATGGAAATGACCTCCTGAAGTTAAGTATGTGCATAGATGCAAACACCACAGTAAATTTCAACTTTGTGTACATCTATAAAGCACTGATTTAAAAAAAAATTATAAATAAATCAAAGGAATATCTGTAGAGTAGAGGAAAGGGAACAGAGAAGGGAGGAAAATAGGCAAAGGGAAAGTACTGGGGATTGAACTGAAACAAATTATACTTCATACCCATATGATTATGTCAAAATGAACCCTAATATTATGTATAACTATAGTGCACTAATAAAAAAATCTTTAATTTCTCTACTTAGAAAAGTATGTTATATGATAGTTCTATGCTCTAAGTCTGAAATGTTGATTTGAAAAAAAACTTTAAAATAAAAAAACTTGGAGAGTAAAATAAAAACTAGTTTTAAGAGAATTAACTTGGGAACCACTAAAAATGCAGGTTTCTTTTTTTTAATATATGGTAGATGGTTCATATATATATATTCCTTCCATTGCAGAATATATATATATATATATATATATATATATATATATATATATATATTAGTACAAATATAGATATTTGTACTAATNAGAGCCATTGGGATTATAGGCGTGCACCATCACACCTGGTGGTTCTTAGACATATTAAAGAGGAAAGGGAAAATAAAATATCTAAAAACCTGAGATGCCCAGATAAATTTGAATTTCATAAAAACAATGAAAAAATGTTTAGTGTAGGAAGAATCACCAAATGTCATGAGAAATACTTATACTTTATTTACTATTTATCTGAAATTCAAATTTAATTGGATGATATGTTTTACCTGCTAGATTAATTATTGGAGATTTCATTTTAGTCATGTGTGGGTAGGGGTCCAAAATGGTTATAATTTTTAAAGCTGTCCTTCGCATGAACCATCTACCATATATATGAGCCACCATATGTACACACACACACACACACACACACACACACACACACTGGGGATTGAGCCCAGGGGCACTAAACCATTATGCCACATCCCCAGCCCTATTTTGTATTTTATTTAGAAACAGTGTCTCACTGAGTTGCTTATCACCTCACTTCTGCTGAGGCTGGCTAGCCTCCAGAGCCATTGGGATTATAGGCGTGCACCATCACACCTGGTGGTTCTTAGACATATTAAAGAGGAAAGGGAAAATAAAATATCTAAAAACCTGAGATGCCCAGATAAATTTGAATTTCATAAAAACAATGAAAAAATGTTTAGTGTAGGAAGAATCACCAAATGTCATGAGAAATACTTATACTTTATTTACTATTTATCTGAAATTCAAATTTAATTGGATGATGTTTTACCTGCTTGCTCAATTATTGGAGATTTTATTTTAGTCATGGTGGGTAGGGGTTCAAAGTGGTTATAATTTTTAAAGCTATCCTTTGCATGAAAAACTCTGTATTATTATTTTAAGACAGAACACACACACACACACACACACACACACACCCCTATAAGAAAACCATGATGGTTATTCCACAGTTTGTGTTTCTGGTAGATTAATACTATAAATGGAGGAAAGTATCTGAAGTTAACAGAAACCAAAGTACATCTGATCTTGTCATTGGGGATCCTGAGACAGGTGGTAAAATACTCAGACGTTTTTCAAATTGCAGGCTGACCTCCAGACTGGTGGAATCACCAACATCGTCATCATGATCATTATGGGCTGGAGAGCTGGGACATTTCTTATCAAGATGCTCTTGTCTCCACAAAGGAATGATATATGAGGAGAATATACTTACCCTGATTTGAACATTATACGGTGAGTATATGTATTAAAGTATTACATTATAACCCATAAACTATAATTTTTATGTAACAAATAATTTTAAATAAAGATGTTCTTGTTACCTTTTATGATTTATACTTATGTATCATGAGTTATAGGGAAAGTCTAAAATATTATATGAGTTTGAATAGCTTTTAAAAACAGAATACAATAGAACACACAAAATAAATCCAAACAGAACATAATTCATTTATAAAGCTCTTGGTATGATGCCTGGCTGTGGTAACAATAAATGAGATAGAGAACCAGGTCTTGAAGCAGTTAAATTAATGGTTTAGAATCAAAACAATTTATAGCAGACTTAGATATCTCATAAGTTGATTAACACACAGCTTTATAGGCAATATACCAACCAGTGTAATAGAATACCTGGCTTACCAAAACTTATGACAGTTGAAAAAATTAATGCAGAAGCCTTAATTTAAGGCTTCGTAAAGAAGAAATCCCTCTTATGCTCTGTTGAAATGGCATGGGCTGGTGAGAGGAACACGGCATTAAAGCTCTATGTACTTACTGGATTTATTTAATTAAGGACCATTTAAAGCATTTAATACTACATGACAAGGCCATTGTCACAGGAAGCCTTTTCTGAATTCTTTTTTCCTTTTAGAGTGCTCATTGTAACCAGTGTAACTTGGACTAGTTGTACTATGTGATGTGACTCAGCTCCTTTGACAGGTGGGGAAACTCCAGCTTCCTTAGTGTTGATTGTCTGTTTCCAAGTCTCTCATGAAGTTTTTTTCGAGCAGTGGCCACCTGCTTTAAGCTCTCCTTTTCTAAACATCCATAACACTTCACACTGGATGAGGTACTTTATTATTACAGAAGTCTCTTCCGAATGTTTAAATCTGGTAGCTCAGTAGTAATAGTTGGGCAGCAAAGAATATTCCAGGGATACTTTACAATTCCCCACAATGCCTCCCTCATCTAGATGTGGACTTAAGACTTTTATTACCTAGTTGTTCAAGTTGGAAATAACTTTGAAGATCACCGCACAGAAGTAAGCCTTGTGGAAAGCAAGTAGCTTTCATGGCACCATGGGTGTACCCTGATAAATTGCCAAATACAAAGTAAAACCTTAATGGTTTAGTGGATTTAATGGTAATTATTCTTTCTGGATCACTGCAAATTGTTTTTCTGAAAATTAAATCTACTATACTATGAAAGAGGCTTTCCTTAGTATTCTGGTTTGTACAAAGAGAATGAAGGCAGAGCACCTGCTCTCAAGGATCAGCAAATTCAGGTGTATAGTTAAGGCAAATGTGAATGAAGATTAAATTAACAGGAGAGTTGATTAGGCAGTATGAATGCTTGCCTCTTAAGGGCAGCTGTCAAAGATTTGCTTACCATCTTCCATAGAAGCTTGTTTGCTCACTCTACTAAATATAAAATGGTGAATGTAGTTAGATCATTCTTTTGATATAGTTTCATATGATGTATTAGGTCAATAATATTAATAATAATAATATGACAATAGCTACTTATAAAGTACGTAATACTTTCCACACAGTATCATCAGAACTTTCTACAAGTTAACAATTTAATCCTTTCAACAGAGTCCATGAGCTAGCAGCTATTACCCACTCCTCATGGATCAAAAGAAGTTAAGGAACTTTCCCAAGTTCACTAAGCCTTTAGGTAGCTGAGACTGGCTGGCTCTGAAGCCTGTGCCTTACAATGATTCTATTCTACCTTCTTTCCTTCTGCATTATCAACTCTTATTGTGCCTTCTAAAAATATAAATTCCAGCAAAGATTTCCTCTTCTTTTGTCTCTTTAGTTTATATTCAACTAAAAGGAAAAACATCTGGTTAGTAAACGGTTCCTACAAGAGATGCTCTGTTTCTGGGTAATCAAAATTTTATGTCTGGGAGGCTAAAGGAGTACCTGGCAAGGTCAGATTATAAGAGGTGGAAGCAAAAGTTAAACCAACATTAATGTTCCTGACAGTTCATAGGCAACAAAGAATGCACAGTGCCTTGGGGAAATACACCATCTTACTGGAAAAGAGGCATTTCTCTGTGAGCAACTAAGGTGATTTCTGCATAGAGAAACTGTTCAGTTCAGGACAAACAGGGGAAGTAGTGAGCTGTCTTGGACTTTAGAACATCTGTTGTAACTGCACCTGCCTCAGAGATTTCCTGGTTCCTATTCTCAAGAGAAAGTCAGTCAGCAGGAAATGAGGCAAGTGCACAAAGACTTTATGGAAAGAAGTGGTCCTTGGACTTAATTCCTGAAAATATTACATATTCCCTTTTTGTTTTTCACAGTACTTTATAAGGCAGCAGTTTATTAAGCAGAAGATGGGGAAGAAGAGAGGGACTTGTGCTTGGAAACAGATTTTATAGAACACAGCAATGGCATAGGGTCACCCATCAACTGGGAGACATTAAAGCACCTGGCGGGTTAGTCCTTGCTCTGACTCAATGGGTGACACATGGAATCAAAACATTTCCCCACTGACCAAAACAATGAAAGAATGCACCACCTTGTGTCTCCTGTCTTTCTTTAGTTCAGTGGTTCTCAGTGGTGAATCATCACCTGGAATCCTTGTCAAAATAGATCTATGAACCTGATGCTGAGTTTCTGCCTGCGTGTGTCTCGTGTGGTGTGTAGAAATCTATTTGTACAATTTCCCAGGCAATGTTGATGCTGGGTCTGGGGATTGTATTTGAGAACCATTGCTCTAATTAATTGAAACAATAATCACCCATGTTTATTTTTCTAGGGTCACTCCATCATCAGGATTACCTAGTGCCAGAGATTTTCACCTTCACTTTGTATTAGAACCAGTGATTCTTCACGTCTCCACCCTAGCCCCAACCTCAGCTCCAACATTGCCTTCCAATTTTGAAAAAAAAAAAAAAAAAAAGAATCAGTTATATTCAAGAGGTTCTCAAGAAGAAGCTGAGTGGGTCAAACCTGCCCAAGCTAGTACAACAGAGTAGGCATTTTCTCATGGGAAATGAACACTTAGGGTTCTAGGTCAGTGTTTCTGGGGTCAGATGCTGCAGATCAAATGCTAAGAGTGTCCATTATTTTGTATGTGCATATCGGCAAGTACTTAACCTTTCTGTGCTTACTGTGAAGAGCAACAGAGTACTGGCATCCACAAAACTGCTTAATAAAAATAGCTACTCCAGTCAGAAACACCTGGGGACACAATGTATGCAGCATCATTTACAGAAGTAAAAAGAAAGATAGTTATTGTACTATATTATAGTGCCCGAATTTATTATATTAATTACATGATTAATAGTCACATAATTTTTAGAGTAGAAAATTACAATAGCTGAATGTAAGGCATATACAATATTTTCATTTTTTGAAAATTTAAACAAATCTGTAATACAAATATTAGTATAATTCATATTTACTAGTAAAAGAAGGTATGTTGTTTTAATATTCTATTAAGTATAAACATGTCATGTTTTTTAGATTAGATGTTATATTAAAATGCATGACACACATGCTTAAAATATAAATAATATATTAAGTATTTATATTTATATATGAAGTTATTTAAAATATAAAGTACTTATATTTAAGGTATACATCAAATATATTTAAATATAACATGTACCAATTACATTATCATTAGCAAATTGGTGAAATGTAAAATATCTCTATGCAGATGTATTTATATAAGTATGTAATATTTTATGTGTGCAGTACTATAATACATAGTTTATTATTCTAAAAGTTCACTTGTTTCATTACCAAGTAATCCTACCAGATTATCACTAGTAATATTATCAATAATATTACTGTAATGACACATTGAAAAAACAAATGTCACTGGATAATGGAAAGTTTATTGAATTTTTTCAACATGTTAAAAAATATAAACTATAGACTTGGGAATGAATCTCAGATATAGTAGCAATTCTTTTCTTTAAATGCATTTTTTAAAATGGGGGTGATAATTAACACTAACTTTCACTTTTAATGTGGCATGTTAACTACAAAGGTACTCAAAATTGATAATTATTTCGCTTAACATTATCTTTCCATTTTACTCATGTTGTAAATAGCAGGATTTCTTGCTTTCTTTCTTTTTTGAGACTGTTATAACCACATTTTCTCTACCATTTGTTCACTGAGAGATAATAAGGTTGATTCCACATCTTGGCTATTGCAATGGACATGGGACACACTCATTTCATTTCCTCTGGATATACATACAGTCATGGGATTGCTGGAACATATGACAGTTTCATTCTTAATTTTTCTATTATAATTTTTAAGTATGACTTTGCATTCTGTTTTCCATAATGGTGGTATTAATTTACATTCCCACCATCAATGTACAAGGCTTGCCTGTCTGGAACATCCTTGCCAGCAGGTATTATGGTTTGCTTTTTTTGGTAAAGTCAGTCTAATGGGTACAAAGTGATATCTCATTGGGGTTTTAAGTAAAGGAACAGATTAGAAATGTGTTCTCTACACAAAGTGAAAGAATGTGAAGTAATGCATATCTTAATTAGCTTTATTTAGCCCTTCAAAAATGTGTATTTCAAAACCATGTTTTACACACAACAGATATGTACAGATATTTTTTGTCAATTGAAATAAATTTAAGTAGAAAATTATTGATGATATTTTAAGACTCCTCCTTAGGACAGCAGTACTAGTCTGATGAAGTCATTCCTAGGTTCCTAGAAGGTCTTGCTGTTTGGTCTCCCCTGTCTTCCACCATGGAACTTGGAATCCTACCATCCCAGCATTGCAGATATAATCATTAGGATTGCTCTTTTCCTAAAGAGGAAACTTTATTAAATTGCTTTAATTTTTTTAAGAGGGCCACCTATTTGTGAATGCCATAATCAGGGTCATTTTTTGATAATCTGTAAAGAACTTGTGCTATCTGTCATTTAGAAACACTTAAAATATGCTAATAGGAAGATGGGGGAGATTGTTCCTGTTTCAGGATTCTTACAGTTTCCACAAAGAAAAAAAATCAGCACTGGGATCTTTACAAGTTTGACTTTCCTTTCATATTTTGCCAAATTAAAGGTTCTAGCAAGACTTGTGACTGATAGAAAGTATTTTAAATGCAAGTACTAATCAATATTGAACTAGTGGTTAATTACCATGTCCCCTGGAGAAACTCATATGCACAGAGAATGTCATTAATGGTGACCTGTTTAAACTTGGCCTACTTAAATCTCCAGGCATTTTAAGTGGGCAGCCACTTAAAATAAAATACACAGTGATGATTATAATAATCCCTTCTACTTGTTCAAACCCTGATGGTGCACAAAGGCCTTCCAGGGTATTTTCAAATTATGTTAAGGATGTTCTCTCGTTAAGACTGAACCAGACCAACCCATTCATTGCTTTTGTAGCAAACAATTGATAACCAATTAGTTTACCCATGAAGAAACTTAAGAGTCAAAGAAGTTAATTAGATAATATAAGGGAGAATGGCTAATAAGCTATAGATCCAGGGCTAAAATTTCCCCCTTTGCACTCAGTATGTTTTCTGTCACACTATACTCTCTTGGAGATGTTTGAGGTATGGGATAAAAAGTATGTGCTGCCTGAGATCTGCAGAGACACTTTGTGATTCTGACTTGGGAAAAAATTGGAACTGAGTGCAGACAGATAGATGGTCTTCTCTCTAGATGATTTTGATTCCCCCTCTACCTGTGTTATGGACTGAATTGTGAACCACCCCCTCCAAATTCAGAGTTTAAATTCTCAACCTACACTATCTCAGAATGCAACAGTATTTAAAAATAAGATCCTAATAGGGATGAGTGAATTAACCCAGTGCTTTAAAATGAAGTCCTAATCCAATATTACTGGTGTCATTATAATAAAAGGAAGAGACTAGGTGTCCATGCCCAGAAGGAGGACCATCATGAACTGGCAGCAAAAAGGTGGCCATTTGCATAAAAAGCCAGGAAGAAAGATGTGAACACAGACCCTCTCTATGGCCCTAAAGGAAACCAACCCTGCCAATACCTGGATCTTGGATTTCCAACATTCAGAACTGTGAGAAAACAAATTTCTGTTATTTAAGTCTGTGGCATTTTGTTATGGCAGATCAATCAAGCAGCTATAACCTCACCCCCTACACTAGTCTCTGAACCGTCCACCTGGAAGAAGTAATGAAAGGGAAGAATTGGGGAAAATCTTTGCAGAGCAAAGCCAGAATTAATATTTTAACTCCTGGAAGGTGAACCTTCTGGTTCCTGTGAGGATGCTCTACTGTTTATGTAAAATGGAGAAAATTATGGTGACCTGTCATGTCTGAGTTGAAGCTTTTATTTAACCATCTATAGATCTGTAGGTGCCATGTACTGAACACCCACCTACCTACCCTTCCTTCCTTCCTTCCTTCCTTCTTTCCTTCCTTCCTTCCTTCCTGTACTGGGGATTGAACTTAGAAGTACTTTATCACTGAGCTAGTTCCTGGTCCTTTTAATTTTAAAACAGGATCTTGCTAAATTGTCCTTGCTAGCCTCAAATTTGAAATCCTCCTGCCCCAACTTCCTGAATAGCTGGGATTACAGGTGTGCACCCCTGCACCTGGTGAACACATTTTTTCTTTACCAACAGGTTCCCACCTGCCTTCCTCGTCCTTCTCTTTCTTCTTTCTCCCTCGTCATCTTTTGTTTATCTTCTCTACTCTTGAGTTTTCTGTCCTCTTCCTCTCTTCATCCTGTGCTTCTCCCCTCTTCTGTCTACCTAGTCTCCCCACTTTTCCTTTCACTTCTCAAAACAATTAAAAAAAAATTTTTTTGCTCTTTTTTATCCCAGTGCAAACTTTTTTCAATATCCTGTGTGTTGCTTTCTCTGAATTCAGTGGGCATTTAAGTGAACTAAATGGCTTAGCAAACCCCTTCTGGAAAGGCAGACATCAGAGGAGAGACCGGGAGGTACTTGTGGGTTGGCACAGCGCTTTCCACGTCCTCAGATTTGTACCACCAGGCAGACATCAACTCCATCTATTCAAAAGTCTTCCTGCAGCCAGTTAAATTGAAAATTCTTTGAAATTCCTAGAGTGTTTCAGATATGTTTAAAATAGTGTAAGTCAGCAGGTTAGGAAGGAAGAGGCCATAAGAATTGGCTGGCCAACAGGACAAAAATGAGATTCTTGAACGTACTGGTACAAGATCGAGCCAGAATTTGATGTTTAAAACACAGCTTGTCAGCACACATACCTCAGGTACGTTTGTGTTCTCCAACGCATTTCTTGCCATCTTAATGTAAGCATTATAAAATGGAAATCTCTCAACACTGAAATCAACACTGGCTTCTTCTCTGTAGAAATTAAACAGGGAAGAACCTCCCACTTGTCACAAAATTTAGCATTCTCACCTCTCCACTGCAAGTTTTTGGATTTTATCCTTTTACACAGAATGACATACTTAAGATCCATAAAAAGAATTCTTAAATTACAGGAGAAATACAGCTTAACACTTCTCCCCTGGCCCAAAGAAAATAATTGGTATCCCAATAAAGTCATTATTAAAAGTAATGGATGGGCAAAACCTGGAAAAATCATTTTTGAAAAATTCAAAACAGGACGAAATAGGAAAATGTCTGGGTTTCACAGTGTTATTTAACAAACACATACTGTCTGTCCAGGGGACCTGTACCTCCACAGTCATGAATTAAACATCGTCTCCTGGTGCCTCTTCTAATGATGGCAAAACCCATGATTTCCAGGTGTGGTTTTAGGAAGAAAAGTGAAAAAAGAAACAGAAAGAGAAAACCTGTAAAGTTTTCTACAGTTTTAAAGCCTGAAGGTAGGTATCAGTTGCCAGATTTATCTTAAATGACAGGTGAATAAGAAAAGGCAAAGTTGTACGAGAGTCTCATACCTACAGAATGTACCACTGTCAAAGGCAAATAAGAATTTTTCTGTCTGGATGGGCGATCTGTCTCATACAGTTTACATGAAGCAGCAGGAAATCCCTAGGTTAATGTTTGTTTGTTTGTTTTTCTGTTGCTAGAGATTGACCTCAGGGTGCTTTATCACTGAATTACATCTCCAGTTCTTTTAAAATTTATTTTATTTTGAGACAGTGCTAAGTTGCCCAGGCTGGCCTTGAATTTGTAATCTTCCTGCCTCAGCCTCCTGAGTAGCTCAGATTACATTTGTGTATCACCTGGCCTGCATCTAGGTTAAATTTCAAGGTCATGAAATAGACTACCATTTATTTCCTAACTGTCCCTCTCTGTGTCTATTACTGTACATATGGTCATGTGTCACTTAACAATGGGGATATGTTCTGAGACATGCTTCCTTAGGCACTTTCATCTCTGTGCAAACTTCATAGAGGGAACTTACCCACAAGATAAATGAGGCTGTTGGTGGCATAATGCCACGTAATGTTTTCTTGTTGTTTGTTTGTTTGTTTTTGTTTTTTTGTGGAAGGTGGATACTAGTGATTGAACCCAGGGGCACTCTACCACTGAGCTACATCTCCAGTCCTTTTTCATTTTTGAAATTTTGAGACAGAGTTTTGCTAAGTTGCCAAAGCTAGCCTCAAATTTCTATCCACCTGCCTCAGCCTCTGGAGTCACTGCTACCATACTTGGCCCGCATAACTATTTTATGGTAAACTATTATTTTGTTAATGTACTCCAAAAAAGAGATAAAAACATAATATACAAAATCCATAAACCATTAACATAGTCTTTTGTTATCATTATCAAGTATTATGTTGTATACATAATTATATGTGCTATACTTTCCTATAACACAGTGGATTTGTTTACACCAGCATCACAAAAACATAAGTAACTTGTTGCACTGCAAGTCACTATGAATACCATGCCACCAGATGACAGGAGTATTTGCATTCCATATTCCGACGGTCTTTTTCATCTTTCCTTTTTCCCTACTTAACTATGTAAATTTGCTCTCCTAGGAATTGGCATCTTCTATCTAAAATGACAGCAATTTGTCAGGAATGGTGTTATTGAATTTTTACAGCAATCAAATTGATATCTTCACTGTCTGGTATCGTGGCCCTTGACCACAATCCTGCAGCGAGACCACATGTCACCATCTATAGCGTGGCAATAGCCATGCCTCCCTGTGGTGGTCTGCATTCCCAGCTACTGTCCTCAGTCTAAAGGACTGAGTGTGCTCCAGGGAACTCCCAGAAGCCTCTTCTTTTATTCTGGCGATAGCCTGCCACATTGCTTGTTGATTTAAAAAGAAATTAAGAAGGAAAAGAGTCCATAAACAAAATCTCTCTTTCCCGTGTGTCTCAGCAATCTGTTACACAGTAATTTTTTTAAAAAATTAAAATTTAAGTTTATAAGCATGGCTGAAACACTAAAAGAAAAATGAAAACATACGAATAAAAGTTAAAATTTACGGATAGCCATTTATTAATCTATCTGTGTTGAATTTCATGGTATATAAATTTCACAAATGGTAGGTCTGGAAATATGAATAAAGGTTTTTTTTCATAATAGTTGTCAATGTAGCAAAAAATATGCACTGGATGAACTTGAGAGTCCTTGATTCAAACATCTGCTCAGAGTTGCTGTAAGTGTACTTACAACTGTTCACTATTTGTCTTCCTTCAGTTCTAAAGGTTGTCGTGTAAAAGGGTCGTGGAGCAATCTCGAGGGATGGAGACGAGTCACACCTCACCATTATTTCAGTTGGGCACATTTCTTTATTCACTGAAATGTCACTGCACTTTCATATTTTTCAGTAATATCCATAGCACTAGGTCACATCTGGAAGGTCAAATGAGAAATGCCTCTTTCAAACCTTGCTTTATTTTCTCTCAATATGATTTAGACCTTCTGGGCCTCAGTTTACTCTTCCATCAAATGGCCACATTGGGTGATATCTAAGTGTTTGTTTTGTGAAACTGGTTTGTTTCAGTCGTCTTCTACATTAGCCCTATCACAGGGAGAAGGAAGGAAACCCACATGATGTAGCACAGAGAGCAAACCCAGAGCTACCCAGGGCTCCTCTCTTGGTTGTGAAAAAATTAAAAAATCATAATTGGATAAACTAAACTCTACCAGTGTTTGACTTCCAAAGTGTTATTTCATACATCCATGAAAACAAGCAACAATCAACAGATTGAACATGTCCTTCACCTGTAAAAATGTGTCCTTATTCTACTTGATAATCCCTCCTTTCAGTTCTCTCCAATCTCTTGATAATCCCTCCTTTCAGTTCTCTCCAAACTCCAAAACAACCTGTGATCTTTTTTCCCCCTATATCTATAACTTACATGGCATTTCCTAGAATTTTATTTTCATAGACTTTCACTATTTTTAACCTCTTTTTTGTCTTTTGCCTATAACTCTCTTTTTTGTTATTATAGTAGTTGCTTTAGGGTTTATACTAATATTTCATATGATTTTATACTAATTCACATTTGTATAATAATATTATGATGATTTACTTCTATTTCCCCCCCACCATGTTTTGTGCTATTATCAGCACATATATTCCTTATACATATGTTATAAATGCCACAATGCATATTATTTTTGTTTAGACAGACAATATCTTCAAAAGGATTTAAAGAATAAGAAAAATATCTTATCATAGGTATTTTCCCATGTAGTTACTATTTATGGTGCTCTTCTTGGGTAGATCCATATTTTTTATCTAGCCTTATGTTTTTCTGCCTAGTACTTTAACATTCCCCATAGTGCTGATATGTTGTTGATGAACTGATGTTACTTCTTCCCACCATCACATGGAACTGACTGCATTTCTTCTATTTCTTGGGAGGTGGTGGTGGTGAGCCTTTTCTCTGCTGTGTGTTTCAGATTTGAGATGATCTTGGGTATTTAGTCCCCACTTATGCGTTAGTACCTACCTTTACTCTGTTTTTTTTTCCAAAATTGATCTGCCTGTTCACTTTCTGTGATTTTTTAATATGGATTTTTTATTGTTATTTACAATTTTTTATTATAACTTTGATTAAGATTGTGTTGAATCTATAGTACAAATGGGAGAAATACTATCTCAAATTGATTAGTAATATTTTACCTGAGATTAATTGAAATGAGTCTTCTAACCCATGAACATAGTCATTTATTTAACTTTTCTTTGATTTCCTTCATCAGTGTATTATAGATTTCTGAACATGGATCTGTGTATGTAGTCATGCATTGTTTAGCAACGAAAATACTTTCTAAGAAATTTATCCTCAGAAGATTTGTGAATCAATGTTTGTCCTTAGCTATTGTGTGAATACTTACACAAACTAACACAATACAATATCCTGAGATGATGTGATCTTATGGGACCATTGTTGTGCATGGGGCCCATTGTTAACCAAAGCATCATTAAGTGATCCATCTCTGTGTGGAATTCATTAATAAGCAGTTTAATTTGGGGTGCTTTTGTAGTAGTAGTATCATTTAAAATTCAGATTCCATTTGAAATGTGGACCAATAATTTTAACAGATGTTTCTCAAGTAAGAAATAGAAATGACCAACAAATATCTGAACAAATAAACGTTTAATGTGATTAATCATCAGGGAAATGCAAATCAAAGCTACAGTGAGATATGATCCACACCAGTTAGAATGGTTATCAAAAAGACAAAAAAGAAAATGATGGCAAGGATGTGGTGAAAAGGGAACTCTCACTATATGTGGAAATTCACATTAGTACACACATTATGGAGAACAATATGGATGTTTTTTAAAGTCTAAATCTAGATCTGTCAATTCAGCTAATAGGTATGCATCTAAAGGAAATAAATCAATATACCAAAAAGATACCTGAATACCCATAATTATTGTGGTATTATTCACCATAGCTGATTTGGAATCAGCCTAGGTGTCCATCAACAAGATGAATGGATAAATAAATTGTTACATACATGCACAGTGGAGTATTATTCAGTGATAAATAAGAATGAAACCCTGCCATTTGCAGCATAGTGATTGGAACTGGAGGACATTCTGTTAAATGAAATAGGCCAGACACAGAAAGGCAAATACTGTATGTTCTCCTTATATGTAGATGATTTTAAAAAGTTGACCTCAAAGTAGTAATTAAATATTTATCATGCTCTAGACTATTGTCAGCTTTATTATTATCTAATATTTCTGAGCAATTAACAGAATTGCTAAAATTACATCTTCAAGATCTGTTAGGACTCCAAACTGAAATTTATTTCTGCTTTCAAAGAATTTAAATTTAAGTAATTTAAATTAGAGTAATTTAAATTTAATAATTTAAAATTAAATTCTTCTTGTTAATATTTTTAACCTAACTTGAGTTTATAATCTTCTCTTCACATTGCTAGATACACAATTTTTAACTTGAGATGAATTTATTTGATAAAGCATATTGAGGTAACAAAGCAAGCTTATCCATTTATGATACCTTTGTTAAAAACAAGAATCATTTCCAGAGCAATTTTTGAAATTCTAAATCTACTTCAGATTTGAAATTATTTCTCTCTTCCTCTAGCTTGGAATTTTTCTTTATGGTAATAATTCACAAAATTAAGTAAATAAAGGAAATATTGTGTGGGTATTAATCTGCAGTTGTACAAATTAAATATTAATCAAAATTGATAGCCACTGCATATGTTCTTGCAGGTTTGCTACTAAATTTATACAATCTAGTGGCAAGTTTCACAAAAATATTCAGTCTAAATCACTATTTACAAAAAAAGTTTTATGTTTAAAATAGCATCCTTGGGGAGAATAGCTAGCCAGTATTCACCAGTAGGAGCAAAATGAAATCACACGTGTATCCTGTTTTCCTAAGAAGTATAGATAGTATAGTAATAATAATTTCATAAATATAGAGAACATGATACTTAGAATTATATGATGAATATATTCTTGCTTATGAATAAATAATTCTTGTTTATTAATATGTAATTTGTGTAATTTATTGAGTTTGTACAACAAACTCAATAAATTCAGAACTATGAGTGCTTAGGAAATTTTAATCTTATGCTTAGTTTATATCCATATAAATTTTGACCTTGAGGCATCACTGTAGTGTAACTTTGTTCACTGAAATTAATAACACATGTTAAACATGAAATAGATTTTTTCAAAAAAGTTATAGATTCTTATGAATGCATTATTTGAAGAAAGGAACAAAGGAAGACATTTTTAAATAAAAAGAATCAATACTATACTCATTCATAAAGCTAGATTTAGATTTTGACTGTATTTTTCCTTTATCTCTCCTTCCTTCCCTCTCTTCTTTCATTTCCATGTGATTAGGATCCAGAAGTTCTGACTTAAAACTCTTGAGCAGTCTGAATAGTGTGTCTCTGTGTTAGGACTTTGCACCTGAGACCAACACAATCACAAGGTAGCGCTAAGTCCTCAGCTTCTTATATTCAAAAACAATTGAAACTTTACCATATCTCTTCCAGTTTTCCTTCTTCCACTCATACTCCTTTGCCATTTCTATTTCTGTTTCTTTCTCCTTCATGTAGCTTCAAGTATTGTGATATTAGATGCTCTCTTCCTGTCTTTATCTTAGTTTCAGCCTCCATTCTCATTGGCTGAGTGCAAGAGATGACTTCAAACTCATTAGATTAATATTCTGGGTTTTAGATCCACATTTTCAAATGCCTTTTAGATACCTTGAGATAATGCCTTCTGTATTCCCCAAGATATATGACTCAAACCCACTCATTCCCTTATTCATTTGAAAAAAAAAATATAGAGTCCCAACTTTGCTTGACATATTTCAATTAACAAATAGAGCTCCTTACTCTTATGAAGGTTGCATCTTGTGTGTGTGTGTGGTGGTGTGTGTGGGGGGGTGACAGACACACAATAAATTACTTTAAATTACTTGCATGATAAGTAAGAAATTAAACATTTTATTATAAGTGTTATGTGTTTACTCTAAGTGTTATTTTACATCAGTGTTAGGCCAAAAAATTCACTTTAGGCTGAAGTAATCAGACATTTTTGGAAAGATCCTGCAACTTGAACCTTGTCGAGTTCTCAGGGTTGGCTTTGACTTGAAGGTTTATTTCAGCAAAGATTTGGAGGACATATAGGAGTTCAGCCTTGCATATCTGGAGAGGGACATTTTAAAGGCAGAGGGAATGCAAAACAGAGGTTATGAGACAGGTGTGATCCTGGGCCTTGTGAGTGAGAAAATGAGTAGAAGTCAGAGAGACAGTACAGGTTATGTCCTGCAGGTCCACAGAAACTGTTGTGATGACTTTGTCCTTGACTCTGAATGGAGTGGAGGTCACTGAAGAATTCAAAACAAAACAGGGTTCAGAAGTTACTTTGTGCTGTGTTTCTTCACTCTCAAGCTATTCAAAATTTAAATAATTCTAGCTACTACCCTAGTGTATTCAGATTGCTCTAGAAAAAAATTTCATAGAATGAGTAACTTATAAACAACAGAAATTTATTTCTCACAGTTCTGCAGGCTGGAAAGACCAAGATCAAGGCCCCAATGTGTGATAACCCTAGGATGTTATCTTAGTTTGGTATAAAATATATCATGACTCCCAAAGTTGGGTTAAAATACAAGGCTATTTTTTTGGACTATTTAATGGTGTAAAAGTGTGGGTTTGATACTGGAATCATCAGTGCCTATATTTATACAACCGTTCAAGGACCAAGGTTCTTTGCATTTAATGGTTCATCCATATCGTCTCATTATCAATGGATTAGCCAGCAAAAGGAGAAAGAAGACAGAAAGGATGTCCTTTCCTTCAGAAATAACACACTCCCTGTTTGTCATATTCCACTGGTGGAAACTCAGGCACATGGCCTCAGTGTAATACAAAAAGGCTGGGACATGTAACTTAGCTGGGATCTCAGAGATAAAAGAACAGCTAAACATTTTTTTTTCTTTACAAATGATCATTAAATTAATTGAATCTTACAACTAAATACCTCCAAAAATACATATATATGTGTGTGTATATATATATAACTTTTTCTTGTATTAGTGTATTATATTTATGCATAATATTGGAGTGTATTTTGACATCATCCTACCTGCATGGAATATAATTTGCTTCAATTCAGTTCCCAGTACTTCCATTTTCCCTCTCTTACTCTATCTGTCCCTTTCCTCTACTCTAATAGTTTTCCTTTTATTTTTTATAGTTTTTAAAAATATACATAAATTTACAAATACACATAAATATAAATACATACATTTTTATACATAAATATAAAAGTAAATGCAAATATACGTAAAGGTGATCCTCACTGTGGTGTGTTCATATATACATAGACATTGGAGTAGAGCAAGGGGATTGAGGTAGAGGCAGGTGGGAGGTAAAAGAAGTATAACTAGTGGAATGAAATTGATCAACTATCCTATATATCACTTTTTCTTCATCAAAACTTCTGTGCTTTATTCAAATCTGATCCTCTGTACCAGAATTTATGGAACCATTAGCTATGATTCCAGACCTTCCTCTTCCAGTTCGTCTGTGGAGTGACATAAACATCAATGTCCCGTTTCTACAATACAAATTTGGTCATTTCAACATTTTTCCAGGAATTTTCTACAACTTCTTACACTGACACTCAAGGCCTTTCCCAATCAGGCTTAGAGACTTGTCTTCAAGTTTCTGCCACATTTCCACAGTGCTGTATCATCTGTGGTTCTTCATATCCTGTATCTGCCCCATGCTGCAAGTGCCTCACTATGCCACTGCCACGTGGCACATGCCTACTCTTTAAGCAGCTGATCCATCCTCAACAAGAGGATCTCCAAACTTCCCAGAAGATTCCAGCAAGTGAATGGCATTCATGATGCCCACACCCACTTAATTATGATTAAGGAACAATCCCTCACTTCTAATCTTAGCATCAGGTGGGTCAGAAAATTGATATTTTTTTTCCCCAAAGATTGATTCAATATAGCTATGTCTCATTCCCCTCTCTCTCTCTCCCCCTACACATCTAGTAATTCTTACTTTTACTTTTTATTTAGACAGTGTATTATAGTGTTTGTGACAGAGTACCTCATGTTTTCAAAATGTGCATTGAATAAAATCATATCTAAATTTCCTTCTAGTGGAACGAATGATGGATTCTAAGGTCATGGATGTGAGGCCTCATCTTCTACAGCACCTGCCTGGTGGTGCCTGAATTGTGATCACTCTTTCCTGCAGATTCATGGACACTCTCCAGAAACCACTGTCAGTGCACATTACATGTGCTGAACACCAACCATCTGATCTATATGAGATTCCTTAGGGGGTTAAGAATTTAGATGTTATTTAAACAGCTTGACCCTGTAAGGTCAAAAAATAATGTCTCTTCCCATCTCACTCTCCAATCCTTCTGAAAAAAAATATTTGGAAATTAGACAGGTGGGTAACATGTGAGTTTTCTTCATGATGGAATTTCCTACTCTTTTCTGTTCAGACTGCCAACAGGATTTTTGCAATTAATTTAATATTAGGTGGACATGAAGAAACATACTTCACATCTCTGCAGGAGACAAGATAATTGGGGATGGATTATTCTTTTATTCTACATTTCATGTCTTACATCACAATTTTTCTTGAAATATGCTGGTGGAAGGCTGGAAGCATGCACATGTGCACCCTTTTTATGTGACCCTGGTGCTTTGCCCAGAAGTGGTTCAAAATATTTTTTGTCAGTGTCTTGAACTTAATTACTACCCATCCAAATTTCAGGTCTTCAGTTGTCTTTAAACCATTTTTAACGGTGCAAAAGGAAAATATTTATTTTGTGAGAAGAAAGAGTTTTAATCATATTATTAACAAGGACTAGCATCTATTGGTCACTCAATAAAAACTGGCTTAGTTAAATATGTTCCTTCCTTTTATTTTTTAAACAGCTTAAGAAAAATAAAGCCCATTAAAATAGAACAAAAACTAGCAAAACAAGCATCAAAACTCATTGTAACAGAAGTCTCTTTAGAAAAAAAATTGAAACAAATTTTGTTTTCCTCTCATCATAACAAGAATTATCAACAGTTGTCCTGGGAGACAAATTGAATTTTATTATAAAATTATGTATGTTCTGCGTGAATCTTCATGAGTGGGGTATGTTGAATTCACAAGTACGAGATGAACTACCTCAAATTCATGATTTAGGTTCCTTATGTTGAAGCCATGCAAAGACTTATTTACAAAGCACACTACTTACTGCCTTCTCTACATTAACTCCTTCAAGTTTACCTCTGGATAAATTTATTTTTTTATGATAAAAAAAGTTTTGAGGCTTTAAGTATCATTAGCACGTTCATAGATCCTCATATATTGAACTAAGTAGTCACTATTTCCATTTGAATGTTTAGCAAGTATTAAAGGTAAAGTTAAAATATGATTTTTTAGTTCTTTCCTTAGTCATGAACCCCTGAGGAAATGGCTTTATTAGTTAAGGAGTTGCCTTTAAGAAAAAGTAAGAGAGATTGAGAGAGAGAGAGAGAGAGAGGAGAGGAGCAGAGTGTTCAGTTTTCTGGACCATTTCCTCTCACTTTGTTCTCACCTTCAGTCTACTTCCAAATAGTTTCATCTTCAGATTTGGCTTGGATGTGCACACTGATTAATGTCACCACTTCTATGACCCCAGAATAAGCAGCTTTTCCCAATTTTCTAGATTGTTGTAAAACAGAATTTTGTTTGTAGAATATCCTGTTGTCGTCTTTTTCAACATATTGTTTAAAGAGAACAATCAAAGTAAAAAAAATTAAAACCTAAAAATAACATACCCAGCCCTATGGTCTAAGTCTGCAATGGCTTCTGTGTGCACTTACAGTAACATCCAAATGTCTCCACAGGGAAGCACCAGCATGCTCTGGCCTCAGCTTGGCCTACCTTTGTCTCTCCAAAGAGCTCCTTCCCCACTCTGCTCTGGCTGTTCTGTCTGGACATGTATTCCTCTGATTTTATCCATCACCTTCTCAAATTCCAGATCTTTGTTTTCATGCTAATTCTTCAGAAAGAGCTTCTCTAATTAACCTATTAATATTCATAAGCAACTGGTCTTTCCCCCATCATTCTGTTTTTTTTTTTTTATTCTAATACTACATTGCATGTCCCAGATAGGGTAATTTCAGGGGAAGCTTTATCATTTTATACAATTGGAACTAGTAGGTGACTGAATAAATGTAATCACAATCAAAAAAGACAAAGAGTGGGATCAATAAAACCATGTATTCAAATCAACACTGTATTTTAACTTAAAAAATACATATGTACTTTTCTTCACTGATATTTTGCCATATGGTCAAGGACTTTTCTTTATATTGTTAAATGGTCAGCGTTATCCTAGATCATTCATATAAGAGGATAACTCATGCTGCTTTGGCTATGATTTCTAGTTTTGAGGATTTAGTGAAGTCCAAGAGTCTAAGATACTAACAGCACCTGGGAGGCTATCACAGTTTCAAGTCCTTCCAGATTCTGGTGGTTTTATTTGCTTGCAGATGTGTCTACCACATGTAATTTGACAATTTGGTGGATTGTTGTTTTTTCAAAGGCTTTCTTGTTGTTGTTGTTTCTGATGGAGAAATCACACAGGCAATCCTTCCATCTTGTGCCATGGTCTCCTTTGGTGTGGGTGTTTGTTATCCAGACCTGGGAATAGCAAATAACGTAATCAACTAGAACTCAGTCAAATGACCATATTTAATTACTAAGGAGGCCAGAGGAGGCCAGAGGATGGTATCTCACTGTGTCCTCAGGAAGAAAAGGAAAGATATATATATCTATCTATATATATATATATATATATATATATATATATATAGATATATATATATAGATATATATATCTATATATATATATATCTATCTTTATTTTATTTATTATGTGGTGCCGAGGATTGAACCCAGTGCTTCACATGTGCTGGGCAAATGATCTACCACTGAGCCACAACCCCAGCCCAGGAATAAGTATGATAAGCAGTTTGTTAGTCTTAGTAAAAGTCTTTCTCAAGTTCTCTTCACATAAAGATACAACCAGGTTCTATTTAAGATGACAAATTCAAAAAATACAAATGTTTTATAAGAATGATTTGTCCTTCATGAGAATAAGATATAACCTATGCTTGTAAAAATTTATCAAAATGGACTCTACTGTCATGTATAACAAAGAAGAACCAAAAAAATAAAAAAAATAATTGTTCTAGAACAATTGTTCTAGAACCCCCCCCACACACACACACATTTTTCGAAGGTTAATTAGAAACTCTTGTAGCCTATATTTAGGAATCAAATTTAGTATAACAGTTCCCTAAATTAGGAAAAATTATCAGTATCTCATAAATTGGAAGGGTTCATGCTCTTTGGTAATGAAAGCACGCCACAGACTACAGAGAGAAACCCTCATCCATCTACATCAGGACACATGCAGTGGAAGCTGACGATGGAAAGAAAAATGTGGAAACATCTGTTTGCCATAGGGGAATGCATGAAAACGTTTTAATGTTTCTATTGAATAAAAAAAGTTATCAAATCAAATTTTTATACATTATGATGATGTCTATATAAATCTTGCAAATATCCAAAATAACAAAATATATTAGTTATGTCTAAATGTGTACTGAGAGGCAATTAGGACAAAATAGAAACATCAAAACATTTTAAACAAAACGGGTATGAAAAAATGTTTGGAAATTTCTATTAGGTTAAACACATATATATCTCTTATGACCAAGCAATTTCACTTCATTTCTATACAAGAGAAATGAATTTTTATATCCATAGAAAGATATGCCCATATCAGCCTTATGTACAATAGCTAGAAACTGGAAATAATCTAAATGTCCATCAAGAGAGAAATGGCCAAACTCACCATGGGATACTTTAATCCAATTGGCTCCCTTGTCTGCAGTTTTGTTTCTGTGATTTTAATTATTGGTGGCCAACCAGCATTTGAAAATACTAAATGGAAAATTCCAGGAATAAACAATTAATAAATCATAATTATACATCATTCTAAGTAGCATGGAGAAATTTCAGGCTATCCCATTTCAGATGTGAATTATTTCTTTTTCCAAAGTATCCACATTGTACACACTACTTTCCAGTTAGTCACTTGTAGCTATCTTGGTTATCACATTAGTTGTTGTAGTATCATAGCACTTGTGTTCAACTAACCTCCTCTTTTTATTAATATTTGTCTCAGTGTGTAAGAGTAGTGATGCTGGCATGTCAGAATGCCAAAGAGAAAGCTGTAAAGTGCTTCCTGAAAGTACAGTATCACTTTATATCATAACAAAAAAAGGATAAGAACAGTACAATAAAATGTTTTGAGAGAGTGATAGCACACTCATATAACTTTTATTATAGCATATTGTAATTAATTTTAATTGTTAGTCACTGTTATTAACTTCTTACTGCACTAATCTTTATCAGTTATGTTTGAATAGTTAGAAACCATAGCATATTGCCTCAGTCCGGCTGCAGCAAAATAATTCGGGGGGTGACGAACAACTTGTGTACATTGATACAGCAGGAGTGGGAGTCGTTTATTGTAGGACAGGAGGGGTATATATGCATTACACACAGCTTATCTTAATTAACATAAACTAGATACAGCAGTCAACCAATAAGGAATCTCCACACTTAATGGCTCGCTGGCGTTACTTCACAAACCACTCCCTCTGGCAAAATGCCAGGCGCCATCCTGACTTGTTTACAGACCCTAACAGCATATATGGGGTTTTATATTATCTGCAGTTTCAGGTATCCACTGCAGGTCTTGGCATGTCTTCTATAGATATATGGAACTAACTATAATGAGATGCTACACAGCAATTAAGACTATTGGTATGCACAAACATAATTGAATCTCAAAACTTTACATTGAAAAAATAAACCAGACATAAAGAAATATGATATGATTCAATTTATACAAAATCCAAGAAATAGCAAAATTATCATATGATGGTAGAAGTTAGCATGATGATTATTGTGGAGAATATTGATTGGAAAGAAATGCAAGACAATTTTCTAAAGCAAAAATAATATTTTATATTTTTATCTGAAAGATGGCTATATGGTTGTATATATTTACCAAAGGTCCTAGATCTGATACTTAATATTTGAGCATTTGTTTGTTTGTTTGTTTTTGGTGTGGGGAGTACCAGGGATTGAACCCAGGGATGCTTAAACATAAGCCTTATCCCCAGCCATTTTTAATAATTTATTTAGAGATAGGGTCTCGCTGAGTTGCTTAGGGCCTCACTAACTAAGTTGCTGAGGCTGACTTTGAACTCTTTGTCCTTCTGCCTCAGCTTTCTGAGACACTGGGATTACATGTGTGTGCCACTATACCTGGCAAGATTTGAGCATTTTGGGAGGGGGTGGGGAGGCATATCAGGGACACTCAACCACTGAGCCACATTCTCTGTCCTATTTTGTATGTTTTTAGAGACAGGGTCTCACTGAGTTGCTTATTGCCTCGCTGTTGCTGAGGCTGGCTTTGAACACATGGTCCTGCCTTAGCCTCCAGAGCTGCTGGGATTACAGGCGAGCGCCACTGTGCCCGGCTAAGATTTGAGAATTTTAATGTATATAAATTACACTGAATGCTGGTACACAAAAAATGTTGCAGGACTTCTGTAGGAAAAGTGCTATTGTGAAAATGCAAAAGTAGTAACTGCCCAATAAAAGTTGTGAAATTAAAATTTAATCTGAATTCTTTTCTACCTGGCAACTATTTCTAATAGATTGCCAAAGTAGAGAAAATGAAAGAAGAAAACATAGACTGAGAATGTTTTCCCTTCCTTTAAGTTTACAAGTAAAACAGAAATTTAAATTGAAACACAAAAGACATGAAAAATACAATGAATAACTATGGAGCATTCATTAACATTTCTGAATTTGAATCAATTGCTCCAATAAATAGACAATCATGGCAATTGCTCTTATAAATAGACAATCATGGCATCTTGCAAATGATTCTGGAAAAAGTTTATACATCTTGCTTCCCATTTTGGGTGTGAGTTTAAAAATTGGGGCCCGATTATTTAAATCAATGTTCCAAAATGCCAAAGATTAGTATCAAAAGCTCAGAAGTCACATTGGTTCCTTGGTGCTTTCTTCTGATGAACAGAAGTATAAGGTTTAATTTCGCCTGGAGGGAGAAATTTAAATATTTAGCAGTAATAGACAAATGAGTCTCTCAACATTATTCTGTCAAGCTCAGGAAAGACAGCCAAGTTAAGTTCTGAGGTATGTCTGGGTCTGTGGTAGTTTTTTCTCAGATACATATAGAAATTCTGCATATAAGTTAATGAAATAATCATGGTAATGTTATAGCACAGCCTTCTTACACTTCCTCCAGTTGGAAAGTTCCAAAATTATCCATTTAAACTTCTCAGATACAAAATTGATAGCAAACAAGTTGCAAAGGATTAATAAAAACTACTGTTATATGGTCCTACTTTATAGTGTTACTTAAATAAAAAGTAGTAGCAGATTAAATCAATATAAAACTCTTTAGAGCTATACAAAATATGCACTAAATTACTTCATGGGTGAGAAGGGAATGTTGATCACATCCAAAATCTGCTTATTAATGAGAAGATGTCAATCTGGAAGGCAGTTTCTCAAAGTGACTTACAGGAATCATTCCTTGTTCCTCTTTTATTGAGTTGGTGCAATATGAGCAGAAGTTTGTGATATCACATCAAATACATAGCTCAATGATGAGATTTAAAGCACTTAAATAGGGCTACATAGTAAATCATCTCTTTATTAAAAATCTCTTGCTGTATAACAAATTGTATAAAATGCCATGACTATAATCATTTTATTTGCTCATGATACTTTTGGTTAGCAGATTGGACAGGGCTGACCTCTCCTAAGTTTACTCATAAAGCTCTGTCTTTTTCACAAGAAAAGTCCTGTATTTCTATCCAAGAAGGTTTCTCATCCTGTTTCTCTCTCTCTCTCTCTCTCTCTCTCTCTCTCTCTTTCCAGCCCTATATTTTGTTCCTGACTTGCTGAAAATTGAGGATCCTGAGATATATTCTTATTTTGTACTATATCACTTATAGATCAGAAACCAATAGTTTTACTTTAATCAAAAAGTGAAAATTGCTTTGACTTTCCTACATATAAGATTATAGTCTACTCCATTAAAAAACAATCATGTGTCCTCTTTCTTTCTTTTATTTTTTTTTTCTTTTCTCATTTCTGGGAATCGAATCCAGGGCTATGACCATGCTAAGCTAGCACCCTACCACTGAGCTATACCCTGGGCCCTATGTGGCATCTTAGACCTTTTCGGAGACACTTTGGAATACAGTTTGTGTGTATGTTCTTAAATTCCCAAAAGATTTTTTTGTGTGTGTCACTGAGAGTTTTTACTAGGTACCAACTTAAATGTTTCACGGATCATAACGAATGCTCTTACAAACATACGTATCTTCAGTTTGATATTTATCCTGAAAACATCTCTTGATTTGGTCGTCTTTTGTTTGCTGGAACCACTGAAGATGAGGATATTATTTTTTTTCCATCAATTCCTGGTCCTTCTGTCTTTCTCCTAAATTCTAGCAAATTGAACATCACCTTTTAGTTCATCTCTCTTGTCTTATGCATCAATAAGTACAGTTACAAAGGAAGCTTGTGCACACATCTCCTCTGCCATACCCATAAGTTCCTAGCATAGTGTAATAGGTACCATACAGCAATCTGAGGAGGGCTGGTAAAATCCGCTTCTGTGATATCCTGTTGGGACAGAAGAGACATTTAAACTGATTCCTAAGACTGAGTAGAAGTTGTTTGGAACAAGTACAAGGAACACATGTTGGAATATTCATGTAGTTCAAAATGACATTCATATGGATTGTTAGAAGGTACAGCTTAGTAAGGATTCCAACACAGTAGAATTTGTAGTTCATCCGAAAAGCAATGTGCAGGGGGTTGGGGGGGAGAAGGATTGAACAGAGGAAAGAAATAATCTGACATGTAATTGGAAGGTTCACTCTAAAAGTGGTGTACAGAATAAAACTCTAGAGAACAGCCTGCCTGCACAGGAGACTGTCCCAGTTATTCAGGCAGAAAGATATAGTGTGGCCTGAACTGGGTGAATGGCAGTGGAACCCAGGAAGTGGCAGCAAGGCTATATTTGGAACTTGGGCACACAAGAGCCAGGAGTTAGTGTTTACACAGAGGGTTAGAGGAAAGGAATATCCAAGAATGACTCCCAGGTTTCTGGCTTGGGGAACTGACAAAGGGACGATGCATTTACCAAGAAGAGACATCAGAGCAGGTTTGACTTGAAACATAGTAAGTCCAGTTTGATGTGGTTTGACAGAGAGGGATCTTAGAACGTATTCAAATGGAATGATGGATGAAAGAAATATTCTGGCATTTACCCCATTTGGCACCTTAAAATCTTAGAATATTGAATACTGTATGTACCTAGAGAGCTGATCTAGGAACAGTTCTGCCATCAACACTTTCCATATCCATAGTCGAGAGTCTGGGAAATATTAGAGACCATGCTGTAATACACCCCTGGGGCTGGGACTTCATAGCTCATAACAGAATGTGTTGTACATATCATTAACAACTACACACACATAACACACACACACACACACACACACACACACACACACACAGGGACGTACACTCTCCCTTTCAAATGCTTTTCATCCAGTATTTAGAAGTAGTAAATTAAAGCACTACAGAACACAGGAACTGTAGTCAGATTACCTGGATTCTAACATAATTCTGCAGCTTCCCAGCAGTGTGATTTGGGGTTTCTAACAGCAGTTCCTTTTTCTTGCTGAGTTTATAACCTGAATACTTGACTTCACTAAGAGTCATAGCCACAGCTCAAGTAGGAGGTAGCATTTCTAAAGTATATACTTTTAAAGGATATATGTACTTCAAGCCAATAAAATTGCATTTGAAGAGAATATTTAGGGATTCAATGACTCACTAAACCTTTTTTGGATGAAAGAAACAATACAGAAACTAAGATGTATAACCACGATATGGACACGTACTGCAGGACACATGTACATGCTCACACCCCTGAGACCTTCTGCTAAGTGAGAGAACAGAGACAAAGTCCCCGCAAATCTGCATGCACTACAAAGATAAAGAAAAGCTTTCCAAACCCAATCGATCTTGTGGCAGACTTTGGAAAACCTAAACATCTACGTTCTTTGGAGTAAAAATAAATGCTTCTTAGGCCTAATTTAGTGCATCAGAGGAGGTAGTTGCCCAATTGAAAAGATGGATGTAATGTGCCATTTGTCCAGGAAAAGAGACTAAGTTCTTCTCTGCTTGATAATCCAAAAGGGTTCCCCTTTCTAGTTCCCTCTCCATTTTGTATCTTGTCAATGAGCTGGCTCGCCAGTAATGGATCAGGGGTTTTTACTCAAACTTGATACTTGTAGGCAAACTCCTTAAGGTGACTGGGAAGGTCAAGAAAGTTATTGACACCTTTATTGTATGAGACTAGTGGTAGTTTTTCCAGCCCACAGGCTTACCAGTCAGAGGCACAGATCTGAAAATTATCTTATGTGGGGATTCTCTCTCCCATCCTACTCTAGTTATGGCTCATATTCACGAACTTTCCTGTTCTATTTAGATCGATGAAACATTTTCCTTCTGAATATCAAAAGCAGGTGTTTACTTGAACTTTGTTAGAAATTTCCAATGGATGGATTTCCTTTCCCAGGTAGAAATTCTTCTAGTTTAAGTAACTAAAAAAAAATCTACTATGAAATTGCTTAGCGTTTGATTCTCTTTTTTTTTTGAATTATAATTTTTTAAACATCTGAATGAAAGGAACTAGTAAGGAAAAGAGATTCGACTTCCACATCTTGGGTTCTATAGATTGAGAAGTTTCATGTGAGCCTGTTATGTTTTATAGTTATTTTGCACTGATTAATGTAATGATTTGTAGGCACTTGACATTCCAGGACAACCAGGTAATCCTAGAAGAAATATACATCTTTTAATTAAAAACAATAGTAGCACCTTTTTATGCTTTGTATTTTAATGTTTTATTCTGAAGTTTCTTTATCCATTAATATATACCTGATAAATATTTTTCTATTTGGTTTATTTTATCCCTTTTTTGAAGTATTTTCTTATATGTAAAACAGAAAGGTTATAGAATTTTAAAATTGATATTTTTCCATTTACCTAATGCAGCACGGAATGTTGATTACATGTATATCCTTATTTTTAAGGGATTACACTTTACATCTTAAAAAGAAGGATGATGAGTTTTGATATTTTACTGTATCTCTCCTTGTAGTAGTGTTATACAATAAAACTATCTGAAATCATAGAAATATAGGAAGTTTTATAATATTCACTTTCCAATGGTGACCAATACTCCCAATGTAGATTTTGAGCTCTTGAAATTTGACTACTGTGATTCACAAACTCATTAATTTTACTTCACTCTAATTATTTTAAATGACTGCATGTGGCTAATAGTTACTGCAGTAGACAGTATCAGACACTTTAAAACTGTGTATGAAGAGACAGCCAATTGAATCATTTTAACAGAAAAAGCCCGTTTTGAACTTTTAAGGCTCACAGGAAGTTCATCAGCCATATTATTTGGTGTCAGTGAGGAATTGCTTTTTTAAAAAAATTCTCTTCAATAAGCTTTCTGGTAATTCATTTAACAAAATATAGTACAATCTGAATCTGACTTTAGGTTATGGGAATAAAAGAACCTGCCAGCAAGGAATCTACAGGTGCTAATGTTTAGAACACATGCGCTTTGTCTGCAAACAATTCATTATAAAACAGAAACTGCATTTAACTCACCTGGGCTGAACATGTAAAGCTTCATGGAATATGTTCATAATTTCAGTAAATTTTTACTGTGTGAAATACTGTGGGTGCAGGATGTAGAAGTGTAAGACTTAGAGAGGTTCTTTGCTTATTTAGACTAAAGGTCCTGAAAGAAGTTTTAATTGTCAAAGGCCTTGATGTTTAAAACTACAGATTTAAGCTAAATTGTGCATTGGTTTTTCATTTTGGAATACCTACTCTGAATGTAGTGACATTATTTCTGTCCATCACATTTTTCCACACTTTGTGATAAAGAACTCATAGAAAACACGCTGGACACTGTTATAGGAATTAGACATTTACCCCCTAGAGAAGTTGATTTCCTGGCCCTGGCCTGGAGACACCTGTATGATTAATTGGGTGCTTTCTTTTCTATTGGAAGACAAAATACTGTGAATTTGTCTTCTTGCATTTAGCCATTCTACTCAGGGCTTACAATATTATAGGAATATACTCTTCCTAGAGATGTTTATGTTAATTGAATGCACAAAACATTCAATTAGTGCCGTATAGGTGTATGTGTGAGTATAAAATCACATATTTTTTTCATCAAACAGATATAAATTAGAATTCTAACCTTCTATCTTATTGTAAGAGCTAAAGTATCTGATTTATTTAACTTCTTTATGCTTCTTCTTATTGGAAATAGAATCAACCACACCTTCCTCACATGTTTTGTTTAGGTAGTCTTTGGTACCCGTGTGGGGCAGATATTTTTATTACCCCATTTTGCAGTTAAAGAAATGGAGTCTTAAAAACTAAAAACTGATCTAATTCCAAGAAGATCCATAAGCTGTGTGAAAGAACTAATGCAGTCAAATTATATTGTTATACCATGTGCATCTCTGAATATGTAATAATAAATCCCTCCATGAGATATAATTTTAATGCACCAACAAAATACTTAGGGAAAAAAACCTTAATTCTTCGGATGAAAAAACAGAAAGAACTGATACAATGATCTTCAACACATGGTAGCTTTTACAGACTTGATCCTTTCAAAAATAAAATATTTCTAATGTACAAAAATGTGTGGTGATCAATGTAGCACTTGCTCATCACTTGGCCAACAAGAATGGCCATACACTAACATTTGACATATTGTCCTGAAAACTTTTTGTCTTCTATTTTAAGAAAATAAAATAATATAGATATAGATCAATGTTCTTTAGACTTTGCTGTTCTCTTCTTTCACTTCTTAGCGATGTAGACAAGGAAGCAAATGCATTGAATCTACCTACTTCAAGGACTTAGTTTACCTTTTAAAATTTTGTTCAAAGGGACTGCATTTGCCAATAGAAGGTGGCTTGTCACTTCTCTTTTCCACTCCTGGCCACCTACCTTGGCTCCAGTGAAACTATCATACCCTTCTACACATAATTATATATACACACACACACAAAAAAAAAAAAACATAACAAATATATTGTTGCTTTATATATTTAAAATCTAAAAACTTTTATGAATAAGATTATACTTAATAGTTAACTATAAATAAGTATTCTTTATGGAATATATAAAGAATACTATAAATAAGTTATAGTAAGAATACTTATTTATAGTATCCTTGTATTTGTCACTTATAAGAAAATAAATGATACTGTATACAACATTTTCCATCTTATGTTTTTATTCAATGTGTGATTTCAAGATCATTCAAATTGATATATAAAGATCAAATTCCATCATTTAACATTAATACAATAATGTAATGTATAAATATGTACGACTTTCATTGCCCCCTATTGATAGCCACGTGGGCTCTTGGCAATTTTCAATGTTCTTATGAATATTAAAACTAAGACAAGAATGTAGAAGTCATTGTTGACTCCTGTCTTTCTTTCTTCAACCTTTCTCTTTCCATTTCCTCCAATGATCAACCCTTCTGTAAATTCTTCTGTCTCTATTTTCAGAATGCATTCACAGTGATCAAAGCTACCATCATTTCTCTTACCTGGATTGATTTCCTGAGCTCTGGTTAAGTCATCTCCCTGCTTCTGCTCATGCTTCCCCAAATCTTTTTGACTCACAGCAGCGAATATGACATAAAGATTAAACATGCCCCTTTCCTACTAAATGCTTTCTTCTAATATTCCATGCCATTCAGAATGAAATGTGAAGTCACTATCACAGTTTACAAGCTTCTTCAACAACCATTCTGACCTTGTGGCATTTCTGTCAACCATTCCACCCCAGTGTTACTGCCCTCCTGTACATGTGTAGAAAGACATTTAGCTCAGATCATTCACCCTCATCCCACTCGCACAAATATTTGCCTCCTCACTTATTTTTAAGTCTATGCTTAACAGTTTCCATATCAAATGGATCATTTCTTGCCACATTTTTTTATACTAGCACTTGTTTAATCTATATTTTCTTTTCTTATCAATATTGATAAATCCTCAGGACTTAGAATGGTGTATAGCTTATAATAGGCACTCAGTACTTATTAAATTAGCTAATTAGTATTTATTAAATTAGTTAATGGATTCATTTCTTTGTAAATTTTTACTTATGCACAAGTATAAGTTAAAATCTTCTATGATATGTACCTAAAATTAAGATTTTTTTTAAAGCATGATACTTCTAAACCAATCTCTAAAATGGAATTAATTTTTTTCCTATCAGGATATTTTTGTTGGACTTTGTTAAGTTTGGCCCACTCTATGGGTAGAAGTAGTTTCTTACTGTAGCTTTGTTATTTCTCTGATTACTCATGAGTTACAGCATCTATTCATATTGGTCAGTAAAGTTTCTTTTGCTATGAATTCCCTGCTTACAACCTGTACCCATTTTTTTTTAAATTACTGGTTTTTACAACAACAAGTGCTGGCGAGGATGTGGGGAAAAGGGTACACTTGTACATTGCTGGTGGGACTGCAAATTGGTGCAGCCAATTTGGAAAGCAGTATGGAGATTTCTTGGAAAGCTGGGAATGGAACCACCATTTGACCCAGCTATTCCCCTTCTCAGTCTATTCCCTAAAGACCTAAAAAGAGCATGCTACAGGGACACTGCTACATCGATGTTCATAGCAGCACAATTCACAATAGCAAGACTGTGGAACCAACCTAGATGCCCTTCAATAGACGAATGTATAAAAAAATGTGGCATTTATACACAATGGAGTATTACTCTGCATTAAAAAATGAAAAATCATAGAATTTGCAGGGAAATGGATGGCATTAGAGCAGATTATGCTAAGTGAAGCTAGCCAATCCCTAAAAAACAAATGCCAAATGTCTTCTTTGATATAGGAGAGTAACTAAGAACAGAGTAGGGATGAAGAACATGAGAAGTCTTCCAATGCAGATAGGGGTTTGTTCATTTTAATACACATAATTAATTTTAAGTTACCTTAACCTTCCAACCACTAGAAGTACAATATAGAGTACAAAAAAATATTTTAAAGATAATTAGAAAAGGTAATTTGCGGGTCAGAATTTTCCACTGGATGAAAGTTCTAGCTAAAACACAGCTCAGATAGTCAAACTTCTGTTTAAATAGGTCTTCATGAATCAGGATAAAAATCTTACTACTTTTTATGGTGCCATAGGACTTATATTCTTCAAGAACAGTGGGCAAGAATCCAGCGTCTATAAGAACCTGCTGTTGTCTGGACTACTGGGGCATTAATTCTCATGAGAGCCCTGGGAGGCTGGTATTTATCATTAGCTCATTTTGAGTGATGAGAAGACAAAGACTTAGAAGTGTTACATAACCTGCCCTGCCCAGGTCCCTAGAGCCATACAGTAGTAGAATTGGAAGTCAGAATCCAAGCCAACTGGACCACCACCAAGGCCCATCCCAGGCAATGGGTCGGGATGGATGACATGCCATTGCCTCTTTGTTCAATGCCTTTTGTGTCAGAATCTTAGAATCAGAACCTATATTTAGACCTGGATCCTCTGGTGAAAGAGATATGGGAGAGTTTTGGGCCAGATGACAAGAGGATCAAGTTTATTAAATATGCAAACAGATAAGAATATGTGTGTGTATGTAACCATATCATAGATAAATAACTAGAAAGTGAAAAAAAAAGAAAGAGCTTCAAAATATGTTCATATTATAAACTAGGAAATAAAATTTGGGAAGGTATAAAAGATGACCCTGCCCTCTCTTTTGTCTGGCTGAGCCAAACCTGGAATGGATTGCCTCTGACCTGGGGTAATAGAGAGATAGCAATTTCTTTGCCCTTTCTTGTTAATATCTCTGCTTGTCCATCACCCCACCCATTCTTAATTGAGCACCCGCCTTAACTTCAGATGTAGTCGAAAAACTTCCTTCAGTCCTTCAGTTTCCTTCCCACCACAGTACTTATTAGGTAAAGGGTTGAATTGAATATGCTGGAAGCATTCATTGAAAATCTGGACTCCGTAGAGAACCAAACACACTCATAAAATTGTCATGACAAAGAACATAGAACTTGCCTGGGGTTCCAGACCTCACTTCTCAGAGAGTTGACTGTGAACTACAACCAAAACACCACCATGGCAACAGATTAGGTATTTGTTGAATCAGGCCAGGAAACAGAAATGTATCTATTATACATGTCAGGGTGACATACGTGATCCAAAGAGAAGGCAAATGAGAGGTCAAAGAAGAAACTCTCAGCCTGTAAGTACCGAGTTGTTTCCATGAGATCAGCTACATTCCACAGTGGTTGTGGGCTGGATGGGGAGCTTGCGGAGGCATGTTGCACAGCCTGAGAGAGAGCCTTTGAAGGTTTGCGCTCACCCTCGTTTTCTGGAGATTTATGAGGCCATTTCAGACATTGCATTGCCAAGGCTACATCAAAAGTATACATCTGTACTTTTCTTAAATGAAAGAATAGACACCACATATTAAGGACTGGGCAAAAGTTCAGCAGATTTCACTTAAAAAAAAAGACTGCTTTGGTAATTATAAAGAATGGGAGCAGGATTAGTTCATATTTATTGACAAGTGAATTCTGGATCCTGAAATGGCAATGTCATTTATTCCATGTGATTTCCTCCCTTCTTTCCTTCCTTTCTTTTTTCTTTTCTGCTCATCTCTTCCTCTTATCTTCCCTCATTCTCTTCTCTCTTCCTTCATCCAACAAATGTTTACTGATGCTTAATCTGCCATGTCCTGCTCTATGGACAGGAAGGCATCAGTGATGAGGCAGATGCATCCCCAACATTGTAATTGTAGAATTTACCTAGAGTGAGAGGAGAGATTGCAAGAAGGATGCTTTTGACACTCCTCCATACTTAGATGTGTAGGATAGTCCTGCAGATTTTAGACAAAAATATAGAGAAGTTTAAATATTCCATAATTATAAATGTGTGTCAAAATAAGGGCACAGTAATAACAAATTGGAACTAGCTGATTTATAAAAACTAAGAAGATAAAATGGGGGTAAGATGTGCATTTGGAAGAAATTTCAATAGCAGGAACGGAATGGTCCAAATGGGGTGGGCTTTTGACTTCTGGAAGGTGTTATGGTACATTAGAGATGATGTCCTGTTCAGAGATAGAACACATTCTTGGAGAATCTACAGCTGCAATTCATTAGGAGATAGGTCAGCTTATGGTTAGAGGATACATCATGAAGATATATATATATATATGGAAAGATCAGAGTGGCTAGAAGGCAGAGAGCAGGGCACATGTAGGAAATGATGTTCTACAACTAGGTGGTGCTACACATTGCCTTGCAAATCATTGTAAGAACTGTCGTGTTTATTCCCTGTTATATAAAAACTTAGATGTGTTTTGAACAACCCAGTGCATATGTGTGTGTGGGGGGGTGTTAAAAAATAAAGGAAGATAAAAAGAGTAGTTTTTGAAGGTTGCAAGTGTACTTCTGCAGCAATGAGTCTAGGTTAGGCAACAAAGTAAAAGGTAATAATGAAAAGCCAGTGATAATTGCCAGCTTTGCATGACATGGAGAAGATCAAATCCAAAGGCTATATCATTGGCTGCATTGGATAGCAGGTTTGAAGGGCATCGTCTAGGTTTCTGATTTATATAGACACATGGAAGACCATGTCATTCCATGGGAGAGAGAACACCAAAAGCTTCTGTGTTCAAGGAGGAGGACAATAAACATTATTTTGAAAATGTGGAATTTGAGGTGCCTTAGTGATACGTAATGAGATGTGAGGGAGTCAGGTGGAGGGTTATCTTGAGGCTCAGAGGTGAGGACGGTGATAGAGACAGTAATTTGTAGTCATCTGTAGTGAGGCAATGATTGAAACCAATGGGTCTGAAGAGATCTCTTTGTTTGTGGATTATAAGAAGATAGCCTAGAAACAAGCCTTGGACAATAATGTTCCTTGGCCAGCTAAATAAGCTTAAGTCTGAAGTGGTGATGAAAGAGAAGTAAACCAAGATGTCATGGCAAACCAAAACAGCCCTGTGTCATAGAACTAAGAAGAGAACATTTTAAGGAGTGTTCTATACTGTCCAGACATCTGACAGGTAAACCAAGGAGAGAATTGATAAATATTGATTTAGAGGTTACTGGTGACCCAAGATGTTGATTTTTCACATGGATGGAAGGGACTAAAGAGTTGAGGTATGAATGTATCATGTTGAAAAGAAAGCACACCTGAACACACATGAGGACATATTTGAGATGGAAGAGATAATGATAGGAAGGGACAGAGTTCAAAGTATAGGTTCTCAAAGCAGCAAAAGGGTCAACTCCCTGTTTAAGATTTGAGACACAAAGGCTAAGGTGAGGTGGATGCTAGAAAGCTTGAAATTTCATAGTAGTAAGTTGAGGGAATTGATTGGCATTAGATATTCTCCATTATGTCTTAAAATATTTGGCTATTTCTTGAGAGTAAGAAAAAAAATAAACTGCTTTGAATCAGACCACAAGTAGAACAGTGAAAAAAAAGTATATATATAGTTGTTGGTGGTGCTGGGGATTGAGTCCAGAAATTTGTGCATGCAAGGAAAGCACTCTACCAACTGAAGTATATCCTCAGCCCGAGTGGTAAAACTTGTAACAGGAGCTTTGTGTTAGCTACCTATTGCCACAGCAGTGCTGTGTAGCAAAGTGATCCAAAGACAGTGACTTAAAACTATGGACTTTCATTGAGCTTAGAGTCTGTGGATTACTCTCCTATTTTTCTGGAGTATCTGACATTGAGCACATGTTTTGTGGGCCACTCACTGTCACTGATCTAAGATGTCTCAATAGGGTCACTTGGATGGATGTCCTTCTCCATGCATCCCTCATCTACAACAAGTCAGAACAGGAAGTTCTCATGGTGAAGGCAAATGTACAGAAGAAGAAGAAGTGGAAATACCCACGCCTGTTCTGAAGCCTCTATAGTTCTGTGTAAGTTGTTTTTTCGATGCTGTGACAAATACCTGAGAAAAACAACTTAGAGGAGAAAAGACTTATTTTGGCTCACATTTTGAAAGATTTTAGTTCATATTCCACCACCTCCATTATTTTGGGCCAGAGTCAAGGCAGAACATTGTAGAGGGGGACATGGTGGAAGAAAGCTGCTCTCCTCGTGGTAGCCAGGAAGCAGCAAGAAAGAGAGAAATGGGCTGAGGACAAGACATACCCTTCTAGGACAAACTCCCAGTGACCTGTTTTCTCCAACTAGGTCTCACCTCCTAGAGTTTCTACTACCTCCCACTAATGTTATCAAATTATTAACTCATCAACAGATAAATCCATTGATGAGGACAGAGCTCTCATGACCTTCTTGCTCCTCCAAAGTCCCATCTCTGAATGCTACTTCATTAGAAACCAAGCTCTTAACACATGAGTCTTTGGGGGACAATTTGGACGCAGACAATAATACATGCCATCTGTGAGTGTCTCATTAGTCAGGATCAAAGTGTAGGGGGAAAGGATTCTTCTTTAATGGAAGAATCTATAAAGTCACATAGCAAAGGGCTATGGAGAAGGTGAAAAGAATTGGGATCCTTAATGCAATCAATTTGCAAATCTCCAATAGTATTGAGAGTCCATTCTTAATGATTATCGTCACTTAGTCATATGATCCAACAAAACCGTTGTGTGAATTTCTCATTAATATTTATTTCCTTGTTATGTAGTTCACCAAAAGAAAAATTTAACTACATGTGGGAAATTCTAGAGGTGAAAATGCATAAGGACAGAGAAATGAGTACATTTTTAAAGTATAAGGTAATTTTTGATATAAATATTAAATATCTTAAAATATTATCTGGATGACAAGGGATATGAAAGGGTGGGAGAATGGCAACAGAATATATTGTGAAAATAAGAGAGCCATCATGAAAATATTTTAAATCAAAATACTGACAACAAGGAGTTTGAAATCAGAAAGAAGATGCTTAAGTTTTTGAGGTAGACCAGTTACTTAAGGTGACAGTTTCCACAGAGTGGTGGTGTGAGTAAGGAACTGAGGAAAAGACTAGGAGAAAGAGGAGAAAATGAAATAAGTGCAGGATAGAAATATTTGATCATTCTTGTAGGTAAAAAATATGAAAATATAACCCAGTGACCTAATGCTGGACACAGGAGAGGAGATGACAATAAGTTAGAAAATGAAAGCTTGAGGAAAGGGAGAAACTATAACCAAATGGCACCCGAGGCAATGATTGGATTTTGTGGTCCACGTGACATTGTTGCTATTGATACTGGCAAGAAGGGTGAAATGGACCAGATGCCACACTTGGAGACAAAGATGCTGTCCAGGTTTTCTCTCCACTTTGAAACATATGGATCCCAATTAAAACCAAATCAACTAACAACACCTAAAAGCGCAGCAACATGGGTTGTAGGCAGGACCAGACAGACTACAGACTTTCTCTGTAGAGAGTACATTCTGTTTGGGAGTTAGTAGTGTTGCCATATTGGATAAAGATTCCTGAAAGCAGTTGACTAAATTACCTAAACCCAGTTTGACCTGGGTATGGCTGTTCCAGAATATGCGGAGAATTATAGAGTTGGAAAGAGAATGAGCTCAGGAAAAAGGTAGGAGAAAGTCACAGAGCAACATTATCATCCCTCCACATCATCTCAGGAGTTAATAGGAAAGAAATCAATGCTCCCTGAAAATAACCTCTTTTCTGCTTCAGGAAGGACAGAAACCATCCTTGTGTCCTCATTCTTAAGGTATAGATTCTGGTGCACAGTAAATGCTCAATGTATTTTAAAAAACATGAATAAACCATTGATTGGTCCTTTGGGGAAAGTATACTTAAAACTGTTCAGAATCTCAGTTTTCACTTTTCTCTTTTCCTGATTAACAATTTCTATTCAAGCTGTTATGAGTTGGCATACAGTCATTGTTAGTAAATGTTCATTAGAATCTCAATTTTCGTGTGAAGTTAAGGGGTGATTATGTCCTGTTCAGTCACTATTCATGGGTCTTTTGCTGTCTTCCACTCACACTTGGATTTTAATCCAAGCTTTTATACATAAATAAACATCCATGATTTTTCTTCTACAGTGGCCCTATCACATTCACACACACACACATACAGCTCTCTGAGGTAATCGTGTGCCCGGACCTTTCTGATTACATTTCACTTTTTCATGCTGTTGTCCCAGAAGACATTGACGTCATCTGGAGACACAGTAGCGCGCCGTCAGTCTTCAGAGGTTCAATTCATTCTGCCATCCGGAAACTCTGCCGACAAGGCGGCCAGTGTTAGAAATTAAGCTTGTGACATGCAGGATATGGTGGAGTGCAAACATTGGTCAGCGCTTCCTCTCCCAGCCACAGAGGAAAGCCACACTGATTGGTATTCAGGAAAGGGACCTCCTGTTTCGAAGGATTCCTTCATGCTGTTCAGCAACGCTGTTTAGGGTGGATTTTCCCATTTGAACTGCAAAGTTTAAACACAAATATTAACTACCTGAAGCTGCAAATAGCAGCATAGTACATTTAAAAAATAATGAATATTTTAACCAGCCTTTGCCCAACCAAGAAAAATATTATGCAGAAACAAGGCCGATTTTAGAAAAATGCCCAAGGAAACATTTAAAAAAAAAAAAAAAAGTTGAGTTTCCTTTCAAAGTTTGTTTTTGCTAAACATTCATAGTTTTGCTTTTTCCAATCCAATTTTTATTATAAGAAAGGTTTCCCACATGTGTACCTGGTATTTTCAAAATAATCAGTAATACACAAAATCTTTGGAAATGGTGACTGTGGTCTTAAAGTTGTAACAGAAAGAAAGGGCAAAGCACATCACAAAGAAGGAAGGTATGGGAAGTACTTCATTATGCGAATGTATGCTTGTGGCTTATTTACAGCAGGTTTTGATGTCCTCATTCTTTTAACTTTTTACATTTTAATTTGTTGATTTGGCAAAACTGAAAATATGTTTAGTTTTATTTTGTTTTAAATTGACACAATACGGATTGTCCATATTTATGGGACAGGATGTGATATCTCCATAGATGGGTGCAATGTATAATGATCAAAGCAAGTTATTTGGTAGATCTATTACCTCTAACACTTGTATGTCCTCATGATGGGAACATTTAAAATCTTCTAAATGTTATTTGAAAACGTACAATGTGTTGTTAACTACTGTTTCCTTACTGGGCACTAGAACCAGCAGGACTTAGTCCTCTAGTTGAGCTAATTTTTTACCCACATCCATAGCATCTCAGTCTACTTCGTGCTGTTTTTTTCCTTCATATCCACTGTCATGATAGATTTTTAAATGTTCTCTCCCAAGAGAAGAGAAATGCACCAAACTTAGGTTCGTACCATTCCATTCCGCCTCTTCAATATTGATCGTATAAGTTATTGTTATAGACGATGTTGAACTTATTGGGGAAAAGGTGTTTAAAAATTATCCATGGACTTTCATTCATCTTTTTGCTCTACATCTAGAATTAATCAAGATTAAGCTGTGACATGCACTAGAGATGAGAGCGATGACTATCTACCTAGGTCTCAGTAATGTCAGAAATGTGGGATCATTAACAATGATAAATAGAGGCTGAAATAAATTTTGACAGTCAACAGACTCTTTCTGCCACTCTTCAGGAATTGCTGAATCTATTTATAGGGAACCATACCCAGGCATAGCCAACAGTTAAAAGGGTCATCACAATATTTGTGGAACTCTTGGCATAAATTAATTTTGCTATTTTAAGGCAACTTATTATGTTTATTCCCTGACATTTATTTGGAAATCCATTTCTTTTCACCCACATGAGGATATTTCTCATATTCCCAAGTTAATTTTTTAAAACTACTTCCTTGTATCACATTCTTCCCCCCTAACCTTGGAATCAAATTCCTTAATTTTAACATATTTAAAATAATTTCGCCTCCCCTCCTTCTCTCTCCGGGCTAGTGTTGTTTCATAAGCTATGAAAAGGCATTGTAAATGAGGGAAAGCCTTGTATTTAAATATTCTGCCTTATTACCTGACAACATAATTGCTCTCTCTTTTCCTTTAATCCAAGCATCAGAAAGGATGTGGTCTCCATGACTGGAAGGGCAGAATGATTTTATTTGAGGAACCGGGGCCCCATCAGTTTGAATCATTAGACACTATGCTGTGGTTTTCCTAATTCCTTCCCTCCGAGACATTTTCTGCTCCCTTCCATGAACAACTTAGCTCTGCTGTCCTTTATTTGATGTCTGACTTAGACAATAAAGCAGCAGAAACCACCACAGGATATTCAAAGACTTATTTACTAAATCATTCTATAAATATTTAGTGAGCACCTTCTGTATGCAGGAACTGTTTTATGCCCTAAGGATATTGTAGTCACTAGCCAAATATTTACTCCTGCCCACGCAATGCTTACATGCTAGGGATACTGGACAGAGAAACAGAAAGTCAATTATCAGTCTTAATGTTTGTCTAAATGAATACATAAATCAATGAATATGTAAGTTAATTTAAATGATATTATAAAAATAGAGAAAAAGAAATGCAATAGAGGTGTTTGGTTTGAGAACAGAGGGTTTTAGGGTGGTTCACAACCTGAGAGATGGTGTTTGAAAAGATCCTGTAGTTATGAGAAGAGCATTTTAGGCAGTGGGAACAGTGTGTACAAGTGCCAGGAGATGACATTATTTAGAATGTGGAGAAATAGAAAGAAGAGGAAATGAGAAAAGTGGAGAAGATGCAAGATGAGATTGGAGAAGTAGAAGAAGACCATGTCCTCTATGCCTGTAGATCTTGGAAAGGAGCATGGATGTGGTTCTAAGTACCGTAGTATACAGCAATGAATCTCAAATTCCTGTGTGCATCAGAATCCCTGGATGACTCACTAAAGCACGTATTGCATGCCCAGTACCCATGTAGAGGACATGATCCAGTACTTTCAGGGTGGGACTCAAGAATTTGTATTTCTAACAGTGATGTTTTTGGTCCTGGTCTGGGAACAACACTTTGACAGTCATTGCCATAGTGTGGATCTGGTTTTTGTAACTTTCTAGAATACATTTCACCATAATTTTGCAATTAAACCTTGATTTTCTTGTGTGAAAGTTCCTTTCTGCACTCTTAATCCAGTCAATGTATATTATTACCTTAGTCACAATCAGCAGTTCAATGCTGGGCATATGACTTTAGTCAGCCAGTTGAAATTCAAAACAGAGGCACTCATGACACTAAGGGGAAGTGAAAAGTCTCTAAGAAGCTATGAGGCAATATATAGGGAAAACCTCCCCAAGAGTTATCTTGGTATAGAAGACCTGAAAGGCAGCAACAGATTGCAGTCTGATACCATTGTTGGAGCCACTAGAGTCAACCATGGCTAAATCTGTTGTACTTTTATGTTTTCCCATTACATCTCACATTTTTACATGTCATGAATTAAGTAGATTCTCTTTGTTGTCAGAAACTTACAAACCAAAAAGATGAAGGTAAATAAAAATCTATTGTAGCTAATACCATTTAAAAAATGTTTAGATGTATGTACCCTGTTTTATCACAGAGGGCCACATAGGAGAGTTTAAGTGGCTCAGTATTGCTCTGAACACTTATGAAATAAATGACCTTTGTACTAAGTTTACAATATTTTAAGACAGAAAACCAAAAGCAAATAGGAGGATGATGCAGTTAGTTAAATGAACACAAGGGAATTGAAAGTGTGCTAAATAACAGCACTTCCAAGGCACTCTATCCTTGACAGCAGCACTGTTACCTAGGAATTACCTATTGTATGATTTTAATAAATAAAATTTATGATACTACCCCCTTTCCCTGTATGTGACAATATCATGTAATTCACAAGTGGATGCATGTTTTCTATTACATTTTATGTGGCAGCACTATGAAAATCAGTATGGAATTTCCTCAAAAAACTAATTTAAAGTCATCATATTATAGAGATACTTGAATATCTATGTTTATTGTAGTACAATTAATAATAGGCAAGCTATAGAATCAGCCTAGGTGCCTGTAAATGGATGAATGATAGAGAAAATGTGGTATATATACACATAATGGAGTATTAGCCCTAAATAACAAAATCATGCTATTTTAAGGAAAATGGTTGGAACTGGAGATCCTCATGTTAAATGAAATATGCTGGAATCTGAAAGATAATTATAGCATGTTTCCCCTCATATGTGAATTCTAGGGTGAAAAAGAATGGCATAAAAGTAAGGGGAAGCTACTAAGAAGAAGGAATTGGGGGAGGGGAAATCACATGGCTTAATGGCATAGTCATATGCCTTGTATGATTATGCCACAGTGAATCCTATTATTCCATTTTATTAAAATGCATTAATAAAATCACATGTGAGAGCTTCTCATCATATTCCATTTTATTAAAATGCATTAATAAAATCACATGTGAGAGCTTCTCATCATTCAGTTTCAGGACACAAGTGATATCTGCAATTAGTTTTCCTGGACCATCCTATTTCAAGTGTCATCTACTCAAGTTGAACTCCAACAGGTCGTCATATTTCCTCACTCTCTGAAAACTTAATGATATACTGATTATTTAGTTTTCCCAGTATTCATCCCTTACAATCGAATATAAACTATGTGAAGTAGCAGTGCTCTCTCTCTTTAACATTAATGTTCTGTTACCCAACTGATATTTCCAGACAAGAAGAGGAATAAATGAACTGCTTGCACACTTTTACCTTTTTAAATTAATCTTTTCAAATTTAAATTCTTCTCCTTCTATCTCTATCTGTACCTTTAGATGGTTCTGGGTCAAATTTCATGAGAGCTGTAAATCCCTCTGAACCACTGTCATCCAAAAAGATTTCACCAGCTTCAGAGGCCACGAATAAACCTTGATGATATAAAATTATCATGTCCTACTTGGTATTGTATTTTTGTGTGTGTGTGTCCATCATTTTCTCCCTCCTTTGGCCTTTCTATGTCAATAATCATAATTCTTTTTTTTTTTGTATGCACACTGTATCGGAGTGCCTTACACAGTGTGAACATACAGGTATCCATAGAGAAAATGGAGAGCTGGTTGCATATTTAACAGTGAATATTCCTTGTGAGCATTTAAACCTCCTATATTGTCCAAATGCATATATTTTCATATTACATATGTCTTGAAGACTGTGAGCTACCCGCGATAAGCCAAAATATTAATTTGCAAACTTTTTGTATTGGTAACTTATAGAAGTCATATAATATCCATAAAAATAATGAAGGTGAATAGTCATAGAAATCATAATATAGAGGTAGACAGGCAAATTTTAAGTCTTTATTCAATTAGATGAATTAAAAAATATAGGGATTCCCTATATATTTGTATTTACATGTGAATTCCATGATGTCAAGAGGCTGCTATTGATCCATAGGACATTCTCTTCAGTGATGAAGGATTGGTGCCAACTGGTCTATGATTCCTCCTGTGTTAAATCTTATGACCACTGGGCTTCTGAGACAGGGTGTGGGCATTGGCAGACCTGGAACGTTTTGGAAAGGAAGCTGGATTTTCTAGGGCAGTGGTAAATTAGTAGTTTTTATTTGTGAAGTGACAGCAAAGTGCTGAACTTAAAGTCTACACATGTAGAGTTGTCTGTAATTAGAAATAGGATAGTGCAGATAAGAGAGACCTCATAGTTGGTCCCACATATTTGAGAGTCATAAGCACAGTCTTTAAAAAAAATCAATAAAATTTTAAATTTAAAAATTTAATATTAAAAAGTATAAAATTTTTATTAAAAACAAAAATATAACCAGGCACATTGGCTCATGCCTATAATCCCAGCAACTCCGAAGGGAGGTGAGTTCAAGTTCAAGATCAGCCTAAGCAAATTTGTGAGGCCCTGAGCAACTTAATGAGACCCTTTCTCAAACTAAAAAATAAAAAGAGCTGGGGTAGTGGGCCCTTGGGTTCAATCCCTGATACAAAAAAAGAAAAAAAAAGAAAAATTAAAACGTATAAATAAATAAATATAGGTTTGCAGTCCTTTCTTCTGAGAGGCAAAGACAGATGGGGTTATGTGTGGTCACTGAAGGATCATCTTCAAAGTTACTATAATTTATACTATAATTTTCTATAATCTGGTGGTATGTTTTTCTATTATGTTCAAAAGTCATATTTATCTATACAAATTGTATGTTAATGATACATGTTTCATAATAAAATGGTTCTTAAAACAATAAAAATACTCTGCCTTTCTTAAAAAAATCTGTGTAGTGCACAAAGTAAAATGTTAATATTTCAAAAGTGTGCTGCAATCTCATATAACGTGATGACTCAAGGCACTTAATTGGGAGAATTCAAATCACTACAATGTTTTGCCTCAGTTTCAAGTGATTTCAGGAAGACTGTTTTAACTGTGAATAAATTGATGACATTGTTTTCTCAGTTTGGTTTACCATTGTATGAGGAACATAACTTTGGGAGTTTTCTTCCTCTTTACACCAATGCTTGCTTATCTACATTAAGATGATTTCCAACAGATACAGCATCAAGGATGGAAGAATTTGTCTTCCAGTTGGAGACTATATTTATTTATATACAGGACCAATGTATCTGTTGCTCATTCGCATGGGAATACTGCAAAACAAATCACTCCAAAATTTATAGCTTAAAAGATTAAGTATTTCCATGTCATGAGTTTGTGGGTTGACTTGAAAGACTCTTGAGCAGGTTCATTCCTGTATCTGCAGTGTGATCTGGAGGAACTAGGGGATCTGCTGGGGTCTTTCCTGTAACTGGGATACAATGATGATCAGCTTGTCTAGGAGGACCTCCACTGGAAACTTGGGACAGCTCTCTGCCCTACATGTCTTATCCTTGGAGCATTTTCTCAGGGCAAATTTAGAACAGTACCTTAAGAAGAAGAAACAGTTGAGGACCTTTCTGGAATTCTGCTGAATTTTTTTCTGCCTCTGTTGACAGTATATTTGATAACAAATGGCCAAAGTAAGAATAAAAGAATAGGACAGAACACTGTCCAAGAAGGCACTGCACATGATAAGGTGAAGGACACACATAGAAGAGAGGGAAGAACAGTGTGATTCATCTACCTTCCCATCCCCTTCCCCATCCTCCCCCTGACTTCCTGTCTATTCAGAGTCTACATACTAGCCTTCCTTAGTCACTCAGATCAGGTGGTGTTCCAGACTCTGGAAAAACATCATTCTAGCATTCTTTCCCATCTGAACCTTCTAACTTTCATCATTTCCCGTTTCAGATCTCCATGGTTGAGCATTACCTCCTCATTGTCTAGTCAGAGGAGGAAGTTTTAAGGAAAGGATATTTGCTCTGTAATTGGAAAGAGACTGATTCAAAGCTGTGCAGAAATTAGACCCGCATCAATAGTTTTGATTCTTGGTTCACTGATTTATCGTAGATCTACCCAGTTATGAATCCACATGGCTGATTTCCCAGAGTCCTGATATACTGACATTTATTCTTGTTGCTGGCTGGGTATCACCTACCAGTGCTTTCCTTCTACTTCTCTCCTCTTCTTTGTTTCCTTTCTTCTTCTCTACCTCCTTCTCTTCCCTGTTTTCCTCCTTCCCTCCTTTTTTTCTTCTCTCTCTCTCCCTTTCTCCTTCCCTCACTCTCTGTCTCTTTCTCTCTTTTTCCTGCTGGGAACTGAACCCAAGGATTCACTAATGCTAAGCATGTCGTCTACTGCTGAGCTACACTCCCAGCTTTCTTTCTTTCTTTCTTTTTTTCCTTTTCTTTTTAAAAATTTCTTTAGATATAAAGAATTTGACTTGTTGGGAAGAAAGGGGCTAAAACCCCTTTTCATCACAGTTAATTAGATTTCAGATTTACTCTCCACAGCCCGCAGCCAGTAATACTTTAGACATTACTTGTGCGCACCCCTCAAAACAGGTGTCAAAACACATTAAAGGCACAGCCTGCTGAAACATCAAAGACGATGGTGTTCTTTATGTTCAAAGTGCCACCATGAAGCTATAAGCCTATCTAAATCAGTCACATTAGCTGCATTATTGGTCAAAATATGGGTAATTGGGGGGTACTACTCTTAGTATTGATCTCATTTATATATTTGTTAAATATTGCATTAATTCAGATCTCACTGAATAATTTATGCAGAGGCCAAGGAAAGGCCAGGATGACAAAGATGACAGAGATTCCAGGTTAAAGCAGAAAACTGGAAAGTAGAAAGGAAATAGTGTAAGTGTTATTAGGTGGACTGTCCAAGAGTAATGCACCCTGGCTACCAAGTATTACCCTTCAATTTCCCAGCACAGGGTTTAGTGGGAATCCCCAGATTTTTACCATGGAGATGATGGGACCTAGACAGAACCAGCAACAAGGATTTGAAAAACATGCTAAAAGCAAAATTCTCATTAGATTTATCAAAAGTAAGTTGAGTGGTAGAAGGGGAAGGGTAACTGTAAAATACACTATCAGTGGAGCAAGAAATACAATAAGGAATTATTATCTCTATTGTACAGTGGAAGAAATTCAACAGTATAAAAAACAAGGACGTTAAGTGTCTGGCTCAAGTTCACACAAATAGCCCAAGAGAATCCAGACCCTGGCTCTAGAATCACTTCCCTTTGCTTCTTCAACTGAAGGCTTAAAGCATAACTTTGTCATATATGTCAAACATGCATAGATTAGCTAAAAAAAGATCTCATCAGCCAAAGCAAGTCCACAGAGAACTTACCTTTGCTTTTAAAGATACTTCCATCCATTTTAATTAGGTACCTAATTGCAACCTGTGACTATTTCATGAGCCAGGTAAGAAGCACAGAATGAAATGGTGACATCCTGGAGTTGAAGATCATGGATTAAGCTGAAGGGTTTGCTGCAACAAATTAATAGTATGGAAGGAAGCTCATTTGAAATACTTAAAACAGTTTTAAAGTTCACTTTAGAAATCACCCATTTATCAGTTGACATAAGTTACCAATCAATCTTTTCAGTTATATCACATACGTTCCTAGGATCTCTAAGAGGTCACATTTTTTTTTTTTTTGATGAATTCAAAATACTTTTCATCCTTGAAAGAAACACGTTTGCATTTCAAGGAGAATTTAAACATTTTTCTTTAAGTTTAATTAGAACTTCACCTAATTAAGCTCCTCTTTGACTCCAGTAAGTTTTGGTTAAAGAGGTTTTAGAGTAGTTTTCTTCTTTTCCATTTTGGTTTTTTTGAATTGTTGGTTTCATTCACAAGACCTTTTAAATCTAGTGAGTCCTGTTCTTTCTTGTAAAGATCCAAGAACTCCTATAAAGTTTTGTGCATTAAGTAATACATAAAACCTAAAAGAAAAAAAAAAATGAACCATGGGATAAAAGGGAGTTGGTTTTCAAGCAAACCTCTTCCTTTTTTACTCTTTGCCTTTCACCTAAAGCCTGTGGGGGGACATAGAACAGTTTCTCATGACAAAATGCCTTTATTCAATTTCTCCTTTATCTTGAATGAGTTGGTCCATGACCTTGCCGCCTCCCCCCATTTCCTCCCTTGTCTCCCTCCACTTCCAACATACTCTGGATAGTCTCCTACATAAAACCAGCCAGGTCAGTCTGTCTGCTCATGCTTCCCCTGTCCTTGTTCTCATAAGGAAAGGGAGGAGGGGGGCTCAATGCCCTGAGTGTGTGAAACTGGGGTAAGGTGAGGGCAGTGTGTGGCAGGTACCATACTGAGGCCATGAATGGATAATCACTCCTGTCACAGCAAATAGACTCTGTCAGGAGGAATTCCATGGTTTTCCAGAGGAAATCAGCTTTCCCTGCAGGCTGCCAAACCCAAATGAGCTCTTTGCAACACCTGCCGATCTGAGCATCAAGCAATTATTCCACTATCTTGCCTAAAAACAAAGACTGTGCTACCCTTCCACAACCTCTGACCTTTTCCAGCTAACATAAACTAATTATATTTGCAGCAGGAGGGGAGGAAGGCTTTCATAGTCCTCCGTGGGAGTTGTCCTTCATGCTTTGTGCCACGTTGTCAGTTTTGGCAATCCAAAAAATGACCACCCTTCAATCAGGGGAGTTGCTGGACAAAGCACTTAAAGAGATACAGGAAGGCCCTTATCGCAAATCAATCTCACTGCCTGGGATTCAGCAAGTGGCCCACACTGTCCATTCAGCAGTGGTACAAGGGAGCCATTGTTAAGGGTCACTTAGCAGCAATTACAGCCTGGTCAAAACAGTTGTCTTTTTTTTTTAAATTTTGTTTTGTTTTTAGACAACTTATTAATGGACCCATGATTAGGTGTAAGGAATAACCCAAGCCACAGGCACTGGAACAAGGTTAGAGGTTAATTGAGAATTTCCATCCCAACAGGCTGAGGTTTTGCAACCTTTTGCTGAGAGAACCGTCTTAAACAAAAAGGAGATAATATGATACAATTAGTTGGAAACCAGAGGGTCAAAATTCCCAGATGAGAAATGAAAACTGGCCAAGAAAATCAGGCCAGAGGGACCACCTGGGCCACTTCAGATGCCAAGAATATCTGTGGCCATTCATCTGGTGGATCAGGCAGCAAGTGGTATGCCTGCCATTCATCACATCCCTCCTCTCTACCAAAAAAAAAAAAATTAAATTAAAAAAAAAATTACAAGGTCAATGTTATAAACAGTAGGCATCCCAGAGTAATTGAAATTCCAGAAGCTGCCTCGTTAGAATAGCTTACAAGCAATCAGGGTTTTCTTTTCTTATTGAAGGTATATTCAAATCTTGAAATTGATTGATCTTATTCAACTTAGCTGGGGATGCAGGAAGACTTTCTGATAGTTTTCTGATAGTTTTCGAAGGATTCTATCTAAATAAACAACTGTGTTCACAGTTGATAGGAGGTGGCCCAACCAGACCTCCTGGGTTTACTGGTGGTGGCACTAGACACCAGACTCCACACCTGCTCTCCCTCTCTTCATTCTATCAAAAGGCCCCTCTTTCTCCATCCCTTCAAGGTCATGATCAACACAGTGTGTCTTAAGTTCAGCAGCAGCTGCTCTTTATCAAGTAATCCAGAATCCTGAAACGTTTATTGGAAATTTCTGGGCTTTAATATTTCTTCTTCTTCTTTTTTAACCCTTTTCTTTGCTCCTACCCCTAACACAAACTTTGACACTTCCAGCTGGCAGAACCCCTTGACTGGAAGTTCACTAAAAATTGCCAACTCATTTTCATTTTTTTTTGCCCTCCCCCCTTCTTTTTTTCCAGTGCAGCTGGTGCCAAAATGTGAAGATTTGTTTTGCTCCAGTCACTGAAGTTTTTGTTTTCTTTTATTTCAACCCCATGCTGGCTTCCCAACGTGATGCTGAGTCATCTGGTGCAGGTGTTCTAAGCGGCTGGTATTTATGTCACTCACAGATGGTTTGGGTAAATTACACGATGTTCCTGCAGTCCTGTTGAGGCTCTCTCAGCTCCCTTTGATCCTGGTGCTTCCTGTGGGTCTTGCACATGTGCAGAACTTCAGGGCACTGGGTGAACCCTTAGATGGATTTTACCCAGAGTTTGGTGGGGTTGCTATAAGCCCCGCAGTCTGATGAGATCCAACGGAGGCTAAGATAAGTTGACAGGATGAAAACTCAGAAATCACAAGGTTCCCCAGATTAACATATGTAGGAAATCACACACCTCATGTGTGATAGAAGCTAATGCTGAAGCTGCCAAAGGAAATGGGGATTAAAAGAGGCCACGTTCTCTTTCTGAAGAAGGGGAAAAGAAAAGTAAGACCTGGAGTTGTAAAGTCATTTCATCTTAGAAATATGCATTTTATATTCTCCTTTTGCTTGACTCTTGTCTAACCCCAGGATCTCTACTCCCATTCCAATGCCCAGTGCAAAGCCTGGCTCCTAGGTCTCACTTTATTTATATTCTAGACATATAATATTAATCAGGAATTTACAAATCTTTGCTCCCCTCCATCTGAAAATACTGTCCTTTATCATGAAGCAATACAATTCATTTGGAAAGGTTCCCCATATTTTCTTCTGTGGGGATGTGCAATTTAGCAATGGAAATTTCTGGTCATAGTCAGAGGCATGAAGTATCAACTTATATTTTTAGTAGCAGGTGTTTGAGGGAACTGTGCCTTCTCCAAACTATAGAAATCCTACTATTGTAGGCTACTACCTTTCTACTTGCAGTGTGATAAAACTGCAAGTAGCAAATCAAATGTTTCCATTGGCTATACCCAAAAAAGTCCCAAATCGTAAGATGGGACAGTATGCTCTTTCAATGAATGTGGGTAAGGAGGAACTGACTATTTCCTGGTTGATAATCTAATCTACTAGTATGATCTCAGAGTTTGAGAATACCCAGTCTAGTGACTGAGAGATAATTGCAATGTGTCTCATAATCTATAACCAATTTTCAGGTTCTATTACCATTTAGGTAGGAATGGCTACCAGGGAGTTAAAGTATTTATTAAATAATATAATGTGATTTCATCCTATTTATCTTATTTTTTTAAAAAAAATCTTTGACATTGAATTTACTTGATTGCTCTGAAGGAAATCAAAGAGGACTTAGAAAATTCAATGTTTATATTATAAAATTTGTTTAGGAATCAAGATACTATTTTTTAATTTTATTTAAAAAATCTGCTTCTTGTATTTATTCTCTCTTCAAAAGTCTACAATTAGCTTCCCTTCAGTTAATTAAACTTGATGATTAATTGGATTTTCCCAGTATAAACCTCACTACTATTTATGTGATGAGAACATAAAATAAAAAAAGACTTACTGAGAAAGCCCAAATAACAATCAATATATAAATTATATAAGGAATCCTTTGATTCCATAATATAAACATATGGTCTTTAAGCAAACAAGTACAGTAGTACCATCTTATTCTTTAAACACGTAAAATTTTCCTGATTTTTGGCAAAAGGCATGGAATCCATCCACATACTGGGCTAAAAAGGTATTTGTTATCATTGTTGTGACTATCAAGAGGATCCGTATTTCCAGAACACTGCATCCATTATTCAAGACTAGATCTTTTCCAGCAGAATATTTGACCTTAACCAGTATAGCAGAAGTTGTGTTTATGGATGTTAAGGAAGTCATTTGCCATTTGGAAGGCTCTAGAAACACATAAACACGTATTACTGAGCCATAGAAGAACTCTTCATTATCAAAAGATGGGCCGATTTCTTAATGCTACGACTTCAATAAGGTTATTTGCTGTGGTCTTTGTAGCTTTCTGGCTGGGTCAGGGTGACCAGCACACATAACCCTGGAAGGAGGCTACCAGACTTAGTGTTTGCTTCCTTTGGTGTGCCACTGTATCAAGCATCCACAGTTCTCATGGAAACTGATGGAGAAGCTCTGTTCATATTTTGGGGATTATTTCTCCCAAGTGTACTAATTTTAGAAGTGCAATGAAGGGTCAAAAGTAAGTTCCATTTTATATGGTTAATTACTCCAAGAATTGTCCACAGCAGACAGCTGGTTAAAAGTGGACAAGTGTATCAGCTTTATGAAGGGACAACAAGAATGGGGGATAATAAAATTGCAATATGCAACCAAATAAGTATGCAGGAAATAGGGGATAGATTATTGTGTGCAGCCATCTGCTATTCAAGATGATCCCTCTAGAGCTATGCTGTTCAATATCATAGCCACTAGCCATATGCAACTATTTAAATTTAAATTTAATGGAGTTAAAGTTAGAAATTCAGGTTCTTAGACACATTAGCCACATTTCAAGTGTGCAAAACCACATGTGGCTAGTGGCTACTGTATTACAGGGCACAGATCTGGAATATTTTCATCATTGCCACAATTTCTATTGGACAGCAATAATCCAGGTTATTTTGCTATTGAAGAGATGTTGGACTTAGTGGACATAATACATATACATAGAAAATATGATGTTTTAAAAATAATGCTGTGAAACTCTTCTCTACTTTAGCTCTGTCCTAAGGATTGTCCTAAAATTTGGACCTAGAAAATTCACTTACTATGAAAGAATAAACTGTTACTACAGATATTTGTCCTGATGAATGTTAACTTTGTGCCCCACTCTGTGCTAAGCACTTTACACATATTGTGTTGTTTGATTCTAACTTTATATGGTAAGAAATATCTGCAGATTAATTAATTTGAGAAAAAAATGTAGTTTAGAGTGAATAATAATTGATCCAAGATCACTATTCAGTGAATATATTTGAATCTAAGGCAACGCTTCCTTTTGTTTTTATGGATGTTTGTTTTTGTCTTTGGTTTGGGTTTTTGACTGGCATCCGCTGTTAATGAAATGACTGCACACACAAAATTAATACCAGAGGCTAGGGAATATAGGGAAAAGAATGACCATGTCTCCTAGAAAAGAAGAGAAAGTGAAGAGTAACTGAAGTCTCATCAAAGAGGCTGAGATTTAATAGGAACAGTTGGTGCAGACTCAGGGGGGTTGGGGGGAAAGAGCAGAACTTCAATGACCAGATCCAGGAAAGTACAAAGGCTGCACTTAAGAGATCTGTGGATTTCCAGGCTCACCCCAGAAACAAGCATTAGGACAGCAAGAGGATGTTGAAATCAGCAAATTATCAGATTAGGGTTCTAGTTTCCTTCCCAAACCAGATTAGATCCAGTATACAGATGCAGGGATTCTGGAGCCTGCAATTTTTGTTTGTTTGTTTTGTTTTGTTTTGTTGTGGACTGATATTCTCAAAGCGTTGGGCAGAAGAAAAATCCGCAACCACTGTATTTCTTTTACTGAATCTGAACTTAGCCATGAAGTCCCAGAGGAAGACAATAACACCCATTGGGTGTTCTGAAATAGGATGGCACAATCAGAAGAAGAAAGTTACAGGACTACAGAAAGGACACAAAGCAGTTTTGAGCAACGTTCTTCAAGATGCTACTAAAATTACCTTGTCCGATCCCGTTTATAGTACAGTACTCTTTATTTTTTTTTATTTGTGTCATTTACTCTTTATATAAAGTAATTTATTAAAATCTCAGAACGCCAAGGATTGCCCAGCCTTGTTTGAGTGTAGAAAATCTTGCCATAGTGTTTGTATCTGGAAACTTTTCTTATGTTACACAAAGAAGAAAAATACAGGGTCTTCAGCACCTGGTTTTATTAGTGAGGTATAACTAGGGTGACAATATGATTTATCGTCTAAATAGAGACACATTTGAGAATGAATGTAATTATTTATAATTACACCAGAACCACAGGTGTAAACCAGAACTGTCCAAGGCAAACCAGGGCACACTGTCACCCAAGGTATAGACCACAGCTGGATGCAATTGGATTCATGCCATTTCCCCACCCCAGCTGCTGAACATGACCTAAAGGTTGCTCTCTGCTGTCAGCTGATTTACAAGCTGATTGAAATAATGATGTAAGTGCACAATGATGAAGATGTCTAATGCCCATTTTAAGTAAAAATAACTAGGGTAAAGAAAAAATATGATTATTACTGTTGAGTTTCATTTTTAAAGGAACAGTTACTTGATTCAGTACATCTAAGAAATGAATTAATATCCAGCCTCTCCACTCTGCATGGGAGAATGTTTCTCCCTCATTAAAAAAAAATCAATTGCCTCTTTCTTCAAGGTATTATCTAAATATTCTAATTTAGATGTATTCTTAGGCACTAGAGGAATTTGGAGGACATTTTGGTTGTCACAGTGTTGGGGTACATTTTCTTGAATAGGGATAGAATCGCAGGTGTCCTACAGTGTCCTGATCTCTCTCACATGATAAGGAAATGCCTCATGTCTCATCTAACACTTACATAGGTGAAAATAGGCTTATAGATGCTGAAATCTAAAACTTAACCCCACTTCACATATACATAGAAAGTATTCTTTTCATACTGTGTTAATAGCAACTACTGGAAACATTCAGAAAACACTTGGCACTTTATCAAGAATTGTTTGGTATTTCGGAGAAGCACATCACAAAAGACATCACTCATTGTAGTTAGGTGGCAACACACCATGAAAAACCAGCATCTATCTCAGAGCAAAGCCTGTCCAAGGAAGGGACATGGCCTTTGTCCTTGGAAAAACCCACAGAGCACCCCTAAGCACATTCCCACCCTGCTAAGTTGTTTATCTACAAATAACAGGAGAGATCTGCTGTGCCAGGTGTCCCTGACTCAGTCAGGCTAGGTGGGGATCCATAGCAGCCCCCTAGCAGCCACCAATCAGCATGAGACAGGGAAATACCTGGGATGCCAGATAACCCTCCCAGTGGTTTATGGTGGTTAATAACAAGTTGGGAAACCATGTAGTTCAGCACGTACACCCTCTTGGCTCAAACCAATCAGTTCAAACGAATACCCCTTTTGTACTGACCAATCACCCCTACCCAACTTGTTCCCGCCAGTGAATGTGCTAATCATGTTTTAGAGTTGTTATTTGATTTTCCCGCGGTGTGTGATGATTTGCTAAAAGAGGCTATGATGTATGTGAAGTCCATGCCCTCCCCCCAAAAATGTATAAAAATGCTGCAAACCCTGGGCTCGGGGCCTCTCAGCGTCACCAGTTGCTGTGTGTGTGCGCAGAGGACCGAGCTAGCTCGAAATAAACACCTCTTTGCTGCTTGCATCTATCTTGGGTCTCTGGTGGTCTTTGGGGGTCCCGAATTCGAGCATAACAACCACAGATGCATTTGCAACTGACTTTCAAGGTGATCCTATGCATGGATATGAATGCTGACAATTGAATTATATCTATTAATATAGTTATGGTCAAGAAGCTACATGTAGAAATACCGTTTTAACATAAATTACTTTTCTGTTAATTTCTTTGCCAGTTTTCTTTTATAGTACCATTTGAACAATATATTGACTTTAAAAGAAGTGCCCAGGTGGCTTATATTATTTATGAATTTCATTTTACTATAAAAAAGGACTGTGTTATGAAAATCTCAGATATAATTAGGTGCCTTTGGGACTGATTGGGCTACGGACAAGGGCTTCCAGGCAATGCTACCCAGAGTAGTGTCAGAACTAGCAACAAAGAGTTTGGTAGAAATGTAGATTTTCAGACTCCATGCCAGACCAACAGAATCTCAATCTCTTAGGTGCATTCCAATGATTTATGATTTTAAAAGCCTCCCAGGACATTATTATATTGTTTTTTTTTTTTTGCATGCAATGATTTGAGGATTATTGCTCTGGGTAGGACAAAGATGAGTAATATACTGTCTTCAAAGAGGCTAGAGTCTTACATGAGATATAAAGATATCTTCCTACTTGAGTTACATGAGTAAGAAAATCCAAGGGATCATGATGATGAGAAACACAATAGGAATTTAGCAATAACCTAATTCCAGAGACTGATATACCACGTATGACGTATCACCAGCAGAAATCTGGGTTCTGGGACAAGTTTAAACAATACAACTCTGATTAAAATGAACAGGACTCATGCTGTTAAGACTCTGTACAGTCCTAAAAACATACCCAGCAGAGCACTTAAGCTATTCCAGAACTTGCCATTCTCTACTTTTGAACAGGGAGCAAACAGCTGGGATGTGTTATTAGTGAGCCATGTTTTCATAGGCTTTCTGGTTTTCTGTGGCCAAAGTCTTACAACAGTCTTTGGACAAATTAATGCCTGAAGCTATAGGAAGTCTTTAGTTGTCTTCAAGAACTGTTGAGTGAGTCAGGTCTCACAGACAACATGCCCAGAGGACTTGCTTGGCCACCTTTCGCCTATCCACGGTGGAAATGCCTTCACAACCAATTATGCCATTCTCACATGTCTATTTACTTTTAAATACTCTACTTAAACGTTAGGAGTTATTCAGATGACTCAGTTCAAGACTAGCAGGAAAAGTTTAGGTGAAACAATGGATTAATTTGGGGAGTTCTTAAATAAATGGAGAATCAAATCAAGTTCTTAATAAAGAAGCAACAGATTGTTGAGGACTTGTATGCCTTGGTGGTACAGAGCCAGAACTCACCTTTCAAAAGACATTAAAGATCACAACGGTTTAAAAGCCCAAGATCCAGAATATCTATTTTTTATGGCCTAGAGGCAATTGCTACAGATGTGTAACCCCTGCATTCATGTGCTTGAGCAGGCTCACACACACGAATATGCATGGATGCGCACACAGGGAAGGTCATCAATTCTTTTGATATCTTAGAGTGCAAAACTCTTAAATGCTAATGTCATCTGGATAAAATCTAAACTCCCCACCTCACTTTGGCAGGAGATAACTTCACTTTGACAACATTTATATCCCCTTTGGTGCTGAGAGCTGCTCAAGGAACATTTAGCAACAGGTGAACCTAGTTGCACTAAAGCCATTCCCCTAGGGAGCAGCATGGAGATTCCCAGGTTGGTAAACCCAGACAAAACTACAGCTTCTGATGGTCAGCTCATTTAGTCTCTGTGTTGGAAAAGAAAGAGAGAGAGAGAGAGAGAGAGAGAGAGAGAGAGAGAGAGAGAGAGAGAGACTGAGGGAGGAGGAAAGAGAGAGGGTGGGGGAGTATAATAGAAAGGGAGAAAGTTATCAAAAGTTAACCAGAGTCAGGAGATGAAAAAAACAAATTCCCAATTATTAGCTTTAGGACCCAGGGCAAGAACATAAGTTTTCTGTTCATTAACAGAATCAATATGTACAACAAATCAGAGATTTAAGATAACTAGATGACTCATGAAAGGACTTTAGGAGGTGCACAGAGACCTTATTTGGCTAAAAAATTTGATGCTTATTAGAATGTGGGGTGTTTTTTTTTTTTTTTTGCTGATTTCTACAAGATGAAATTTTAAAAAATAGGAATTATGAAACTTAATTTCTCTGAGAAAATCTTACTGTCTTAATGTTCTATCTAGTTTATTTCAATAAAAATGTATTAAAAACTTTCTATAAGTCAGCAAGCCCTGAGGCTCTTGAAATGCACTGGTGGATAATACACAGACTCTGTCTTGAAGCTTACTGTTCCATAGCTTTATGACTCCCAACTACAGCATCGGACATAACGCTCATCATAATCAGATTCCCATGTGTAATTTTATTAAAACTTTAAACTCATATATTCTAGTTGATTTTTGTTGCTATAGCAAAATACCTGGGTGCTCTCTGTAGTAAAAAGGTTTGTTTAACTCACAGTTTTAGAGGCTGAAAATCTTGAGTGGTCCCATTCATTCAACTTCTGATGAGGCACAGCATAGCAGAGGGAAATAGCCACATGTAGAAGAGATCACATGGAAAATAGGAAGCCAAGCTTGCTCTTTTATTATAACCATGCTTATGGGAACTAGTGAGGACACTATGAACTGCATTAATCCCTCCTGAGGGCACCAACCCAAGGATCTAACAATCTCCCCATAACTTTTACCTCTTCTTAGTAGTTCCACCATCTGCTAACATCACCATACTGGGGTCCAAGCCTCAGCACATGAACCATTGGGGTACAAAGTGTAGCGAAACCATTAGAGTCCACAGATGACTCTTATTCAGCAAATTGAACATATCACTTAGGAACATCCCCTGGGAGCCTATTACCAACACAGCATCTCTAGCCTCACCCTGGTCCTCTTCTTTCATTTTTTAAAAAATATTTTTGGTTATAGATGAACACAACATCTTAATTTTATTAATTTATGTTTATATGGTGCCAAGGATCAAAACCAGTGCCTCCCACTCTACCACTAAGCTACATCCCCAGCCCCCCAGACCTCTTGAACCAGAATTTATACTTATACAAGATCATGATTCACATGCCTCTTGAAATTTGAGAAATACTAGTCTATAATACTCAATAGTTTCACCTCACCCTTCTAAGATAAAGAAATACACAACACAATCCTTATTCTAGATCAACCTTTTGTTTCACGGCATCATCACTTTTGTCAATGTACTTATATTTCACTTAAAATAAGCTAATAAAATAAAACAAAATTATCAGCAAAAATCTATCTTTTTATTTCTAAACATTGTTGGACTTAATTTGTTGCATTAGAAAAGCAAGTTGCTATTCATAGCATTATTGTAGTTCATAGCAATGGTATGACAAAATTTGAATGGGTGAGTATCAAGAACAACATGACCAAAGAAGTTAGAAACCTTTGTTTAAAAAAGAAGTGTCTTCTACTTCTAGCATGGATGGAACAACTGAAAATCACAAAATAAATGAAAAACAGTGTGTAAGACATTGAACCTGGGCAACCAAGGAGAGTGGTCCCTGAGAGATGGTAAAGCAATGAGTTGAGGTTTTTCATGGCTCCAGATGACTGTCTTGCAATAGTTTCCAGACCACAGCCTAATATGGGTATGCAAAAAAAGGCCATCAAATTCTTCACTGAGGGCAGACAGAGCTGAGAGTCTGCTGAGAATGTATCTAAAATTGAATAACAGAGTACCTTGTAATAAATAGATTCAAACAGAACTCTGGGGATCTCTGGAGGATCCCTGTGTTTAGAAAAGAACCACCTGAAACAATTAGACACTGTCATTTCTACCTGGATTCACAAGACACTGCAAATAGTACCTGTTCCTCTAAGCCAGACTACAAACCCTCAATACTCAGGGGACATTGTGTAGAGAACAGGGGAAGATCTTTCCTTAGTAGTGGCAAATAACTAGTTCCAGGATAACTGTGCTCTAGGCCCATTTCACAAATATTAAGCCCAAGAATTGAGAGGATTTAAAAGTTTTCCAAGTAATTTACTTATATCCCTAAACAAAAATTAATATATATATATAATATATATTATATATATACATATATATTTTATATATAAAGATATTTATATTTTACATATATTTTATGTTTATATATAAATATATATAAAGATTTAGCACACAAGAAGTCACAATTCTCAATGTCTGATGTCTAATCAACAATTACAGGCACATAAAGAAAAAGGAAGAGACAACCCATTATAAGGAAATAAAATAGTAATTCCAAATCTACCTGAAATGTGCAATTTAGTAGAATTAGCAGACAAAGTCATCATTAAATTTTGAATGAATTACCATTATTAAAAAACAGGAAGTATCGTGCTTTCAGGAGAAACATCACCATCTGGTGGTACATTCAGGTATTGCCAGTAAAGATATTTAAAATAGGAACCATATTAGGTGAGATCAAGAGCAGTTTGGATACCACACTTCTTCTTCTTCTTTTTTAATCTCAGTAATGTATTTTGGCATAATAAGCAAGGAAAATAATACAGAAGAAATTTTCTATGTGTGTACATAAAATGAATAAGGAGTGCCAGAAATGGAAAACAAGAGCTTAGAAATAGAAATTTTATTTCTAATTTAAATTTCATTAAAGGATAATTGATTATTAGAGGCAAAAATGTTACAATATATCCACTGAAACTCATTACTGTGTACAATTAATACATGTTAATAAAAAATACCCACCCACCCCCCAAAAAAAACTGTGCACAATTTTTTGTTTACACAAATAGCTAGGCATTCTTGGAGATAAGAAAGTGTGCCATTGTTTGAGCTATGAGCTGAATGAAGATGCTTTTGTTATTGCATACATTATAGTTATTCAAACTTGGAGTTTTAGCAGACATTTCCTAAAAGTTAATTAAATAAACTTGTTGTGTCAATGAAAAAAATAGGAAGCATAATTATTCTTGGGATTTACAAGTACTTATATAAATAATTACAACTATTATACATACACACAGTTGAACAATTGTGTCACCCTTTTAGAGTAATTGTAATTAACCACTTGTATAACTTACATGTTATTTTATGTGTGTATGTGTGTGTGTGTGTGTGTGTACTTGTGTATTCCAAATTACATAAACTGAAGATACAACTAATAGACTCTCTGAGAGAGTTATTTGGAGGTTTAAATGTCATTTATTATCTAGTGATAAAGGTATTTTCTTCTTTATAGCAATAATAGTAATAATCTTAAATGTAATTTACGTGTTATATTATTGCCAGTCTCTATATTATTAACTAGACTCCTATTCTTTATGTAAAGTGATTTCCATGTAGTCTCAATATATTAATTTATGTGTCAATTATGTATATTTTTCTATTAGAAAGTAAGCTCTTTGAATCTTTTCTCTTCCTAATGCATCCCCAATAGCTAGAATAATCTCTGGCATGTAGTAAACATTTAATAGGCAAGTTTACATTACATTACATTCACTGAATTTGATGTTTCAATGATCAGGTAAAAAAAAGATTTAGGCAACATATACTTCTGTATTTATTGTGTTGTGCATATGTTATAATTCTGAATCCTTTGTAAAATAAGGTTTGCACGGTCAGAAATATATGTTGTAATATTCTTTTACGGAATTCTTCATTATTACTTTTGTCAATGTAAAATGTTAACATTTCTTATAATCATTTAAAATAATTTAATAAAATAAGACTAAATTGTAGACAAAAGAAATATACTTTCTTATTTCTAAATTAAGCTGCTGAGCTTAATTTGTGATTTAGATGATCAAATTGGTATCTTTAGCATGATGGTAATTTCTAACAATTTCTCGATAAACTTTGAATGGGTGGATATCAAGAACAACACAAAAGTTACCAGTTTCTAGTTGGGTAATTATTGATTTAGCTATTAGATATTAGATAATATAATATTATAGAGGCACAGCCTGTGGAACACTGGGATCAAATCCATAAGCTACCTCTTAATTGTTGTCTACATTGATCAAGAGAATGTATCAGGCAATGGATAACATTCCAGGTATTTTTCCTTAGAGAGATTTTAATACAGGGCTTTACTTGTCCTGGCGAATAGAAATTTAAGCCAAAAGGAGGAACTGAGTTCTCAAAAAGATGAGCAAAACAGGAAAACTATCACACTTAAGCCTGAAAGTTCAATAGGCAGAGAAGATGATGCTGGAACCCAAGTCAGAAACAGTTGGAGGGAGAAAAGACCATCAGACCTATCAGAATCGTGTTCAAAGGATTGGTCAGATGTGGCCTGGAGCCATTCAGGGTGCACAACTGTGACAGAGATCCAGATAGATGAAGGAAATGGCACAAATACCTTGTTAGGCTCTTTTCTGCTTCCCTCCCATCACCTGGTCTGTATCCCACTGGTTACAATAGCCAAAAACAGCTTGCAAAGCAATCTGAGAGAGGTGGTTTACAAAGAATCACTGTCCAGGATCCATCTTTGAATTGGCTAGATGACCTTTGTGTCCTCCACTTTTGCCTCAGGGTTGTTCCTCAGGGTTTCTGTTATTTAGCAATAACCTTACTTATCCTCTTCATTTGGTTTCTTTCCTCATCTTTCAAACTATAATTCTCACCTCCTCAAGAAGCTTCCTCTGATCCCTTAGACTAGATCTAGGCTAAAGGTTTCGGTATATATATCCTTGGAAAATTGACTCTATCCCTTAAAATAGGATCAGGACATGTGATTATGAACTTGCTTGTGAACTGATGTGCAGACTACCTTTCCCACTAGGTGTCATGCTATATGAGATCAGTTTTACTTACTATGAATTTTCGGAACCTAACACAAAGTTGGCACTTAGTATACTAAATGATGCTTTTCTAACTATATTTTCATTCTCATTCTTGAAACACAATTAGGATCCAGGCTTCACAAACCAAATGGCAGGCATGCGATCCCATATCAAGCTCCAGGACATCTGAGGGTGCAAAATCATTGAAATCCAATTTTTTTTTTTAATTCCAGAAGAAAAAGCTAATGATGCTTCTCAATTCTTCTAGAGTCTTCTCTACAAAAATCCTAACTAAAGAACTCAACTCCATCCAATTTAAATTCAAAGATAATTTAAAAATCTGTTTTACTAATGGATCTCCAAATTAACAGAGTCAACAGTACATAAAAATTTGTGTGTATAGATATAGATAGATGATAGCTAGCTGGATAGACAGACGTATTCGCATAAAGAGATTTATAAGAAATTGTTCATGCAATTATGGAGGATCACAGTTGCTAACATCAGCACTTTGACAAACTAAAGACCAAAGAGCCCGGGTATCATAATTTCAGTCCAAAGGCCTGTAGGCTCAAGGCACAGCAAGAGCAGTTGTTTCAATGTGAATCTAAAAGCAGGGGGAATAAAACACATTAAAAAATTTAAAATCCCAGCTTGAAGGCAGTCAGGCAGGAGGAATTCCCTCTGACTTGCAAGTCGGTCAAACTTTTTGATCTATCTGGGTCTTCATATGATTGGAAGAGGCCAGCCCACAGTAGGGAGGGCAAACTTCTACTTAGTTTCTAGATTTAAGGGTTAATGTCATCCAGAATCATCCTCAGAGGCATATGCATAATCAGGTGACTCCTGAAATCTGGACACTCTACGGTCCAGTGAAGTTGCTACATAGTATTAACCTTCATAGCTCTGGTTGTTGTTACCTTTACAATACACCTATCTCCTTCAATCACACTTAATCTCCAAGTAAAGATGACAAGGTAATAACTCATCAAACATGATACAACTCTTCTCCGCACAGCATCAATGCACTAACACCTTCCCTAGAAGAGGAGATAAAGTCCTTGAGTGATGTTTACTCTTCTCGATGCTCCATAACTCAAATGCTATGACCTAAAATAAACAATACTGAAATGCTCTGATATGAAATCCACGTATCTGTATCACATGATAGAATAAGAGATGGATAACGTCTATAAGGCTTTGTTTTCTTATACACACACTAGCATATTTCTAACATTATAAATAGGATATACTCCTGACAATTACTGTCTCCAGTTGTAGCTTTTATAACTTTCTTGGCTTCACTACCCATCATGTAATCCCTCTGCTGTCAGCAAGCACCTCAGCTGTCTGTTTTTGGTTAACCTGGTGGGATGACTCAAATCTTCATTCCTGAGGAGTCTGGATTGAGTTGTAGTTTTCCACAGATTGTAGATTTCCACAGACAGGGCCTGATAATCCTGAGGAACCCTCGGGGATATTCTGTATTCCAAATATTCAATTCTTTTTTTTTTCACTTCACACTAGGATGTCTATATTCAAAAAGACATAACAACAAATGTTGACAGAATATGGAAAAACTGGAACTTTCCTTCACCTCTGTAGGACTCTAATGGTATAACAACTTTGGAAAACAATTTGGTAGTTTCTCAAAACAAAAAACAGTGAACACACACAAATTTCATGCATCCTTCAAAAGATTCCCTAAGTTTTAACATTTTACAACATTTACTTTATCACTTTCTCTCTCACACACAGATTTTATACACATATACATTTTACATAAATGTACACATTATACTCATGTAATACATATATAATATATAATATCTAAAAATGTATGTTATATATTTATGTATTTGTGCATATTTATATGTTTAACACTGATATAATAATATTAGCTACTTCTGTCGACCATCTTCAACTTTTGTTGATTGTCCCAATAATGCCTTTTGTGAGATAAGAAAATCCTAGATCATATATTGTCCAAATATTCAATTCTTCACCACTATTTTAAGGTAGGAATGACTACCAATTACCCCTTGGTAGTCAGTCACCTTCATCAGCACAGAAACTTCCTTCTTTTCCAGTTGAATCAGAGGCAGGATAAAGCCAAACTTTCCATGTAGCAGTCAGTCTTACCTTTTGGTTCAATGGAATATTTTTTACCTCTCTCAATAGATGTTCCCACCCTCTTGATCTCAGACTTGTAGGCCAATAGAGGATATGGTTGAAAAAAAACTTTTCCTAGTGGGAAATAGGAAGCAGTACCACTCCCATATTCTTCCCTTTACTACTGGACTCATGAATCACAACTATGGGATATTGGATGTCAATTCCAAGGACACAGGTTTTTTGGTGAACCTTTCTAAGCCCTGCAAAATATTACCACATGGCTCATAATAAAACTAAAATATATTCTACTGTTCCAAAAAGCCAGTAGATCAAAAATGCAAGGCAACATGGTAAGACCAGTGAAGTCTATGAGTGTGGACAATTGCCTTATGTCATGTTTTGTGATGGTAGTTCCTTGATCTGAAGCAATTCTTTTTTTCTTCCGTTGGGTACTGGGGATTGAACTCAGGGGACTCAACCACTGAGCCACATCCCCAGCCCTATTTTGTATTTTGTTTAGAGATAAGGTCTCACTGAGTTGCTTAGTGCCTCATTGTTGCTGAGGCTAGCTTTGAAATCACAATCCTCCTGGCTTAGCTTCCCATGTCACTGGGATTACAAGCATGCACGATCATACTCAGTGATCCAAAGCAATTCTATATGAAATATCATGATGGTGGATAAGGCATTGTGTATAAAATCATTGCATGCAGAAAAAAAATATATCCAAAGTAAGTGTCTATTCCCAAAAGAACAAAATACTGCCCCTTCCCTGATGGAAAGGGTCCAGTATGATCAGCATGTCACCATACAGCTGGCTGATCATCACAGTAATGGTCCAATATTAAGTGCTCAATATTAGTCTCTGCTGTTGACAGATTGGTAATCAGCAGTGGTCATAGCCAAGCCATACCTGTTAACTAGAGGTCCATGTTGCTCTTATATAACCTGCATATCTACTACCACAGCCACTTTTTTCATGAGCCCATTGAAGAATTAAAAGGGTAGCTGGGCAAAGAATCTAACAAGAATTCACAGAGCAGGTGTTGATCTTAATTCCAAAAGACACAATCTTCAATGCCATAATCCTTAGTCCAAATATTTAAAATCTAAAATCCCCAAAGTGTAAAAGCCTGAAAATCACAATCATAAAATAATAAAAATTCTACAATCCCAGATGTTGAAATCCTGAAGCTAAAATCCTAAGGAAACACCATTGATATATTTTTTGAAAGGGTTCTATAACAAGTAAAACTCATGTCCTAGGAAAGGTTTTTGCCCTGAGATATTGCAACAATGAAAACTACAATTTAAACTAGTGTCATTTGTCAGTATTAGCATTCCTTGAATATGATGTAATCTGGGGGCTTTAATTGAATTAAAGTTGCATTTACTGTTATATTACTGAAAATTTAAAAAAAATAATGATTATGAACACACTAGGATATGAAGATACTTATGTAACAGTATTACTTTTTGGCCAGTAATGTTTCCTTCAAATTTATAGTAAATACATAAAGGCATGTGCATTGGTTTCTCATATGCCCCAAACAACATAGAATAATGGCTCAGAAAATGAAAACATATAAAAGGGAAAGCTCATGTTGGTGTATATCCAATTATGGAAGAATTTCAAAAGGAACTGTGCCACATAGAAAATAAATGTGAACGTGTTTTTCAAGGAGAATTATGCCCTAAAAGAAAAATGCAGCTGTTTATCATATTTTGTAAGATTTCAGATGTCAGGCACATTGGTAGAGATCTATAATTTCAGCCACTTGGAAGTCAGGAGGATCACATTCAAGACTATAGAATTTAGTGTCTTTTGAGATTATGGCCCAAATCTCTACAAAACAGATCATCCTATCCACTTGATCATTTAAATCCTGCTCTGCTGAGATTTTTTTTAAGCTTTCATATAGGACAAAAATATATTCAAATTCTTAAGATTTATCTGTGAATGAGAGATGTATTCACATGGACATGAGGTCAATCTCATCTTAAATTTGCTTCATCAACAATTTCCAAATCATGAAAGAATTCTGTTTTTTTTTCTGATATGATAGAATAGAGGAGGCTGGTTTACTGGCTGCGGTTTGGAATCAAACCGACAAGACAGATAGATACCTTCTCAGCAAGGTTGATGAAAAAGGGAGAGGGATTACTAGGAATTAATACTGGGCATTCAAAGCAGATTGAGGATTCAGGAGGTTGGATATAATAAAATAAGAAAGAAATCTCACTTATACATATTTGTTATTTCTTTCTCATTTCTAGGATTTTTTGAAGGCAGTTATTTTTCATAGGTCAGTACTTTGAGGAATAGGATATTTGATTAGTATATTTCAGTTTTGTTTTGAATTTTATTATTTTTATTTTTTAAATTTTTGTCTTACATATTTTTCTCTCACTTATCTGTTTCCCTTGATTCTCTTTCTCTCTTCTTCTGCTAACAGCCAGATTCTATTTTTCTCTCTTTCACTCTTCCTTTACTTCTATTTTCTCTCTTCCTCCATTATAATCATCACATCCTACATCATTCTGTTCTCTCCCTGTTCACCATTCAAAATTGAAAACTCTTTTGCAAACTTACTGTTTTTACTGTGGGCAATAACTGATCATATCATTTATGTTTATTGTGACAATTAATATTGTTGATGTCATAGCAGGAGCTATGTGGATTAATGCTGTATATTGTTTGCATTGGTTGTTGTTATGATTTGTCTCCCTCTAAATGGTGAGTTACTGGAAGTACTAAGAGAAATTATAAGTCCACAGGGTAGAAACTCTACTGCCTCAGATCCATACTGTTATATCAGTATATACACAAACAATATGAAAAGGTAAGGGGACAAATTGTCCCAAACAAATGTAGATATTTTAATAAGAGAATCTATTGACACCACAGTGGAAAAAATGTCAAAGAAGGAGTTTAAAATGTTCATAGTTAAACTGATCTGTGAAGTAAAGGGCAGAATAAGGAATGAAATCAGAGATAAAATATAGGAAGTAAAAGATCACTTCAATAGAGATAGAGATACTGAAAAAAATCAAGTAAAAATTCTTGAAATGAAAGAATCAATAAATTAAATAAAAAGTTAAATGAAAAGCATCACCAAACCAAGCATAATGGTGCATGCCTATAATCCCAGCAGCTGGGGAGGTTGAGGCAGGAGGATCACGAGTTCAAAGCCAGCCTCAGCAAAAGTGCACTATGCAACTCAGTGAGACTCTTGTCTTTAAATAAAATACAAAATAATTCTGGGAATGTGGCTCAGTGGTCAGGTACCCCAAGTTCAATTCCTATTATGAAAAAAAAGCATCACCAAAGATTAAAACAGAAGATAATTTCAGACAATAAAGACAAAACATGCAATCTTAAAAATAACAGTTGACTGTGGAGAAAAGATGATAAGACACCATGAACAGAACTTCCAAGAAATATGGGATAACCTGAAAAGATGGAACTTAAGATTTATCAGAATAGATGAAGGCTTATAGATACAAAGCAAAGGAATGCACAATATTTTGAATGACATAATATCAGAAAATAACCCAAACCTTAAGAATTAAATAGAAAATCAAATAAAGGAGGTTTACAAAACCCCAAATATACAAAATTACAGCAGACTCACACCAAGTCACATTATTATGAAAACGCCTAATATACAGAGTAAGGATAGACTTTTAAAGGCTGCCAGAGAAAATCAGGTCACATTAGAAAGAAACCAATTTGTATCTCAGCTGATTTCTTAACCCAAACTTTAAATACTAGGAGCTCTTGGAATAATATATACTAAGGTCTGAAAGAAAATGGAAGCAAAATTAAGCATCACAACTAATGACAAATAAAACTTTCCATGATAAACAAAAGTTAAAAGAATCCACAACTAGAAATCCAGCACTGCAAAACATACTGTATAAAATATTTCATAAAGAAGAAATAAAAAATAAATTTAAAAGCCGGGAAACGGAGAAACTGCATTAGAAAAATAGTGAATCAAAGGAGTAACTAATTCAAATTAAAAACCACAAATAACTCATAATGAAAGGTAATAAAAATCATTTTTCTATAATAATATTGAATATAATAATAAAAACTCATCATTCAAGAGACATAGACTGGCAGATTGGATTAAAAAAGAAGAGCCAACAATATGCTTTTTCCAGGAGACTCACCACATAGGTGAAGTTATCCACAGACTGAAGGTAAATTGATAGATCTCATAAACAAGCAGGGGTTTCTATCCTCATACTAGATGAAGTGGACTTCAAGCCAAAGTTTATCAAAAAGGAAAAAGAAGGTCATTTCATAGTGCTTAAGGAACTTATATATCAATAAGCTATAATAATTACAAATATGTATGCTCCAAACAATGGAGCATTTACCTACATCAAACAAACCCTTCTCAAAATTAAGAATCAAATAGACCACAACACTACAATACTACATGGCTTTAACCCACCTGTCTCATCATGGATAGATCTTCCAAAGAAAAACTATATAAAGAAACTATAGAATTAAAAGAATACAACTAATAATATAGATTTAACAAACATAGATAGACTATTTCATTCATCAATGACTAAATAAACTTTCTTCTCAGCAGCACTGGATCATTCTATAAAATAGACCATATCTTGGGTCACAAAGCTATTGTTAAGAAATACAAATAAATAAATAAATAAATTGATAGATATAATACCTTGCATTCTATCAGACCATGATGGAATGAAATTAGAAATAAATGATAAAATAAAAACAGAAGTTACTCTAACACCTGGAAACTAAATAATACACTATTGAATGACCAATGGATAGTTGAAAAAATCAGGACTTAAATAAAAAATACTTAGAAGTCAATGAGAATAGCAATACAACATATCAAAGTCTCTGAGACACTGCAAAGGCAGTTCTTCAAGGAAAGTTCATAGTATTGAGTTTATTCATGAAAAGAAAAGAAAGTTGCCAAATAAATAACCTAATATTACATCTCAAATTCCTAGAAAAAGAAAAACAAATCAACACCCAAAATCAATAGAAGACAGGAAATACTTAAACTTAGAGCCAAAATCAATAAAATTGAAACAAAATGCAATTCAACATATCTACCAAACAAAAAGTTGGTTTTTTGAAAAATAATTTAAAATTGATAAACCCTTAGCCATGCTTACAAAGAGAAATAGGGATATAGCTGAAGTTACTAAAATTTGTAATGAAAAAAGGAAAAATCACCAGGACTGAACTACAGATGATAATCAGAAATTATTTGAAAATTTATACTACAATAAAATAGAAAATTGTGAAGACATTGATAAATTTCTAGAGACATGTGACCTACCTAATTTGAATCAGGACATAGAAAATTTAAACATCACTTTCAAGTAATTAAATTGAAGACACCATCAAAAGCCTACCAACAAAGAAAAGCCCAGAACCAGAAAGATGTTCAGAACAGTTTTACCAGACCTTCAATGAAGAACTAACACCCATCCTACTCAAATTATTTCATGATATAGAAAAGGAGGGAACCCTTTCAAACTCATTCTATGAAGTTAGTATCACACTGACACCAAAACCAGACGAAGAAACATCAAGGAAAGAAAATTTCAGACCAATATCACTGATGAATATGATGCAAAAATTCTTAATACAATACTGGCAAATTGCATACAAAAACATATTAAAAAGACAGTGTATCATGTTAAAGTGGGGTTCATCCCAAGGATGAAAGGTTGGTTTGACATATGGAAATCAATATGCATAATTCATCACATCAGCAGATTTAAAGACAAGATCTCAATAGATACAGAAAAGGCACTGGACAAAATAGAGCATCCATTCATGTTCAAAACACTAGAAAAACTAGGGATAGTAGGAACACACCTCAACATTTTAAAAGCTAAATCCATTAAACCCAAGGCCAACATTATTCTAAAAGAAGAAAAATTGACAGCATTCCCTCTAAAAACTGGAACAAGACAGGGATGCCCTCTTGTTCAACATAAAGCAGTTAAGCAAAAGAAAGAAATTAAAGGGATACCAGTTTAAAAAAATAAAAAGAGCTCAAATTATCAAACTGTCCTTATTTTATGGCAGCATGCTTCTATATTAAGAAGACCCAAAGATCCAGGCCAGAAAACTTCTAGAACTCTTAAAGGAACTCAGTAAAGTAGCAGTTAATAAAATTAACACCCATGAATCAATTGCATATACTATACACCGATGATGAATCAGCTGAAAAAGAAATTAGGAAAACTATCCCATTCGCAATAGCCTCATAAAAATAAAATGCTTGGGAATCAATCTAACAAAAAAGATGAAAGACCTCTACAACAAAAATACAGAACTACTAAAGAAAGAAATTAAAGAAGACCTTAGAGGATAGACACATCTCCCATGTTCTTGGATAGGCAGAATAAATATTGTCAAAATGGCCATACTAATAAAAAAGTCATATAAAATTTAATGAAATTCCTATTAAAATTCCAATGATGTCATTCATAGAAATAGAAAAAGGAATTATGAAACTCATTTGGGAAAATAAGAGTAATAATGTAACCCTTAATGAGAAAAGTGAAGCAAGAGGCATCACAATACCAGACCTTTATATACTACAGAGCTAGAGTAAACAACAAAAGAAAATCTAGCCTGGTATTGGCATCCAAACAGGCATGAAGACCAGTGCAACAGAATAGAAGACACAGAGACAAATCCATATAAACAGAATCATCTCCTACTAGACAAAGGCACCATAAACATACATTGGATAAAAGATAGCCTCACCAATGAAATAGTTCTAGGAAAACTGAAAATCAATAGGTAGTAGAATGAAATTTAACCTCTATCTCTCACCCTGCACAAAACTCAACTCAATGTGTATCAAGGACCTATTCCCTATACCAGAGACCCTGTGCCTGCTAGAAGGAAATGTAGGTTCAATTTTTCATCAGGTTAGTTTAGGAAACAACTTCCTCAACAAGACATCTAAAGCACAAGAAGTAAAATCAAATCAATAAATGGAATGATATCAAACTAAAAAACTTCTTCACAGCAAATGAAACAATCAAGAATATGATGAGAGAGTCTACAGAATGGGAGAAAATATTTGTCAACTACATCTCAGATACAGCATTAATTTCCAGGATATATAAAGAACTCAAAAACTTAACATCAAAACTCAAATAACCCAATCAATAAATGGGCAAAGGAACTGTTATGGCACTTAACAGAACAAGAAACATGAATGGTCAACAAATATATTTAAAAATGTTCAACATCTCTAGCAATTAGAGAAATGCAAATTAAAATTACACTGAGATTCCATCTCACTGCAGTCAGAATGCTAATTATCAAGAATGCAAGTAACAATAGATGTTGGAGAGGATCTGAGGGAAAATGGTGCACTAATGCATTGCTGGTGGGGCTGCGGAATTGGTGCAACCACTTTGGAAAGCAGTATGGATTCCTCAGAAAACTTGGACTGGAACCACCATTTGACCCAGTTATCTCACTCCTTGCTTTAATACCCAAAGTACTCAAAAACAGCATACTACAGTGACACAACCACATCAATGTTTATAGCAGCTCAGTTCATAAAAGCTATATAATTGAACCAAACTAGATGTCCTTCAGCAGATGAATGGATGAAGAAAATGTGGTATATATACACAATGGAATATTACTTAGCCATAAAAAGAATAACTTTATGACTTTTGCGGGTAAATGGATGGGTCTGGAGACTATCATGCTCAGTGAAATAAACCAATCTCCTCTCCAAAAATGTTCAGTGTTCTCTATGATATGTGAATTTTAACACACAACAAGTGGTGTGTGTATGTTGGGGGGGAGAAGTTCAGTTGATTAGACAAAGGGGGATGAAGGGAAAGGAGGGAAATGGGAATAGAAAATACAGTAGAATAAATCAAACATAACCTTCCTATGTTCATATACAAATACACGACCTTTTAAACTCTATACCTGTACAACCACAAGAATGGTATCCTAATTAGAAGAATTTACACTCCATATATGTATAATGTCAAAATTCACTTTATTGTCACGTATATCTAAAAAGAACAAATTTAGAAAAAGATTCAAACAAAAAGAAATGCCAAGGATTTTAAAAACAAAACTATTTTCCAAACATGTTCCTTACTAGTTTTTGACCTTCCTAAATATCAGTATAAAATTACACATCTGGCCATGTTTCCTCCCAATTAAATTGAACAAACAGATATACAAAAAGATACCCATTGCAAAGATTACCTTTCTGTGCTAGCCTTCAAGGATATCTCTAAATGGGGCTGTGGTGCTATAACTTCATCTTGGTGGCACATTCATATCATGCAGTATAATCTGTAAGCCAATTTCAAAAGATATGTTTGTGAACCCTGCAAAATTTGTTTTGAATCCTAATCACCCATGCAATAGTAATTAAAGGTGGGGCCCAGGAAGTTATTGGTCCTGAGGAATTCTCCCTCATGGATAAAGTAATGCTCTTTTCAAAGGGATGGAGGGAGCTAACGAGCCCCCTTTTGTCCTACCACCATATAAAGATACAACATTTGTTCCTCTGGAGGATGCACCACCAAGTCACTACCTTGAAAGCAGAAACTGTGCCCTCCTCAGACACTAGATCTGCCAACACCTTGATCTTAGACTTCCAGTCTCCAGAATGATATGAATGCACCACCAGGAAGCAAATTTCAATTCTTTATAAATTACCCATCTTGAGTATTAGCTGTAGAAGTACACATGGACTCAGAAAACAATTCTTCTCTTCTGTCAACTTAGGAAATTTCTCATGAAGCCATTGGAAGAAGCTGGGAGAGAGACAGGGAAGCAGCATCAGCTGGGAACATGGGAATTTTGGCCACATTCTCATGTAACTTAGATGAGTCTTCTGTCTTCAGAGTCTAATGGGCCAATTGTATATTTGCCACTTTCATTTGATAATGGAAATTTGCTTTACACACCCAACTTTATGGACTGGTGGGTCAAATACAAACCAGTCCTAAAGGGCTGCTCTGCTCAAGTCACATGGTAACTTGGTGGCCCATCATTCAACCTTCAAAAAAGGCACAATAGAAGGCCAAGAACTGTTTTCCCCCTCCCCCACACACATATAAAATGAGTAGTTATCCACTGAGGATGGCATGAAAGGGCCTAGGATATTATTTCAATGTCCTAAGGACCTCTGCTGTGATTAAACTGTAGGGGTCTGCCAAAAGCTGCCAATAATATCTCTATCTGCCATGGCTACTTCACATACCATTGGATATGTTGGAACATGAGGGTCAAATGACAGACCATGTTGCATAGCATTAGAATATATTGCAGTTATTTCTTGTTCTGAGCTCCAAGAAAAACTACTAGGTTTTGTGTCATTTAACCCATAGACTGGAGTAAATCACCTAAATGAAGAATTTGTGATTTCTCAAATCCAAAAAAGCGCACTCTGAGCTGCATCTCTTCGTTGGTTGTGAAAGGGACCAGATACAACAAATTATTCTTTACCTTGAAATGACTTCCTTAATGTGTCCCATACCACTAGGATCATAGGTGATAAAACAGGTAGAATTCCTCTGAACTCTTGTTGAATTTACTTTCTACTCTCTGACACATAAATGTCTTACTTATATGTCTAAAGTAGTTGTTTATCATTGATCACTAGATCCAATCAGCATTGTGTCATGAATACCATGGATCAATGTCCTGTGCAAGGGAATGGCAATTCTGCAAACTAAATGATAGGGATGGAGAGTTTATATACTGCAGAGATGAAGCAATGAGATTTTGTTGCTGGCCTTGCAAGCTAGAAGCAAACTAATTCCAGTGGTACTTATTGATAAGGATAACCAAAAAAAAAAAAAATTCAGAACAATAGATTCATATAAGTTTTCAAGAGATGTGTTAATTTTCTCAAGCAGTAAAACTACACATGACATAGCAGATGCAAATGGAGTCACCACCTTAAGTTTACACTAATCCTGTCATTGGCCCAGATCCATTTGTCTTCTACACAGATAAGTGGAATGAGGATGCATCTATTATGTCCCATGTCCTGACATTAGTCCTACAATCCCTCCAGAAACGTGGCATCACTTTTTGCTTACCATTTTCCTAGGAAGTGATAGTCCAAATGTTGCTAGTTGGCCACTCCCACAAATAATTACCCTGGTATCACAGGCTGGAGAATAAATATTGAGATTGTTTCAATTGCCAAATATACCTATTCCAATTATGCATACCAGAACTTAAAAAAAAAATGACCACAGGATGGGTTTGGGAACACACTGCTTAAATTATAAAAATGATCATAGCTGAAACTCCATTGCTCATCTGACTTCCTTAAGCCACTACTCTGACTGGTGAAGCACAATGATGTTTTAATCTCCAGGAATTACCTGAGTCCAGAGCTAGTGTCCAGTAGTTCCAAAAGAGCATGACTATGTACCCTTTTTCACAATGCACAGTGACCTTAGTGAAAGGACACAGTTATCCTGGGAATGTTTGGGAGAAAGATCAACAATATAAATTTTGGGATGTGTATCAGGGTCTTTTTTCGAGAATAACTGGTCTCCTCTTCATTCAATGGGTTCTGGGACTGTAAACTTGACCTGTGTTGAAATTGCTTGAGGGTCAGGGTCTCTAATTATATTTTCTTTCAACGATCTCTAACTTTTCTGCTTATAGAGATCAAATAAGATTTTGTTAGGTTTCCTATTTCACTTCTAGGGACATAATGAACAATAAGCTGACACCATATGTCTGAGCAAGTTAGACAATTCTAATTGTTGATATTTTTGTTCTTTTCTTTTTTTGGAGGGTGGGGGGATGCTGTCACGAAATAACCTGACAAAAATAAACCAAAAAGTTCATTTGCAGTCTCACAGTTTCAGAGGTCTCAGTCCATTGATGGCTTAATCCATTCCTTGGGGTTTGAAATGAGAAAGTGTGTCACAGAGGAAAGTTGCTGAGGATATGGTACCAGGAAGGAGAGAGAGAGAGAGAGAGAGAGAGAGAGAGAGAGAGAGAGAGAGAGAGAGAGAGATCCTGTCCTCGCCACAGACAAAATATATATCCCAAAGACATTCCTCCAATGATCCATCTCCTCTAGCCACGCCCTGCCTGTCTACAGTTACCATTTAGTTAATCCCTATTAGGGAATTAACATACAGATTAGGGTTTAGGCTCTCATAACCCAATCATTTCACCTCTAAATCCTCTTGCATTGTCTCACACATGAACTTTTGGGGGACACCTCATATTTAAACCGTAACAGTTGCTTTGACTCTACTCTCCATTATGGTTACCTCTCCCACCTTGTCTTTGGTGATTGAGTGGCACCATTTGGCTTTGATTACTCTGAGATCCAGTTAATCCCCTTGAACTACATTTCTCATTTCAGTGACTGCGGTTTCCACTGTAAGATCTGGCTTACAGAAAAGACCAACACAGAGCTCTTCAAGGATGCCAGGATTCCTCTTATAAGTTTATTTCTCACAGCTGTGTTTAAAGGTATGTCTTCTGAACCCTCTCAGAGTGAATGAGTAGGCCTAAATAACAAATACACTCTTAACATTTAAATATCTCTTAGCCTTTGAATTCCTTCCTCTAAATTAAACCAAGGCAAGCCTGGCATTTTCAACTTGCTGACTATGGGCCACCTTTTGTTTCATATTTCAATTTGCTAAACAAAGACAATCTTTTCTAATTTACCCCAAGCTACAACAGATTCTCTGCTTCGTGAGTCCCTATCAATAAAATCATTCATTATTTTATTTCCTTAATATCATTTCTCAATTAGATTTTTTAAAAGTTTTGTCTGTATAAATGAGAAATTCCAAGTACTTCTTTCATCATATAGTTCATCTCTTCATAAGTCCCAATTGGTGTCTAAAACTGTGACTGATGAGACTTGAGTCTAGTTACAGGGTAATGACAGTGGTACCTGAAGAGAACCATTATTGTCTCTCATATAGAAAACTACCTCTAAGGAAACCTATATAGTTTCTTAGGAAAGCAGATAAGTGGGGGTGGAGAGGAGGTAACATCCACTGGGAGAGAAAGTCATTATAACGTAAGGTATTTTGATATACTTAGTTTCATCAGGTTGTCCCCCATATCCTCATTCATCTTTAGGATCACATTCTTTGCCAATCAATTTTCATACTTTAACATTAGGCACCTTACAGAGTAATTCAACTTACCTTGCAATTCATCCAGTTACAGAATGAGATTCTGGGTCTGGTTTTAAGCAATATATCCTATAGGTACAAGTGATAAAGTTCTCCTTCAGGACACAGAAACTTTTAGATCATTTATGCTATTCTTGAGCTAATAATTTTAATTCTATGCTCATAGTTTTTTCATTTTATCCAGCAACAGTAGGAGCAATCACCCAATATCATTATATTCATTAATTTGACTAATATTTCCAAAAGTATCACATACAAAGTTGTCCAGATACTTCCTTCTCATAAGTAATTGATTAGGAGCATCAAATGGTGATTTTTGTGTATTTCTATTGCCAGGTTATGCCTATTTTCTATCAGTACTGTGTCCACTAGAATATCTGCATTTAACCAGATTATAGAACCAATTCATAAAACTCATTTTTAAAATTCTGTTCCTCAAAAACCATTTTCTGTGCCAAGATCTGAATTAAGGTTCTTAGAGCTCTTCAAAAAAAACAGACCCAAGAAAAATCAGTAGTTCTATAATTGTGAGCAATTTTCTTGATATCCTAGGGTCTGTAGTTGAAATCTGGAGATACAGAAGAGCTAATGGTGTGGTTCTAGTTCAAATGCTCTTAGGCAATTCTGAGGTCAGAAATTAACTGAATGTCCCAGCTACCCAGCAGTGAGTCAGGAGGATTTCCCACTCACTGGAAGGAGTGTCAGCCTCTTTATTCTTTTGCAACTTTCAACCTATTGGATGAGGTCCACCTACATTAGGGAGGGGAGTCTACTTCACTGGGTCTACTGATTCAAGTGTTATATGTACCCAGAAGCATTATCATAGAAACATCCAGAGTAATAGTTTGCCAATTATCTGAGAACATACTGGCTTTCTCAATTTGAAACATAAAATTATCACATTGTCTTCTATATACCAGACACTGTATTGAATTTATGAAGCTTGATGTGGCTATAATATAGCTCCCATGGTTAATGAGGCCACCATCTTTGGAGAAGATGCATGATTAAATACTGTGAAAATCACAAAGTTTTCAGCCCTAATATAATCTTGACAAGACAGTTGGTGTAGTTCTTCACAGAATATTATAATAATTCAACTGACTTATTTAGAAAATATCTATAAACTGCAATGGCAGATTGGAGAAGTGAGACAGTGAGAAAGTGGTAGTTACTAAAGGGTATATTTCCAGTCTAAGCAACTGAGGCTTGCTCTCTCTGAGGAGCCAGAATGAGAGTTGAACATACTCCTGAGAGGTAAAGGGACTAGTAAATTTTATGTACCAACCCCCAGTTATTCATTGAGAGCTTCTTCTACAGTAAATGCTAATTCCTCAGCATTTCTGCTTTCCTATGTGGACAAGGAGAGAAGGCTCAAGTGGCTCTCAGATAAGGAGACACACTGACTAGCATTCACTACTCAGGTTTGCATACTCTGATATGTCAGACTTCAGGGAGAATGAATAAAACACCAACACCATTTTCTGGAATAAATCAGAGAATTTGGACTTTACTAAATAGACAGTGGATGCTATGAAAGGTTCTTGGAATGTGGGATAGGAAGGAGGTTAGAGATGAATTCATATTCCATGCGTGCCAAAGAAGCAAACAAAACAAGTACCTCAGAGTCAACTTGATACTTCCTTTACCACACCCTTCCCATATGGCCATTCATTTAGTTCCTATTTGTTTCCTGTCTTGTGAATATTTTATCAATTTGATTTAGTACTAACATTATTTGAACACTAAAATTTTAAGCTTACCTAGATAATTAGTTTGGTTCACAATTGTCATTAGAAATGTCTGTACCTAGTCATTATTAGTCATCGTCTTAACAAATTTAACCCTGAACTTCACTGAAGCCTAAGTGTTAAATTTCAAATCTTGCCTGGCATAATTTCAAGATGTTCATAATAGGAGTCCATCCTTTTTTTCTCATGCCACACCCGTCATACCAACCAACCTCCCATATCAACTCCATTTCAACCATACCAAACTTCCCTTTATTTTCTTCACTGTTTATCCATTCATGTCATGGTGACATTGTATTATGCTCTTCCCTTTACCTGAAAATTAGTTCTCCCTTTTCCCAAATACTTGGGTCTTTGCACATTCACACCTCCTATATGGAGTATGTGATAAATGTTTGCTTGCTGAAAAGCACAGGAAGAAATATCTGATATCAGGGCAGACATGATCTGTATGGATTTACCCCAAGTGATCTTAAAGTGATTTTGTGTCACCACAAAAAATGGATAGCAAGAGATTGGAATGGGATGTCTTGATATCAGGGTGGAAGTAATCAAAGCACATTTGTTTGAACCTGATTTTGAAAAGAGAGTATATGATGTGAATCACAAAGCACATGGGTCTGCTTTTCTCATGCCCCACCCCAGTTTATTCCATTTAGAAAATACACAGTATTATTTAGAAGACTAATAAAATAATATATTGCAACAAAAGATGTGCTGTTTTAGGACATCTTCAAAATGTAATAATAAGTGTTTTGGAAGGGCTCAAACTAAGAAAGAATTGCCACCTCCCCTTGGGGATCCTTCCATATTTTATTGGGACCATTTTGTTAAATGTCTACCTTCATTTTTCCTTCACTTTCCATTAATATCATACATGGATCATGTTGTCAAAGTCCTGATGACTCATAAGTCACATGTAAAATCATCATGGATAAATCAATAGTTCATATTTCTGTAATTAAAAGGAGGTTAGCCCATAAAATAGCTTCTCAATTCAAAAGACAATATTAGGCTAACCTCGAAGCCCTTCATATGATTGATGAACTGTATATTTTCATGTCTACCATTTATTTTGTAACCCTCATGAGGAAGCCTGTTGAGTTTTATGTCTTATGTCATGGAAGTAGCTTCTTTCAACAACACAGCCCCACCAAGCCAAATGAGGAGCAAACCGCACAACAATTATATTATGTTGTTGAACATTTTCAGAATTATAATCTTTGTTCATGGATTTTAGGATTTTGTTAATTCCCTCTCTCCAATTTGGATGCACCCATATTTCAAGTAAAGAAATTACCTCCCAGGATCAGGCCTTGCTGGCATATGAATCTACTAAACCAAACATGATTTTCAGAGACAAACATAAATAGTAATACATTTATTTGTATGGTTGTTTATAGCCAATGAAAAATGCTGGTGTTATAGAACTACCTAGATCATAGATTCTAACATGAAAAGACATCTGGAAACCAATGGGGGCACACTGTGAAAAAGAACAATAAACTAAGCCTAATCAAGAGCCATGTGAGTCCCCAGAAGCCAAACTCTACAGGAAAGGGCTCCTCCACTGGAGGGACATATGGGAATGAGGAATCAAGGCAGGAGGTGCCTCTGATGAAAAGGATGTGGGAGTCTTCAGTTCACTAATAACTGTGAGAAGATGTCATAAAGATGCTTTTATAGTAAGGAGAACCATTCCCTATTTCCCCTGCAGCCATGAGGGATGGTCATTTGGCTTGGATTTCAAAGCCTACACACAATTCTTCAGAATTCCAGGGAGGAACTTTGCTAACTAAGGGTCAAGGACTAAGGATGCATTTGTAATATCAGGAGCAAATGTTGGAAGCTACATTATGCTATCACATAAGGATCAAGAAAACGCTAAGGATATGCCTGTTTATTTGAAATCATTTTGAAGTCTCTTAACATAAGGTTTTCCATATGGCATCAATTAGTCAACTGGTTTATCACATCCAACAGTTGTCTACCAAGGATGGCATTCTTCCTCTATTATATTATAAGGAAAGCAACTTAAAAAAATACACATTTCTCATTTTTTGCTTTTGTTGACTGTGTTTTTGGCATCATATCCAAAAGTCTGCACAGTCCAATTTCCTCAAATATTTTCCCTACTGTTTTTTTAAAGTAGTTCAATAGTTTGGGATCTTACATTTAAGTTTTTATTTATTCCACATAGATTTCTTATAATACCAGCGATATGAGTCTACTTTTATTCCTCCACATATGGATATTTAGCATTCCCAAAATGAATATTCATCGAAGAGACTATCCTTTCTCCAAAGTATGTTCTTGGTGACTTTGTAGGAAAACAGTTGACTGTAAACATGTGGATTTATTTCTGGGTTCTCTATTCTGTTCCATTGGTCTAAGTGTCTGTTTTTATGCCAGTACATTGTTGCTGTGGTTCTATAACTGGTATGTTTTAAAGTCAGGTATTATGATGTGACTAGTTTTTATTTTCTGCCTGCTTAGCATTCATTTCAATAATTAGGGGGGTCTTTGTCATTCCAGACAAATTTTAGTACTTCTTTCCTACTTCTGTGAAAGGATGTCATTGGTATTTTGTTGGAGATTACACTGAATCTGTAGATCATGTTGGGTGGTATTATATGGTTTGGATCTGGAATGACACCTCTAACCCCCACCTACAAAACTCATGTTGAAAACATGGTTCCCCCATTAAATAAGTTTCAGTGGTGGGGTTTTTAGTAATGATTGTATCATGAGGGCTCTGAGCTTATCAGTGGATTATTCATCTGTTGGAGTAATCCATCGATCCAATGGATTTACCCATCAATAGGTGAATTGGAGTGGGATCAAATTGAAGGAACTAAGTCATTAGGGGTGTGCTCTGGAAAGGTTCGTCCTCTCCCTGGTCCCTTCCACCCTCCACTATCTCTGCTTTCTGTTTGCTATGAGGTGAGCAGCTTTTTTCCCCTATACTCTTCTGCCATGGCATTCTGCCTTACCTCAGCCTGGAAAAATGGAGTTGGCCAACTGTGGAAGCCAAAATAAATCTTTCCTCCTGTAAGTTGTTCTTGTCAGGCATTTTGGTAACAGTGACAAAAAGCTGAGTGACATAGGTAGGAAGGAGAGTTTAAAGTTATTAATTCTTCCAACCCATGAATATGGGACATTGTTGCATTTATTGTGTCCTTTCATCTGTGCTTTATAATTTTCACTGTAGATTTCTTCCACCTCCTTATTTATTTGGGGGAATTTTATTTTTGTGGCTATTGTAAATTGGATTGTTTTCTTGATTTCCTTTTTGATTTCTAATGGAATTACATAAAAATTTTTTAAAAAAATTCTTCACAGAAAAGGACGTAATCAGCAGAATTAAGAGATGATCTTCAGAATAAGAAAATATTTGCAGACTATTCATTTGTTAAGGGATTAATACCCAGCCTACATAAGGAACACACATGATTTAACATGGTAAAGCCAATCTGATTAAAATATGGGCAAATAATAGGAGTATACCTTTCTCCAAAGGCCATACAAATGACCAACAAGTACAAGAAAAATACTCATTATCACTGATCATGAAGGAAATCAAGTTCAAAACCATGATGAGATATCATCTCACTCTAGTTAGAATGGTTATTATCAAATAGGCAAAACATAGCAAAGGCTGGTATGGATTTGGAGAAAGGGGAACTCAAATACTGTCAGTGAACATGTAAATTAGTACAGTCATTATGGAGGCTAAAATGAAGGTTCTTTAAAAACTGGAACTATAAGTACCATATATTTCAGCAATTCCACTACTATTTATTTATGTAAAGAAAATTATTATGTGGAAAAGATATCTACACTACTATGTTTGTTTCAGCATTATTTAAAATCAAAACATGAAATCAACCTAGGCATCCATCAATGGATTAATGAATAAAGAAACTGTGGTATATACACACAAAATGGAATGCTGTTCAACCACAAAGAGAATGAAATCCTGCTATTTGCAGATGAAACTGGAGGACATTATGTTAATTGAAATAAACCAGACATAGAAAAATAAATACCACATGTTTGCACTCACATGTGGAGGCTAAAAAAGTTGATCTCATATTAGTAGAAAGTAGTATAGTGCTTACCAGAGACTGAGAAGGATGAGGGGGAAGATGAATAGAGAAAGGATGGTTAGCAAGCATCAGGGTACAGTTGGATGGGAAGAATAACTTCTAATGTCCTATATAGCACAGTAAAAACACTATGGTTGACAGCATTTAGTTGTGTATTTTAAAATAGCTAGTAGAATTTTGAATGTTCCTAACACCAAAAAATGATAAATGTTTGAGATAATGGATATGCCAATTACTCTATCTGATCACTACATATTATATACATATATTAAAATATTACATGTACCCTGTAAATATGTACAATTAAAGATAAAATATATATTTTTAAAATATTTAATTTTTAGTGGTAGTTGGACACAATACCTTTATTTTATTTATTTATTTTTATGTGGTGCTGAGAATTGAACCCAGGGCCTTGCATGTGCTAGGCAAGTGCTCTACCACTGAGCCACAACCTCAGCCTGATAAAAAATATTTTAAAATATGTATTTCTTTGCAGAATTTTCAGCTCCAAAGATCTCTTTAAGAGATTTGTGCTTGGGACTATGATTTGGTCATTGAGCAACAAATATGAATGAATACTTATAGAGTTTTCATATCTCATTGATTTATGAAAAAGTGAATGAATATCTACTCACACTATCAGATTATGTATCTATAAAGAAATTATTCTGACTGCTAGTAGTTTTAAGTTTTGCTTCCATTAGCTCCACAAAATAATTCTTGATCAAGAATGTAATGAGGATAGGAAAGGCAGCAGAACACAACAGACACTAGTATGGCAATATGTAAATCAATGGATGTGTAACTGATGTAATTCTGCAATCTGTATATGGGGTAAAAATGGGAGCTCATAACCCACTTGAATCAAAGTGTGAAATATGATATATCAAGAACTATGTAATGTTTTGAACAGCCAACAATAAAAAATTAAAAAAAAAAGAATGTAATGAAACATTGGATCCCTAATACTCGCTATTCATTACTTTTGAAAAACTATTTTACTAAATATTTCATGTACGCCCAAAATTAGCACAGTGACGAAGTCAGAACTTCCAGTCAACACAATGAACCAATCTATTTGTCTTGTAATGTTTTCTTAAATTGATTGTTTATTTGTTTGACATCACTGGAAAACTAAGGTAGAAGTTGGATGACCGCTTGTAAATGTAAACTCTGTTAGCAGTTCTCAACTCACATACAATTCTCCTCAGCCAAATGACACTCATTTTATTGCCTCTTTCTGGACTATTTAAACTTTACTTCTACTTTAGATCAAGGGGCTAGGTTGGCACAGAAGCCCACATTTGTTTACTTCACATTTATTGAATGCTACCATATCTTAGGCATACTGTTGGATCCATGAGGTATGGTCAGGTGCCAAGAGACATGCAGACCATATGCCTAGTCATTTTCTCTCCTGCCCATTTTTTGTCATTTTGTCATCTTCCATATCATGATAGAAGAAATGTTCTTCTCATTTAAATATACATGTCTGTTGCTTTCCATTCATAAACTATTCTCCTATAGAACCAGCCCCCACTAAAGAGATGTGACCTACAATACAAAAATCCCAGGTACCACTTTGTGCTTTGCTACATGTAACATCTGTGAGCCTGAAAATAGAGAACCGTGGGTACACAGTTCTAAAGGAAATTACTTCCTTGGCAGGCATTACCAATACTGTATTTGGGAATTCTGGTATCATCAAAACTTAGTACAGAAAGATTCCTGGGTCATCATTTCCTTCTACTCCTATAATTTTTATGTTAAAAAAAAAACAACTCAGTTACCAAGTGTTTAAGTGTCTTTTGTTCACACAGGGCTTACTTGGAAATCATTTGGTCATATTTAACTAACTAAAACAAATTAAAATTTTTTAAAAAAATTAGTGATAAAAATCTAAGTATAACTCATCTGGAATCTAATTTGTTATTATGAAATAGGAGTTTAATTACAATGATAAATTATTATTATTCTAAAAAGACATGCCTTCCTAGATCCCCTTCAATTATTTACTTGGGAAAATAACTGTAATTTCTTCTTTGAAATATTAAAATTAACAAAAGTACTACTAATTCTTTGAGAACCATGGGAAAAGGAGAGTAGAGCATAATTGGCAATTTGCATGTGTAGTTCATTTATTTTTAGCATCTATAAGGAAGTGAGTTTATTTTTTTCTTGAATAAAAGAGTCTGTATAACATAATCTGCTTCCACTTTTTGAAAAAAAATAGGCTGGATTTTTAACACTTTCACCTGTTTGTTATTACTAAAATTGTCCAAAGGCAATGCAATATTTGTTAAAGGCCTAGTGGTCCAGAATCATTTGACTGCCAATGCTTCATTCTAAATCTGATGTTCTGGGGAAATGTGTGGCCCTAACCATGCCAGAATGTCTCGTTTTATGTTTAAATAGTCACAGATTTAATAATGGGCTGCAAAAAAAAAGCTTGCGTTTAACTACATCCTTTGCTTTTCAAGCACTCATCCAAGCGTGCACAAACACAGGGGAATGCCATACGCCCTAAATCCGTGAGCATCATGGAAAAGGCCTGCTCTGGGCTCTGTACACATTAACAAATTATGTCCCATTAGGTCAATGCAGAAATTAATTGTGGGATTCTTTTCAAATCCACATTGTTTCCTGGCTCCGTTGCGGGCCACTCAATTAGACACCTCTCAAAGCCTTTGTGCTGAACTAAACGCAGCTAATTGTTCCATTTCTGCATGGAGTGATTCATCTCCCAGATGTCTCAAACCTTTCAGCAGCTCTGCCCTACCAATATCTCGGCATATGAAAATAGAGTCATTTGGGACCCAGGCAGAGGGGAGAGATTGGAAGCAAATAGAGCAGGGTATTCTTTACCCCTGCCCTTTCGTATGATTAATCTTTAGTGAGAAAGGACTCCTGAATCATTCTCTTGACAGGACAGCCCCCTTGCCCTATCTGGCTCCCCATGTGAGGAGCAATGGATGAATGCTTCCTTTTTTCCCCTTCCTCCAGGTGCAGCCCTATTCACACTTGAGCCTGACAGCATATAATGGAACAGTTTCTGCTTGCCCATTGCTGCAGCTCTGTATTCTTTTCTCCTCTGATATTTCTCATTTGTTCATATCCCAGTGATGGAGCCAGTCAAATTGAAAATGCATGAAACCCAAAGACAGTCACTGATTTCCATAGAGCACTGGAGGGTGTGTGTGCGTGTGTGTGTGTGTGTGTGTATGCCTATGTGTGTCTCTATATTTTCTTACAGAAAATATGGCTTCACAATAATCTATGAAGATATCCTTACACCTCTAAGTGACTGGATTAACTTGAATTTGACTTTGATTTTTTTTTTTTTTTTTTTGCTGTGTCTTCAAATTTTTCTCCAAACCTTTCCTTTACCCATAGTGAATAGATTCATCCACCCATTGTAACATTTGAGTGTATAACAATTAATGATCTGGAAGAGACAAAAGTGTCCAGACCTCTTATCTGTGGTTCCAACCCTATTTAAAGTACCCAATACTTTATATGAACTTTATATTTTAAATTGAACACAGGTGGACGAATGTCTTCTGATTTAATCTGAGATGAGAAATTGGTACCTAAAACAACTTAAACTTTATAAGGATTTATAGGATTGGTTTCTATAAAAAAATAATTAGGTAGAGTCACTGGCCTGAGTTTGAGTTCTCTGAAAACATATTGAGGCTGGAGTGTGAATACACATAGTCTATTTGGGAGAGAGTTACGGGTGTTTCAAGGAAATGAAGGGAAGCTCTATGAGGTGTATTTTCAAGCAAGTTACCACTGTGAACAGCTGGAGCTCAGCTCTAATGGGGAACTGCCAGAGGCCCTATGGATCCTGTAATGCAGGAGTCATCCCATCTGTGGAGCAAGGAAATGGTTGTGTTTATGCATTAACATCAGTCAATAGTTGAGGGCTGCTCCCCAGATAATTAAACCAGTTTGCCAAGACACAGGAGAGTCTGGTCACTGGTCTTCAGGTGAACTGATGGAGACACAGCTGTGGAAGGGCTGCTGTGGGGGAGTAGGATGGCAGAGCACCAGCAATGGCTGCTCCATTATTGCACTTTCAGAGACTTCAGCCTGAAAAATTATGGAATTTAAGTTAGGAACTGAGAGACCTTGCAGTGCTGTTGCGTCTATGGAAACAGTTGATGTAGACACGTCATCCTTGACTATTCATCTTGTTATATTGGCATTTCTGACTTAGCTACTTAACTGGATCATGGGCATAGCTTACAGGAAGCCCTACTTATCTCTTTATTTTTACAAGTTTGGTACAAATATTTTTTTTTTCTTCTGAATCATTTGAGAGTAATATGTTAACCCAATGTCCCAATACTTCAAATATTTTAGAGTATTTTATGCAAGTAAAACGTTTGTTCTCTTAACACATAATTACAAATGCACCCATCGAAATCAGGAAATTATCACTGATGCATTGCGATCATCTAATATTGAGATCCCTTGCAAATTTTATCAAATTTTCCAGTAAAATTATCATAGTAAATGGATTCATTTCAGAATCACATGATCATTATAATTGACTTGTCTCTTCTGGTTTTTTTTTTCAACCTGTACAAGTTCCTCAGTTATTTCTTAACTTTTAAAATTTCAATCTTGATATTCAATTTATAAGATGCCCTTCAGTTTGGGTTTGAGTTTGTCTTATTTTTCTTCATGATTGAATTTAAGTCATACATCACTGGTAGAAATAGTCACAGAGCTAAAGCTGTGTTCTCATTGTTTCATGTTCATGACACATGATTTTGATTTGTCTTATTACTGGTGATTTTTAACTTTGATCATGTGGTTAATGTGGTGTCTGCCAGTCATCTTCACTGTAAAATTACTATTTCACCCTTGTAATTAAGAAGTCTTTTGAGGGGGACATATTTTGAACCTATGTAAATATCTCACTAGTTATCAAACTTGCAATTATTTATCAACATTTTTATTTATACACATTGGAATATTTTCATGGATTCGTATTTGATTCATTGGTTCCTCATCTTTACTATCACATGAATCTAGATGCTCAACATGTCCTAGCTTGGGCCAGTGAGACCCTCTCCCAGGTGGCTGTTCTGTTCTTTCAACATGCTCCATTAGTCTTAGACCACTTCCTACTTTTAAAGTTGAGCAGTCAATTGTGAAGTAATTATTGAAACACAACAAATGATATTCCACTTAGAGAAAACAAGAGGATATTATTCAACCTTTCTCCATCAGAAAGAAAAGTACAAAGGAGAAAAAAAAAACAAAATTCATGACATGAGTTTCTTGATTTAAATATATGACAGTTTGTTTTAGTACCAGGGATTAAACTCAGGGGCACTCAACCACTGACTCACATTGCCAGCCCTATCTGTATTTTATTTCCAGATAGGTTCTTACTGAATTGCTAAGTGCCTCACCATTGCTGAGGCTGACTTTGAACTCGCAATCCTTCTGCCTCAGCCTCCTGAGCCACTGGGATTACAGGTGTGCACCACTGAGCCCAGCTTAAACATAAGACAGTTTTTGTAAATAGATCTATTAACATGGAAATTTCTGATATTGGCCATCTAGAAGCAATGAATAGATTCTAATATTTGTGGAATCACTTTAATATAGAATAAAGTTGCTTTAATTGGTTTGAATCAATGGTCCCAAAATATTATAGGAATAGCTAGTAAAGTATGGCTTGAGCTGGAAGAGAATGCTTTTTATATAAAATAATATGGGGAGAATAAAGAAGCAGTTAATTAATAAACAAATCATTATAGCACCTCTAACTTCAAACTAGTCTTCTGGGAGAAAGGATCTCATTGTATTTGAAATATCAGGCCCAGGTATATCTAACCTATCCTTGTCTATCACTTATTTTCCTTAATTTTTGAGGTCATCAAGAGAAGTAAGCACACATTGGTGAATAACAAATGGAAAAATAGAAACACATTCTGCTTAACTCAGTTCCTGAAACCTATGAGCAAACAGTTTTGGAAAACACTGAGTCTCCTGACATGCACCTCTAATCTCAGATTTCAAGAACTACCAGTTGGCTACTTGATGCAACCAACATAGTGTGAATATATGGAGTGTGTAGACAGCAAGCTCTCTGGACTTCAGGAGTTATTTCTTAAGAGAGTTTCTATTTAACCCACAGTAACCCTGCTGTTTATCACTCTGGTCTGGTGAATGTTCTGAACTCAGCACTATGATTTGTAGGTTTTTCTCATGCTTTTGGTAGTGGTGAACCAAGAGGTAGACAGGAAATACTTCCTTTCCTATGTATTCCTGGCAGAGCTTATTAAAATGTCTAACCTATAATGGGAGAAATTGGTTTACAAATAATACACAATATAAAATGTGAGAAAATCTATGTGCCAGATACAGAAATGGATAAATAATAATGCACAAATTGGTGACCTTTTAATGTTATTTGAATTTGAAGAATTTTATACCTAAGGGTTCATTTTCCCATTGACCTCGCTACATGTGAAGTTGGGAGGTTGTCTCAGGTCATTACACAAAAGCCAATTCTAACCAGGTGGTTAGGGTCATAGGTTCAGTTCATTCATTGGATATACTTCCTTTGGACTCAGTCAACTAAATCTAGTGCAGAAGAGAACTTAATAAAAGAAAGGAAATCCTACCAGGACCTGCTCCAAGGAACTGGAGGGTTTAAAACCTATTGCTTGGCCTCCTTATGCCTTCAGGTTAACCATATGTAAACAATTGCTACTTTTCACACCAGAAGCAGGTTACCTTTCAGAGGTGGACTGATTCCTTGCCCATAAAGTTTATAAGTCCACTGGCTAAGTTTATGAAGTGCTTAGGCATCTTTTGGAAATGAAAGGTGCTGTGTAGTGGCAACGGCTCCAGGGTGGGAAGGAAAGGAAACACAGCCAAGGAGACTAAATCTTATTTTCCCAATGCATTGCTTTTGCAATGAAATTATACACATTCTAAAAGAATCAAGACTGCTCCCAAGTACTAAAATGCCTGTGAGCTGGTAAAGCACACAGCCATTACATGCTCTGCTTCTATGGGTGGTTAAGCATAGGGAAGAGTAAATAGAGGCTGCATGGGGTCATTTGCTTACAGTGCATCTTGTCCCTTGAGGCAACTTCACACAGTTCTTTGGTGGATGGATGTTTCCCTGTGGTTAATGGGAATCCTATAGAGACTTACAGACATATTTGATTCAACGTGCTTCAGTTTTTAGTATTTTCATCAGAATTTTGACTTTCTCCTAGGGCCATTACTTCTACATTTTCTCCACATGTTGGTAAGACTTCTTCTATTCCTTATTCATATATCTTACATGACATTTCTGTTCCTTTTAAAGTGAATCAGATGGTATTCTCTTTCAAGCTAGAGCAGGGGATTTGAGGTTGTTTTTGTTTTTTGTATGTGTTAGTGTATGGCTGTGTGTGTGTGGAGGGGTGTACTGAGGATGGAACCATTAAGCTACATTCCCAGCTCAAGAACAGTTAGCTTTTGCTGGGTAATAAGTCATACTAAAATGAAAAGCTTAAACTAGCTACCTTTAATTTTCTGTTGGTATTGATGCTACTGTATAACGGACTAAATGTGTAGCTCCAGAATACTTACGCTGAAGCTTTATTTCCAATGCCATGGTAGTAGGAGGTGAAGCTTTGGGAGGTTGTGAGGTCACAAGAGTGCAGTCCCCATGATGGGGACTGGTGCTTTTATTAAAGAGGGCAAAGTTCCCTTGCCTTTTTTACCATGTGAGGATACAGTGAGAAAGCGATTATCTGGGGATCAGGAAGTAGGCCCTCACCAGATACAGAACTTACTGACAGCTGATCTCAAATGTCTCAGCTTTTACAACCATAGAAATAAGAACTTGTTGATTAATCCACACGGTCTTTGGTATTTCTCTTATAGGAACCAGGGTTGACTTAGATATACTGTAATTTGGCACTTTGGGCTGGGCTTAAGTAGAACTGCTTGTTTCTGCTCCATCTAGGATTAACGGAGTTCACCAATTGTTTGTGGTCAGTAGGTGGATGGGGTTTCATTCACATACTTGACAGTTCCACAGATGATTGCAAGGTCAAGGGGAGTAATCAGAGCATCTATCTCTCATACCCTAGCAGGCCTGCCAAAGCTCATTTACCTTGTAATTACAAGTAGCGGGAGAAGAAAAATCCTAGCACTATAGCACCTTTCAAGTCTCTGTTTGATATCAGTTTTTCTAATGTTCTGTTAACTAATACTTGTCACATGAATAAATCTAGATTAAAAAAATAGAGAAATAAAAACTCAGCTCTTGATGGAAGGAGCAGCAAGTTGAAACAATAACAACAAAAAAAGAAAACACAACCAAAGGAACGAAAAAAAAAATGTAAATTCAAGAAAAAAAATTAGTAGTCTATTTTAATAATTAACCATTTAAAGCAAAAACTGAAAAGAAAGACAAATATATTCCTGCTACAAATGCATTCAGATACAACAGAAATGCCAGTGGGAAATCTGGATGCCATATTTATTGTGGTACATGGTTGTTATTATTAAACAATTTCAATAATGAATCCTTTCAGCTTATGTCAAGATTTTTAGTCTTTACAATATGATTGTTTTAGTTCCTTTGTTTAAAATTTCATTCATCTTATGTGCAGGTTAATGAAGTATTAAGTTATTTACAGACAGAGGCTCACTACTCTACCCCAAAAAAGAAGAAAAAGAAAAGGAAAAAAATACAGAAAAGAAGATAAATCAATGGAAAATGAATTAACCTCAACTAGATTTTTCTCTCTCTTCCCTCTTTACTTCCTTTCAAACTTGCCTATGAAGAAAAATCAGCATGCAGTGCTCCTATTCACACTTCCTTACATTTAGTAACGTCACACATTCATTTTGCATTCATGAAATTAAATCATCACTGTTCCGATGTGTGACTAGCTGAGTGACTCTGGCAAGGTCACTCACACTGATGTCTCAGTTTCCTCAATTGTGAAAATGACAATAATAAAAGTACCTCCCTCAAAAGTTATAATTAGGATTAAAGAGTTACTATTTTTAAAGTATGTTGAATAATGCCTGATATGAACCTACAGTTAAGCCACTATTGTAAATGTATTCACTAAACAAAAACAGCAAAAGATCAGTGTTTACTCTAATTCAAGGTTGAGAAGACACTAAAGACATCATCTCAATTTTAGGAGAAAATTCAGTTTCATTTGGACTCTACCATCATTATCCTATTCTTTAAGATGTGTCAATAATAAATGTCAGCTCCAGACCTTCACTAAATGTTCTTTTCCCTGTGTAGCATTTTTCCATGTATATTACTTGATCTTTGTGGTGGGGTATGAGGAAATTTACAACACAGGCAGATTTGAAGCTATTTCAAAAGTTTGGCCTTAACACAGAAAGAACTGGAGGGAAAGAAAAGGAAAGGAGAGAATTAATTCTTCACTTTGGGGGTGAAGAGGAGCTTAGTAGCCATGTTCCTTGGAACACTGCCAGAACGTTTTTCTGGAAGTCTGAATTCAGCAACTTCACTTACAAAAATTGGGAGGAAGTGACAGTAATCAGAAACAATCAGGCTTCAGATAAAATTCACAAATTATGACATAGGCACTTGCAAAAAAAGATGAAAAATACTAAGAATTCTTCATGACTATCAGAAAAGCTCATATTTATAGTATCTCCATTTTATTTATATATGCAAAATAAAAACAGAATGTTTCCCTTGATGCTTTCTAATTGACATGGTCTAGTGGAGACTTTTAGATGTCTGGCTGATTTTTGCAATTTAGACTAGGATACTCTCTGCTGCAAATTATAGACAACTCAATACAAATTGGGACTTAATAATTAAAAGTTATTTTATCATGTACCAAAAATCATGTGGGAAATTATTGTCACCTTTACTGGAACTCTTGATTCTAACCCTAATTTTCAGGATGGCTGTTGTAACTACAGTGTCATATACACACAGGAGAACTTCAGAAACTGTGAAGGGTGATAGATCTACTCTCAACATCTCTCCCTTTTCTTGATACAGAGAACAATCTTTCCTTGAGCCATCAGATTTCCTCTCTGAAACCTATTTGGCCAAGAGTGGCTCACATGTCCACATCATAGCTGCAAAGGAGGTTGATAAAGCAAGTTGCACCTATCTTCAGATTTTACTAGGGTAGAACTAGGTGGAAGTGAGGAAGATGATAAGAACAGAAGCTTCCTAACTGGCAAGAAGAAAAGAGGAAGGGAAATTGCCAGTTACACCATAAAATCACCAAAATATATATTTTGGTCCCCAGCATCTCTATGCGAGTTTTATCATCTCTCCTATCTGAACTTGTACCCACATTCACAAACAATGTACACTTTTAAGAATATTTCATTAATAACTAGGTTTGAATTGGTGCAAAAATAAATGAATCCAAATTGCAATGGGTGACAAAGTATCAGGCTAGGGATACATAGCTTGACTGTATAAGCCACCTTCTTAATAAAATAGCTTCAATTCTTATTTTTACATATTTTGGTCTGATCTGCATTCCTTATGTATCTTTTGAAGTCTTTCTACTCAAAACTGAAAGTATTGAAATTGAAAATATTTTTAGATTACTATCTTCTCAAATTTAACATTAAATCAAACCATATATATAGACTTTTCAGATGCAAAATGATATAGTGTAGTAATTTTAAAACTAATTTTTGTGATAGTCTAGGATTCTGCTGAAACCAGTGATTTGGATTCAGTTTAGGATTACCTAAGCTCTGGCACATCAATCTAGATAGCTTATTAATTGCCACCTCTTTTATTTGAAATTAAGAGAGTTCTGCTTAAAAACAAAATTCGAAATTGATTCTACAGTTAAAGAAAATGCATTAGTGAAAAGAATTTATGATTTGGACTTATAACTTGACTAGAATGTTAATACTGCTGTTTATTCGCATGCCAGGGGACTATGGGCGAATTTGAACCCTTCCCCTTGTAATGGTATTTTAATCATATTAAACACATGAATTTTGAGAGATATGAGCTAAGTACAAACTAGTTGCCCAGGAACTATTAATATCTTTCCTTATTCACATTTTTCATATTTTAATCAAATGTAGTGCTCCACTAAAGTAGTATTTCATTATTTTCTTAGCCAAGGTAGGTTATTTCAAAGCTAATGATTATCACTCATGCAGACAATATTTATTTTACTGTAATGTTCCCATGGAATAAATTGTAGGAAGTGAGTTTATGGAGACAAGGATATAAACATCTATTTGCTACTCAAGACATTTTGCCAGATTTAATTTTTTCTAATAAAATTATAATGATTTATATGGCCATTAGCAATATATCATTGTACTAGGTTTTAAAAACCTTGCCAATTTTAAATATTTATTTTATTTATTTTTGGCAAATATATCAAGCGTAAAATAATACCCGGGAGTTGTTAAATTTGTAATGGTTTTATTATGGGAGAGATGTACATTTTTCGTTATTTATGAGAATGACTTTGTTTCTGTAAAAATTAGGCTATGGTCATTATAAAAAATGGAAGCAATTCATAAACTTATAAAGAATAAATTTCTATACCAATCCACTTTCTCTTTTCTCTGTTTCTCTCACTCTCTGTCCCTGTCTGTTCTTCCCCCTCTCTCCTTCTCTTCTTCACACATATCTTCAGGTAAAATATTGATTTTGGATAGATAAACTAGGAAGAAAAATATTATGCAATTTAAATCATCTTATAATTAAAATCATGGTTTTGATAAATTGAATTAAAAGAATAGAAATCAAGTGAAACAAAAATTTCCAGTTTTATATGTAATTTAGAAATGATGTGTTTTTCACCATTGATGGTATTGGTTCCTAACTGATCCCTCTAACATTAAATTAAAATATTATGAGAACCTTGATTAATTTTTAAATTTTCACATTTTTTTCTTTGCATAGTTATTTATTTATATATTTTTGGTGCCAGGGATTGAATCCAGAGGTGCTTAACCACTGAGTCACATTCTCATCTCATTTTAGTTTTAGTTTTGTGACAGAGTTTGGGTAAATTGCTCAGGGCCTTGCTAAGTTGCTGAGGCTGGCTTTGAACTTGTGATCCTCCTGAGCCACTGGGATTACTGGTGTGCCTCACCATGCCTGGCTCTCTACATATTATTTTAAGTTTTAAGCTTTTAAAATACCCATGTAACTCCACCAAGATTTAGATATTAAAATTGTGCTTTATTACTCAAATCCTTTTTAAAGACATACAGTGATACAAGTATAGCTTAAATCCAACATTTGAATAACTTGCCTTTTCTTCTTTTCTCCCATTGTAGAGAAAACTACAAAAATAGACATAAGTGTTGTTTTCTAGTTCCTTACAAATGTTTGTGATTTTTCTATAGTCTTACAGTCACAATCCACAGTAATGTCAAAGATATCATGCAGATAATTTTTTAAATCTGTTTTTTGTATCTGTAATGGTTAAGGTAGTGCTAAATAATGAGTTGTGAGCATCTGTTATATAAAGAGTTGTTTCCTGTGCATAGTGTGAAATTGAACTTTTCCACTTTTTCTTAGTGCCAGTGTGTCAGTGTTGTGCTCTTTCACTGTTGTTGTGTCTGCACGCTCCCTGCAGTGGAATTTGACTATCCATGGTTCTAGCTGCCATGTTCTCGGAAGGATTGTCATGGCTTAAATGGGAGCTTTTCCCTGGGAGGATGCTTCCCACAGATCAGCCTGCAGCCAGGGATTGAGAAGTGTGTCAGGGGGCAGCTAAAATGATAACGCCTTTGCTTCAAGATGAGACCAGTGTGATGGTTCACCTCTCCTCAAGAGGAGATTGCAGCCTAGACCATACCTCCCTCCTTACCCTCCCTACCTATCCTGCTTCCTTTCCTCCCCTTCTCCTAAGAGCTGCCCTCTGACCAATCATATGCACCAAAATTTCTGTCTTAGTTTCTGCTTATAGAGGATGTGGTTTTTAAATTTACATATATTTTATCAATTGTATGGTACTTATTATACATGTTTTAGCACCTTGCTTCCTTCACTTAAATGTTTTTTTTTTATATTTTTGAGAGATTTGTCATTGTTGGTATTTGAAATGTTGGTTTATTTCTTCTAGTTATTACTAATTTTTCAATTTAAAAAGAGTTTATAATTCCACTCCTCTTCTAAGGGACTGGTAAATGCTGATTTTCTTTCTTTCTTTCTTTCTTTCTTTCTTTCTTTCTTTCTTTCTTTCTTTCTTTCTTTTTTCTGCTGGGATTACAGGTGTGTATGACCACATCTGACTATGTGGGTGAATATTGCTAATTTACTAAATAGAACTCAAACCAACTGTTAACTTGCATTCCTGTTTTACTTCACCTTTGTAAACATTTCAAATGATCAAATTTATTATAATTAACTTTATTATTGTTGCTGATTTCAGAAGAATCTGTACTGATAAATTATTGTTTTGACATAGATTTCTTTAATTACCAGTAATGTGCTTCTTTTAATATATGGATTTGCAACTTAAAACTCTGTTCCAATGAAATGTTTGGTCATGACTTTTGTTGATTTTTCTCTCATATATGTTTCTCATTGATGTGTTTACTATATTTATACCTTCTGGTTAGTAACATATTAATTTATACTTCTATATGTTTATGTTTACATTTTTACTTACATTAATAAAATTTCTTAATTAATAGTTGAACCAGTTATTTTCTACTTCTTTTCTGGATCTACTCTCTACCTTTCTCCACCTTGTTCTCTACTAGAAAAGCTCATCTTATTATGGCTGATCTATAAGAATGAGGTTTACTACTGAGCAAGAAAACGTGTCAAGAAGTGAAAAGAGAAAAGAAGGAAGTTGGAACATTTGTTCTGTTTCAACTGCACATTTTTGGTGTGGTTGGCATCATTGGGTTGTATCTTTTTCATGAAAACTCATTGCTCCTGTTAGACATTCACAAAACTAATTTCCACCCCCTTGATTCACCTGATAAACAAGATGTCTCAGAGATGACAGTGACTTCTGGCCTAAACTTCAAGAGTTTTTGCATATCTGCAATGGCATGGAAAAATGAAGTTTGAGATGCAGCAGGGCTATTAGACAAAAGGGAATCACTGGGAACCTCAGCCATGGCACAAGGTGGGCTGTCCCCCAAAGTCCACTGTGAATGACTACAGTTCTTGAGAGTCTCTGGTAAAGCTCCCACCAATTCTCCATGGAAGACAGAGGTTCCTGAGAAGGCTTATGCTGATGAGAAAACTGAACTCCCTTCTGTCAATTTCACTAATTCCACCTTTCACACCGAGGAACATTCTCAGAAAGACAGTTCTCAGCAGCTCTTCTGAAAATGGCAAATGATATTTGACAAGGGAAATTTTAGTTTGTTGTTGTTGTTTCATTAGACTTTACATTCAGCATATAAAAGCATCTGAAAGTGAGAGTTTAGAGTATCAGAGATTGGCAAACTTTTTCTATTTTAGAACCCAACAGTGAGGGTTCAAAATAGAAATTTTAAACTTTGAGGGCCATGGTTTTAGTGACTACTCTAGGAGTAGAGGTAATCCTTCTTTCTTTTGAGCAACATTAAAAACTGGAAAGCTTGGCTAGAGCTCAGGCCTGGCCCAGACCTGCATCACTGAACTGCTCAGGAGCTAAGCCCAGGGTAGGCCCGAGACCATCCTGCCTCTGGCAGAACACCTCCAGAGCTCAGGCCCAGCCCAGATCCACCTCAGCCACCTGAGCAGGAGCCAGGGCCCAGGGCCCTTGGTCCATGCCTCCCCATCACCACCTGGGAGCCCAGGTCTAACCCACTTCCATCTTGAGACATTGCAGCCATCCCTGTAGCCTTCACCACACAGTAGCCTCTACCTTAGGACAAAAGACAGGGCCTAGAAGCAGCTGAATCTTGGAGCAAGTATCCCAAAACTAGTGTAAGGCCCACCCTTTCAGTCCCATCTCTGAAAGACATTGCATTCATCTTGGGGCACCTCCACTGCTATCCTGAGTTACCTCCTGTTATTGCCACCACTACCTCTAGTTACAGTAGCATCCATCCTGGTATACCTGCAGGTCTGGAAGACCAACACCAAGGTGAGATACAGATAATCTGCACAAATACTACAAGATTATAGGGTAGAAACTGCAATACCTCAGATCTACATAGATAACATGAAAAAAACAAGGGAGGAAAGTGCCCCAAATAAACCAGGATACTTCAATAACAGAACCCATGGACAGCACAGTTGATGAAATGTCAAAGAAGAAGTTCAGAATGTTCATAATTAAAATGATCTGTGAATTAAAGAATGACCTAAATGAGCAAATGTAGGCAAAAATTGATCACTCCAACAGAGATAAGACAGCAAATATAGGCAACCATTGATGATGACAATAAACAGATAAGGGAGCAAATACAGGCATCCATTGATCACACCAACAAAGAAATAAAGGAGCAAATACAGGTAGCAAAATATTACTTCAAGAAAGAGATAGGGATTCTGAAAAAAATCATAAATCCTTGAAATGAAGAAAACAATAAACAAAGTAAAAAACTGAATAGAAAGCATCACCAACAGACTAAATTACTTGGAAGATAGAACATCAGATAATGAAGGCAAAGTATACAATCTGGAAAATAAGGTTGACCACACAGTGAAGATGGTAAAAAAAAACATGAGCAGAACATCCAAGAATTATGGGATAGCATCAAAAGACCAAATCTAAGAGTTACTGGGATAGAGAAAGGCAGAGAGTTTCAATCCAAATGAATGCACAATCTCTTCAATGAGATAATATCAGAAAATTTCCCAAATATGGAGAATGAATTGGAAAAACAAATACAAGAGGCTTATAGGACACCAAATGTACAAAATTACAACAGGTCTACACCAAGGCACATTATAATGAAAATGCCTAGCATACAGAATAAGGATAGAATCTTAAAGGTCACAAGAGAGAGAAATCAGATCACATATAGGGGGAGACCAACTCATATCTCAGCAGATTTTTTTAACCCAGACCCTTAAAGCCAGGAGTTCATGGAACAATGTATACCAAGCTCTGAAAGAAAATGGAAGCCAACCAAGAATCTTATATCCAGCAAAATTAAGCTTTAGATTTTTTGATGAAATAAAAACCTTCTGTGATAAACAAAAGTTAAAAGAATTTACAACTAGAAAGCCTGCATTATGGGACATCCTTGGCAAAATATTCCATGAAGAGAAAATGAAAAACAACAATGGAATTCAGCAGAGGGAGGTATTACACTAAAGAAAAAAAAATTATCAAAGGAGAAACCAAGTCAAGTTGAATACTAAAAATAAACAAAAATGGCTGGGAATACAAATCATGTCTCAAATAATAACCCTGAATGTTAATAGCCTAAACTCACCAATCAAAATACATAGACTAGAAGATTGGATAAAAAAAGAAAACCCAACCCAATAATATGCTGCCTCCAAAAGATTCATCTCATAGGAAAAGACATCCACAGACTGAAGGTGAAAGGTTGGGAAAAATCATACCCCTCACATGGACTGCAGCAAGCAGGGGTTTCCATCCTCATATAAATTAAATTAGACTTCAAGGTAAGATTAATCAAAAGGTACAAAGAAATATACTACATACTGCTCAAGGAAACCATACACCAACAAGACATAACAATTATAAATATATATGCCCCAAACAATGTAGCATCTACATTCATCAAACAAACTCTTCTCAAGTTCAAGAGTCAAGTAGACCACAACACATAATACCAGGTGACTTTAACACACCTCTTCACCACTGGATAGATCTTCCAAACAAATGATGAACAAACAAACTATAGAACTCATTAATACTATTAATAACTTAGACTTAACTGACATATATAGAATATTTTACCCTTCAACAAGCAAATACACTTTCTTCTCAGCAGCACATGGATCCTTCTCTAAAATAGACCATGTGTTATGGCACAAAGCAACTCTTATCAAATATAAAAAAGCAGAGATATTATTCTGCATTCTATCAGATCATAATGAAATGAAATTATAAATCAATGATAAAATAAAAAATAAAAGCTACTCCAACATCTGGAGACTAAATAATATGTTACTGAATGAACAATGGGTTGCAAAAGACATCAAGAGGGAGATTAAAAAATTCTTAGAGGTGAATGAGAACACAGATATAACATATCAAAATCTCTGGGACACTATGAAGGCAGTAGTTTGAGGAAAGTTCATTGCATGGAGTTCATTCCTTAAAAGAAGAAAAAATCAACAAATAAATGACTTAACATTACATCTTAAAGCCCTAGAAAAAGAAGAACAAATCAACACCAACAGCAGTAGAAGACAGAAAATAATTAAAATCAGAGCTGAAATAAATTAAATTAAAACAAAAGAAACAACTGAAAAAAAATTGACAAAACAAAAAGTTGATTCTTTGAAAAAATATATAAAATTGACAAACCCTTAGCCATGCTAATGAAGAGAAGGAGAAAGAAAACTCAAATTACTAACATACATGATAGAAAAGGAAATATTATAACAGACACTACAGAAATACAGAAGATAATTAGAAATTATTTTGAAAACCTGTATTCTTTCTATTCCATTAAAATAGAAAATATCAAAGCCATTGACAAATTTCTAGTCATATGATTTGCCCAAATTGAATCAGGATGATACACACAATTTAAACAGATCAATTTCAAGTGATGAAATAGAAGATGCCATTAGAAGCCTACCAGTCAAGAAAATCCCAGGACCAGATGGATACACAGCCAAGTTCTATAAGACCTTTAAAGAAGAACTAATACCAACACTCTTCAATTTATTTCAGGAAATAGAAAAAGAGGGAACATTTCGAAACTTATTCTATGAGGCCAAAATCACCCTGATTCCAAAACCAGGCAAAGACACTTCAAAGAAAGAAAACTTCAAACCAATATCTCTGTTGAACATAGATGCCAAAATTCTCAATAAAGTTCTGTCAAATCAAACACAAAAACATATCAAAATGATAGGACACCACAATCAGTGGGGTTCATCTCAGGGATGCAAGGTTGGTTCAACATATGGAAATCAATAAATGTAATTTATCACATCAATCGAGTTAAAGATAAGAAACATATGATCATCTCAATAGAATCAGAAAAGGCATTTGAGGGACTGGGGTTGTGGCTCCGTGGTAACGTGTTGGCCTAGCATGCGTGAGGCACTGGGTTTGATTCTCAGCACCACATACAAGTAAATTAAAAAAAAATAAAATAAAGGTCCATCAACAACTAAATAAATAAATAAATAAATAATATTTTAAAAAAAGAATTTGAGAAAATATAGCACCCCTTTATGTTCAAAACACTAGAAAAACTAGGGATAACAGGAACATATCTCAACATTATAAAGGCTATCTATGCTAAGCCCCAGGCCAACATCATTCTAAATAGAGAAAAATTGAAAGAATTTTCTCTAAAATCTGGAACAAGACAGGGATGCCCTCTTTCACCACTTCTATTTAACATAGTCCTTGAAACACTGGCCAGAACAATTAGACTTATGAAAGAAATTGAAAGTATCCAGATAAGAAAAGAAGAATTCAAATTAGCACTCTTTGCCAATGATATGATTCTATACCTAGAAGACACAAAAGTCCGCCAGAAAACTTCTAGAATTAGTAAATGAATTCAGTAAAGTAGAAAGATGTAAAATCAACACCCTTATTTTAAAGACATTTCTGTATATCAGTGACAAATCCTCTGAAAGGAAAATGAATAAAACCACCCCATTTATAATAGCCTCAATAAAATAATACAAAATGCTTGTGAATCAACAAAAGAAGTGAAAGACCTCTACAATGAAAACTACAGAATCCTCAAGAAAGAAATTAAAGAAGACCTTAGAAGATAGAAAGATCTCCCTTGTCCTTGGGTAGACAGAATTAATATTGCCAAAACGACCATACTACCAAAAGCACTATACAGATTTAATGCAATTCCAATCAAAATCCTAATGACATTCCTCATAGAAATGGAAAAAGCATTCATGAAGTTTACTTGGAAAAATAAGAGACCTAGAATAGCTAAAGCAATCCTTAGCAAGAAGAATAAAGCAGGTGGCATCACTATACCAGACCTTAAACTATACTACAGAACAATAGTAATAAAAACAGCATGGTATTGACACCAAAATATACTTGCAGGCCAATGGTACAGAATAGAGGACACAGAGACTAACCCACGTAATTACAGTTATTTTATATTAGACAAAGGCACCAAAAATGTATATTGGAGAAAAGATAGCCTCTTCAACAAATGGTGCTGGGAAAACTGGAAATCTATATGCAACAAAATGAAATTCAACCCTTGTCTTTCACCATGCACAAAACTCAACTCAAAGTGGCTGAAGGACCTAGGAATTAAACCAGAACAATACATCTATTAGAAGAAAAAGTAGGCCCAAATTTCCATCATGTCGGATTAGGACTCAATTTCTTTAATAAGACTCCTATAGCACAAGAATTGATATCAAGAATCAATAAATAGGATGCACTCAAACTAAAAAGCTTCTTCTCAGCAAAAGAAACATTCAATGAGGTGAATAGAGAGCCTACAATTTGGGAACAAATTTTTACCACATGTACATCAGATAGAGCACTAATATCTAGGAAATATAAAGAACTCAAAAAACTTATCACGGAAAAATAAAAAATAACCCAATTAATAAATGGGCTAAGGAAATGGACAGATAATTCTCAGAAGAAGATATAGGATCAATCTACAAATATATGAAAAAATTGTTCAACGTCTCTAGGAATTAGAGGAATGCAAATCAAAAGTACTCTAAGGTTTTATTTCATGCCAGTCAGAATGGCAGCTCTTAAGAATACAAATAACAATAAGTGTTGGCACGGATGTAGAGAAAAAGCCTCACTTATACATTGTTGGTGGGACTGAAAATTAGTGCAGCCAATACTGAAAGCAGTATGGAGATTCCTTGGAAAACTACAAATGGAACCATCATTTGACCTAAGTATCCCACTCCTCGGTTTATACCCAAAAGACTAAAAAATAGCATACTGCAGGGACACAGCCACATTAATATTTATAGTAGCACAATTCACAATAGCTAAACTGTGGAACCAACCTAGATGCTTTTCAATAGATGAATGGATAAAGAAACTGTGGTATATATACACAATGAAATATTATTCAGCATTAAAAGAGAATAAAATCATGACATTTGCAGGTAAATGGATGGATTTGGATAATGTAATGCTAAGTGAAGTTAACCAATCCCCCAAAAATATGTTTTCTCTGATTTAAGGATACTTATTCATTATGTGGTTGGAGAGGGGTATGGGATAATTAGATAAACTCTAGATAGGGAAAAGGGGAAGGAGGTGAAGGGAGGGGGTTGGGGGTAGGAAAGACAGTGGAATGAGATGGACATCATTCCCCAAAGTATATACATGAAGACACAAATGGTATAACCCTACTTTGTGTACAACCAGATTTATGAAAAATTGTGCTCAATATGTGTAATATGAATTGTAATGCATTCTGCTGTCATATATAACAAATTAAAATTTTAAAAAAAAGATTGGAAAGCTCTTTTCTTTTTCTATAACAATTATGTTGGGACTTTAATTGGAATCGCATTGAATCTCTTTAGCACGTTGGGTAGTATAGCCATTAGACAATGTTAAGTTTGCCTATCCAAGAGCATGAGGGGTCTTTCCATTTTCTAAGGTTTTCTTCAATTTCTTTCTTTAGTGTTCTGTAGTTTCCATTGTAGAGATCTTTCATCTCTTTTGTTAAGTTTATTCCCAAGTATTTTATTTTATTTTTTGAGGCTATTGTGAATGGGTTAGTTTTACTAATTTCTCTTTCAGAAGATTCATCACTGATGTATAGAAGTGCATTTGATTTATGGTTATTGATTTTATATCCTGCTTCTTTGCTGAATTCATTAATTAATTCTAGAAGTTTTCTGATGGAGTTTTTTGGATCCTCTAAGTATAGAATCATACTGTCAGCAAATTATGATAGTTTGAGTTCTTCTCTTCATATCTGTATTCCTGTAATTTCTCTTATCTGTCTAATTGCTCTGGAAACCTCTTCAACAAATGGTGCTTGGAGAACTGAAAATCTAAATGTAGCAAAATGAAAATAAAGCCCTATCTCTCACCATGTACAAAACTCAACTCAAACTGGATCGAGGACCTAGGAATTAGATCAGAGACACTGCACCTAATAAAGGAAAAAGTAGGCCCAAATCTACATCATGTTGAATTAGGCCCCAACTTTCTTAACAAGACTCCTAAATCACAAGAAATAAAATCAAGACTTAATAAATGGGATGGACTCAAACTAAAAAGCTTCTTCTCAGCAAAAGAAACAATCAATGAGGTGAATAGAGAGAGCCTATATTTTGGGAGCAAATTATTTGCCACACACACATCAGATAGAGCACTAATCTCCAGGATATATAAAGAACTCAAAAAACTTAACACCAAAACAACAACAACAACAACAAAAATACCCAATCAATAAATGGGCTAAGGAGCTGAACAGATAATTCTCAGAAGAAGATATATACTCAACTTCGATAAATAAATATATGAATAAATGTTCAACATCTCTAGTAATTAGAGAAATGCAAATTAAAACTACTCTAAGATTTCATCTCACACCAGTCAGAATGGCAGCTATCAATAATACAAACAATAATAAATGTTGGTGAGGTTGTGGGGGAAAATGCACACTCATGCATTGCTGGTGGGACTGCAAATTGGTGCAGCCAATCTGGAAAACAGTATGGAGATTTCTTAGAAAACTTGGAATGGAACCACCATTTGACCCCGCTATCCCACTCCTCAGTCTATACCCAAAGAACTTAAAATCACCATACTGCAGGGATGCAGCCACATCAATATTCATAGTAGCTCAATTCACATTAGATAAACTGTGGAAGCAACCTAGATGCACTTCAATAGATGAATGGATAAAGAAACTGTGGTATATATACAGCATTAAAAGAGAATAAAATTATGGCATTTTCAGGTAAGTGGATGGAGTTAGAGAATATCATGCTATGCAAAGTAAACCTATCCCCAAAATCCAAAGGCTGATAAGTGAATGCTGATCCTTAACAGGAAGGGGGGATACATGGGAAAAATGGAGGAACTTTGGGCAAATGGGAGGCAGGGTAGTGGGTGTTTCATGAGGGCAGGAAAGAATGGTGGAATGAGATGCACATCAATACATGTGTGACTGTACATATGGTGTGATGCTACATTGTGTACAATCATAGAAATGTAAAGTTGTGCTGCAACTGTGTACAATGAATCAAAATGCATTCTGCTGTCATATATATCTAATTAAAATTTAAAACACACACACACACACACAAAAAAAAAAAAACCTGGAAATCCCATTCTTAGTTCCCAGGCTATACAGAACAAACTACAAGGCTCTGACCCTGGCCACACTTTGCCCAACTCTAATTTGCATATAATGTTATTGCTAATGCATTTATTTTAGGGTGGCAAATTTTCTTCTTTTTTTCTATTTAGAAAATTTCATTTTTTCATCTTTACTGACTTCAGGTGGATCATGCTACTATATGCAATCTCCCACTAGTTTCAAATTATATATTGTATTTCTAGTGTTTTTTTTTGTTTTTGCCTTTAACTATTTTTAATTGAAATATAATTCACTCTTTTAAAGCATAATTTTCAGTGTTTCTTAGTTTTTCCTCAAGACTATACAATCATTGCAATTATCTAATCTAGATTTTTTTTTACCATGTTAAAAAAAAATCCTTTATCCACCAATAGTCACTTCTCATATTCTCCTTGGAGCCCCTGGTAACTAGTAATCTCCTAATTGTCTCTATGGATGTGGCTATTCTGGATGCTTCAAAAAAATGGAATTAGATGATATGGAGTTTTCTGTATCTGGTTCTTTACAATTGTTATCATTTAGATATGCAGTCTCCCCCAAAATCTAATGTGTGAGATAGTGCAAGAGAGTTTGGAGGTGAAATGATTAGGTTATGAGAGTCTTGATCTAATAAGTACATTTTTCCATTGGTATGAATTAACTCTAGGCAGGTAGAAGTAGATGGAAGAAGTAGGTTATTGGGAATATGCCTTTGGGGTTTATATTTCGTCTCTGGTGAACTGCTCTCTCTCTCTCTCTCTCTCTCTGTCTCTCTCTCTCTCTCTCTCTCTCTCTCTCTCTCCTTCTTGGTGGCCATGTCTGAGCTGCTTCCCCCCACTGTGTCCTTCTGCTATGAGAGTGACTCACCTTGTGCCCAGATCTAAGGAGCTGATTGTTTATGAACTGACACCTCTGAAACTGTGAGCCAAATAAACTTTTTTTTCCTCTGATAGTTCTTGTCAGGTCTTTTGGTCACAATGATGAAAAAGCTGATTAAGACAACAATGTTTTAAAGGTTTATCCATGTTGTAGCATGTAGCAGTATTTATTCCCTTTTATGTCTGAATGATATTTCAATATGTGAGTATAGTAATTATCCATTCATTAGCAGCTGGGTTTTGAGGTTGTTTCTATATTTTGGCTACTTGTAAATAATGTACTATGAAGATTGGAGTTCAAAATTTTCAGTAAACACATGTTTTCAATTATCTTGGGTATACCTAGGAGTGAAATTGATGGTTTATATGGTAGCTCTATGTTTAACTTTTTGAGGAACTGCCAATTTTTTTTTCCACAGCTGCACCATATTATGTTCCCATCAGTAATGTACAAAAGTCCCAATTTCTCCACATCTTCAGCAATACTTGTTGTTATCTGTTTTTTTATTATTATTATTATAATCATCCTAGAGGTTATAATGTGGTCTCATATTGTGGTTTTGATTTGCATGTCCCTAATGACTAATGATGCTGAGTACATTTTCATATGTTTATTGGCCTTTGTACCTCTTCTTTGGAGAAATGTCTGTTTTTCTTTCAACATACTTTTGGCTATTTTGTGTCATTTGTATTTCCATATAAAGTTTAGTATCAATATCTGTTTTTCTTTAAAGGCTTTAAAAATGTTGACAGGAATGGCCTTAAATCTGTAGCTCAATTTGGAGGCTTTTATTATCTTAACAATTTTAAGTCTTCCAATCCATGAACATGGGAAAGAAATCTTTCCATTTATTTATGTCTACTTTCATTTCTTTTCTGAGCATGAACACAAACTCAGGTATGTGGCCTTCTGTTTGCCTAGGATTCTGTAAAGTTTCTCAAAGCCCCGTGAACATCCTTGTTCATTAGTCTATGGTTTGCCTCAAATGTTATCTGTTTTCTCATGCAGCCATGACATTAAAACATTTGCTTGTAAATGTTCTGGACCACAACTCACCCAAAGAGGGGCTTTAATTAGTAGAAGAACATTGAATCAGGTCAAATGAAGACAATGATCTGAAGTGGGGTCTTTCAGGGAGCTCTCAGGCAGGTCAAACAATGACCAATAATTATTGGGGAATAAGAATTTGGAAGGTCTTCTTTTTTGGTACTGGGAATTGAACTCAGGGGCACTCAACAACTGAACCACATCTCCAGACCTATTTTGTATTTTATTTAGAGACAGGGTCTCACTGAGTTGCTTAGTGCCTCGATTTTGCTGAGGTTGGCTTTGAACTCATGGTCCTCCTACCTCAGCCTCCCAAACCTCTGGGATTATAGGTGTGTGCCACTGCACCCAGCTAGAATTTGGAAGATCTATAGCTCCATTCTTCTCTCATCTGTATTAGGCATTTGTTTTTTTCAAACCTAGTGCTAAGAAGGATAGTGAGAGAGGGAACTAGGGTAAGTTAAGACACCACAAAGCTCTCCTGTCTTACCAATATTCAGCTGTTTTATTTAAATGCCTCTTGGATTCTAGAATTCTGAAAAATGGATTTTGACAGGGTTTTTTGCTAGTTGTTTTATTGGTTTTATGAAGTGATGAATTTTGAGTGGTCCTTTTACTCCCTTTTTTATTGACATCGCTTGCTTGCAGCTCACCTTATTTCTTCTTTTAGTTACATGTAGTAGAAACATTTAATGTGATATCTAGCCTCTTAACAGATGTTTATATGTACAGCACAACATTGCTATCTGTAGTAGATCGCTAGGTCTTAATCATTTTCATAATTGAAACTTTGTGCCTGCTGAGTACCAATTAATCTTAATTTTTAACGTAAATCTCTTTGTGATTAAATTTAAAAATCATAACATTTTTCTCTTCTCAGTATTACAGGAACTTTCTGATAATTTAAAATACATCACACAGTTGTAGAGTATTGTAAACAATTTGTTTAAAATGCTGGCTTATGCAATATTATAAACATGTTTTATATGTTATTATTTACAAAGCTATTGTTCTAAGATTTCCCTTTGCTATCAAAGCAGGTATCAAATCTCAACTGTCCTGGTGGTACATCCTTTTTCCTGGGTATACTATTATCTTCTTTAAATTAACTTTCTTGTTCTATTGGACCACATTCTGCAGCATTTATTTGGGAAAAAAATTTATGCATGAAAGGAAAATATGTAAGAAATTGTAATTTTGAATGTGTCTTTTATACTTTCATACACGATGGAAATTTTGAAAATAGATCTCTCAATTGAAAGTAATTCTCTCCTAAAGTTTAGTGGTGGTACCCATTGTTTTATAATCTCCACTGTTATTGCTGAGACAATAAGTATCATTTTAGATCCTTTAATATGATCATTTCTCTTCCATCCCTTCCCCACCCTTCCAGTTTCTCTTCCTCTGTCCACTAAAACGTTTTTTCTTCCAGGTTACAAAATTTTATGATAGTCTCTCTTAGTTTTTTTTCAACCTATGGTAAAACCCAGTTAATAGTAAATAATTGAGATTCAGTTGATGGACCAAATTAATTGCACACAGGACTACCTTCTTTGCCCAGCATCCCTCCTCTTTATAACACAACCATGATATCATTTCCATCAAGCATTAGTCTCCTTCCCCACCTCCTGAACCTGTACTGGTCTGTGGCTTGATTTGAGCAAAAACATGTAGTAGAGATGACAATGTGGCAGTTCTGGATGCAAGCCTCAGGAAGCCTTGCATGTTTCCAGTTCTGTCTGAGAACACTGCCAACTCACCCTGGGAATAAGCCCAGAGCCACCTTTTGAAGGGTGAGGGACAACATAAAATACAAAGGAGCCAGTCCCTCTGTGGACAGACCAGACTAACCAGTATTGCGCTGTCCTCACACAGTGCGCTGGAGACCAGAGAAAAGTCTGCCCACTGACTCTTGAACTAACAAAATGCCTAATGTCTAAACCACTCAATTGTGGAATTTTATTATATAATATCAAAGTGATAAATGTGGAATACAGTGTGAATATCAAAAACAAGGATATAACTCAATAATTCAAAATAGAGAATGAAGCCATCATTTGACTATAAAGTGACAGTGAGTCTGATTAACAATATTAGATTATAGATATTGCAGCCAATTTTGCTCCTGGAATTGTGCCTGAAATCTGTGGATGTGCAAAAGTAGGCAGCAGGCCATGCAATGCTCTCCCAGAGACTTGAGACCTTGAACATTCAAGTGGATTCCTCCTCATTGCCAGGTGTAATGCGAAAGTGCCCTAATTAAGAAGACATTCATATATCTTGGAACCTGGGATCAAAACTATCAGGCAAACACTCTATCCCATATGCATTTGGTGCACACAGCTATTGGAATTCAAAAACAACCCAAATAAGTTTGCAACAGGTATAGTTATAGGTGTATTTAATAGTTTTCAGGTATAGTAAAAAATCAAGCACAAATATTCTACTTTTCATCTAAGAACAATCAAACTGAGCTCCCCAGGCATACCACCCCCCCACACTTTTTTTTTTGTTCAAAGGAGGCACAGTCTTCTTCCTTCTCAGGGCATTTCTTATGCATTTAATTAGATGGATGGCTTCCCCACCAGGATTTCCCTCTTAATGCACCTGAGACTGTGACTTCAAGGTATGGGTGGGAGGAAGTGTTCTCTCCTCTGCAGCATCTGGACATGTTGCCATCATCCACCTGCTATTCCAGAAGATAATGGTGATAAGTCAAAATGTTAGCTGAGTGAGTAAGTAGTAACTGATCTAGTGTTTCCTTGTCAAATATTATGCATAATCTATGAATATCAGCCTGGTTTGTGTCTGCTAATTCTAAAAATTATACAAATGATCATAGGAATAATTACAGGCTAAACAATATAAGCATGTTTTTGGTTGAAAAAGTTCTCTCACGTTGCTCAGGCTATAAGAGTAATATCCTCTCAATAAGAATGAATGGCAAAGTTCAAGGTGCTCACATGGAACAGCTCAGATTACCTTAGATACTTTCTGTCTGTTTTACAAAGACTTTTTCCCTTTCCTGCCAACTCTACTATTATAAAGTACATTTTATGCATTTAATTACATTTCCACAAACATCATGTCTAATGTGTGAGCATGCCAAAAATCTATGAGAACATTCCCTCTCTTGTTGTCATTGCCAAGTTCAGTATAAATTAATTTTCTGAAGATCTTGCTAATGTCTCATTTAGCATATTTTCCACCTAAACCTGCAGAATATAAACGTACACAAGTGTTCATTCTCCACTGGGAATTTGGTTGAGCAAAGATGTCATTTTGGAAGAAACTGCTTTAATTTATTCTCTCTAAAGGTATGTTGCATTTTACCTGCTCTGGTTAGCTTCCAAACAAATAGCTAGCAAATTTCAAATGAGTCCTTTCCTAAGCAAATTGCTCACACCTTCCTACTCCTCAGAAAGTCTCAGCTGAACTAACATTTTTTAAGACTGTTCCCAATTCACCATTCTTATGGAACAAAATTGAATTTTTCCCTTGCCCCTCATTTTGCTGTAACACTTTGGCAACTTTTACCACATGTCACTGTAATATGCTACCAAAAATAAAGTCCTGACTTGGTGACATGAAATCAATTCTGGTATTCATCACTGTTATTCTCTAATGCTCCATCCATTACACATGACGGAATATTAAATAATCAAACTTTTTTTCTTTTGCCTTTTTGCCTATCTTTCTTTGGCAAGATGTTTTAGTCTTTCAAGAAAAAAAATGAAAGCCATGTGTTTCGAGTGGGTTCCCTTTGCAGCATGATTACTGCAATGAAGACATTTTATTGTGCTAATTTTCATTAAATAAAACCCTGTTGAAAGCCAGTAGTTTTCCAAAACCCATATGATTTATGACATGCTAATGTTTGCAGGGAGACACTCTGTTTCAATTATAAAGAGTAAGTGATGCCTTTCAGAACAACTCAGTAATAATATCACCCACTACAACTTTAATTTCAGACCTAGAGCACGGGTGCAAGAGCTGGGAGCCTATCAACAAAATTGTCAGCTTCTGTACAAATTTATTCTTCATCACCTCTATGCTATGTTTAACATCAGATGGTTATGCTTGCCAAGGACTCCAAAAATGTGCTTCCAGAAGGCAGGCACTTCATAAGCATGAAAAACTGGGTTTGCTATGCTATAGTTCAAACATTTTTTTTTTTACAGCCAGGAAGTGTGTGTGTGTGTGTGTGTGTGTGTGTGTGTGTGTGTGTGGAGAGAGAGAGAGAGAGAGAGAGAGAGAGAGATGTGCTGCCCGCCCTGGATGCATATACTTGAAGAAAATGGGCTACCTTGATATCTTTCCCCTACACTCTCTTTCTTTCTGTTTGGTTTACCTATTTCTCACTTAATAACTTTCACTTCTCCCTGAGGATCATTACCATGAGTGCTAACACATTAAATTAAAGCTAATTGATTTTAAAGAAAAAATTGTTATGTGTTCTATTCTAACCCCAAACGTGTAAATTCAACATGGATAAAAGTATAGTGAATGAACAGGGAAAATAAGTTTACATAAGAAATAAATAGCAATTTCAAAGCACAGAATTGAATTTCAAAGCACATAATATTGAGTGATATATAGTTTATTGTTCTCACCAAAGTATTCACAGAAGGTTTGATAGTGGGTAGTGGTTATTGACAGGTAGGTTTGAAGGTGGTGTCTCTTTGGAAGGTCCATGCTTGTTGGAACATTTTTTTCACTGATATTGAAACCTTTCTGAGGCTCATGATTCTTTTACATTCAAATTTAATTTTAAAATAAAATTAAAGCACAGAAGAACATCTTTAGCCATATTAAGTGCAAAACATTAAAGGGCTCAAAAACGCATGACAATAAGACATTCTAGAAGGAGACCTTCATTGTTATACAAAATACATGTATGAAGATGTGAGAAAAACAAAGAATAGCGTTACCCTAGATTAGATAGAGAGAAGTGATGGAAGGGGAGAGGAGGGGTTGGAGAGATAAGAAGGATAGTAGAATTAAACAGACATTATTATCACTGTGTGTATATATGTGAATGCATGAACAACGTGATTCTGCAACCTGTATACTCAGAAAAATGAGATATTATATCCCATCTGATTCAAATGTATGATATGTCAAGGTCATTGTACTGTCATGTGTAACTAATTAAAACAAATAAAAAAACATACAGTTTAAAAAAAAACAAGAAGATAAAACTGTTTGAGATGCATTTTAAAGAACGGTCAGAAGTTTTATCTCCATCAATAGATTTGGAAAAAAATAAAAAGATGCATAGTATGTAAAAAAAAATAAGACATTCATACAGTAGCCTGAAGAGTTTTAGAAGATGAGACCTTTTCATTACTTCCTCTTAGTATAAGTATGCATAGCAAAAGTTTCCATGTTGATCTGAACATGGCATAAAGTTCTAATTCATTCCATGTGATGCCTTCTGACTGTTGTGCCAAGAAAGTGAGTGTGATTTGGCCTGAAACCACGTAAGAGCCATTATAGTGAAGTCATGATCTGAGTGATCCATATTCAGTGAGACAAGTCTGTCCTTAGAGAGAACCTGTTGTCCTTGGCTTTTGCTGTTCTGTAGTGGAAAAAAAAATAATAACTTGTTTCCTTTACTTCTATTCTGATTGATAAGATGATGGACACTTCAGAAAAATTGATGAGCTGAAATATTTTGGGAGCCATATTCTCTATCTTGGTGGAGATATTGGAAATTCCAACAAGTATTTTCATATGAGGATTCTTGCTGATACATAAAAAATGAAGAAAATGAATTCCAAAAATTGCTTGTTATAATGATCAATGGGCTATATAGCCAAGCAGTCCCCCCAAAATGACAAGTTAGTGAATACCATGGTGGCCAAATGATTAGAATAATAACTCATTTTAGAATTAGATGCCATTTTTGTTAAACTAAAACATCAAGATTTTACTTTAGTAATGGTACAGGATATGAGTTGTCTATTGAGTATAACAATAAAATGGCATCTGAAATTATGCCTGCCTATCTCTAGAACTTTCTAAGGTAACAGGAGATCAAAATAAAATAAACAAGTAAATCAAAATTACATTTGGTTATTTAACTTTTTAATCTCCATATAATTAGATTAATCCCATATATTTCTGAAACAAACAAACAAAAAATAGATCCATTTGCCAGGTATGACACATGCCTATAATCCCAGCAGCTTAGGAGACTGAGAAAGGAAGATCACAAATTGAAGGCCAGCCTCAGGAATTTAGTGAGGCCCTCAGCCACTTAGTGAGACCATTCCTCAAAATAAAAATAAAAATATTAAAAAAACTAGGCATGTGCGTCAGCATTTAAGTACCTTGGGTTAAATCTGTGCTACCAAAAACAAACAAACAAACAAAAAATAAGTTTTTCTAAGCACTATTCCTAAGTAATCAGTTGAACAGACTTACGATAGACCCCCAAACACACACATAGAGCAAAGGTTTGAAGTATAAAAACTCCAAAATAAATAAAACTCTCTAAGCCTCAAATTTCTTTCCTGTAAAAGAAGACTATGTATAGTGTTTACCATACAGGATTGTCTTTGGAATTAAATGGTATACAGCATCAGAAGTACTTAGCACAATACCCATTGTATGTTAATATTCAATAAATATTAGTCTTAGTCTTTTTCTTCTTACTTCATATCATAAAATTTTATGAAAGGAAATACTTTCTATAAAACTTTGCACGACCTACTTTATCTTGAGAAAATCTTATTCAAACTTTCTTGTCATTCGATGTAAGTCTACTCCATTAAACTTAATAACTAAAGTTATATACTATATATACCCAGCTATTTCTATTTGCTAAAGGTAATTACCAATTTTTAAATATATTTAAAAAAGAGTTGGTACAAATTCTAGTAATTTTATAATTACAAAATATTCCCTTAGATTATTCAGATACTGCTGATCAAAGACAACTAACACTTTTAAATTATGTAGTGTTATCAGTCTAATCCTATATAGAAGTACATTTCTCTACAAGTAGAGTAAAAGCCCATTTTTCTTCTTCATTTTTTTAATCTCCATTATTTATAGCCATTTTTTTAAAGAGAGAGAGAGAAAGAGAGAGAGAGAATATTTTAATATTTATTTTTTAGTTTTTGGTGGACACAACGTCTTTATGTTATTTTTATGTGGTGCTGAGGATAGAACCCAGCGCCCTGCGCATGCCAGATGAGCACGCTACCGCTTGAGCCACATCCCCAGCCCTAGCCAATTTTTGATATTTCAATGTTGTCTATAATTTTAATTTTCTCAATTATCTGTTAGATTATACTCTTATAATATATCTATTAGCCCTTTTCATTATCTTCTTTTATGAATTAACATTTTACATATTTCACATATTTTTTTCTTATGTATCCCTGTTTATATTTATGATTGTACATTTTTTGTATGACAAATGTTAACTCCTTGCCTGCTGTGTGAATATTAATTATTGTCTCTGTATCTACTATTCTGTACTATTGATCTTCATGTCTATTTTGGTGCTAATACCTGGCCATTTTTGTTATTACAGCTCTATAGTATAATTTATGGTCTGCCTCCTGCTTCACTTTTCTTGCTGAGAATTGCTTTGGCTATTCTGGGCCTCTTAATTTTCTAAATGAATTTCATGACTGCCTTTTCTATTTCTATGAAGAATGTCATCAGACCTTTAATAGGTATTGCATTAAATCGACATGGTACTTTTGGTAGTATGACCACTTTGACAATATTAATTGTGCCTATCCAAGAACATGGGAGATCTTTCCATTTTCTCAGGTCTTCTTTAATTTCTTCCATTAGAGTTCTGTAGTTTTTTTGTAGAGATTTTTCACTTCTTTTGTTAGATTGGGTCCCAAATATATTTGAGGCTATTGTGAATTCATAGTCTATGACCCACTGCTTTTAACACATAATATGATTACATATACTAATATCAACACATGCTTACATACATAAAGAGTAAGTTTATGCTAATTCAGCTGTTTCATAATTCAATAATTCTGTAATAGTAATGGCAACCATGTTTTAATACCTTGGTCCATGTCTAGTATTGACTAAATCACTTTATACATGGTTTATTATTTAATCCTTAAAACATGTGGTCAACATTATTTTCCATTCTTTTGACAAAACAAAAAAACATATTCAAAGCAGTGTTTGCTTTGTTTCTTAATATGTCACACAAAGAGCTCACCAAATTCCCAATGTCATGCAATCTCTCCACAGTATTTTAGCACCTTCTCTACATGCTCCACAGAAAAAACAGAGGCTAATACAATTATTCAGGGAAGATAATTGAGTGAGAAATAATATTTTTAAAATGTTATGCTTGAGAAGAGGAGGATTGAACTCAAATAATCCTCATTGGTCTTCTGGATTCAGAGAATCACCACATTTCTCAACATTTCATTGTATTCTGTTTACTTAACTATGGATTTCAACCAATGAATAACATTGATAGTGTTCAGCACTATATATGAAGTCAGATAAACTGACTCTTCTCTCCTTAGCATTAACTTTGTCAAAAGAAAAAAAAAACAATTAACAAATTAGAATCATCATCTTTAAGTATTTCAAACAACAAAAAGGAAAGGAATCAAGTCAGTCCAAATAATTCAGCACTGAGGAACAACCACTGCATCATTCTGTTGCATACTTAAAAGATGTGCTTTACCTTGCTTCATGTGAGTCCTCACTCTCTAAGACCCTCTATGCATTAATGGCTATCAAACGGGCAAGTGTTTATTTTGCAAGGAAAGTCCAACCCTGTAGACTGAGTTGTTTAAATATTTTAAATAAACATTCTCTCTAAACTCTAAAATGGTGCATTTACCATGACTTCTATAAAGAGCTCATTTACATTTATGTGAAAAAAAATAGAACAAAAGATCATTTAAACTTGGTCTTTGCTCATGTTCAATCTTTAAGTTCCAGCCCTGATACTCCTTTTCAAATCAGGTACTTTGTGGATAGATTATAAATTAAGGCAGGCCAACTAATTTTACAGTCTGCATATATAGGCTTTCCAGAATGGACTGGGAGTCCCTTGGATGCAGGCCCCATGCTGAAATGCATTTTCAATCCCCATTACTCACACCATACAGCCTAATGCAAACATGTCTGATGCCACAGAGAGGTAATCATTTTGTAGAATTGACAATATGATTTCATCCTGAAAAGGTTCTGATGTAGAGAGAAAGCACAGGTTGCCTTAATCTTCTGAGTGGGCTTCAGTGCTTTATCAACTAAGTGGCATTAATATTGTTAAGAATTCGCTGGATGGGCTGGGGTTGTGGCTCAGGGGCAGAGTGCTTGCCCAGCACTTGTGAGGCACTGGATTTGATCCACCACACTGCATAAAAAATAAATAAATAAACAAAATAAAGGTATTGTGTCCATCTACAACTAAAAATATTAATAATAAAAAAGAGTTCCATAGATCAGCCTTCTTTATGGCACTTACATGCTCCTAGAAATGGAATGTCATTGTGTGAAAGCATCCTGCTTTTTTTTTTTAAAGTTGGAAGACTTTTTACCTGTGCATATAAAGGAAATAAATGTGGAATAGATTTGCTTCCTCCACCCTACCAATGGTGGTGACAGATTTTTCAATTCCATTCTTCCAACATTGAACAACACTAGCCCTTTTTTAATAAGGGTCACTCTTTCCTCAAAACTACTTTGTTAACATTTTATTTTATATATAGAAAAGTCATTCTTCCATGGGAAGCTCAAGTAAATATAATAAATAATAAGATGAGATAGTTCATGATATTATACATCATTGTAACAAGTGAGAGCAGACCAGGAGGATTGCAGTTGGTTGACAGTTGCATTTGTTGACAAATATTTGGAAATAGAATTACCAACTTCCTAAGAATACTCTTTCAGGTTAGACTAAACAGTTTTAAAGAACTAGTTGAAAAGCAAAAAATCCAGTTAATAGATTATTTCACCTGCACATAATTATCACATACTTAGCTGATTAATTAATTCCATTGAATAGCTTTTTACAGTGATGGAGAGGCATTGACAAAATATAAGATGACTGATGGGAGGAGAACTGAGAAATTAATTGTTCAAATATTCACCTTTGAAAAAATAATTTTGAGATAGTACAGCAAAGAAATTAAGAAATAACATTGGTGCAGTACTAATAAAAATAACAGAATTTTTAGACTTATATTCATTTTATACTAATGTTGTTTCCCTGTATTCTTTTGGTATATAGTTCAGAATCACACATTGTATTTATATTTCTTGACTCCTTAGATTTTTCCATCTGTAACAGTGACTCCTCTCAGTTTCCGAAGTCTGAAGGTTGAAAATTTAATATTACATAGTATTATATATATATAGCTCACATTGTATTTATACTAGGCACTGCCTTATTGAACTTTACATGGCATTCCTCAAATAATAAAATCTCTTCTTGAAATTTTGGATTATAGAGTTTAAAGAACAAGAGTACAACAGCTAGGAGACCTGAGTTCAAAGCCAGGTTTTATCACTATGTGATGTAACTGTGAGTGATAATCACAGCCTTAATCTATTTAAGGTTTCAATTTTTATCAACAAAGGAAATAGAAATATGGATATCATATGGGTTTTGTAACTATAAAAGAAAGACAATTCGCATACATCTTGTAGGACAACATTGGCATGTGCTGCTACACATTTAATAGTTGGAAACCAGAATTGTTGTTAGCTATCAACACATTAAAAAGAAATTTCAGAAATCTAAACTAATGATGAAGGCACATATAATACATACTCTTTGTCTCTTTATTGCTTGTCCTCTTATCCATCCTGTATTATCCGATTTTAGTAATGCCCGCCATATTTTTTTTTCCTAGCACAATCAGCTTGTTCAGCAAATATTTTCTTGAGATATTACTGAATACCAGGAAATCTGTTGTTCCTGGAGATACAAAACTTAAGAAAAAATTTCCTGAAACCTATACTTTAGTTAGGGATACAAATAATGAATAAATTAATAAATTTCGGATAATTTATGTGAGAAATTAGTAGCCCACCTATATATTAATTATTAATCTACTCACTCATTGGAAGACTAAATAGAATATTTTAAAAAATGGTTATATGTAGGGGCAGGAAAATAGGAGGTTGCTACAAAACATGGAGGGAATAACAAAGGTGAAGCAGAAAGGCATTTTACTTGAAAGAGGAACAGTGAGAAGGTCAATGTTACTGGAGTAGAACGATGACCAAGAGTTGCAAGCAGCCACAGATAATGTTGGAGAGACAACCCTGGCACAAGGGCATTTCACTTCTGCCCTTAAATAATGTGCTCAACTATTCAGTTTTGAATACTAATGGACATCAGAGGATTTCAGGTCCATGATTCCAGTCTATTTGGACATGATCTTCATAGTGCCTTGAAGAAAAGTGAGTCCTGGAGAACTCCAGCATCTAGATTTGTGAAGATCAGCATGGGCAATGTGAAGCACTGTCTACCCAGGTCAGAAGAATACTAGGAGAACCATAGTTAGGAATATTGCATTGTATGCTGGAAATTTTCTAACAGAATAGAACTTAAATATTAAATGTTATCAGCATAAAACAACAACAAAAAATGGTAACGAAGTGAGGTAATGGATATGTTAAATACCTCGATCATGATAATAAATTCTCCAACATATACATAAATCAATTCATTACTTTGAATCCTTAAAATTCACACAATTTTATTTGTCAATCATATCTCAGTAAAGCTAGAGGGTGGTAAAGAAAACTTGAACACGATGGTGTCCTAATTGTGAAGAGGTACAATGAGTGTACCTCTAGTTAGAATTCAATTAAGTTTTGACCAAAATAGATCATTAGATTTGGTGACATCTATTGAGCTGGTTCGGTGACTTTGACTAATGAAATTTCAAAGGAATGAGGAAAACATGTGGTATTCCTGACACTAGTGTGTTTGTGGCAGATATTTTCAAGGAGATTGTGATGTATTGGGAAGATAGGATTTGGCAAAATGAAGAAAATAGCAGCATATAAAGTACATATAATTAGTAATGAGGTGGTCGGGTATCATTAATTTGGGATTAATCTCTGAAAGTGATTTTAAGAGCAGAAAATATATGTACAGTTTTGTTTTTAGAAATTCCCATTCATTAAACATCTGTCTTTCTCCCTTACTTTCTCAAATTATTTTGAACTTCTTGGGAACCCTGCAATCTCCACAGTTTCACAAGTAAGTAATAAATATTTTCATATCATTTTGTGCATGTGTGGTGTGAAAAGTCTCAGTATATGAGACAAATTTTTGATAGAAGATCATTCTTTTTTTTAAGACCATTATTTATCTGTAAAAAAAAAAAACAGTGATAGAAAAGCATGCACCCATGTCGTGGAAATTTTTATGATTGCAGAAGTTCAATGTGACAAAATAAAATAACTGTAAACTACTCAATGAAATTACTTCATTAAGAAGTTTGGAAAACTGCAATGAGAAGACATGATTCCTTTACTCAGTGCATGTGATAATTATGGATATATAATACAGATCTTTGATGAACTTGAAGCTGAACATTTACTTCAAAACTTTTAATAATAATTAGCATAGATTTGCTTAAAGTTTTATTTGTTCTATGGAAATGACAAGCAATGTCACAAAGTATATATTTGTGTATGGGACAGTTATTAAACTTTTTTTTTTTTTACCTGATTTGGCTTTTCCTAAAAACCTCCTTACTAAAAACCTTAAATGATGTGACTTGGAAGACTTGCCTTTGCTGCAATGTAGTTTTACTTTAATCCTTGCCCAGGGTTTGGTTTTATGCCTGGTATACAATTCTTCTCTTATTTAAGTGATGTGGTTTAATGTCCTGTCAAATTATATTACAATTTCTAAATGAATCACAGACTGCTAAATAGAAGATTTATGCTTCTATTACATAAAGAAGTCTACTCTCCTATTTTAATAGATTAAAACAGTGAGGACTAAATATACCAAATTACCTGCCCTATTTGACATAATCAGTTGTATACTTGGGACTAGTACCCATTGTTCTCCCATTGTTCTCCTGTCTATAAGCACAACTCTACTTCTTTCTCTTTCCACCTACCAAACTCCTATCCTTCATGTGTCTCAGTGAATGGATGACAAAAAGTGAGCTACCTCATATCTTCAGACATCTCAACATAATCTTCATGGGCACTGAACTCTCAGTGCATCTGTGGAGAGATGTCTATTCATGTCTGCTTTCTTTGAAAATGTATCATTTTCCATACACATAGCTGCAATTATGAAAGATGTTTTCAACCATAAAATTAAACAAAGGCAAGAAAGAGCATAAATCTACCTTCCCTATGTGGGATTAAGCCCCATTCAGTTAAACATATCTCTTCTCCTCAGAGAATCCAAATCTGAGTTATTTGACAAATGTCCACTTTGTGCAAAACTCCATGAAACACTCACAAATATTGTTTTTTTTCTGTTTCCTTCATTTTGATGGTAACATGCAAGAAATGAGAAATGTCCATTTTTCTCTTAAAAATTAAAAAAACACATTAACAATGAAAAATCAAAGTTCTTTTGTTTGTTTGGGGTGTGATAAATAGTAATAATAGCAACAATAGAAATAATAGGCAACAAAGTGCTAAGCCCATTGCCAAACACTTCACATGTATTACTCCTCCTTATAAATAAACTCTATAAATGCAAGAAGCCCCATATTATTTTCCCAGTTTTATACTAAAAATATGTGGGTCCCAGAGAAATTACACTTAGCTTGTGGAAGACCGTGGCTGTGGAAACAGGGAGCTAGACCTCAGGCTCTGAACTGTAGATTCCCTACACTACATTAATTCTTTGCCAGTCTTGTTTTAATTCCAGGATCTTGCATGGTGCCTAACAGTTTAGAGAAACTCGGTAAATATTCATTTCCTGAAAGATAAATATACAGTTATGGTTAATTTTCTTCCTGAACTAAATGAAGAAATAACACCTTACTTTGCAGGCAGATGTAATTAAGCTGAATAGAAAACCCTGAGCTCATCAATGTGCCTGAGAAAGACAGTACCAGTATCTTTGATGAAAAGTTTCTACAGCTCTCAGATACATGGATTTTACCTTGAAGTCCACGGGACTAAGCAACTCAGTAATCTGGGCAGTTTACCTATAGAGAAGTTGCCATGGTTCCAAGACATCACTTTAAAAACCCTGCATTTGATTGTTTTAGTAAGAATTCCCTCCATTTAACCACCTCCTTCCACAACCACACCACAGGATATTAAAAAGTCTCTACCCTTGGAGGTGCCCCACAATGGATGCCGTTTTAACATGAGAATGCAATTAACTCTGCTCCTGTGAAGGGATCAGACTTCTAGGAGTTTAAACAAATTAATAAATTTGTTGATTAGGAAAGAAATTCTGCCAGCTTCCTCTGTATATTTTTATTCAGCCTCATACACATACATAGAGTTATGCTCTTATTTTTGTCTAATGGTTGAGGGAAGAAGGATGGTTGCCAAGTACTCAGAATGTCCAGTAGGGTAAAAATGTTACCTCCAGTATGAGATCATTCATTTCCTAACAGCAATGATCTGCCTTTCAGGGAGGCTTCATAGTATTTGAAATGGATTGGTGAGGGATATGGGAAGCTATTACTAGGAGACAAAAAATGCCCTTTTTTGCTGAAGTATTGGACACAAATTATATTCCTTCCCCTGCACAACCAACTTCAGATTTAACTCCTTCTTTCTACATTCCTAATTCTCAAAGAATGCATAGGGACAAAATAGAATCCTTTAGGGAGCTCTTAGAAATCCCAACATCCTAGATGGGTGCAGTGGCACACACCTGTCATCCCAGCAACTAGGCAGGGGGATCGCAAGTTCATGGTCAGATTCAGCAATTTGATGAGACCTGGCTCAAAATAAAAACTAAAAAGGATTGACGCTATAGCCCAGTGGTAGAGAATTCCTGGGTTCAATTCCCAGAACCACAAAATCAATTCATCCACACATACATCCTTCCCAAGATCTAGGCCATACCCCAAACCAATAAAATAAGAAACTTGGGAGGTAGGCCAATCTCCAGTGTTTTTAAAGCTCCCCTTAACTATCCTAAACCATACTGTTTAGCTAAGGGAAACTACTTACAGAGAATCTTCCCCAAACCAACTTTAATGCCTAAAGGCCATAATAAAGGATATTTCTACTAAGCCTTGATCCTGAGTTAAAGCACTTCACCTTGAGTTTGGGGGCTATGTAAACTAACTTCCAAGCTTGCAGAAAAACTTAACAAGAGCAACCACTTCTTTAAAAAGATTGGATCATCATAGGCATAATACATACCAGTGGAGAAGTATCTGAAGTCTTTGACTCCAGTAGATCATTTTGGACTCAAACTATTGTCAATGTGATTCCTACAACACAACAGACTTAGGGCTCAATGGTAAGTGTTAAGCTTTGCCACAACTAACTGATCATGAACTGATGATACAAATATTATAAATCAATCAATAAATAAACTGGCCATCTTTTTCTGGTGATTTTGAGTAGCTTTTGCTTTTATCAATTCCATACTTGCCTTGGGCCTAGGAGACACTGTCCACAGGTCTTATACTTCTTCATACAAACCTATATATAAACAAAATTTCAATGCTTTAAACTAATTGTCTCTGCCATTTTTTAAATGCCTTCACCTTGCTTCATCCTGATTCACATACCTTTTTAAATTTTTTTATTGTGACGAAATTGTATCTTTTTATTGAGGAAAAATATACTAACAAATTTGTTATTGTTGTTGAAACTGGGTATTGAATGCTAGGGTGCTTTACCACTGATCTACATACACAGTTCTTATTTTATTTCATTATTAATTTTTTTTATTTTGATATAAGATCTTACTAAACTGCGGAGGCTGACCTCAAAGTCATGATCCTTTTATCTCAGCCTCCTGAGTTGCTTTTGGATTACAGATATATGCCACCATGTCTGGCAAATTTAATTTTTCAACTATTTTAAAGCATTAAGTATATTCACAGTGTTATGCAATCATCACTGCAGTCTATCTTAAAAGATTTTTACCATTCCAACTAAAACTCTATATCCATTAACTAATGACTGTTTATTATCTGCTCTTCCTAACTCCTGGTAACCACTACTGTATTTTCTGTTTGTATTACTTTGAGTATTCTATGTAGCTCCTATAAGGGGACTTGGACTAAAATTTGTCCATATATGTCTGGCTCATTTCACTTGGCATAATGTTTTCAAGACTCATATATGTTATGGTGTGTATCAGAATTTTATTCCTTTACAAGGATGAATAATATTCTATTGTATGTATATTATGTATGATGATTGGAGATACACATGTTGTTTTCAGAAATAATACAGACTCATTCTGTATAACTTTTGCCCAATTTTCCCCAAAGCACTGCTCTAGAAAAATGTTGCAACCAGGAATATAATATTGACATAAATCATTAACTTTATTCAATTTCACTAATTTAGATGTACTCACGTGCACATATCTTGATTACATGTGAGATTGGTGTAACAATATCACAGTTCTAACTAAAGATCCCTCATGATATATTTTTATATCAATGATCAATTCCCTCCCTCCCCTTCTTTGTAACCTCTGACAATCATTAGTATGTTCTTCACTGTTATAATTTTGTTATTTCAAGAATGCTATATAAATGGAGTCAGACAGTATACAGTAACCTGAGATCTGCTCTTTTCACACAGCAAAATTTCCTGATGATTCATCGGAGTTGTGTCATGGAATACTAACTTGTTCCTTTTTATTACTTTCTAGTTGTATACCATATAGTATGAGTGTGACAGTTTATTTTATCATTTATCTGTTGAACAGCATTTAGGTTATTTCTAGCTTGGGACTATTAAGAATAAATTTGCTATGAACATTCATGCACAGTATTTATGTGAATATAAATTTTTCTTTTCCCTGAGATAAAAGCCCAGGAATATGATTGCTGGCTTATATAGTAAATGCTTATTTAATTTTGTTATAAAAAGCCATACTGTTTTTAAGACAAGCTATGTTGTTTTGTATTTCCACCACAAATTACCCTGTTTCTGAGCATTTTTTGCCAACATATAGCTTTATAATTATATTTTTATTTTATCCATTTTAATTGTTATTTTTTAAAGACAGAGAGAGAGAGAGAGAGATAATTTTTTAATATTTATTTTTTAGTTTTCGGTGGACACAACATCTTTATTTTTATTTTTATTGGTGCTGAGGATTGAACCCAGCACCCCGTGCATGCCAGGCGAGCGCACTACCGCTTGAGCCACATCCCCAGCCCTTGATTGTTATTTTTAAGGGCTGCCCAATACATAGAGATATCCTGTTTCCTTCCTTATAATAGTGATGTTTTTCTTTTCCTTTTTATCTGTTAGCCCTCATCCCCACTCCCATTCACCTTATCTATTCATGTTGTCTCCAAAATACTTAACCTGCCTTGATTTTCATATTTTCTCCCTCAGTTCACATTATACTGCTGGTATAATAAAGCTCTCTAAAATTCAGATAGCAATTTTATTATGTTCCAGCTGTATTCATCATTTTTCAGTGTCCAGTAGTTCTGCATGTAAATTATTTAAACTATCCTATAAAATCTTTTTTAAATTTATTTTTTATTAGTTCTAATCAGTTATATATGACAGCCAAAGGTTTTAGATTCATTGTATGCAAATGGAACACAACTTTTCATTTCTCTGTTTGTATAAGATGCAGAGTCACACTGCATATGCAGTCATACATGTACCTAGGGTAATGATGTTCATCTCATTCCACCATCGTTCCTGCCCCCATGCCCATACCTTTTCCTCCATCCCTTTAGCTCAATCAAAAAAAAAAAAAAATCAAAGTTCCTCCATTCCCTCCACACATACACCCCATTATGGATGAAATCAAAGTTCCTCCATTCCCTCCACACACACATGCCATTATGGATGAGCATCCACATATCAGAGAGAACATTTGGTCTTTTGTTTTGGGGGATTGGCTTACTTCACTTAACATGATATTCTCCAAACCCATCCATTTACTTGTAAATGCAATAATTTTATTCTCTTTTAATAATGCTGAATAATATTCTGTTGTGTATATATACCACAGTTTTTTTATCCATTGGTCTATTGAAGGACATCTAAGTTGGTTCCATAGTTCAGCCATTGTGGATTGTGTAGCCATAAACATTAAAGTGGCTGTCGTATGCTGACTTTAAGTCCTTTGGGTATAAATTGAAGAGTGGGATACCAGGTCAAATGGTGATTCCATTCCAAGTTTTCCAAGGAATCTCCATACTGCTTTCCAGATTGGCTGCACCAATTTGCAGTCCCAGTGCCTTTCCCCCCACATCCTCACCAATATTTATTGTGTTTTTGTCTTCTTGAAAACTGCCATTCTGACTGACATGAGATGAAATCCTAAAGTAGTTTTGATTGCATTTCTCTAATTACTAGAGACATTGAACATTGAACATTTTTTCATATATTTTTTGATCAATTGAATATCTTCTTCTAAGAAGGGTCTGTTCAGCCCCCTAGCCAATTTATTGATTAGGTTGTTTGATTTTTTGGTGTTAAGTTTTTTTGAGTTCTTTATATATCCTGGAGATTTGTGCTCTATCTGACGTATGTGTGGCAAATATTTGTTTCCAAAATGTAGACTCTCTCTTCATGTCACTGATTGTTTCTTTTGCTGAGAAGAAGTTTTTCAGTTTAAATTCACCCCATTTATAGATTCTTGATTTTATTTCTTGCACCTTAGGAGTCTTGTTAAGGAAGTCGGGGCCTAATCTGATTTGGGCCTACTTTTTCCTTTAGGCACAGGGTTTCTGGTCTAATTCCTAGGTCCTTGATCCAGTTTGAGTTGAGTTTTGTGCATGGTGAGAGATAGGGATGTAGTTTCATTTTGCTGCATATGAATTTCCAGTTTTCCCATTTGTTGAAGAGGCTATCTTTTCTCCAGTGTATGTTTTGGGCACCTTTGTCTATATCTCCTGCTTGCATAAACCATTAGGGGCTAATAATATTCTGTAGGACCATTATTGTCATGGTTCTGTTTTAAGGAATTACATAGATGATATTTGATGGTCTTTTCTCTAGTAATAATAACTTAGAATTATTATTCTTTTGAAAGTTTGTTTGAATTATAAAATAGACAAAATTTTGCCCCAGATAACTGTATTTATGTGCATTTGTCTCTGTGTCTTCTATTCTGTACCATTGGTCTACATGTCTATTTTGGTGTTAATACCATGCCGTTTTTGTTACTATAGCCTTGTAGTATAAATGTGTCCTAGAATATCTTGCATGTTTTACTTTCCTACTGACTTTTAGCTTGATACCAATATTTATCTTGCTATTGTTTTGCTCAGGTGAGAAAACATAGCCTTTGGAGAATAAATGATTTTATGTTTTATGAGACAGCTTATACTTGATAAGTCAACCCACATTTTATAAAGTTTAATACACCTATTTTTAGATAATTTCTTATTTTAAATCCTCTGAGAAAAATGTATCAAACTTTCATGTAGTAGACACTCGGTAATTATGCTAAAAACTGAAAGGATGAGTGGGTGGAGTAATGAATGAACTTCATAGTTGTTCCCATGCTTGCAGAAGTAAGCACTCATTATACACATGCACATAGAATAAAATAGGGCATGTGTTTACTAAGTCATTGTTGAAATGAGTAAATAAATATCTCCTGCTTGCATAAACCACCAGGGGCTAAATAATATTCTGTAGTACCATTATTGTTATGGTTCTGGTTTGAGGAATTACATAGATGATATTTGATCGTCTTTTCTCTAGTAATAATAACTTAGAATTATTACATTCTTTTGAAAGTTTGTTTGACTTATAAAATAGACAAATTTTTGCCTCAGTAAGTCCCTGGACAATCTTCGCACCTTCAAAGGAATATCTCTATAATAGTTTATTTTTTAATTGATGCTGGCAAAACAATTTATTTTCTTAAATAGGCTCTACATAAAATAACTGCACTTGCTTAAGTAAAATAGTTAGACATTTAAATCATGTCTTTTTATATGTCTTAGAGCCGAAACTTAACTACCAGCTACTTACATCTAATGAAGATAATTTTGGTTCAAAGTTCAGGATAAATGGTCTTCCCAGAGGCAAAAGCATTTTTCTTTGGCTCAGGTGATCTGCATCAGACACTGAAGTTTGAAGGGATAAAGGACAAAATCTAGAGGAAAAAAAAATTAAGGAACTGACCTTAGCCAGTTTTGTATCACTGTGAACAAAATACATGATGAGAACAACTCAGGGGGGAAAACATATATTTTGGGTCAAAATTTCAGAATCCTTGATGGGCTGGCTCCATAGCTTTGGCATAAGGTAAGGCAGGACATCATGGTATAAGGGCATGGTAAAAGAAAGCAGCTCAAGACATGTCAACCAGGAAGCAAAGAGTTCAGCTCATCAAGGACAAAAATCAAACTCCAAGGGCAAACTCCCAGTGACCTACTACCTCCGCTCACAACCTACTTGTTTACAGTTACTGCTATTTAATCAATATCACTGTATTAATCCACTGATTAGGTCATACCTCTCACGATCTAATCATTTCATCTCTGAAAATTCTTGCATTGTCTCACATATGAGCTTTTTGGGGATGCCTCACGTCTAAAGCATAATATGAACCTCTGTGGATTCAATTTAAATCCACTGAGTCCTCAGTCATGTTCTCACATTTGGAACACACACACACACACACACACACACACATTCATTCACCAAATTATTATGCATTCTAATTAAATTATCAAGAATTCTAATTATGCTCATCTCATAGGCTCTTCAGAAATTTCAAATAATGCACTGATCATTTGACTGCTCATCTTTGCCTCCAGGTTATCTCAAAATAGATTATCTATTGAGAAACATGTTGGTACTCATATCTAAAAATATGTAAGCATGTGCTTAGAGTTGGTTCAGGAGGAGAGGGGGAAAAATTCTAAATTTTGGAAAGTATCTTCCTGTGCTCAATAGGATGATTCTCTTCCTGTTCTCCTTCTTTTGGAGATATAATTCATTTAAAAAATGAAACATCTTCATTTTCAAATGAACACACCAGCATTCTTCTTATTTTCTGTCCATATTTTTGGGAGGGGGCAGAAATGATAAGTCAAAATTAACCTAACTGCAGGTATGTAATCTTCTCTCCAGTTTGAAGATGAAGGGAAATGTGGTCCCTTTTTACTCAGTTTCAAGATGAAGTACTGCTTTCTGTCTCTTTGAAAGGCTCTGGACAATGCTGTGCAGTGGCTGCCTTAGACAGGATGTTACTTTTACTAGTGCCATGGGTGGGAAGTTTATATCATGGATTATTGAAAAATCTGTTAATTCTTTCTCCTTTCATGTATTCCTGCATCCATAGTAATTATGTGCAACCAACAAAGTAAACAGGACAAGGCAAACTGAAGACTAGAACAAATCCCAAATAAGCTTACAACTAAGGTTTTTTTCTAATTAAAAACTAGACTCATTCTGTGTAACAGTATTGGCAATGGAAATGAATATATATGCTACTTAGATGCTGAGCTATTGTTTTGCATTAGTTTACTTTAAAGAAACCACAGGAACATCTTACTTTTTTACTTTACATTTTGTTTTACTTTGTTTTTCTTTTTGGTCACTGACATCATAAAGTTGTTTTTTATTACCCTGTAATTGTATGAAGACTGATATGTGATGGTTGCATAAATTCCCAATATTTTTAAAAAATTATTGTTTTTATCTTGACACAAGTTTAGCATAGATAAAGATTGAGAAATGTATGCTTTATTCACACTTTTGAATTAGTTCTGCTGTTATTTTTCCTCTTGATTTTCCTTCCTTGTTTCTGTTATTCAATACCAGGGATAATTCTATATGAATTTTATATTTTAAGTTTGGAAAGCAAAGCTGTTACCTTCAACATGGTTTCTTCATTATTGAGATTTAAATAAAATAAAAACAAAAGTATAAATGATCATGTAACTTCATTTTCTTATTAGAAATGATCTGCTACAAATTTTGTTTCATTTATTTTGAGATATTTGGGGTCTTATGATTAGATATGGAGTTTTTTTAAATCTTTTTTATTTTTAAATTTTAATTTGCTTTATATGACAGCAGAATGTATTACAATTCATATTACACAGATAAAGCACAATTTTTCATATCTCTGGTTATACACAAAGTAGAGTCATACCATTTGTGTCTTCATACATGTACATAGGGTAATGATGTTCATCTCATTCCACCATCTTTCCTAGACATGGAGTATTTTGACCTTGATATTTATATTCTTATTTTATTTCAGGACACTCAACTCAACTTTCTAACCTATTCTAATTGTTCTCTCACTTTCTAGTTGTTTCTCTCACAGTATCTGAGTGGATTAATTAAGTGACCTGGAAGCAATAAAAATTTGACCTTTTCTTTACATCGAAGCTCTATGTTCTAGTCATTTCTTGTGTATTATGTTGGCTGGAGTCTCCAAACAATTGTAATTCTTAATAGGGAGAAAGTTTCTGGTGGCCTTTTGAATTTCTTACCCAAGACCCAGAACACTCTTCTTTTTTTTTTTTAATGGATTAAGGCTGTGCTTCCCTGCCAATGGACCATGTTTTGCATCAGCCAATTAATTTAGTTTTCATTTTTCTCATCTACTAGTCTAATTTTCTTTTAGGATTAACATTTAACAGACTTACCATGAAGTTTGCAAATGTTTGGGAAATCTTTTCATTTTCTGTTAAAAGGGATTTGCTTCCTGCTTCTTTCCTCTATGGACAGCTAGGTAATCTGGAGCACCCAACTTAAGATCAAAAGATAGAGAACTGCATGGAATTCCATACTGAAAACATCTTGCTGTCATGCACAACATCCCACCTTTTTGCATTTCTTTTTTTGTGATGAAAAATAAACTCTCTTTGTTTCAATCACTGTAGTTGGTTTCCTGTTACTTATATGACATTCCATTGATTATGGAGTTCCTAATTGTTTTTCTAGAGTTTTAATGATATTAAATGTTATTATATTTTTCTATTGAGATTTATATCATCTTTAAAATAAGTTTTAACATTTTTGAGGAAACTATAGTGACTATGGAGCTGACTCAGATAATAGAAATATGTAAAATCATCATGGAACCATGCAATTGAAAACTCCTTAAAAAGTGTCAAGTTGCAAGTTGTTGATCAGTAGAATATTTCAGTTCAAGGTAGGTAAGAATGACTTGACCAAGATCACAAGTAATTTAAAAATAAAGCTGAAATAAGACTCATACAATACTGCTCTAAAGACGTCCCAAATCATCTGTGATCTATGAATTATTCATTATACAACTCTCTCTTTGCCTAGTTTGATCATCTTTGTAGTGTTGAGGTTTTTGTTCCACAGATGAAGACACAAAATTTAAATAAATAACATAATTAATAAGGTCTTAGTAAATACATGTAATAAAATTCTCAATTTCCCAGGAGATTAGCCTTAATCAGTTCTAATTCCCTTAATTTCTGCTGTTTTGTAGAAAAAACTTTGTTGGTGCTCTGATTTGGAACCCTGGATCTATGACCTTTATTCATGGGAACTTGCAAAAATTTTGTAGCATCTTTGACCCTCAATAGACTCATCTATAAAACAAGGAAAACAATTATTGCATAAGATTATTATAAAGGTATGATATGATGATGTATATTAAATACCTACCACACGTTTAGAACTCAAAAATATTTGTTATTCTCTTTTTTTCCTGTCTGGTAGTGTAATTTAATCCTTTATTGTATTTTATCATTTAAAGATGAATATCAACTTTCTTCCAGTTCATTTTTCCCCCAGTCTAAACATTTCCAATATTGAGTTTAATTCTCTATAGTCTAATAGATTTAAGTAGATTTTAATTGCTGGCCTTTCTCTATCCCATTCTCTATATCTTGCACTTCCCTTCCCCTCTGGAACTCTGGGCCAATGTCATATGAGTGAGCACAATCAAAGGGATAAAACGAGAAAGCAAGAAAGAGAGACTGAGAGTGTGTGTGTGTGTGTGTGTGTGTGTTTGTCTTCTTCTGATACTGACCAAAATTATTCTTGTACGTATTTCAGGTCTTGAGAACATGCCAGGGCTCTCCATATACAAAGACATAGAAGATACAGGAAAGGCAGTCAAATTGTTGCAGCCATCCAGTCATTCTGGTTGTTTAAGATTAAGAAACATAGTCGTAGCCAATCTGCCATTTGATTACAGAAGCAAAGGGACCCAGACAAGCTCAGCCAAATCTGGCTTAGATCCACAAACTATCCAGCTGACCCAAGAACTTGTAAGACACAAATGATTCCTGGTTTAAGTCACTACTTTTAAAGGGTGGTTTGCTACACAGCACTACCGAGAGAAAAAAAATAACTGATCCAGGTAACAGGTCACCCACCTCAGACACTGTAGATTAACTAAATGTGACCAATGTGGCACTGCAAAAGTGGGAATCAAGTCTAGCTTTCTTCATTTTTACATATGAAAAGTGTTAGAAGACACAATTTTCTCCAAAAAATAAAAATAGAAATGTTGATAAATATCCACAGGTATAAAGACAAAATATCTTCAAAAGGAAAGAGAACAGAGGCTGATGTGGTCAAAAAATATTTCATGAAAAAAGGAACTATTTGGAAATCTTATACTGCTTAAAATTATGTCAGTCGATTTTTTAAAAATCCATTTTATGTGAATACAATGAATGTTAAAGCTTAGCTATTGTTTTTTGTTGACATTGTCTAAGTTAAATATCGGCCCATAGCTTCTCAGATATAAAATATTAATAGAAGCATTACTTATTTATTCTTATTTATTTCTTCATAGTGATAAACTGGCAATAAAAATAAAAAATCCTAGATATCCACCAATTTCAGTATTAAAAGAACTTCTGGAAAGAAATGGAGAGAAAAAAATTGGCATCTACTGTGTCTGACACATTGTATTTATTTCAAAAGAAGATGATATGAAAACAAATATATCCAAATGTGAACATAATTTATTGAATCTGAGTGATAACTACAGGATGCTAACAATATAGGTCTCTGAATTTCTCTATTTATTGGCTTGGTCATGAAACATAAATATAAACTATTTAAAATTAGACCAAGAATAACCTTCAGTTGGCTTAAGTGCTTTCTGTACAGTGGATATATAGATGGGGGGAACATGTTTGTATTTACTATACATCTATTGTGATTATAGAAAGGATGTGATAAATGTGTGGACAAAGATGTGCACACACTGGGCTGGGGATGTGGCTCAAGCAGTAGCGCGCTCGCCTGGCATGCGTGCCGCCCGGATTCGATCCTCAGTACCACATACAAACAAAGATGTTGTGTCTGCCGAAAACTAAAAAAATAAATATTAAAAAAATTCTCTCACTCTCTCTTTAAAAAAAAAAAAGATGTGCACACACTCTACATCTTCATCTATATTTAAGTAACATTCCCACATTCAGATCATATGTACAAAAATTGTGTCCCTGCCATCAACCTCAAAACAATTTTCTTGAGAATTACTTTGAATGTTTACAAAAGACAATGCTCCATTAATTGAGATGTTTTGGAACTTATCCTTGACATTGTATAGCTGTATAATTCGTTCAACAGATTTTATGACAGATGTTGGCCTCAACTTTCCTTTTGTATCCCGATTCATTTTTCTCCAATTGTTGGCTAAGGCAGACCCGTGATTTTATTCTACTCTGCTTTGCTTCACCATTTTCCATGAAACCAGGCTGGACACACTTTAATAATATTTGTTATTAACATATTTTAACTTTGAATCTGTTAACTAAGATATAGTGTATTCAGAGTGTAATTGAGTCATAAAAAGGCCGGAAATCTGCCTTTACATCTCATGGAAATGTCTTATGAAATGTCTAGTAATACACCCACCTAATTGCAATTTCCTGTAACTTAGAGTGGCTTTTAATAAAGCTTATTCTTTTTATGTTTTACTCTAGCTTGACTTTTGGATTGTGTGATTTGACATCAGAAATAACTTAGATGAGATTATTTCCTTGAATTTTTATTCCCAGGATATGTGCAGTCACATTCTTTTCCATAATGAAAAAAAATTAATAAAACGCTCAAGAAGCAAATAGAACATAGTTTCACCAATTCAAAATTGCGAGGAGGGTTGGTGGGAATCTGGAAACAACGAAAACATTAAAAGAGGTGCCATATGTTTACTTTCAACTGGGAGTAGTAATGAGAACCCACTTGAGACAATCCTGTGCCTGAGCCATAGTTCTGTTGAGGCCATTATAAGGAATAGAAAATACTTTCCTCCAACTTTGTTAATTATTGCTGACATGATTTTTCCATTTGTTTTTTATTCAAATGTTTTATATACATATATATATATATATACATATATATATATATATATATATATATATATATATATGTCAATTTATTAACTCAAAGAATGATTGCCTCATGATATTCCAACATGTTAACTGCACAATTTATTTATCCATTGACTTACTGATGGGCATTGAAGTTGTTGAAAATTTGTTTAACTTTTCAATGATACAATGCATCTCTTTAGACAGGTCTTATTGAGTAAGTGTTCAAAAATTTTCTACAACATATAACTCAAAATGAAAGTACTGTGTCAGTGGCTAGAAATAACTTTATATGTATTAGAAATTGCCACACTGCTTTCCAAATAGTTATTATTTTTAAATGCGTACAAGGAAAATATACAAAAATGGCAAATGTGAAATTTACAATTTATCCATATCCTTACTGCATTTCCAGTTATTTTTCTCAGTATATGTAATACCAATACAAAAATAATGTGATTTCTGTATATGTGTACACTTTTTTTCCAGTTGGATGAATGTAATATAAAATATTTAAGCAAAGGCAGATATAGGATTCAAGGAGTATTCAATATGAATTAGCATCTTCACATTTCATCACGTTTTATTCACTATCTATATTTTTAAATAGTTCCATTACACCAATTTATGGCTAAATAAATAAAATTTTAAGAAAATTAAGAGACTTATCCAGGACGTCACAACATTTATGAACCTATTTGGGTGAGAGGCTGTTTTCAAAGTCTGTGTTTTCCACTATCTGAGTACATGTGTATCACACTTAAATTTACAAAAAACTTTCATATATAATATTTACCTTAAATGGGAGACATTCTTCTTAGATTTGAAACATGTTTCTCGTGTAAAATTTATAAACATCTTTTTACCTAGTTTTGTAGAATTCTAAATATATTAATCCTTATTTTGAAAAATTAAGGAAACAACTCTGTGATAAGAAGTAACGGACTCAGGGAAGTATGAGTGATAAATGTAAGATTTAGACAAGATTCTGCTGGTAGGCCTATTTTTCTAAGCTTTTAGCTTATTTGTTGGTTTTGGTTTGTTTTGACTGAAAAAAAAAAAAAAAAACAATCATTTTGCCAAGACTTTGTCACAGAAAACAATGGTTAAAGGTGAGTTTAGATTAAATTTGAAATAGAAATGAATAGACAATTATTAACTTTTTAAGTTAGTGGCCTAGAAAGACTGCCTCAGAGGTTCAGGCTGACAAAATAACTTATAAGGGGCCCTTGAGACTGGAGATCAAAGAGATACGCACACCTTCAGGCATATTCCTGATGTTAAAAGAGGAAAAGCATTTGCTTGGATCCAGACATAATATCAAAGGTTGACTCAAAAAATAATAGAAAGGGAGGATACAGTTTTTTTTTCCTATAAAAATCATTTGAAAACCATCCCGCTCATTAAACACTATGGTAAATATTCATGTGGCAATTTGCAATTTATTCTTAATTCTATGTGTCTGGAATTTTTCCCACAGGCAATTCACTTTGCCACTTGACATATGGCTATGCAGTGGAGAAGTCTTCAAGAGTCTTTATTTTTTAATACCTGAGAGAATATGAGTTTCTAACTACTTCTTGGGTAAATAATTATACATGCAAACAAACAGCAATATAGCAGAATTTTAATATGTGTCCTTCCGGAATCTTGGTCCTGTATGCAATCCTATTTCTAGCACTCCCAAACCTAGATATCCTAGGCTTAACTTCAGAGCTTTGTTTTCTACATTTGTAAAATAAAGATTTTGATGGTTCATATTTCATGAGCATTATATAAAACTAAGCATATAAAATAATTAGCAAAATGCTTGACATTTATTAAGTATCTGACACATGTTAAAATTATTACCATTAATTAGATCTACATATATTATATCACTTTAGTTAATAATCTACTGCACATAAAATAGCCAATAGACTGCATGAACTCACTAAACAGAGTAGGGCATTCACAACTATGAAATGCATTTTGGCAAAGCCCATGTAGCAGGTGCCTGGAGAAAAAGAATTTTGGATATGTCAAAGTTTTCAATTTCAAAGGAATTTAAGAGTTTCTAAAAACAGGGGATTTATTTGGATCAAGATGATAAATTGCATCCCCTCACTCTCTTCTCATGCAATTGAAATGACAGGAAAAAAAAATGTAAGAGAGAAAATAAATCAACAATTGTCATGGGAGAAAAAAGTTTTCTTATTTTTATCAGTTCTCTTTAGTTATACATAACATTAGAATCCATTTTGAAATAATTAGAAAAGCATGGAATATATCTTGTTCTAATTCAGTCCCCAGTACCTCTCTGCACCCCCTTCTCCCTTCTCTCTACTGATCTTTCTGCCACTTACCCATATCTATTTCTCCTCAGGGAATTCATATTCCTCTATATAAAGAACTTAAAAAGCTTAAGACCCCCCACCAAAAAATTACCCAATCAATAAGTGGACAAAGGAACTAAACAGTTCTCAAAAGTTTTCTTCATTAAGTTTGAAATTTTTGAAAAATTCTCAATACATGGAAAATGACTTGAAAAAAATCCAGTAATTAACCAAACAGGAAGGCTAGCACAGAATATGGAGACCAGCAGATTATAGAAGTGGTGAGTATTTTCTAACAAAGCCTTAGAAGATCCCCCTTAAATTTCAACAGGATCCATATTAGCTCAGGGATAAGCATCAGGAGAGTTCCTCAAAGTCTGACTTTGAAAGAGATGTCTCTCATATAATGACACTCGGTGAGTATTCAGAAGCAGCCCAAATCCCCTCAGCTCAAAGTCCCTTCTAAATAAGGATAAGAATCAGCCTAGAATACACTTTTCTCAAGAGTTTTGGGACTGAGATACTGAGAAGAGTCTAAATCACCTTCAGACTGCCTGTCTTTCAAAATAAAATGCTTAGTACCACTCTATTGATCTGACCCAGAAGACCTACAGAGTGAGTATTATTAAGCTAAAGAGCAGTTCACATATAGCCACAAGAATGATCTAGACCTCTCACACCTAGAAATAAAGCTTCCTGTACCCTTCTTTCTGCCATGGGAGCCCTATTAAAACAAGAACTTTATATTTTTTTTCTCAGCTCAGTGGAGTAGACAAAGATGAATGCAGGAAAGGGGGTGGGGGTGGGAAAAAGAAAGACAGTAAAACGAATCTGATGTAACTTTCCTATGTACATACATAAATAAACCACAGTGAATCTCACCATAGTGTTATATCCACAAGAAATTAATTTTAAGAAATAACTCAGTAAATGGCAAAAAGATCAGTAGAAGGATGGGAATAGGGGTTGGGGAGGGGAAGGAGAAGTACTGGGGACTGAATTAGAGCAAGATATATTCCATGCTTTTATTATTATGTCAAAATGGATTCTACTGTCTTGTATAACTAAAAAGAACCAATACATTTTAATAGTGTATTAAAATGTAGAGAGAACCTGAGGAACATTCATTGTATTAAGAATGAAGAACCCAGCTACCTCTTTGTGTTAGTCAGCTTTTTTTCACCATAACAAATACTTGAGATAATTCAATTTATTAACAAAAAAAGTTTTATTGTGTCTATGGTTTTGGAGGTTTCAATCCATGATTAGGTGGCCTGTTGCTTTTGGGTCTGTGGTGAGTCAGCACATCAGGAGGAAGCCTGTGGCAGAGGAGGCTCTCACATTCTGTCAGCTGTAGAGTGAAAGAGAGAAACACACAAGGGCTATATATGATACCAATAACCCCTTCCACTAGGGCCTACTTCCTAAATGTTTCATCCTTCACCCAATAGTGCTTAGGACTGGAGACTAACTCTTTAATAAATGGGCCTTTGGGGGCCATCCCAGATCCAAACTATATCATGGTTTAATTTTGATCTTCAAACAGATATTTAATCCATTATACAAAAATCACTAAACAATTAGAGTGAAATGATTATTGTCAGTCTTTTTTTTTTTAGGATTTTTTTTTATTGTTGGTTGTTCAAAACATTACATAGTTCTTGATATATCATCTTTCACACTTTGCTTCAAGTGGGTTATGAACTCCCATTTTTAGCCCATATACAGATTGCAGAATCACATCAATTACACATCCATTGATTTACATATTGCCATACTAGTGACTGTCGTGTTCTGCTACCTTTCCTATCCTCTACTATCCCCCCTCCCCTCCCCTCCCCTCCCCTCTTCTCTCTCTACCCCCTCTACTGACCTTCATTTCTCCCCCTTGTATTATTTTTCCCTTTCCCCTCATTTCCTCTTGTATGTTCTTTTGTATAACCCTGAGGGTCTCCTTCCATTTCCATGCAATTTCCCTTTTCTCTCCCTTTCCCTCCCACCTCTCATCTCTGTTTAATGTTAATCTTCTTCTCATGCTCTTCGTCCCTACTCTGTTCTTAGTTACTCTCCTTATATCAAAGAAGACATTTGGCATTTGTTTTTTAGGGATTGGCTAGCTTCACTTAGCATAATCTGCTCTAATGCCATCCATTTCCCTG
>NW_026000026.1:32598383-32706914 GCF_001458135.2 Marmota marmota marmota
AGGTTTCCTGGCTGCTTGTATCTGGAGGGGGTGGGAGTCACACACCTGCTAACGTGGATTCCGCTGGGAAGGAATTCTGTCGGCGGAACTTTGGTGATGTCACCTCTCTGCTATGGCGGGCCCCAGGCTCCTTGCTGGAGTGTCCAAAGGGAGGGGTGGGACTGGTCTGTCTCTGGTTGGTTTCATCTCCCGGTTCGCTATTTCATGAAGGCTTGGCGAGAGACCTCTTCCTAGAGTCCCTGCACTGCTCCTGCTGCGCTGCGCCTCGGAGGCTATCCGCCCTGACGGGGGCCGCGTGCAGGCAGCTGACAGTCGCTGAGTCGCGTGGGCAGCGGCTGTCGGGTCTGGACCTCTGCGCTGCGTGGCGGAGATTCACTCGTCTAGCGCAAACTGTCACCTCCAAAAATCCTACCGATTCCCAGCCGGTCTCTCTTTAGTGGAATTTTGCTAGGAGTTTCTCAGCAGGTCGAATCTAAGCGTATCCATGCGTCTCTCTGACCCCGTTGTTGAGGAGGTACTGAAAGTGCTGCCTCCCCTCTCGCCGCCATGTTGGATCCCCTCTATTGTCAGTCTTCATTTTCAAATAAAGTCTCTGAGAATGAGCTTCCAAAATTATGGAAAGGATCATTGCACCTAAGAACACATGAATCACAATAAAGAAATAAGCTATTTTGCATTGTTACAAATTATAAACACACAAGTGATTTATGTGTACATAACCCCCCAAAAATATGGAATGAGTTGCAGAAATGATAGTGAATTGGTCAGGAGAGATATTTTTAAGAGATGAAGGATGGAATTTAAAATGTGGAATGTATAAGGTAAAACTAATAGATGTGAAGGATAACATCTTCCAACATCTGTTCCCCAGAAGTTTCAAAATGAAAGAAAGAATAGGCCAGGGTAAAGTTGTTATTTTTAATGGGAAACAATTGCCAAGAGCTAAAGAAACATATCCACATATTAAATCTTATAATTATGAGGGCCTATCAAAACAAAACAGAATAATCAGGGTAAGACCCTGGCCTCAAACCATCCTACTTCAGTAACTTAGATGAAAAAAAATAGACACCTAATTTGTATAAGCCATTTATTCTTAGCATCCCCAGATAATTTCTAATCGATACAAAACCCAAGACATGTCAGTAATGGCGATAAACATATGGGTTTAACCTGGCAAGGACAGAACTCTGACTAAGTGAAACCTAAACACCACTACAAACACAGGAAGGGTAGTAGAATATGCCACCCCAAAATGTGACACTTAGGCATACTTTGAGCTGAAGGCAATTGAGCAGAAGCATATATTTAAAAAAGAAAGAAAGAAAGAAAGAGAGAGAGAGAGAGAGAAGGAAGGGAAGGAAGGAAGGAAGGAAGGAAGGAAGGAAGGAAGGAAGGAAGGAAGGAAGAAAACAATAACAAAAACCCCTCTCTGCCTCCCTTCCCTTTTCTGGGAGCAGGACATAAATCTACAAAAGTCTCTCTCTTTCCTTCCTACCAGAAGAACAAAGGTTGATCAAAGAAGACTGATTAGACTTTCAACATCCTGGAGACTCCAACAGAGATACATAACAACCTTACTAACCAGCTCTGTTGACCATGAGTTTCATTTTTTTTTCTTCCCATACTTTACTGCCCTAAAGACTCAAGATCCATTTTTTTGTCCTGTTACTTCCTTAAAAATATATTCATTTTTTGAACATCCTTTGAGAGTCACTCATTCTTGGGGATCTCCTATATGTATATGAGATATATAATAAAGTAAACTTTTTTCTCAATCTAGAAACACAAAAATTAATAATGGTAAGAAGATAATTCAAAGTAAATTTATTAAACTAGTTAAGGATGATATCAGATAAAAAGGAAACTGACTCTTTTTTGCCACAGATTAATACATAGAATCCTAAGCTAAAACTTTGAAAATATTGATAATGACTTTGGGATAAATATGTGATTCAAATGTACTTATAAAGAATAGAAAATATGAATAAAACTTAGAAGGAATTTCAAAAGTTTCCAAAGACATACAGAGACTTGCATAAGGATGTCCATTGCTGCTGCAGGTGTGGTACCAAAATACTGGTCCCTCAAGAGGAGACTAGATGAATGCATTTTGGTACATTTAAAGAACACCAACATGAGTAGACACTAGATAAATGTACGAACAGTGACATGAGTCATAAAATGCATTCCATTAAAATTGTGTAATGTATACAACATGATTTCAATTATATAGAATGTCACAATATATAAGACAATTTTACATTTACAATTTTATAATTGAGGAAAGTGCATAAAAACATAAACCCAAATTCCTTGATAGTGGATTCTACTGACAAAATGATAGAATTTAATTTTGAAATGCATGGGGCTTCAATAGTATTTTCGAAGAAGAAGAAGAAGAAGAAGAAGAAGGAGGAGGAGGAGGAGGAGGAGGAGGAGGAGGAGGAGGAGAAGAAGAAGAAGAAGAGGAGGAAGAAGGAGGAGGAGGAGAAAGATAAATCATTAAGATTTTTATGAGGCTGATTAATAGAAAATTTTAGTATAACTTTTCATTAATTTTAATGTTTAAAATTTTATCTATCATGAATATAAATACTAAGTGTTGGCGAGAATGTGGGGGGAAAAGGCACACTCATACATTGCTGGTGGGCACTGCACATTGGTGCAGCCAATCTGGAAAGCAGTATGGAGGTTCCTTGGAAAACATGAAATGGAACCACCATTTGACCCAGCTATCCCACTCCTTGGTTTATACCCAAAGGATTGAAAAACAGTATACTACAAGACACAGCCATATCAATGTTTACAGCAGCACAATTTATAGTAGCTAAATTGTGGAACCAACCCAGATGCTCCTCAGTAGATGAATGCATAGGGAAACTTTGGTGTATATACACAATAGAACATTACTCAGCATTAAAAGAGAATAAAATCATGCATTTGCAGGTAAATGGATGAAATTGGAGAATATAATGCTAAGTGAAGTAAGCCAATCCCTGAAAACCAAAGACCAAATGTTTTCTTTGATATGAGGATGCTGATTCATAATGAAGATGGAGGGGGAGCATGGAAGGAATGGAGGAACTTTAAATAGGGCAAAGGGGATGGAGGTGAAAGGAGGGGACAAGTGGGTAGGAATGACGGTAGAATGAGTTAGACATCATTACCTTAAGTACATGTATGAAGACACGAATGGTGTAAAAATACTTTGTGTACAATCAGTGACTTGAAAAGAATGTGTTCTATGTGTGTAATATGAAATGAATTGCATTCTGCCATTGTGTATAACAAATGAGAATAAATAAATCATTTAATAAAAAATCAAAATAAATGGTATGTATCCAAAGGAAATCACTTGTAAATTACCAGAACTAATAAGTGCTTCAGTAAAGTGACCAGACGTAAACAAGACATACAAATAGCTTTCCTAGTAGGCAAAAATGAACAGAAAAAGTGCAATAAGAAATTACAATGGTAATGGATACTGGAATTACTAGTAGTTATTCAAACAGAAATTTATAACTAATATGAAAAAAAACCACACAAATTAATGTAAAAAACTTTTGTTTCAAGATACAAAAAAATGCATATTATGCATTTGCAATTTTCATTCAAATAAGCTTATGAATGTTACCAAAACCCCAAGCCAGAGACCTGATTCTAGGGATTCAACAAAGTAGTTCTGGACACTTACCACAAAGAACAAATGGAAAAGGTAATGATGAAAAGCAGGAAAGGAGCTTGAATCAGTGTAGCTATACTGGGAAGACAAGAGGCACCCCATCCTTAGCCCTGTCTTCCAAGGGACCAGTGAATTTGAAGTTTTATAGGAAAAGGAATGACTTCAAGGGTGGGTGATAGCACCGCTGAAGGCTGAAGGATTTGCACAGTTACCAAAGCAGGTGGTCATTATCAGGCATTATTATCTTAGGACTTGCCAGGTGTGACTTGTTGGTGATAGAAATTGCTAAATTGCTGTTGCCTGTGGGTAGTTTTGACTCATCACAAGATGTTTATTAATCAGACCTATTGTTTCTGGAATCCAAGGTAATTCAGAGTAAAGGAGAAAGATGCAAAATGGAGTCAGAGATTAGGCAAAAGTGAAGAGTTTAAGACCTTGTATTAGCTTTATATAGCTGTGACCAAAATACCCAAAAACAACTTAGAGGAGGGAAATTTTATTTGACTCACATACACAATAGTAGACCTGACTAATAATGTATGCATTTAAAAATAATAATTGAAAGAACAATTATTGGTACACATTTACACAAACAGAATGTTGGAACAAAGGTGGTATCCAAATAAAGTCCTTAGTATTTATCGGACGATTGCTTTTACCCACGGGGTAAATAAATATCTGTTCTTTGAACTGCACTTAAAAATAAATTTCAGCTGTGTATGGTAGCTCACACCTGTAATCCCATCAGTGCAGGAAGCTGAGGCGGGAGGATCGTGAGTTCAAAGTCAGCCTCAGCAAAAGGGAGGCACTAAGCAACTCAGTGAGACCCTGTCTCTCAATAAAATACAAAATAGGGCTGGGGATGTGGCTCACTGGTTGAGTGCTCCTGAGTTCAATACCCAGTACCAGAAAGAAAGGAAGAAAGGAAGAGAGAACTATATGAGCAAATATACTACTTGGGCAAATATAACTGTAAGGGCAAAAGTTTTTGAGTAATAAGGTAGAATATATGTTATTGAGCCAGAAGTATAAAATTCATCCTGGGTTTTCCAGGGTATTTTTTCATTATAATGAAATAGAAGAATAAGAAGAAAGAAGATATTTGTATTCAGTGATAGAAAAATGAAGGATCAACTGGGTTCATTTTAACTACAAATGCCCTTTTTTCCTTAATCCCATATTCTATTTGGCCTAAAAGTTAGGAAAAGCAAAGTCAAGCTCCTCAACATTTCTCCTCTTTAGTCATAGCCCACACTGCCATGAACCAAAGATTAGAAGCCAAGGATATTATTGATCCACAGCTTCATTTGCAAGTTTTAGAAGAACAAATATTCTATAGCTTGTGATTTACAAGATAATTCCTGAATTGTACTAATTTTTATTTTAATTTTAGCTTCTTTTTTGTTTTTTAGTTCATGGACTTTGGCCCCAAGAAAGCTCTATTAAATATTATAACCAGCCTGAAAATTATTTGAAATCTGCATCTACATATTTTTTAAGGTTCAAATAAGTTCAGTTGAGCTTGTTAATTGTATGCCTTGGCATGCAGTAGTTTCAACCAGGGACAGAAGCAGGGCTATCCACAGAAAGTGAAAAGAGCCTGTGACCTTGTTGTTTATGGCTAGAAGTGATTAGGAAGTATGAGAGACCCTGCAGAAGAGCGAGCTTATGTGACTTCCAGGCCAGAGAGGTTTGGATACTATTCAGAGAAGTACTCAAATCTTGTGATGTTAATCTATCTTCATGGGTCACCTTCTTAGATCCATTCATCTCCTAGGATGGCATAAATCCTACCCAATTTCCCTATGGGATTTCTATGGAATAAGTTGTTTTGGGTAGCATTTCTGAAATCAGGATTCTGGAAATAAATATTTAGACAAAATCAAGGATGAGGATCCCATCAAAGAATTTTAAGGGAAATTAGAAATATTTGAGAAAGAGGTCACATCTTTTGATTTATCAACATGATCGTTTCGATTTTGCTAGAATGTGGCTATTTGCAAGCCTGATACTGGACAGTAGATAGTTTAATCCAGTGGCTAATATGTCTATCTCCTTTTATGGCTTATGACACATTATTCAGCCCTACAACTAATTTAGTGATGGATTTTATTTAGTAACTTCATTACTTTTCACTTTGTGTTCTAAAATTTGCTAAGAACCAAGAAACCAGACAAGGAATAATGGCCATTTTCAAGGACAAAATGTTAAAAAAAAAAGATCTAGGATAAAGACATTTTGAGTACCAAATTCTACAGATGTGAATCCACTGAGTCACTCAATGAGCTCTCCAAATACTAAATAGTTGGAAAACTTTCACTCTTTAGTCACCAACAAAATAATGCAGCCTAAAATTTTCATAAAACTTTTCTTTTTAATGAATTCTGTTCTGTTAAATAGTTGTGTAAAATAATAAGAAATGTCATATCACTCATACTCATATTAAAAAGTTTGCTATGATTGCTTTAAAATTCTTCTTCTAAAGTTGCATTCAGATCTTAAGTTAGTTGCTTGAAAATCATCTAGTTTAACCTCCAATCCATATTGGTTCTCTCCACTTTTAAAATCCTATTCATTCTTTTGTTTTCTTTTGTACTGGAGATTGAATGAACTGAATTACATTCCCATTCCTTTTAATTTTGAGACAGAGTCTCCCTAAGGTGCTGAAGCTATCCTCAAACTTGTGATCCTCCTGCCTCAGTCTCCCAAATTGCTGGGATTACAGGTGTATGCCACCACATCAGGCATCTTACTTACTGTTTTTGGTTTTGTTTTTGCTTTTTGGTACCAGGGATTAAACCCAGGGGCACTTAACCAATAAAGCATATCCACATCCCTTCTTTGTATCTTATTTAGAGACAGGGTCTTGATGAATTGCTTAGGGCCTTCCTAAGTTGCTGAAGCTGGCTTTGAACTTGTAATCCTCATATCTCAGCCTTCAGAGCTTCTGAGATTATAGGTGTGCACCACCCAGCCCAGCACAACTTACTTACTCTCATCAACAGAGTTCATAATCTTATCTTTTTCCAGTAAATCCTTTCTAACTTCTCTTATCCACAGTAATTTTTCTGAGTTCTTCACATTTTACTCTGCAAAATGGTTTTCAAATACAATCTTTCTCATTATTTTCAAGTAATTCCCCTCTAGATGAATGCCTCAGGGATACTTCTTTTTCACAAAGGACTGGACACAAAAACAGTGAAAAGAATATTTCTTCATTAATTTTTGACATAATCATTGAACTATGTATACTTTGAACTCCAAATAGAATATTCTGTTAGAAATAAATATGATCAATGAATCAAAATGCATTCTGCTGTCATATATATGTAATTAGAATAAATAAATTAATTAAAAAAAGATATTCTAAAATTAAAAAATAAGAAATAATAATAATGCCAAAGATCTCTCAGCAATAGAATGTTGATCCCTGTATTCAAAGAACTACATGCATATCCCCATGGCCCTTTAAATCAACATTTAATTTTAATAATTAATATCCAACTAAAAGCAACTACAGTTCTAAATATTCACAAATTCATTTTTTCTTACTATTTTAATAGTAAAAACCTGTTTTTTTTTTTCTTCCACTGAAGAAATAACAAGAATATTTAACTGTATTTTCAGATCAGCCTTGAAAACCTTATTGCTGTGGCTTAGAAATGAGGTATTCCCCCAAAGCTCATGTGTAAGACAATTCAAGAAAATTTAGAGGTGAGATTATTTGGTTATGAGAAAGAGCTTTACCTAATCAGTGCATTAGTCCACTGGCATGGATCAATTGGGCAGTAACTATGAGCAGGCATGCAATGCTGTAGAGGACAGGCCACTGAAAGTGTGCCTTTGGGGTATGTATTTTTTCCCTGATGAGGGGAGCATCTTTGCTTCATAGTGGCCATGTTCTGAGCTGTTTTCCTTCTCCATGCCCTTCTGCCATGGTATCCTGCCTCAGCTTGGGCCCAGAGCAATGGAATTGGCTGTCCATTGAGACCTCTGAAACTGTGGGCCTCCAAATAAACTTTTTCTCCTCTAAAATTGTTCTAATCAGGTCTTTCTGTCAAAGTAGAAAAAAAAACAGACTTAGATTCTGTGTGTGTTGCATTTTCTTGTGACATATTCATCCCTCAGCTATGGGGACAAAAACACCGCAAGGAAACAACACATCCTCTTTCTTCTAAATACTTCCACAAGTGGGAATTGGTTGACTCTCCCTCCACAGTGATTGATTCTTAAATGAATGAATGATTCCTTTTGAATAATTGGAGAAAATGCTAGAACATTTATGGAAGCATTCAGAAAGGGACTGTCTTTCTTCTGGGACTGCCAAGCTGGCAGGAGGTAAGCTCATTGTTATCTTGCCAAAACACTGGAAGTACCTCCATGGAAATGAAGCCAACACACCATCAGTGCAAGAGAATGAGAGGCAGAGGTGAGAGCCACTGTGTCTGAAAGATTATACTATCCTTTGGATCTAGATATAGCTGAAGTCCATGCTGGGGCTTTGCCGTTATACAAACTTACAGTGTACAGTTTTCCTCCTTTAAAGCACTTTGGGTTTGATGTCTACCAGTTACATTGAAAACCACCCAAGTCATCAAGATTGTATAGATATGAAATACTGAAACATTTTATTTAAAAGAGTTCTCCATGTTGGTGCAATTAAGTGTAACTAAAATAAAAATATAATACAAACGCCAACCCTCAAGCTCTGGGTTAAAATAAGAATTGGTATTTCGACTATGCATAAATATTTGGTATTCCCCAGTCAAAGGTCGGCATGGGAAGAAGGATTTTAACCTCGTTAAGGAAAACAAGACAAATGGGAATGAAGGGAAGGGAGAGGTGATAGGAATAGGAAAGACAGTGGAATGAATCTGACACAACTTTCCTGTGAACAAATAAGAATACACCACAGTGAATCTCCTCATCATGTACAATCACAAGACTTGGATCCTAATTAGAATAAGATATAGTCCATGTTTGTATAAATGTGTCAAAATACACTCTACTGTCATGTGTATCTAAAGAAAATATTTAAGGAAAAAAAAGTGTTTGAAAGTTCTAGCTGTCGTCTGTGGGGTTCAAGTGCAAATACCATGATTAGATCTTTTCATTTGGAAGAAGACTTTAGAGTTTTTGCTACCCAAGGATAACTCAAGAGTTCAGTTGAGGTGAAGTTGAACAAACTACCAAAGTAATTAGAGGAAATTTGGTGTTGGAATCAAGCAGATGGGAAGCAGAGAAAAAGCGTCTAGAGTGAGGATTTAGAAAATTAAGATAAATATCACTCACAAGAAGTCTCCTGTGATTGGTAAAATATGAATAGCATTTTAGTGAAGGGAGATCCAATGTTCAATTTTAAGGAATTTCTTGTACTTTTCTCTCTGTTCACTGCATGAACTCGAAATTGCAGCAAAAAGCTGATAAATGTAAATGGTCTTATGACTTTGGGGGAGCTGAACTCCTGGGGTGTTGAGCTTTGGGGGAAGGTAGGCTGGTGAGAAGGGACCCAAGGACAGAGCATGCAAAGGTGCTTTGGGTACAAGTGACAGGGAGGTGGGCTGCAGGGGTCTTGACCCACCAGCCTGCTGCTTCCTTCCCTCTCCCTCGGAAATCCTCAGAGACGTCTATTTGAACATTAGAAGAAAGAATGATTCTGAAATGCTGGAGGACCTGACGACCTGATGCTGGGCCCTGGCTCATCAGTTCCAGTAAAACCTACATTTCTGTGTATTCTTAATTTAGTCAACCCCAAGCAAACTTGAGGCATTCATGTGCAAGTTGATTATTTCAGGGTGATCCCAGAAGCCACAGTGAGTAGAGGGATAGAGTAAGATGGCCAGGGAGGAAGATCAATAGGATGCATCAGTGGGCAGGTAAGTATCTTGGGCAAGGGGGGTTCCACCCCTCTAAGAACCCACTGAGAGACTGTAGAACACAGTCCCTGAAAAGCCTCAGAGATATGATCCTTGTTGATTGAGGATAGCCCTTAACGACATTAATGTCCTGGAGATTCTACTCTGCCACTGAGGGCCAAGCATGGTCCTGAATTCAGAGACAGCTTTCAGGCACAATGGACATATTAAAGGAAAACAAAAAATGAGCACATGGTGGAATATTTACAACCTCAAGGAGCTCACTGGGTGAGGGAACATACAATGATTTCTTCTTTATTTAGTATTAGTGTAAACAGAGAAAAATCAGCAGAAAAAATATTGTTGATGTTACTATAGTAATTTGCACTTTAAGAAATGCTTAGCAAATACAGTAGGAAACAATAGAAGGGCATGTGTGAACATGTGGAAGAAACTTTCTATGGTTTCAGAAAGTAATGAGGAGAAACTCCAATTCCTCACATTGCTTCTATCGAACTCCTTTCATTTTCTTTTAGTTTGAAAAATGCCCTCATTACATACTAGTTAAACTAATGTATCAGGAATAGAAATATCTCAACCAATGAAAGGACAAGTATAAGGAATATGCATGTCACTGTCATCTGGACTTAACATTCCATGACATTTTTTTTTCCCAAAGAAACTTGATAAAGGCATGTATAAAATCTCATTACTATATAGAATAACAGTATGCAGAGAGACCGGAACTCCTATGCATTGCTGGTAAGAAAGTAAATTTGTATAACATTTTAAGAGAAATGTTGGCAAGATACACTGGACTGGGAGATAGTGAAACTATACTAAGTGATTGCATTTCCAGGTGTCTCAGAGCAACTCTTACAAACGCCTATAAGGAACTGTTTGTAAGTGCTGATTTTAATAGTAAAGTGCAAAATGACACAGATTTTACTCCATTGATTCATAGTGAAAGGAATTATTTTCTTTATACAGGGAAAGTTAAATCACACTGAAAATACTAGCAGTAGCCTGTTATTACCCTCAAGTATATCGCCATGCCTCTCTATGAGAGTATTCCATCTCTTGTCCCTTATCTATTCCTGACAGCTGCTATAGCCATGTAATTTTGCAGTATCCTTTCCACTGGGGAGGTTAAATCCCCTCACCCCAATGGAGTTAGGTGTGGCAACATGACTTGCTTTGGCCCATGACATGTTGTTCAAAAGCAGCACTTCTAAGCAGGAGGGTGAAGAGCCATTGTGTGATTCCATTATTGCTCATCATTCGCTTGGCCACACGCATAGCAATGTCCTAGAAAGAAGCTAATCATTCTATCCAGGCTCAGAACAAGAAGAAATGAAATAGACACACAGTTCCTTTGGCCCCTGACTGAGAACTGAATGTGGTTCCTCTGTCACATTGATGTCCTCAGATTGTTTGCAGCATTCTGTACACTGATGCTCCATCCAGACTACTGGATACTTAGAATTATGTGCAGATAATGGAGGAGAGAAATTTTTAAATTGTTATCAAAGGCATAAGGTAAATACTGAACTTGTCTATATTTTTTGTGGACTCCCTAATTGTCCTTATACAGAAGACTCTTCAATACATTGTAGTTATTATTGCAAAAAAATTTCAAAACTATTAAGTTCTTGCTGAGGATGCTAAAGTAATGAGCTTAGAAAACCAAATAAGTCATTCAATGTATAAAATGTGCTTCCATTGGAATCACAGATGTATATGATAAGAGACCAGGCTCTGGTCTTATACGTGTGCATCACTCCTCAGATATATTTGTTTTTAATTGGGAAATAGCATACATCCAACAAAGAAGATGTTTGAATTTGATGAGTTTTTACAAACTGAACCAGTGCCTATACTGAGAAACAAAACATCACCAGAGCCCAGAAGTTACCTTATTTCTCTTTCCAGCCAGTGTGCTTGACAAACAGTCATTACCCTAATTACCTCATGGGTTGGTTCTGCTCATTTTTTTTACTTTAAATAAATGTAAACATATAGTGCCAAGCACTGTGCTTATTTTATTCAGACAACATCCAGTTTGTGAGATTCAACCATATCATTGTATGTAATTGTAGAGAGCTCACTGTCACTCTCGTGTAACATTCCGTTGTTTGAAATACCATAATTCTTGTTTAAGATTTGAACTATTCATTGTAATAATATTTACAGATTGGTGGTTATTTTTCAATAACACTTGCTCATACTTTCAAGACTTTCCTGTATATATAATTTGATGGTAATACATGAACATTTGCAATTAACAACAGTGACAAGTGAGAAATCAAAGTGAAATTGTGTGTACAAGAATGCTCTAAGGGTCTCTGGGAATTTTCACCCATTTAATATTTATTTGATAATAAGCATTTCTCTGATATTAAATTCTCTGGGCTATTTAAACCACACCTTATCATGAATGACTACAGTGAATTGTAAGAAGGAAACTACTAACTGCTCAGGTAGCCTTAGTTTCAGTACCTATGGTAATTTTATGATATTGAATTACTTTTCTATCTGGATACCAATTCAACTGCACTTCCCTCCCATATTGTAAATTAGGAAACTAGAGAAGAGATCTTTATGGATTCTATCAACTTTTAACTTCTCTTTAGTAGTGATTATAGTTAAGCCACAAAGAATCCATCAAGTTTACTAGATTGTGCATTTGTTTCTTCATTGGTGCTAAAACATGCAAAGAAAAGTTGTAACGTTAGTGACAAAACTTCAAGTGGAATTTCTATGTTGTTATAAGACTTATATGCCCCCTGAGGTTAGGAATCACATTTCAGTATTTTTTGTTAACATATAATAATTGTATATATTTATGGAAGATAGTTTGGTATTATTGAATTTGGGTTAGTGTGTTAGTCAGTTTCCATCAAGATGCCTGAGATACTTGAAAAGAAGAAAGGTTGATTTTGCCTCACAGTTCCAGAAAATTGTAGTCCCTGATCAGTTGGCCTTATTTCTCTGGGCCTGTGATAAAATAGGGTATCATGACAGGTATCAAATGTTGGAGAAAATTATTCACCTCATGGTGACTTGAACATCAGACTTCCAGTGATCTAACTTTTTCCAACCTCTCAAAGATTCCATCACTTCCCAATAATGCCAAAGGCTGACCACTAAGCCTTAAACACATGTGTCTTTGGGGGACACTTTTCTAAATCATAGCAGGTAGTATTCTGTTTTTAAGTAGTATGAATACCTATCATGATCATTTTAATACATGCATTCACTCACTACATGTACATATATCTGTTCCATGCATACTTAGGAATATAGTTGCTCAAAGGTATGCTCATAGGTCTGATCGTGTTCAGTTTTAGTAAAAGCCAAAATATTTTCAGTCCTATCTAAGCTGTACCAATTGCATTCTCAGCAACCATGTGTAAAAGTTCTAATTATTCTCTATCCTAGCCTAAATTTTGGTGTTTTTATTTCCTGTTTTTATTTTAGTGATTGTCATGGTGTAAATTTTATTTCCTGATGATTAAAGAAGCTTCAATATTTAGTTTTTCTCAACTAAGATATGCTCTGGCTTTATTAGGTTTGTCAAATATTTCTGGGCAATTCTGAGTCAGCAGATATACAAAAATATCTAAAATCCCATGTGGAATGATATAAATCTTTGTCAAATGAAATGCAAGCATTAAAGGAAATTTGAAATGTTTAACATGGTCACATAATCTTGGCAATGTTTTTCCAAAACCAGTCAAGCTAAAGCAACCATACCAGAATGGATATAAACCTCTGCTTCAGGAGATGAGGATATAATAATTGAGTAACACCCAACCTCTGGGCTCTACCATCTTAGAGTCTAGTTGAGAGAATATCAAGTAAAACCAAGTTATCAAAAAGGGTCCATTCCAAAATAGAAGTATTTTTATGGTTCTAGAAAGGCAGAGAGAAGGAAGCCCTTAATTTTGTATGGAATAAGTGGGTGATATTTGAGGAAAGGAAGAGTTAGATGGCACCATAGAAGTGAAAAAATCACGCTGAATATTTGAACAAGAGTAAAATTTACTAGGCAGAAAGTTGGAGAGGAGATTGTTGCAAGAAGAATAGACAGAGTAATAATGAGAGTAAGGCAAGAGAGGGAATTTTCTCCTGGAAAAGAGAGAACAGTTTGGCTTCAGAGGAGTACAGGGTGCCTTGGGCAAATGAAAGAAAAGACATGGGGATGGGCAGTGTCCTGTAAAGAGAAATCCGCAGTCCCGCCTGTCCGTCCGTCCTTCCTTCCTTCCTTCCTTCCTTCCTTCCTTCTATCCTCCCTTCCTCCCTCTCTTCCTCCCTTCCTTCTTTCCCATATTCTCCCCTTAAGCTTAGGAAAGAAGGTCAAGAACAACCAAAAGTTTCCTGTCATGATCTAAATATAAAACCAAAGTTCCAAGCCAAAGGTAGGTATATCTAACAAATGACTCAAGACCAAAAGTAATCAGCCTTTTATAGCTTAAAGCAAGGTCTCTGAAGAGAGGAAGAAGATGCAGCCTTCCAAGGTCCACAGACCCTTCCAAAGACAGCCAAAGGAAAGAAAGGTTTAGACAGTGCATGGAGAGCCAGCAGTAATTGGAATGCTCGCTGCAAATGAATTACAACCCTCATTTTTGTCTCAGATCTAAGAGTTCACATGTCCCCAAAAAGATGGTAAGTAAAAAGAAAAAAAAATGAATAAAAAGGGAAACAGAAGCTTTTCCTGTTCATGGGAGGGAAAGTATCATTAGCAATTGTATACCCCAAAGTCAAAAGTCATAATTCAGACTAATTTACAAATGTTTCTTGGGCTAAAGGAATTTACTGAGGAAAAGGAATTAGATCTGGAGGAGATATAGTGGCAATTTATAAAGGGTTTGTAAAGGGCTTTAACTTTTTTCTAAGTCTGATTTATGCTTTTCAATCTTTCTAAAATAATCCCTATAACTAGACATTAAAATTATCAATGTTCCCTTTTCAATTTAATCTTTCCATAGGTACCAAAGAACAGTTGTTTAGGATTAGAATTCTCTTAAATTTTTTTTTCAAATATAGAAGTCAGTTCAATTTACAGGATCTATCATCTAGTCATTGAATATTATGATCTTTAATAGATATTTATTCCAAAGGCAACTTATAAGCCTTTTCTTTTCTCCTCCTCCTCCTCCTCCTCCTCCTCCTCCTCCTCCTTCTTCTCTCTCTTTCTTTCTTCAGTGTGGAGATTGAACTAAAGAGCATTTTACCACTGAGATATGTCACCAGCCCTTTTAATCTTTATATTACTTTGAGAAATGGTCTTGCTAAATTATCTAGGCTGACCTCAAACTTGTGATCCTCCTGAATCAACCTTCCAAGTAGCTGGGATTACAGGTGCACCATTTTACCCAGCCTCATAAGTCTTTTAAAGGAAAGTTCAGGAGGGAACATTCTAGGCTTGGAATATATCTTTATACAAAAGGCATCTCAGAAGCGGGTGCTAAAATAAAATCTCCCAAGTATTTGCCCCCAGAAATAGACTAAAAATCAGGGAACTCTTGTTGTCACAGTTGGAAAAGGATAGTGTTGTAAAGCTCATATACAACATGATATATGGTGTATGGAAATGTGGGGTGTCTTCAGCCACAGACCCAGGCAATACTGGGATGGTATTGCACTAAGCAATCAGCAATCCTGTAAACATCAAAAGTCCCTTGTGGGGACTTTCTTAGAAGAACAACCTCCCCTGAATGCTGGCATGATCTGTCAAGGAGAATGCTGCTTGCCACTTTGTGTCTCAGGTTCCCAGCCTAGGACTGGCTGCTTGACACAGGACAACATCTGTGCCCTCCATCCTGCTCCAGATGGTAGAGACCAGACAGAGTTCAAGGAAAACTCTTAGGATATAAAAGAAAATGAAATAAAAAGCTCATCCAGTGTTTGGTTGTCCTCATTTTTACTTGGGGACCCACAGCAAAGATAGTCTGAACAGATGCCATTCAAGGAAGAACCGTGAATTCACAGTACTTGAGGCCAACTCAAACAATAGACATAGAAAGGCCTACATGAGTATTCTGCCCTGATTCCCCTCTTTACAACACACAAAAGACAGAGACACAGGAAAATAAAAGGCATTTCTGGGATGAAACGGTATCATAAAACAAGAGTATCAAAGATAAAAACACTAGGCTCATTAGACCCCAAAACTCGTTCACACAGATTCGTCTTCCTATTATTTCACATTCAGCAAGGGAAAAATAGAAACTTTTACTACCCTTGCTTGACCAGACTCCACGGGCAGAGCTCCAGGAGAAAGACATGAGAAAAGAACTTTTTCTCTTTGTCAGGTCCTATGATCTCTCATCTGCAGCTCCCAGAGCTAGCGGAGTGATTTGGTCTCCTGGTTAGCTTACACAAACTGTAAAGATAGGAAAACTTTCTCTCCATAGCTTCTAAAGTTTCCAAAACCAAGTCTTTGAAATAAACTTCCAGTAGACAGATTAACAGGATAAAAACCATTTTAATGATGAGCATACACACTGGAGTCCCACGAAATAAGAGACTCAAGGAAGGACCATATGATTAGAGCTTTTAGAGCATCCTGAGCGACAGAAAGAATAGGAGATTGGGGCTTCTGGGGGAGGGGGTGACAGGTTATGGGGAGCTGAAGGGAGGATATGTTTGGGTGAACAAATGCTGTCTTGAGATGAAAGTAAGATTTCTCAGGTAATAAAAGCTTTCTTGGAGGAGCCCATCAGAACAGGTGGCAATCTCAGAAACTCTGGCTGGGTGTGGTATCTCCTCTCTGTGAGAAAATCTTAACCAAGTTGATGAGATTCCTGAGAGGGGTTTCATGACATTTGGCTTCCTTTTTGGAGGATCCATCTGTAGTCAGAAATGGAACTTCAGAAAAAGTCCTTCTCCACACTTCAGGGGAGAAAAGATGAGGAGAGAGGCAGATAGAAAAACATCAGAGAGACTTTGTTTCTCCTGTAGCACTCAGTGAGGCAAATGCCCATACACTGGGGTATCATTTTCTAAGCTCCAACAGGAGCAAAGAAACTTGAGCAGAAGAATGCCTGTGGAACCATATGTTTGCTTATGGCTCCTGCTGATTCATCCTGAAGATGTATAATCCCTGGATTCTCTCTCCTGGTCTGGAATCTCTCACCAACTTATCACTGTATCATAGTCCTAGTATTCAATTCAGCAAGCTCAGAGAGAATAAAATTATGCTCCTTAACTCTTTGATTACATTGTTTTATAATCATTCAGATGCTTTTAAATTAAATTACAAGATGAGGAAATAAATCAGACCCTTAAGATGTTTCTTGATATATTTTGATATGTCCTATATGTTTTATAAAGGACTTTGTAATTTTAAGAGACTCTGGCATATTGGAGTACTTGACAAATTCACTTATGTTTGCAACTTGAAATAAATAATTGCTACGAGAATTATTCTAAGTGTAAAGGTGTAATAGAATTAAGTTGTAAATAATAGCAGACCGTTTAAGGAAATTGAATTCTCCATATTTATGTTGATTATAAAAAGTTGCTTCAGAACTTAGAATGATTTTCCTTTAGGTCAGCAAGCATATATTTCCCAATATACATTAGAAGTTCTTAATAAAATTAAATATATTTGAGGACTGATTGCTATCTAAAGTGATTAAAGACATTAATTTAATAAGGTGAATTATTGAGAATATTTAATGTAGAGAACCTGCGTTATTTGGATATCTATATCTACTAACAAGTCCAAATGATTGAATTTTTCACAAAATATCTTCTTTAATAAAAATAGGCTTTGACAGTTGAAATTGATATTTTAAGAATGAACACAAAATTTGCAACCTTAGTTAATAGAGTATTATTTAGAACCAAAGAGATTGTTAAGAAGACTTCACTCAGACAAAGTAGCTCATGCTCATCTTTTTTAAGTAAATATATAGATAGATTAGACATCTTAGGACAGTATTTCAAGAGAGAGGTATCTTATTTTAATAGGTTGGAGATAACATAAACTTGTTAAAGAAGGGAAGGATTAAGATGACAGAGAAAAAGAAATTGAAGGCACACATACACAAAGAAACACAAGCATACAGTCCCCTTTTACTTCCTTATAAAATAAAAATATAAAATAAGTATTTGAATCAAAATTCATTGTATTTACATATAAATTTTGAGGAAGCATTGACAGATCTCTAACAGGAGGTGGCAACTTAAGTCAAACTATAAGCAGAAATTCTGATAATTTTATTTTTGTGGTTGGAGCTTAACTTAGAGGTTGAATCACAGATACCAAAATAGTTTTGATGATCTGAAATGTTGTATTATTTTGAGTTCATCATTATGAGAGTCATTTCTTATATTTTTATTTATTCTAAAGTTATAGAAAAACATTAGAACAAATGATTCAACATTTGATTTGTTGAGAACAAGTAAAAAAAAAATATATATATATATATATATTTTTTTTTTTTTTTTTTTTTTTTTGAGATGGAGTCTTTCTAAGCTGCTTAGATCAGTCTGTAACTCCTGGTCTCAATCAGTCCTCCTGCCTCAGGGTCCCAAGTTGCTGAAACTATAAGTATGTATCACTGTACCCAGAAAGAGTACAACTTTTAATAATAAAAAAAAAACTATAAAAAGAGATGTGCTAAAAATAAAAAGTTGTGAAATTAGACTATATAATCCAATATGTCCATATTCAATGATATCATAGTTTTAAATATATTTTTTTCTTTTTTGCACTTCCATTTGACTGAACCTCCATCCCTATTGCTGTCAGATGATACTATATCTAAAGGAGAATTAGGATATTTGACATGAAAGAACAAAGATAAAAGAGGTTTTAACTTCCAGTCTGAGCTCCTAAGCTTATGGAGAGAAGGCTCTGGAGGAACTCAGTATAGAACAAGTAGAGGAAAAAGAGAGCCTGGTAAACTTTCCCTCCCCTTCTCTCAAAACTAATACAAAGGGATTTCCTGGGCCAATGGAGGTAGCACATGAACTGTTTTAGAATTTCCTGGATGACTTGGTAAAACAGAGAGTTCAGAGCACCCTCTAGATTCATTGAAGTCTTGGTACGGGGGTGATTTAGGACTTGGTATTTCTAATTTGTTCCCATTTGCTGCTGATGCTACTAACCTGCAGAACACTCCCTGAGAACCAGTGAATTAGAAGATTGGGGAATGGTACAGAGGCAAGGAGAAGACGATTTAATAAACCACACTTCTACTTGAAGATTTTCTTACGGTTAGCTCTGGAAGCCACATGGGAATGCAACCTATGCATGCAGATTATCTCACAACCAATCAAATATGAATTATATCATCTAGCCAGAGAAGGTGTCCTCTTGGTCCTTTCCAGTAGGGGCCCATCAAAATTGCCAGCTGCTTGGGGCTGGGGATGCGGCTCAAGCGGTAGCGCGCTCGCCTGGCATGGGTGTGGCCAGGGTTCGATCCTCAGCACCACATACAAACAAAGATGTTGTGTCCGCCGAAAGCTAAAAATAAATAAATAAATAAATAAATATTTAAAAAATTCTCTCTCTCTCTCTCTCTCTCTCTCTCTCTCTCTCTCTCTCTCTTTAAAAAAAAATTGCCAACTGCGGGTATATATGTCTTTCAGTAAAAGTACGTGGCCCTGTTTTAAAATTTTGCTAAACCCATGTAACCAGTCCCTTGGAAACCCACTGTTTTTAAGGATATAAATTAGCTCTAGATACCTGAAAGCAGAGAATAGGGTCTTGAAGAATGGAAGTATTGATACTAATGTGAAAGGAAAGTCTCACCATCATACTTAGATGTAACCAGATGTGGCAAATCCTCTCCCATTACACCCCAAGATTCCTTTCGTGTTTTACATAGCATGGTTTTATGTCATATACAATGCACCAGTCTTTCTATTCTCCTTGCACATTTTTTACTTATAATCCTTCCTGGTACTTTTATGAAACCCACTTCTGCCTGACATTAGCCAGAACCATCCAAGGGGCCTCTGTGTGGAGAGAATTTATCAGTGATTAATTCCAATAACTATCATCATTGTTTCCCAAAAAGACATTTCAAAACCTTTCTGTATCCTACTGCATTTTCTTCAAAGTTTGTATTAGTGCAGAGAGGATACTCCTAAATATTTTTCAAGTCTTTGGTGTCTAACATGGTCTTTTGATTTTTATCCAAACATCTTCACCAGTCTTGATCTCCAGAGAAGACACAATCAACTCACTGATGCTCTACAGATGTAAAAAAGCAAGTTATGCCAGAGAAATCTCCATGCTGGTCCATATGGAACTAAAAGTAAATACAAAATTTATGCTTTATAACATCTCCTTCCAATCACATGACAAGTTGGATCTGGATTTAACATGTGGACATCAGGCAGTGAACGAATCCTGATGGCCTATCTGGCAGTCATTGTCCTGGATAACGAGTAGGAGGGAAAACAGACCATGAGTATTCTGTGCTATGTCAGAGCATAGCCCACCCCTTAACCTGGACCCAAGCCATTCAACTTGCATTCAAGAGTGAGTCTGGCCTTGCAAAGAATCTAAGCTAAAGAGAGAAAGCATATAGTGATTTGTAAATGTATTTTTGACCTCTGCATAGAGGAGAGATCATATTATTATATCATATTATTAGTATGATTGGGGTCTAACACATATTGAAGATAAAATAAACCTTAGAATTTGTGATCTTTACATTTCCTTTGGATACACTGACATTGCAGGCACCATATTATTTGATCAAATCATAAAACTAACAAGAAATCAAAGAAATGGGGTAATGTATAATTTTTGAAATAGCTTTGTTTCCCACAAATGTAAATTGTAAGGAGAAAGGGAATCTTTACAAAAATTATTAACCATCTTCCTGTAAACATGTTTATGTGTGTGCTTGTGTGTGTGTGTGTATGTCTCAAAAAATAACTCTTCCAGATAGGTTTCCTGCATAACACATCATATAATAAAATAAAAATAAATATTATTATGTTCATAGAATCTGTGATTTGGGAATGTGGAGAAAGCATATCAGGGATGTTTTGTTTCAGCTCTTTGATATCTGCTTGGCTGGAAATCTTCAAAGCTGGAGGGTGAATTGATGGTTGGAAGCTTGAATTATCTGTACCCTTATTTACTTACCATTCTGCTGTCTAATATCATTAGTGGGCTCTCATCTGTGGTTTTTGTTGGAGCACCCATGCAGACAATCTTCATAGGCTGCTTGGGCCTTCCCAAAGGATGGACACTGTGTTCCCAAAATATGTGCCCCCAAAAGAACAAATCAGAAGCTATATCACCATCTATGAACTAGTACTAGAAATCACATGGCTTTATTTTGGTCAAAGTCACAAGCCAAACACATTCAAGGGCAAAGAACATAGAATTCCACCTACCAATAACAGGAATGTTCAATTTATGCTGCAGGAATATGTGAGATGGGAAACATCTTGCAGTTATTTTTACAAAAATACAATCTGTCAATGAACCTTCTCACTTTTCTGAGTCAGGTGGGCTTCTGCCAACTGGGTGGTTTACCTCTCTTCGTAGAAGGCTAGAACTTCCTTATTCTTGCACAGCAGGTTCCACTCTGAAGATGATATCCTTACTTCGAAGATTTAATTTGCTTTGAAGAGCATAGTTAAGATTTTACAAGATACGCACTAGATGCAGGATTGAAGGATTGAAGGATGGAACCCCAACAGCCCCATCCCCAGACCTTTTTTTTTTTAACTTTGAGATAGTGTCTCTCATAGTTGCCCAGGATGACCTTGAACTTCAGATTTTTCTGCCTTAGTCTGCCAAGTCACTGGGATTACAGGCGTGCACCACTGCACCTAGTTGGAGAAAGAACCTTTTTTTAAAATAAGTTGTTTTTTTTTTTTAGTTATAGGTGGACACAATATCTTTATTTTATTTTTTATGTGGTGCTGAGAATCAAATCTAGTGCCTCAAGCATGCTAGGTGAGTGTTCTACCTATGAGCCACAAACCCAATCCCTGGAGAAAGAATATTGATGCAAGAAAAGAAAACATTATTTTGAGTAGAGAAAAGAGGAATTTTACTTACTTCCATGGTTAAAAATGGAAACCCTTCATAATTTCTGCAATTCTGACACATCTACTTCACCATGGGTCTTGGCTAGCAGAAAAACATATTTAACATGAAGAAATCATATTGAAAATTGCTTTGACTAACTGCTGATAACAGTTGAAGGAAAAACATTTTATGATACAACTGGTTATGAAACTAGAAACGAGTCCCATCTATACCCTTATTTGATAAGCTGGGTATTTCATAGAAACTGGACACATTGTCCAGCAGAAGGTAACAGTTTTGATACCTGGCTCATCCTTATAGAAAAAAAGAAAGGAAAAGAAAACGAACTCTTGAACACCCCCAAATACTGAAGACTTTAAACCTGGGACTCCTGGGGACTGGCTTTGAGCTCATTTGCATCTCTTTGTCTGTTTCCCAGCATTGCTAATGATTTTTAAGTTCCTCACCTTCCTGTGCACTTTATTAAAATCAATGTGCTGTAGTGAGTTGGGCCCCTTTCCTGAGTTGCCCTCTCCTCTTTCAGCAACCTTGGAGATGAGACAATGGGTTAATTGAAGGAGCTACCTGCATTCCGGCCCTGCACAAACCTATCTCTCTGTTGTTTTTGGATTGCAGTCTAAGTAAACTGCCTCAAGAATATTTTTTAAGAAACTTTTGCCAATTTTGCAATTTTCCACCAAGGCTTTTGAGGAAAAAGAAACCCTCAGTGGATTGTTCATAAAAAAGCATAACTAATGCACCAGGCACTTTATATATTATATTATACTATATTATGTTATATTTATATATAGTACTTGTAATATATTATATGTAAATATAGTATTTATAAATACACAGTATACATTGGCTTTTCTTCCATTAAGCGGCACTCTATAATATTCAATGTGCATCTGAGGAATCATGTGTATGTGCTTCAAAACAACATATCCTTTAGAAGGAAGGGTCCTATATTCACAGCAAAACATATCGTGCTACAATAAGGCAGTCTCAATTTACACACATACACACACACATGAACGTGCCTACATATGCACACATATTCCAAGAAGTGAGAATAGCAACCCTTCTCCATAATGGAATTAAAGTTACTTCAAGAAGAGGCCCTTCAGTAAGAAAAACTGACTTCTTCCTTATCCCCCAAAATAACTACTACTGAAGCATATAGACCTGATGTTTGTTTTCATGAAAGATGAATATCTAATCATTAAATGCGAACATCATTTCTAGTGAAAGCTGAACATTGAGATCAGTGTATTAATGATACAAATACATGTACCATTTAGAACAGAGGTTCTCAAACCTAGGAGGTGCATCTAAATTACCACATTGCTTCTAGGGATCCCACTTGGAGATCCTTTGCTCTACCATAGCCTTTCTATGCAAAGGATGGACAAAGGATCAGCAGCATGGGGGTTAGCTGGAATTTAGAGAAAACACAAAATCTCAGGCTCCAACTGGACATGGAAAATCATGATCTGATAATGTGCACAAGACCCCTTGGTGATCTACATGCCCACTTGAGATTGAGAAGCAAAATCACTGTTCTAGAATACTAGTCTGTAGCCATTTCCTACTGTTGCTACTTACAAGTGTAATCACTTAGCTGGTGTCTTCTCTTTCCAGGAGAATTTTAACAGAATGGTTCTCCAAATTTGGTTTCTCCTTACTAATGTTTCTTAACTTTTATGTCCATGGGAGTCATTTTAGAACCTTGTTAAAAGACAAATTTTGGTTGACAAGGTCTTGAGGATGCCAGAGATGTGCATTCTAAGTGTTTATAAACAAACATTTCAAAGAGTGAAGAGCAAAACCACGTTGATACACAGGGTAAAGAACATGAGACACCATGTCTCACCTTATAATTGTTGCCAATTTAATGTCATTTGTTTTCATTAAAACGTAGCGTACAACCATCATATGAAATTTTCATCTAAAAAAAATTGTGCTGGTACTATTGTAAAATGTTTTGTTACTAAACTGTTTTTATTACCAGACTAGGTTGTACAGAGTATTTGTGAGTATACATGAACGTTAATGAACCATAATGTGCCCATTCTGTCAACACCCCATCACTTTCCTTTTACTGGGATCCTTCTTATCTTTGGATCCATATGCTTTGCATAGAGCAAAGGACCCACTATGAATGAAAATTCTATCAATTTGGACGAAATTCACTACAAAATCAAGATGATACCATTGCCACTTATTCTCTGCTGGTCATGGTCTTCAGCATATTACACATTTAAAACTAACAGAAATTGCTGCAAACTAGTGACTATGGTCACATTAAGCATTTAGAATGGCATTACAAATGTACCGTGTGTGTGTGTGTGTGTGTGTGTGTGTGTGATATTTCATAAGTACACAGTCCTTGGAGTCCATATGAGGTATTGGAGAGAGGAGCTAAAATGCATTTCTTTATTATTTTTTTATTTTCAAGGGACTTGTTCAGACAAGTGGGAGAGGCAAGTAGTGTTGCTTAGAGCCTTTGGGATTTCTGCCCAAACCTTTCTCCCAAAGCTGCTCTTGCAACTAACCCACCTGTTCAATTCCTTTGCAGTTTATTCCCTGTATCCTCCAACTGTTCCCATCCCTTCTTGCTGAGATTCTCTTTGACAGGGACTCCTATTTTATTTCTTTCTTCTGATCCATGTCCAACATGTAGATTTATGTATGTTATTCACTTTAGTTTGTTTTCTGGATAAAATTGTGGGTGTTTCTCAGGTTCATCAAAGTTATTTGTCATAACCTAGTATTCCAAACTCTGGTTTAAAAAATATGTAACCATTTATGATTTAAATCTGTAAAAATGCATGTAGGTGATTGGGCAAAAAGTACTAATGTGTCAACTTATGGCTGTTTGTTTCTCAAATCAGGAATGCAAAGATTTCTTAAATAGGAATACAAATAATAGTACTTACTGCCTGGGGATGATGTGAAAAATAGAAAAATTGGTATTTATTACACATTGAAAATAACTTTTAAGTAGTAAGAGATGTGTGTATGTGATTGCAATTACTGTGAAGTATAAAAGACAAGACTCCACAGGTTGTCATATGTGGAACAGACCAGCTGGAGTTTTTAAACTCACAGTGAAAGAAGAAAAAGACATTGAAACTAAAAAGCCTGGCAAGCAGAAGTTACTTCCACTTCCAGAAGGAAAGGTCATGAGGAGAGTTTTAGAAAGACAGATAAAAGAGTGAGTGCATATGCACCATCCTTGGCATGGGACATACACTTCTGAAGGTGTCCTTTTAACTATGTGTAACATCCACAATCCAGTTGTGCCAGAAGAGTAGGATAGGTTGCAGAAAGGCCAAAGAAAGTGCCAGTAATGGCGTGTGAGACATATAATGTATTGGGGAACCCTTAAAAGAGATCAGTGACTGCTGCAAGAAGAGTTCAGTGGTGACAGCTGAAGAGACAGAACCTACCTCCCTCAAGGTGCTTCTCTAAGCAGTGCCTCCTCTCCCTCATGACATTGCATCCAGTGGAGGCCAACTGGACGAGTGTCACATATCCATTCTATGGTGCCCACTACTGTGACTTATATGTTAGGCTGCAGAAGCAGCAATGTCATCAGCATGAACTTGGCTAATTTGCTTGTGTCACCAGCATCCCAAGGAGCAATGTTTCTAGAGTACATGCAAACAAAATAGCTTTCTACTGATAACACTGATTTACCCTAGTTCCCAGTGTGCATAAGAGAAAGCTAGTGTTCTTCAAGATAATATGTATCTGGACATTCTGGCCCAGGCTTGCTCTCATTGTTTCTTTAACTCGGCCAGGTTTTGGGGAACAGAAAAGGGACATGGTGTTTTACTGTCCCTCTTTGCTTAAGGATGTTAAACTATGAAACATACCATTACCCACATTTGAAACATTAATGTAGAATCCGTGACTTATTAAGCTTATTGGAGCCTGAAGGCTTTCCACTGACATTCTTCTTGTTTCCGTGGAAATACCAGGAATATATCTATCAAAGCAGATTTCCAGCTTCTGCTTATAATTTTATGGTGTCTGGACTATATCCTCCCAAAGAATATAAAACACCTTGGGCTTAATATTAGCTGTCACACAAATATTCTCTTCATGTGTCAGTGACAGGTTATTATACCTTGTCCCATCAGATAAGAGACAGCTACTGTGAGAATAGATGTGTGAATTACTAACAGGAAGATATGAACAAGAACATGAGGTGTTGTGTAATAACAGTAAATAGACAAGATAGCTTAGGGACATATTATTGCAGCAAATTATTGTTAAAATATCTAAATGAGGTTATAGTGTGACATACCTCATTCTTTTGTATCATGTACCCTTCAGTAAAATTTATTATGGTAGTGAAGCTATCCATGAGGACATGAGAAGATTTTCTCTAATACTGGCTTGGTGATTCATTCAAAGTAGCAGTTCATTCATCTGGAGAATAGATACAACAAATAAATGTTTTTTCTCTTTGATTTGATGACCTCTGACATCAAATTTTATAACAGTTATTTCGTTTCTGTTTCATTAAGGAAAAGTTTACAAGACAGCTGGTCTAGTTTGAAAAGAATCATGAACTGAACAAGTGATTTGCAAAAACAAATTTGCAAATTGTGACAGTCTTTCATGAGTATGAAGACTGTTCCAAAAAATGCCACAATGTAAATTGAAAACAATGCAATGGGGGAATCTGCTCCAAGACTGTTCAAGATCATAGATAGAAAAAGCAAAATCAAGTCCATAGAACATGTTCTAGTTTTCCTTTTTCTTTTGTTTTTTTTTTTTTTTGTGGGGTGTGGGGGTTACCAAGGATTGAAACCAGGGGCACTGGACCACTGGGCCGCATCCCCAGCTCTATTTTGTATTTCATTTACAGACAGGGTCTCACTGAGTTGCTTAGCACCTCACTGTTGCTGAAACTGGCTTTAAATTGGCAATCCTCCTATCTCAGCCTCCCAAGCCTCTGGGATTACAGACATGTGCCACCGCACCCGGCCTATTTTTCCTTCTTGTGGGGAATACATAAGAGGTCTTCTTTTCAATAAGTGAGATATGAAATTTGAAAGCTAGTATATTTGCTTTTTCCTCTTCCAAATGACTTAAATGTTAGCTTTCCTTTGGTTTTATCTTATTATTAAGGTAATTTGTAGAGAAAAGTCAAACATTTGAAAAAAAATTCATCTGATATATATCAAGAAAATGCTATACTTGGCATCAGGTATTTTATAAAAATTGTCAATTCTTATGGAAATAACATTTTGGAATTAAGGGGCAATACAAAGAAAACCAACTAACACAATTAGGCAGTGTTTTTGGTAAAAGGGACATTAGTCACATCTTCACAGGTGAGGCTTTGACTATATATCAACTAAAAGAGTCACCATACATGCTGGAATTTAGGCCACAGAAAGTGATTACAAGAAAATAGACCAAAAATATAAAATAATATACATTATGTATATAATATATACACATATAGATGTATATATATACACAAATACAAGAATATTTATATATATGTGTGTGTGTGTGTATATATATATATATATATATATATGACATTAAGATCCTTAGCTAAGAGAGAAAAAATTTAAAAATTGAAATTACATTTGATACTGCTGTTATGTCATTGGTAATATTTACAAATGACCAACAGCTGTAGTTAAACTACAGTGGTAATGGTAAAATCTAATAGGTCTCTCAAATTATAAAAGTAATCATCGTTTTGATGGTGGTAGTAAATACTGACATTCCTGATTCTAAAGTAAATAAAAATAATGTTTAGACTATTCGAGTTTTACCAGCTAGATTAAAGAAGTAAGATTTCTATAAAATTTCTATGTGCTATTTCCTAAAGAACTCAGAGAAAATAATTTTAACTTTATTAATATCTATTGCATAAATTGTGTCATGTTTTAGCCAATGTTATGGAGAGGATTTTGAGAATTGATAGGAAGCTACAGAAAGCCACTGTGACCAAAAGACCTGACGAGAACATTTTCAGAGGAGAAAAAGCTTATTTGGAGCTCATGGTTTAAGAGGCCTCAGTCCATAAATGGCCAACTCCATAACTCTGGGACTGAGGTGAGGTAGAAGAGTGCAGTGGAAGAAAGCAGCTCAGAAATATGGCAACAGGAAGTAGAGAGAGAGTTCCACTCACCATGGACAAAATATAAACCCCAAAGGCATACATACCCAAAGTGGCCTCTCTTCCAGCCACAAACTGTCTTCCTATAGTTTCCACTCAGTTAATCCATTCAAGAGGACTAACAACTGATTAGGTTACAACTCTCTTAATCTGATCATTTCACCTCTGAAAATTCTTGCATTGTCTCACATATGAGCTTCTGGGTGACACTTCGTATCCAAACCATAACACAACCAAAACCTAAAGAAGACATTTCCAAGGTAATTTGCACTATCTAAACTTAAAATAGAAGTTAGGAGGAATTAACTATGAACAAACCAGTTGCATGATTGGGAAGACACTGAAATTTTCCTCCTTTGGGAAGCCAAATGTTCTAGGGCACCATCAAAATTTCCCCCCTCACCCCATCAAGCCAAATAAAGAAAAACACAAGAGTATTCCCCTAGAGACTCCTGGACAAAAGCCCAATGGCCCCACCTTGAATGTGATTACTGTAAACCTCCTGAGACATTGTCAGTCTTCCAGAGACAGAATTAATCCCTGCTGGAGATTTTGGCCCCATTTTACTTTAGGTTGTTTACTAGAATGCCCTGGTTTTGTTTTCTTGGAGAAGTCAGTAAATCTCAGATAACATCATGGGACTCCAATTCACAAATTTCTCTAATACTTTGGCTACACCACTTCATGTCAAAGAGAAGCATTGCTTCATCTTTGGAGTGATTTTCCTTTCTGTTGCCTCAGGGGCTTATTAAACATGTACCATCAGTCAAAAGACTCCACTGTTTTAAAATCACCAGGGATAAAGGAATTGGAGTTGGAAAGAACAACTTGCTTCAGTTCAACTAAACAAATAATTAATGTGCACCACCTGTATGCCAGAAAAGCCTAGGTGCTTGTGATCTAAGATTGAACAGACAGGATCCCTCTTGGATTTAAAAAAAAAATGTGCATCTACATAGATATTATGTTCTTTAACATTCTCATTTTAATAGCATGGATGGTGAAAGGAGACCCTCATCATTATACAAAATACATGTATGAAGATGTGAATTTGGTGTCAACATACCTTATATACAATCAGAGATATGATAAATTGTGGTATAAAGGTGTATTAAGAATTGTAATGCAAAATAAATAAATAAATAATAAAATAAAATAAAACACTGATGCTCAGAACCCCATGTAATTACTGTAGAATTAAAAAAAAATCTTCACTAGTTCATATTAGTTGTACAGAATAGTGGGTTTCTTTGTGGAATATTCATACATGCAAATAATAAAATTTGATCAATTGTAAAAAAAAATCCTTATTTTTCAGAAGGAAAACTAGAACTCAAAGTGCATAATGACAATCATTTTAAAAAATATCCATCATCAAGTGCTCTTACTGAGCATCTTTAGAAAATAATTTTCTACTGTAAGAAAATAACAAAAATCAAAACCAATCAGAAATTTAGATATGCCCCATGCCAAAATTGAATCAAAACAGAATCTACATATTCCCAGTTCTATCCCTTATAATGCCCTTTCTCCTATATAGCTTCACTTTCTCTTCTAGAAGTCTGCAATAATGGAGCTTGATCTCCCTACACTCTTCACAACATTATTCAGTGTATTACATTAAGACTTATGATGGGTCAAAACTATTTGACTTTATAGATCAAAGATAACTTGTAGAATTTTAAAGAAGAAATGGTAGCCATTATTTCATTAAATTTAGTAAGCACAGGATTGGATCATTTTCAATTTAAAATGGTTTTGAACATAGAAGAATATAGTTTATAGCTTCCCATTCTCTCCAAAGTGTAAACAAGTTTATTTAAATGTCATTGACAGATGTGTTGCCCCCCCCCTCACCCCCAGGATAAAATAAACATGGTGCTCTGCAACTAATCAGTATTCTTTTGTTTCACAAGAATGACATTAATTGAAATTAATTCTTGCAGTGTGTTTTCTAAAAACAAGTTGGGGTGATTTATGTTTAAAAATTTTTTTAAAAGGAAAACATGGCAAAGGAAAGGAGAGGAAAGCAGTGCAATCACCATGTGTGGACAATCTCAGACTTTTAGATGAGACCTGATTATCTTGATGTCTAATGACAAAATGCTTGATAGACACACACACAGGGTTTTCCTTTTGTTGCCCTTGTGATCCACACCCAAGAGTTACTAAATAATAAGGCCTGAAGATATCCAGTGACTCAGCCCCACCTTATTATTTTTTTCTTTACACCTGAAAGGAAGATGGTGATGCACAAATTCTCTGTCACTTAACTGCTTTGTCTAAGGTTTATTTTTACCATGCCTAAAGTCATCTGTTAGGCTTTGAGCCTTGAGTGTGTGATAATAGGAAAGGAAGCACGTGCCTCCCTTCCATTCCAGGCCTGATTCATTCTGTTCTCTGCCAATTGTCTTCATCATCCCCCACAGGGTATCAAAGGGCACTCTTCCTATTATTAGTGGTGGTAGATGTTTGCTTTTAGGTAGCATCATAAACCAAACATTCTTTCTTTTAATAAACCAGTGTACAGGTAAAACAATTATTTGGCTGCTGTCTTTACAGATATGGAAACTAAACATCAGAGTGATCACCTGGAATCTTCAAGTTCACTCCATCACTTAGCAGTGGATCTGATTGAAACATATAACTCTATACCTATTTTAGCACTCACTCCCTTCAACTAGTTCTCAATGTGTGGCCCCCTCCCAGCAGCAGCAGTGCCACCTAGGAGCTTGCTGGGTCCTGTGCTATGATGGACATACTAAGAGACCCATAAAAATGCCTCCATATTAATCCCTTGAACTCGTGAATTTGTTACATTCCATGGGAAAGGGACTTTGAAAGTGTGATTGAGTCAAGGGTCTTTAGATGAGAAGACTATCCTGGGTTACCTGGCTTGATTCAATGTAATTGCCATGGTCCTATAAGAGGTTGACAGATGACCATAGTGAGAAGAGCTGTGATGACAGAAAAACACTATGGAATTATGCAAATGATACACGTAGTTTCTGGAAGAAGGAAAATGAAAGGACCTGGATTGGACCCTGGGTCATCCAGAAGAAATGTAGCCTTGCAGACAAGCTTTAGACTTTCTATCTCTATAATGGTGAGATAAGTTTTGTTTTCCCGTTTTTTTTTTTCAACCACTAAATTCATGGTTATTTGTTATAGCAGCATTAAGAATCAGAAGAGACATGAAGACCGAATATCCTGTATTTCAATATGCCCAGCAGGTAAATTTGATGCATGATAAAATTTGAGAAGTGCCACCTACATTAATGAGTAGACTTTTTAATATCCCAACAATATTTCTATTGGGAAGAGTTTTTCAATGGAATTTTTTCAAGGCAAATAAAATAAAATAGTATAAATGGAACTGGGCCCGATGTTCAAAAGCAGAAAGAAGAGTAAATGAAGTAAATAAAAAAAGAGCCCCTGGAGGGACAGGAAGTAAAGCAAGTTACTCAAGGTCTGTGTGGTGATAAGCTACCTGAGAAATGCACTGAAGGAGGGCTTCAGTCTCTACCTACCTGTCTGACACTGCAAATGTACTATGAGTCTTTAATCACTAAAAAAAAAAAAAAAAAAAATGAAAGAGACATAGTTTCCAATAGTCGAATGACCAGTATTTTTTGGCTGAGAGTCCAGGGAAAGTAGTCTGGAGACACAGATGAAATATGTATATTTTTTATTAAAATGTAACATTTTCTTTGATAAGGAATGTAGATAATAATAAATCATAGTAGTATTGACAGAAATTGCTAGCCACCTGTAGAAAACAAAAGTATTTTCCTATTATGTTACATGTATTGCAGATGTCTTTTAATATTATACATATTACTTTATCACAGATGTATATTTTTATATTTATATAACTTTCAAAACTGTATTTTTTAAATTCACATATGTGTACATGTTTGTGTGTGTATGTAATTTTTAAAATTATTTTCTGAGTAACATTTCTTGGGTTCCAACAGACTGCCTGAAGACTTTATTGCAAGAAAATTAATGATATCATATGTGCCTCACATTCTGGTGTGATATAAACAAGACAGGTATCCCTCTAACTCATTTACAAGTAATGCAAGAGAGGAAAGATTTATGTGACCTTGTTTAAAGTCACATAAATGGAGCTAGATATAGAAGCCCAGGGCCTTGTGTACTTTTCATGTTTTCTCAGATGTTCACTTGAGCACCTCTGACATCTTGAGCTGCCAGATAGGTACAATTTCTCCCTAGTTAAAAATCTTTTAAACCCAATCTAGGTTCTGAACTATACTGATCTATACTTCTCAAACCCTTGGGGACAGCGCTCTAAATGAATTCTTGGAGAACCAGGCTAGGTCAAATTTCTATTCCTCCTTAGTTGTACTAGATTTGAACTCAATTAGTTGCTTTGATACTTCCCTTAGCATGACCTCAACTCTGAGCTAAGGATCAGGCGAAGAGATGGGCAATACAACAGTTAAAAATACAGCTTTGAAATAGGATACAATCCACTGAACAGTTTTCACTGTAGTTCGCTCTTACCATACTATAAGACTTGAGGGGACTTTGAAGTCCACATTGAAAACTACAATTGTTTGAATCAAATGCAACAAGATATTCTATGAAATTAGGATAGATAGTTGCATTAGATGGATACCCAATGACAGATGAACCATGCCTGCTTGGGAGTTCAGAGTTAGTTCAGATGATCCTCCAGAATGTTATCTATTCATCCAGAGCTTATCCAAAGGATCTGAATTTCATCATCATCCAAAATTCAGCTGACACTCATGTGAGAATTTACTTTCCCATGAGATTTCTCTTTCTACTCTTTGCCAAAAATATTTCACTTACTCTGTCAAGGTCATTCATCTGACAGGTCCAAAAGATTCTGGAAAACAAAACAAAAGCAAGCCTAAAATTAAATAACAATAAATTTAATCTAGTTGTGTAGAATTAACTTCCCAAGTGAATTCTGCAGGCCTGTAAATAATTGTGTCCTGATACATATGTGAAAGATGCTTATAGGTGTAGTTATTTAACGTATTTATACTGGAAAATAATATCTTGCTCATTCCTGCTGTGTTGTGCAAAATCTAGATTCTACCATGAAACAGAAAAATGAGAGAGTTGGATGGAGTTAGAAAAAAAGAGCCACAGAGATAAGTGAAGCCTGAGAATTTAAATCTAGGAGTAAATATTCAAAGGACCGGGATTGTTCATCATGGATGAGAAAAAAAAAAAAAAAAAAAAAAAAAAAAAACAAGGGTAACTAAGTAATGTGATACATAAGAATAAAAGAAATAAAAACAAAGATGGGAAAAAAATTCAAGCAAGAAGAGAGAGCAACTGTGGTTCATTTACCCTGAGACCAAAACCAAAGGAAAACATTGTAAACTGCTGTGAGAAATTGACTGATCTTCAACTTGTTCAATTTCAGGGTGAATTACTACGGGGGAGTGTGTAATCTCTTCTATAAAAATCTTTATTGAAACATCATTTTCTCCCTGACATCATTTAAATGTGCTTTATATTGATTTTAAGAGAGGTCCTTACTTTAACGAATCCCAATATTCTATGCTTTATTCCATGACAAGAACAAATTCATCACAAAGAAATTTTGCCTAACTATCATCTACGGAGTTCTGAATATGTCAAAGTACCCCTTGTACTCTTTCATTCTTTGTGAAATACAAAAAATATCACCCGTCTTATACTGTTGTTGGGAGGGCTAAATAAATTAAAATGAACAAAGTAGATGAATCCACAGCAGGAAATTAATACATTTGTTTTTTCCTTTGTAATCTGTCTTTGACTCCTCTAGGGTTTTTGGGTAACTGCTCACCTGAAAACTTAACAATTGTTAATATGTTTTTCTAATTACCTGCAAATTGCAATTCAACTTCTGGAAGTTTCCTTTAATTTATTTCTGTTAGATAAGTGAATTAAAGGAAAGAAAAGAAATCCTGCTTATAGAAATTGCCATATTTTAAAAGGTATCAGATTGAGAAATCCACTATATAAAATGAAGAGTTCAGGTAGTAATGGCTAGAAAATCTTGCATCCCCAAAAAGGTATAGTGTACCCTACAATCATTTCTCAGATCTACCTTCAAATTCACTAAATTTGCTGCATAAATTTTGATTTCAAAATAAAAATTATAGTTATCCATGTAAGCACTTGAGCCTGTCTCATGACAATCATCATGGTTAAGATACCTTGCAATGACCTGAGCTATGGCACTAATGTTTACTATTGTTCCCCAAATATCCATGAGCTTCTTCACATTTCACAACCTACTTGCTCTCATATTGGACCATGTGACTAGTTCTTGCCAATAATCTATGAGCAGAAGTGATATATCTCACTTCTAGTTCAAAATATAAATAGTGATCTAGGATTATAACTTCTTCACATGTCACTTCTACAGAGCTGTGGTTTACATAACCATGGGTTAAGAAAGTCTCTGTAAAACCTCCATACTACAGAGATGCAGCCACATCAATGTTTATTAGCAGCTCGACTCACAATAGCCAAACTATGGAAACAAGCTAGGAGCTCTTCAACATATGAATGGATAAATAAATTGTGATATATACACACACAATGGAATATTACTCAGCCTTAAAGAAAAATGAAATAAGGCATTTTCTGGTAAACGAATGGAACTAGAAAATATCATACTAAGTGAAATAATCCAGTCTCAAAGGCCGAATGTTTTCTATAATATGTGGATGCTAATTCACAATGGGGGTGGGCTAAGGAAGAATAGAAGTACTTTGGATTAGACAGAGTAGAGTGAAGGGAGGGGTTATGAGGGGATGAATCAGACATTATTACCCTATGTGCATACATTGTTAAGCAAATGGTGTAACTCTACATCAAGTACAATCAGAAGAATGAGAAGTTATACTCTATTTATGTATGACGTGTCAAAATGTACTCTACTGTCATGTATAATAATTAGAACAAATTTAAAAAATGGGGAAAAAAAAGAAAGCCTCTGTAACACATGCTGATTGGATAACTGAATTTCCAGAACTGTGCAGTGCTCAGCATGAGCAATGAGTAGAATTGAAAGAGTTAAAGATTGTCGACCTACCTGACTCTTAGTTCTAATAATACTTGAGATAATAGTTGAGATAACATTTCTACTGAATTCTCAAGTCTCCGATGAGAGCCATTCTTGAAAACAGACCAAATCATTATGTTGTAGTTAATGGAAAGAAGGTACTGTTTTACTTATTGATTCATAGGAATTTGAAATCATCTATCAGTTACAGTCCTACCCACTAATTACATTTATCACAGAGATTTTACTTTTAACTGTGAATACAAGCCTGACGTGGTGGCAGCAGCCTATAATTCCAGATACTCCAGAGGCTGAGGTAGCAGGATCAGAATTGCAAAGGCAACCTAACTATCTCAGCAAGACCCTGGATCAAAATAAAAACTAAAAAGAGCAGGGGATGTAGCTTAGTGAGAGAGTGCCACAGGGTTCAATCCCCACTACTACAAATAATAGTAATAATAATAATAACAACAACAATGTAAAATAATGGAATAAATAAGTAAAAACCATGAGCATCACATGATCTTTAAACAATTATATGAAGTGGGTTTATATGAATGCTCACCCACTCACACGTGTAAATAGAATCCTATGTTTACTTGGTATTAAGGAAATCATAATGATATTTGTACTTTCTCAGTATTTTCCCCATTTACATGTTGTATAAACTTATTTAGGCAAAGAATCATTTGCGTATGTGTATATACAAACATTAGTTGGGAGTCATGTAATTTTATAAAACAAACATTTACACAGAACATACTACATAATCAAGGGAATTTTTTTGTTGTTCATTTGCTATAGTAGAAAAAAAGATTTACGCTTTTAGAACTTCGGTTTTCTGAAATAAATAATATTCAGGAATTGCGCAACACTTAGATTCTGGGTGAACAAAATTAACATACATAAAGATTTATAGGGTAAACAAAGCTCTCTTCACTACCATAATCTTATCTCTTTAATTCTTCTAATTACCAGAGGTGGCACTCTTTATCCTCACTTTACAACAGCTAAAATAAAGCTTTCATAGTAAGAAAAGATGGAATTAGAACTCATATCTAGATCAGGATCACTTATTTATAGTATTTATCTACCACACACTAACAATATCTCCCTGCCCTGTTGTCTGGGTCATGGCAAAAACTCATGGTGTGCTCAAGCGCAGGTAAGTAAATGTAATGTAATAAGTGGACTCTTGGAAGGTATAAAATGTGGCCAAAGGAAACCACTGGATGATGAGACATCCAGGAGTCTGAAATAGTAGAGAAGACTGAAGAACCCTTAGATCTGAAGGAGCGAGATTGGAACGCAGTTATAAAAACCATCAAGAGCCACCAGATATAAAGAGCACCCCCCTGAAACACTGTATCCTTGATAAAGAAATGACAACACCACCAATGTGTAATCTCTCCTTCCAATTGGAGATTTATTTACTCACTCTTTGTTATCCATAGTCCACCTCCAACTAAGAACCAAGGGCAAAGGAGCCTGGTATATGCTGTCAACTTGGGTCAGCATCCCAGAAAAGGGAAGAATGAGTCTGAAAGAGCAATAACAACCATAATCGAGTCTTTGTGACAACCACTTTCACAGAGAAAACACTTAGAAACACTTGTATTGTAATAAACTTTATCATTTTGAAAGTCAGGCTGGAAGTGTAATAGAAAATTTAATTAAGTTTGGGATGAACCATTTTCCTGGGGAAGGGTTTTTCACATATTACTCAGAAAACAAAGCTGGGTGTGGAAGGAAAGAGTCTCTCAAGGCTAGCAGGTGTACAATTCTGAGGAGAATAGCCAAGAAAAAATATGAAAACTGACAAAGGAGGAAGGCAAGGGATTGACTTCGGTACTTTGATTCTATGAGTCAGAAAAGATAATCATAAAGCTGTTGACGAAATGCAGCTGGGGATAAGACATGTCATTGGTAAGTGCACGGGCTAATTTTGCTTTCATTATTATTCATAGTTTTGTGGAAAAATAAGCCTGTCTCTATTAACCAGAGTAGGGCACTCTGGCTTTTAAAGAAAAATAATGAGTTCTGAGTGTGTTCATGGAACAAGGTTCATATGAACTTAAGCGAGAAATTCTGTGTTACATGCATTCTTTCTGTCCTCTAGCCCTCTTTAGTACAGCTCAATTGCATTTTGATGAGGATATAATGAGACCAACAGACCTGTTGAAAAGGAAGAAAGCAAGAGAATCTCTAGCTAAAAATCCAAGGATGTTAATAATGAATAAAAGCTTTGATTCAGTTGCATGATACAAGCTGAAAAGGTAACAGCGACTCATTGATCAAGCACTCAAGCTCCCCCAGAAGAGAATTGATTTGAACAAATTCAATATTTTAACTAGGCTAAGTCCAGTTCAGGGTTGCTAAACCTTTGCCTATAAAAACTAGACAAGTTCTCACATCCAGAAGCATCCTCGTCTTATCTCTTTAATTCTTATCTACCATAATCTTATCTCTTTAATTCTAATTACCACACTTGCAAGTTCACAGCAAAGGTAGGTTCAAATAATCCTCCAAAATTAATTCATAGCCAAATCATGTTAAAATGATTTGAATTTCATCAGCCATATATAATTCTTCAAATTAACTGACACACTGTACCTTCTTGGAAACACTACTGGTNCTCTTCTTATCAACTCTTCCCTTTGCTCCTCACTTCAAAACACCAGAGGCCCTGGGTACTCTTTCCTTCTTTTTTTCTTTTTTTTTTTTTTTTTTTTTTTTTTTTGCTCCGCTGTCTTATTAAAGCCAGTGGCTTACCCTCCTTACCCTTTGAGCATCTACTTAAAATGCTAGGCGGGATATTATAGGGATTAGACTTTCATTTAATTTACTACTTTTCTCATTCAGGGAAGCAGTTACCTTATAAATGATACTATAAGCATGATTAAATGATGATTTGTAAATATTCCACTCCACTGGGGGAAGGACTTGGTAGAAGAGAGGAGAGTGTGGTACCTGACTCTGCTAACACCCGGATAGCAGTTCTGAGAGGTATAGAGAGAGGGACACAGTCCAGGAGGGGCACTATGTAGCCTTAGAAGCTATTGTACAGGTCATATCTTAAACAGTTGCTGAAGATGACCAAAGACAAGCCATGGGGCAGGTCAACTGAATCAGTACCACTGGTTCTCATACTTGAGTGTCTGGAATTTCCCTAGGAGGTGGTTAATGATTTGGGTTTATAGAGCCCATCTTAGAGAATCTGGTTCAACTAATTTGTGTGGAACTAAGAATCTGTGCTAATAAGCACCGAGGTGACTCTGTTGAGCAAATAAACACTGCTCCATACAATAAGGATTTGAATGATTCAGAGCAAACATGTCAGAAGAAAAAATTACAACAAATTCATCTGAAATTATCAAAGTGGCTTTAATTCATGACTCTACAGGCAGGCAGTACATAAAATAGAATGCATATTCTGATGATCTAATGAAGAAGGTTTGGCTCTATAGACATCAAAGGGCGGAAGAAAGCTGAGATGCAGAACGATTAGATTGGTTATTTCAAAATTACTTTTCTTATAAGGTCAAAACAGAGGGGACTTCTGAATTGCACTAAATCGGGTTGACAGGAATCGCCTCATTTTCTGTTTGTTTTGTTTTGAAAAGTGACCTGTGTGTTAGTTAGCTTTTAATTGCTGTGACCAAAATACCTGACACAAATGGCTTGTGGGAGGAAAGATTTATTTTGGTTCATGGTTTCAGAGGTTTTACTCCATGGTCAGCCGACCCCATTGCTCTGGGTGAGCTGAGGCAGGGAATTGTGGCAGAAAGGCACAGGAGGAGGTGGGAAAGAAAGGCACCAGAGGAGGAAAGCTGCTCAGCTCACAGCAGCCAAGTAGTAGAGAGAGAAGAAAGAGCTGGTGACAAGATACAGTTCCCAAGGACATAACCCCAGTGACCTACTTCCTCCAGCCTTGCCTCACCTTTTTATAGTTCCTACCACCTCCCAGTAGTTCATTCAGCAGTCAATGGATTAATCCACTGATGAGGTCAGAGTCCTCATGATCCAGTCACATCCCAGAAGCTCCACATATAGCTATTGCTGCACTGGAGACCCCATCATTCAACACATGAGCTTTTTTGTGGGAGGAGCTAGTAGGGATTTAACTCAGAGGAGCTTGGCCACTGAACCACATCCCCAGCCCTATTTTGTATTTTATTTAGAGAGAGGGTCTCACTTGTTTGCTTAGCGCCTCACTTTTGCTGAGGCTGGCTTTGAACTCATGATTCTTGATTCTTCTGCCACAGCCTCCTGAGCTGCTGGGATTACAGGCATGCACCACCACGCCCGACCACACATGAGCTTTTGAGGACATTCACATCATAACCTGCTTTCCTGTTCATTTGATTATGTGGAACTTAGCACAAATAAGTCCATTCAGGTCTAGTCTGTTCTGCTTGGATCTAGTACAGGAAACTAGTCTAAAATAATGGCCTCCCATAAACATTATTTTTAAAAAAATCAAGAAAAACGGCAGATAGATCAATGCATTCTGAAAAAGTAGACTCTTTAGCTACTCAGCAATTACATTGAAAAAAGATCTTGTGAGCACTTTAGAAGACCACCTCAGGCTCATTTCTAGTAACTACACTATGAAGAAGATCTTGACTTCTAATACCGTATTAAAATAAAATTAACCCTTTTCTGAGTACAATGGAGTCCTTAAAAATATAATTTTATATCCTCTTTTGCTCAATATTGTATTTGTGAGATTTGCCCAAAATATTGGGTATAGTTATAATGCACTCTTTATTTTCTTTAAAAAAAAAACAGATTTTTTTTTATTCAGTTTGAGATAGGTAAATCTTCTGGAGGAAAGCATCTGAGTGTCTTTTAAATCCTTATTTTTAGCTTTTTGATATTGTTAATCTCCCTTCCAATAATGAGTCAGATAGCTGTTGCCAAGTGTTCAATACAGTCCCCCTCTGACATGTGCAAAATTTATTTTAATTTTTAGGCATTTATTTAATTAAATCTGTGTAAACAAGAACAGTAACAAAAAATCCATGATTGACTAGGGAAACATAATAGTACAGACTTCAGGAAATAAGTAAATGTGAAGGAAATATCTGGGCCTAAATCATTTCAGACTTTTACTTGAGTGTTGATCCATGGTAAGAATTTGTGTTCAGATTAATTTTCAAGTGGTTTTGGATGACACTTCTCAGAAGACAGGGTCCTTCCTGCTCCTGGGTTCCAGAGCATTTGTATGTGCTGCTCCATATGGCCTCGGCTCCTCAAGTTCATTCCCTGGAAACAGATGATCCAGAACGGCCTGTTGTTGAAATCCTGAACTTACCATTCGGTAAAGGAATTTCCTCTGATATACCCTCTTCCATTAAATGTGGTATATTTAGTGATAACATCAAAGCTTGAGGCATTAATTATCTAGGTGAACATCCCTAGGTGTCCCTGTGAAGAAAGGCTAGGAGGTCCCATTGGTCATGTGCTCACTTCTTATCATTGTTCTTTATTTGCAGATTAAAGGTACATTGGAAGTTAGAATCCCATTTTCATATATGTGTGTGTATATGTTGAGAGCCATCCATGGGCTGTGTGTGCACAATATTGGCTGTGTGTGCACAGCCTATCTGGTGTCTGGAAATTTCCAGTGGACATTTCCTCTAGTTGACCACCCAGACACATTTTGAGCCCTATTCAGCTCTGCCAGGTCCCACACAGCAACTGGAGATGGGGTGAACTGCTACAGCTGTGTAGCCATATTGAGATGGGTGTGACCTGTCAAGATGCCAATCAAGCTGCTGACTGTAAGACAACTCAAGACTCGGCCCCTGAAACCTTATACCTGCCTTTGATGTACCCCCTTAAAGAAACCACAGGAGCCATTTTCTAATTGTATAGCTCCAACTTCTGTGTGGACTGGACCTATCAGGGGCTCCAACTTTTGAAGATATCTTTCTGACTTTGTCTTTTGTTCTTCACTAATTATTCTAGACTTTAATATTTTGGGGTGGCTTACATTCTCCTGAGCTGGAAGAAGACACCCCTAATGAGGCACTGGCTGCCTCCCATGTGTATATACATATGGGTATATACATATGAGTATATACCTATGAGATATTTTGTATATAGCAATTTTGGGAGCTGGAAATTGAACCCAGGGTCTTGAACTTGCTAGGCAAGCAGGCAAGCACACTACCATTGAGCAACATCCCCAATCCCCCATCTTTTCCATATTTTATAATTAATTTTGGCATTAAATTATTTCAGGATGAGCCACACAGGTTGAAGGAGAATGGAGAAAATGTAAACTTAACATCACAATTCTAAGATGACCCATATAGAATCTATAGTAAGCAATAGCTTATAATATTATTATTATTATTATTATTATTATTATTATTATTATTATTCCATTAGATTATATGTTCAATAAGAAATACCTTAAGCCCCACCTTGGCTATACATTTCCTAGACCTTCTATCAGCCATGTTTATTGTCAGTGATGCTTGCTATTCACTCCTCAGTAATTGCGTCAAAACACTGGAGATAAACTGTTGTGCAATATGAACAAATGTACCCATTGGTTGTCAGTGAAAAATCCTCTTATGGGAGCCTCTTGAGATATTATTCAACATTTTAGATTTCCATGATGATATTTCATCCTCATTTGTATTTTCCAAGACAGAGTCGAAGCTGAGGTTTTAGGTGCAATTTATTAGGAAAGCCAGGTGCCTTTTGCACATACTTGTAATTCTAGTGGCTCAGAAGGGTGAGGCAGGAGGATCACGAGTTCATAGACAAACTCAGCAACTTAGTGAGACCCTAAGCAACTTAGGGAGACCTTATCTAAAAATAAAATACAAAAGGGGCTGGGGATGTGGCTCAGTGGTTAAGGGCCCCTGGATTCAATCCCTGGTACCAAAACAAAAACAAGAAAAACCTCTCTGGAAAAAGCAGTCGGGGACTGAGGGACTCAGTGAGGAACTGGAGAAAAAGTGCTTGATGTTTCAGACATAGCTTGAGACTTTTGGAAATTTTGGAGTGTAAATAACACCAGAGGTACTTAAAGTTCTCCAAGTAGATGAGGCAATTCTATTGCCTAAGGGAAAAACAACTGAAGATTGAGAAATAGAAGCCGGGAGGTAGGCTTATACATCTGGCTAAAGGAATCCAAGGAGATCTGAGCAGGACATGAAGTATCTGCTATATGATTTAATTATTGTTACTATTTCAATACTAATAACAGAAAAATGGTATGTGCATAGTTTCGCCAAGAAACAAAAGTGCAGAAATCCATGTTAGAATCATTGGAAAATATGGACGGGTCAGCCATGATGCAGTCAAAGAATTCAGAAATGATGCAGATCTGTAATGTATTATAGATTGACATGCCAGGGTGTTTCTTGGAATTAAATTAAAAGCAATGGCTCTGAATACTAGAAAAAGAATAAATCTACCAGAAAGAGGAATCAAAATGATCTTGTTAGCAAAACAGGGAGATCAGAATTCCAGTGGTGATGTTTCTGACTTCAATATTTTGGGTGGACCTTGAATCATTTGAACAACTGAAAGGCATTTGAAGTTCATAAGGCCAACTCTGGCTAGGCACGGTGGTGCACACCTGTAATCTCAGCAATTCAGGAGGCTGAAGCAGGAGGATCACAAGTTCAAGGACAGCATCAGCAATTTAGCAAGGTTAATAAGCAATTTAGTGAGACTCTGTCTCAAAATAAAGTAAAAAAATAAGGGGGAGGGGGAGGATGTGAGGATGTACCTCAGTGGTTAAGTGCCCCTAGTTTGAATCTCTGGTAATCCTCTCACCAAAAAAATAAAAAAAAAAATCAACTGACATAATTTCTCTATTTCCATCCCCATTTCTCTTCATAACACTCTAGTTGACATCACCTGGACATGTAGAGCTTGTACTGCAAATAGGGGCACTGAACAAAGCTACTTTATTTCTCTTAACCTTTATGTCTTCATTATTAGAAGGAGAGAATAGCATTCAACTCCTAGGATTTGTGTTGGAATTAGATGAGTAAAGTACACATCAATTATATGGCCTCTGACAGGTGCTCAGTAAAATATTGACTAGTAATATCACTAAAAGTGTCAAAAACTGAAGCTTATGTGGTCATTTTCCTGGTTACTGTTGCTGGCTAATAAAGTACCATTACCTAGTCATATGAGCTAATCATTTTATTATGCTTACAACTCCTGTAGGTCAGGAATTGAGGCAATACAACATGGGTGGGTGGTTTCTTTCTGTCCCATAGTTTCAGAAGCTTTATCTAAGTACACTAGGTTGCTTGGGATGACTCAAAAGCTGGGGCTACAATTCTCTGGAGGCAACTTCTCTCACACATCTGGAAGTAGATACTGCCTGTCATCTGGAGGTCTACTGGGGTCAGCTGGAAGAACTCACATAACCTCTCCATGTAGGGTGGGCTTCCTCCCAGCATGCTGGGTGCAGGACAGTCAGCCTTCCTAGGTGTCAGCTCAGGGCTCCAAAGAAAGCAGCCCAGTTAATAAGCTTAGTGTTCTATTGCAAGGTAGGGTGAAGGACTCAGTGAATAATGAGGTAGAATACATTTCCAAATAACTAGGAAAGGAGATTTCAAATGTTCTCACCACAAAGAAATGATAAATGTTTGAAGTGATGTTTATGCTGACCACCCTAATTTGATCATTAAAAATATACATAGGAAAAAAATATACATGGATATCTGAATATATGTTGAACCCCACAAATATGTACAATTATTATTCATTAATTTAAAAACAAATAAACAGAAAACCAAATGGGTCTAAAATTTGACAGATGCATGTCCCAAATGAAAGAGGACATGAACATGAGTCATGTCAGATTACATAAAGCATATTTTTTGACTACCTTATCCACAATAAAGTAGATGTTATCAATTGTTCTCTACAGTTGCACCTATGTAAAGAATTCTTACAATGTAATTTTAGATTTTTTTTCTAGCAATCCAAAGCAATGAAAGGAATTCAACAGCATATAGTCTTAGCCTGGTAGGAAGCTCTGCTGTTATTGAATATTCTGAGATCAAATACAAATTCAGACAAAGGGCATCTTACTCACTGATAGAATCTTGCCTGACCTATAGAATTTTTGCTTTTCCCACTAATTTACAGCAGAAAAAGATCTATAGCATGCAAAAACCCTAAGTAAAAGCTGTATTTTAATAATTTTACTTCCCTGAACATTTTTGGTTAAGTGAATAAAAACTCTGATTTTTAGAGGGTAACATTTTCCACACTGCATTCCATGGAAAAATACTCTCTTATGACATGGCAATAGTTATTCTTTGCAAAATGCATGCATATCAGATAGACTTTTAAAATTATGAAGCTGGGTTAAACAAAACTAACTTGGATTCTTTATTATAAGGAGTTTTAGAATTTTTATTTTGTTGTGAAATTCCAAGTGGTAGATATAATTTGCAGCTTATTCCAAATATATTTAAAAAGAGGCAGAGTTATTGCTTAATAGAATGAGCTTTGTGAAATGCCAGATGAGACAATTGATATGGATCATAAAGGGCGACTAAAGGAGGAGATCATTCCAAGTAGAGAACACTGTATTTGTATCTCTTTGCATAACTAATGCAATCAAGTCTATTATGTAATAGGTTACCTAGTTGGTCAAGCTGATGCAAAGGGAAGCTTGCTGTTACATGCTACGTGCATGTGCCTATGTATGCTTCAGTAGCTTTTACTGGTAATATCTGTAGGAATTACAATACAAAGAGATAAAAGTCCATTTTATATCATTCAGTTCCCTTCCCCATTGATTTTTATCCTCAATTAAGTCCATTTTTATGTTCCCTAAGTCCCATTTCCTTTTCATTCCTTCTCTTTTAAGTATGTTAATAAAACAAGCAGTGACATAATTAAGAGAGAACATTTAAAAACAACTGGAATTCCAGCTACCAAATGATACAATCATTGTATAAATCATCAACAATTGCACTAGTATTGGACAACAACATTAAAAACAGTGGACTTCCTAGGAAAATATTGCTTTCATGTGCATAATTTGAGAAAAATGCTACACAACTAAATGATAAAAACATAGAATTTGAGAATAGTCTAAAATTGTAGTACTTTTTTTTCCCCCATTGCTTGTGGTAGGTAACAGGAAAAAGTGAAATTAGAAAAATGTGTTATTCAATTAAATATTAGTCTAATCATAGTCTCCCAACACTTAAAGATATCTAAGGAAGGTTGATAAATGGCCCCTGTCCAACCCCCTTTGTAATCACACTTTTGTTAAGCAACCTTATCGGTCTCTTGTACTTCAAATCTAGGGACAGCCATGTGACTTTATTTGATGGATGTTAACAATCACTGCTCAAGAACATGGTGGAAAAGCACTTGAGAAACATGGCTTGCTCTTTCTCTTTTATCTCTCTCTTTACCCTAATAAAATGTGGAGACTAATCTGCTTAACAATGAGAGACAAAAATAAAGGACAGAGCTGGGTCCCCTTAATGCCCTCTTGGAAAAGTAGCCTAGACCAGTTGATGGACAGCTGATGCCCAGACATGAGTGAGCCTGGCCAAGGTCAGCATCACCATGCTATGCTCAGCTCTCATTATAGATGTGAACAGAACATGCCACTAAGGTTTTATATTGTCACTTATCCATCATTACTCAGGTGTTGTAATAGAACAAGATCTTTAAAATAATTTTGATCAACCCCATTATTTAATATAGACTCAGGCAATTAAGCCAATTCTCCTGATGAGATCTGAGTTCATGTTTAAGCTCTTTGTTAAGCAGTTGTTCAGTTATTAGCAAATCACAATCTCCCTGAGTTGATCCTCTCTAAAATCATATTGCCTTCTTTATTTACTCTGATTGAATATAAAAGCATCATTCAAAATTTTTATTATCATGGTAAATTCTGAGCAGCTCGAAAGTTTGGGTAAAAAGTCAGTTGGAAAACCATAGAATTGGAATATTTGAGAGCAAGAAATTTATTGCTTGGTACATTTGCATATGCTCAGAAAATGAATAAACGAATGACTACTAGTTAAGGTTTCCAGATCAATAACTGTTAGCACTTTAGATTTAAGAGTAGGCATTATTGACATCCTGACAATTAGAGTTTTACTCCATAAAAATAAAATGAGAAAACAGGCAGCCAGCTCATTTGGAAGATCATTTTATTGTACAGAAACATGGATGAATGCAGAAGGAAGAGCCAAGTTATAAACCTTACCTTCTTGAGAGAAATCATTTCTGATGGGAAGAAATATCAAAAGTAAGGATCAGGTGGAAGGCAAATTACAATCTTATATTGCTGCAATTTAAATAACAGATTAAAATTTACAAGATCAGTTACAATTTTAACAGCATAATTAAGTTGTCTGGGATATACACTCAATTAGAGTAGTCCCCTCTTAATTCAGTTTCACTCTCCATGATTTCAGTTACCAGTGATCAGTTATCATCTGAGTAGATCAAAAGTTTTAGATGCTGTTCCAAGGAGCATGATGAGGTTTCTGAATTCCTTCTGCCAAGGACATGAATCATTCCTTTGTCCAGAGTATCTCAACTGTATATACCCTATGCCTGTTAGTAGTTATCTTAGTTATCAGATTGACTGTTGCAGTATTTCAGGGCCGTGTTTACGTAACCCTGAAATGGTACCCTCATGCTGTGTCATTGTGCCTACATAATTCATCTCACTTCAGCTCATCACTGAGGCACTGTATCATCTTCACAGCATCACAAGATGGGTGACTGCAATACAACATTTTAAGAAAACAAGAGTTCATAATCACATAACTTTTATTACAGGATATTTATACTAATTGTTTTATTATTGTTGTTATTCTCTCAGTGTGCCAAAATTTATAAATGAAACTTTATCATGAGTGTGTATGGATAGGGAAAAAAAGCATAGTGTATACAGAACTTGGTACTATCTGCAGCTACAGGTATGCACTGAGGATCTTAGAACATATCTGCCACAGACAAGAAAAAAACTACTGTATACACTTCCACTTGTATTTGATACCAAATGATACTATGTTATTTGCAATTGTAATATCTTATGTATTTTCCCCCTATGGATTTCACCTCCTACTCAAAAATAGCCAGTGTTAGACCCAGAATAGCTAAAGCAATTTTATGTCAAATAAGCAATGCTGGAGGCAGTATAATATCTGATTTCAAACTAAACTACAGAGCTCTAGTAACAAAAATCTCAGGTACTGGCAGAAGTATAGATGCATAGACCAATGGTACAGAATAGAAGACACAAAGACAAACCCACACATTTATAGTTATCTGATACTTGATAAAGGTGCTAAAAACATACATTGGAGAAAAGATAGCCTTTTTTACAACTGGTGTTGGGACAACTGGCTATCATCTGTGGAAGAATGAGACTAGCCCCTTATCTCTCATCCTGCATAAAAATCCACTCAAAATAAAAGATCTTGGAATTAAACTAGAACTATGCAACTCCTAAAGGGAAACATAGAGTCAACCCTGCAACATATAGGCACAGGCAGCAACATTCTCAATAGGACCCCTAAAGCTCAGGAAATAATGTCAAAAACTAATAAATTGGATGACATCAAATTAAAAAGCTTCTGCACAGAAACAAAGGAGACAATTAAGAATGTGAAGAGAGAACCTAAAAATGGGAGAAAAATTTTTCTAGCTACTCTTCTGACAGAGGATTGATAATTAGGATATATAAGGAACTCAAACTTAACACCATAAAACCCAAATACCCTAATTAACAAATGGGCAAGTCATTTAAATTGACACTTATCAAAAGAAGAAATACAAATGGCCAACAAATATATGAAAAGGTGTTTATTAGTAATTAGAGAATCTGCCCTGAAATTTCATTGACCACAGTGAGAATGCCAGTCATCAAAAATAAAAACATCTTCTGGAGAGGATGTGGAGGAAAAAAAGGAACACTGTTGGTGGGATTGTACAACCACTATGGAAATCAGCATGAATGATCCACAAAGGACTAAGCATGGAACCACCATATGACCCAGCCATACGACTCCTCATTGTTTATCCTAAAGCATTAAAATTATCATACTACAGTGATGCATGCATACCCTGTTTATAGTAACACAGTTTACAATATCCAAACTGTGAAATCAGCTTAGATGTCTATCAGTGGATGAATGCATAAAGAAAGTGTGGTATATATACAACATGAAATTTTATTAGGCCATAAAGAAAAATGAAATTATGTCATTTGCAGGAAAATAGATGGAACTTGAGACCATTATTTTAAGCAAAATAAATCAAACTCAGAAGGTCAACAATTGTATTTTTTTTTCTTCAAGTGTGGAAGAAAGAGAGGAAAAAGGAAAAGAAAATTGTTGTGTGTGGGGGGGAGTAGGGATCTCCTGAAAATCTAAGAAAGATCAGTAGAGGAAAGAGATAGGGGTGGAAGGGAGGGAGGAAGTGTTAGTGAATAATATTGACCAAATTACATCATTATATTTTGGGTATGTGTGGATATGTAACAAAATCATCACATTGTTATGTACAGCTCTAATGCACCAATGAAAATGTGGAGGAAAAATGTTATTCTCCTGTTTCCTTTCAGACTTTTTCTAAGTCTTTTAACCTTCTTATCTCTGATTATATTATTTTGTTTTGTGAGATTCTCTACACATCATGAGTTTACTCTCCCCTTAAGTTTTCTATTTTATATTTAAAGTATGTCTTAGAGACATTTTCACATCAGGAATTACAAATGTACCTTGTTCCTTTGAACTTTTAACCAGCATTTTGAAGCAAAAATTTACTGTTCTTTCCTTTGTTCAACTGCTCATGAAATAATTTATTGCACATGTAGTAAACACCAGGCACTGTTCTAGATGATGAAAATACAAAAACAAAAGTCTACCCTTAAGGGTTTATTTTGGAGGAAGTAGGAAACAGATAATAAACAAGCACATAATATAATTTCTAATAATGATCATTGCCTTGAAGTTATTAGAGCTGGGCCAGAGAATAGGGATCTACAGAATTTGAGAAGTTATTTGGAAGGCATCTATGCTCACCACTATACAACCAATGCTGCCAGATTGTGGAGTTATTTGGAATAGAGGGTCAGGGGTATCTTTGTGTAGAGATGACCTTGAGCAGGACATGGATGATGTCATGGAGAGTAAGATGGTACCATCTCAGGGCAGAGCACTATAAATGGTAGAAACAGCCCTTGGCTGCTCCCTACCATACACCACATACTCTCTAAAGGCTGTTTATTGTCTCCTATTATTTTTACTATGGTTCTGAGGTGAGAACATCCACTCTGTTACAAAGGAGGTGAACTAAGCTCACTAGGTGACTTGCTCAGCACAGTATGTGAGTGTTGGAGCTAACACTGAACCTCTACAGGCTGTTTCCAGCTTCAATATTCTGCAATGATACCCTATACTACCTCTAGACCTAAGAGAGGTCCACATTTTTTTTGGTTTGGTCAAGGTCACTGTTGCTAGACCACAATTAGCAAGAGCAACTCCTCTAAAAGGGATAACTATTTAAATTTATAAAAATCTCCCCAAATATTTACCTCCACCTTCTCTTTTCCTCTCCTGCAATAGATTTGTATTGACTCCATGCTGACAGACAGGTAGCCCTTTTGAAAGAGATTAAAAGACCTATTTCTTGTAAACCAAATTACCTTTCTTCAGCTTCCTCGGGATACCTGCTAATTTGTCAGGTTTAAACCACCATAGTTTATATTGGGGGGGGTAAGATGCTTTTTGTAGTCATTGACAAGGTTTATGACCCCAGGAAAAAATATCTGTAAATGGATTAATTCTTGATCAAATATTAAATCTAGGTAGTTGAAAGATATTGGTAAAGCTTCAGTGGTCCTTGCTTCAGAGCACTGCTATTACATTTGCAGGTGTCTGATATTACTTAAGAGATGGTCCCTCTCCTAGAAGATCCAACAGAGAGAGCAAATGATTTTTATTATTTGTTCTTCTGAGAAAAGTTTGCATAGACTCTGAGAAGAAAATAGAAATGTGTTTTTGATATGTGAGCCACTCTCTAGGAGATGACAAGAGCTAGTCATTTAGGAGCCCTGTTTGTAAATAGACCGCTCCTTGGAATCACTATGTGCAAAATGGCCTTAGCCATGTTTCTGTAGGGAGCTGGAGTCCCTCTCAGAAGCTGCCAACTTAGAGTAAGCTTTTGTATGATCAGAAATCTGTTTTCTAAACACATTATGATAAAAATCTCTGCTGATAGACTTCTTCCCACAACTTCCTTATAGAAATCTTTGCCTTCCTGGTTTTCCCAACCACTATTGGTTTCATCTCCTCAACAATTTTGTTTCCACTGCCTTTATGATAAGTGTAAAACAAAAATCCTTCATTGCACTATTGCAAATGTTGCCAGGATTACTTTTGGAAAAATTTTATGCTTACAGAAATTCCTTTAGGTTGTACAGCCAGAGGTGAAACTGATAAAACAAAGGACTTGCATATTGCTTTTAAATTTACTAACACCAAACTTATTTTAATAAAGTCTTTACCAATTTACAGTCATTCCACCAATGCACAGCACTTCCTATAGCTCCAGATAGTTACCAGTAGTATGCAAAAAGCTACTACAGAATGTAAACATAGTTGAAGACCCTTCTATATACTTATTAGTCATGACTATTTACTCTTCTGTGAATTGTTTGAATATATTTTGCCCATCTTTATTTAGGACTCATTGGAACTCTAACAAAACCAACAAGTCATGGTACCTTTATCAGGAAATCTTGATTGACTCTATATTTTCATTGCTTTTATAGTGCATCAGTAATAACCTAACAACTATTCTGCCCTTTGTATTTTTCTGGAAGAATTACCCAACACCTTTGTTGTTAATCTCAACAAATAAGAATCCTGGGCCCCAGAATTCTAAATCAGTAAGTTGTGCTAAAATTATAACTGTGAAGATGTGCTCTTCTGTGTGTGCAGGATCTGTTTAGCACTAATTGTTAGAATTTTTTAAGTTTGCCCCATTCCTTCCGGGTTCCTAGGTTGTTTACTCTTAAGAAAGAAACACAAACAAACAAACAAACAAAAAACTAACAAAACAAAGAACAATTTCCTATTTCTAAGAGAAGTGGCTTAAAAAGACATCTTGGACATCAAATAGCTCTTACAAAACATTTTGATGAGCTAAGTGTAAATGATTCTGAAACATATGGATTAAATTTCCCTAGGAATCACTTGGGCTTAAAAATTAAGGGAAAAACACTCAACCAAACTAGGTTTTCTGTTTGCCAACTCCAAGGCATTTGGTAAATAGTTCAAGACAAATGACAAATCCCAATTATGGCCAAATTGGCCCTTCCTTAATAAAGAGGATGTGTACAGCCCTTTTATAAGCTTTACTTTGTCCTATTTTCTTGTAATAGACACAAGAATCCCTACTTCTCTTAACTTTGGACCTTTGGGTTACATTAAGTCTACCTTAATGACATTATTAATCACAAGAAGGATTTAGTAAAAACAACTTAGAATAAAATGTAATATTTTTCTTTCAAAAACAAATTTTTTCTTTCAAAAACAAAATTCACTTCTTCTGTTTAATTATTCAAGAATAATTAAACATCCCTGGCTAAAGGTTTACTGATTCCATTGAAATGCACTTCATATCTCCTGACCTCTTGAGACAGTTCTAAGTGGTTGAAAAGTCATTTTCTCCCACTTCTTTCTAAATTTATAGAGTGATTTGAGCATCTGTCCAGCTTCAAACCTAGGTCACTCTTCTGGGGAGTTTCATTACACCCAAGGAGCAAAGTGGAAGGAGGAACTGGATCTCCTAGTGCTAGATCCCAAGGAGTCAATGTCTCCTCTTCTTGCAGAGACTCTCCCAGGCCAAGAGTGTAGTAGAGCCCAAACATGGCTGGATGTATTCAGGATGTTCTTCCCAAGTAATGTAGGATAAGACATGGGATTCTGTACAGACTGCTCAGCCAGAGAGCACTAACACAACACAGGAAACCCAAAGAGATCCAAATCTACATCTTCTTATTCATCCATCTAGCTATCAACTAGAGATGACAGAAATTATTAAATATAATTTTAAGAGTTAAAAGAGTTGCAGCAAAACATCTGCTTAACAACGCAGATGCTGCAGATGCAGTTGCACAGGTTAGACTATGGAGATTTCCAGGCAGAGAAAGGTGAGGGTGATTATTTGTATTTCACAATTCCTTAAAAATTGAATTAACTCATATGAGTTAATTATATTATATATTAGATATATAATATATATGTGTCTATAAAATATATCTTCATAAATGATATTTTCCCTAAATGCTCAAGAGAAACTGCTCATCAGTTTCTCATATATAAAACAAAACCCTTTGCATTTACCCCCACATTAGCACCACTTCTTTCTCTTTAAACTATCTTGTTCCTTTAAGGCACATGCAACAATAAGAAGGATATAAATTTAGGATCAGAGAACTTGAATTCATGTCCAGATTCTGTTAGTTCTATCTGTACATCCTTGGAAAAATGATGACTTTTTTGATTCTCATTTTCTACTAAAAAAAAAAAAAAGCGATATCTTCACCTACAAAGTAAAATAAAAATGTTCTGATGCTTATATTTTCCCCTAGTTTGGGTACTAATAATCTATTATCTAGTGGCCTAAACTTCAATCACTGTCTTTTCTCTTTTTAATTTACATCCTCTCCCTCCACTAGGATATATGTTACCACTATTAACTCTTCTCAATTGGTCCTGCAGACCAGGTATAGATAAATTTTTCACATTACACACACACACACACACACACAATAATAACTATGCAAGATGATAGATATGTAAGAACCAGCTTCCCAGCTGAAAAATGCAACTTAATATAGCCAGGCTACAATTAAATAAAGTATGAAATATTATAGAAGAAAAATGTATAGCATTGCTTAGCCAGAGAGTACTAACACAACACAGGAAACCCAAAGAGATCCAAAACTATGTCTTCTTAGTCATTCACCATCATATCCAGTCAGTCAGCAAAAAATTTAAATTCCACCATGGTAGCATCTCCCTGATCTGGCAACTCACCTTGATCCTGGCTCAGCCTTACCCCTACCCCATATCCTCAGCCTGGGTGCAAGCCTCCTGACAGGTATCTGAGAAACACAATCTCTCCTATCTCTAATGCAGGGCTCCACAAACTTTTTGGTAAAAAGGCAAAAAGAAAGAGAGAAAGAGAGGAAGGAAGGAAGGAAGGAAGGAAGGAAGGAAGGAAGGAAGGAAGGATTGATTTCAGCTTTGAGGCCAAAGGTCTCTGCTACACGTATTCAATTCTGTCCCTGTAGTGAGAGATCACGAACAGCAGTCTTTAAATGAATGGGTGTACTTGTGTTCCAAAGAAACTTTTGAAGTTTGCTGAACCCCCACTAGATTCTACAAAGAAGATCTCAGAAAGGAATGAGGATTTAGTTCAGTGGCTGTGTGTTTGCCTAGCATGTGTAAGGCTTTGGGTTCTATTCCCAGTACTGCAAAAAAAGAAAAGATGGAAGAAAGGAGGGAAGATCAGAGTCGTCATCTCCAAAACAAATTGACTCACATGGCTTTGCTATACCAAATTCCTGTGGAAGAAAGCCCATAGAAGAAACTATTCTGATTTTAACTTCTGCCTTCTGCATGCTGCATCCAGTTGTAATGATTATCATCTTAAAAGCTGTGTCTCCCATTCTATAAATATTGGCTCACAACAATTTACACAAAGGGGTCCATATCTCAGGCTTCTCTTGAAGCCCTGTCAATCAGAAAACTCTTAATAGGCTATTCTCAAGCTGTCTTTATGAAGAATTATGGGAGGCCATTATCTCATACTCTTTTTCTCAAGTACATCAGAAACCCCAATCTGGCTTCAAGTGAAGGGGTGCTGCCAATTTAGGAGAACTCATGCTGTAAACCAGAACAATTTAATATTCAATCAGAGTGGGATTTATTGGTGTGTGGACATTAGACTTGTCTTCTTAAGTCTTGGGGTGACTCCATCTATGACTCCAGGGGATGACATAGGATTAGACCATTTCACAGTTGTCAGTACTAGGGGCATGTTGGAAAGGGTGGAAGCTGATAATTTAACATTTATTACTTAGCCAGTGGTAACATATCTGTACAATACTAATCAAATGCTTCCAGACTTGGGCAACAAAGGCAAAGTTTCTATGGTTGCACTAGTTTTTTCTTTAGTAAAAAATATGTAGAGTCACTAAAGAGGACATTGTGGTGCCCTGTCTGAATCCTCTTTAGAAATCCTACACCCTCTCTCCAGCTGCTGTCTGCATTAGCTGCTAAAGGTGCCTTTTCTCTAGAGGGTCATTCCTGGCCGAACAGGAACCTCTTTGTGAGGAAGATCTTATGCATGTCTGGCCAGGTCTCTTGCCCCAAGTTGAACCAGGTCCATGAAACAGTTGACTCTCCAAAGCTCCCTTGGGGATCACGCTAAGGCCAGTATTCACAGGAGGACAGTTCCCCTCCCAGGCCTGGCCTGCCCCCCTCCTTCCCTGAGTGCACTCTGTAAATAAATCACATGCACCTGGAACCTTATCCCAGGCTGCTGTACTTCTAGAACTTTCAACCTCAGACAACTGTGGATAAAATTAGGAATTCCATGAGAAAACCCAGAAGAGCAGGAATCATCAACACATAGGCCATAGTGAAACTCATAAGAAAAATAGAAGTATTGTGTTAAGAAATGAAATCATTTGTGTTTGCAGTCATTCATCAATGTTAAATGCTATTAAGTGCTCATTAATCTTTGGGCCTTTAAACTAAACACTGAATTTCCAAAATTAAATTTAAATAACTATATCAAATACATACACACATGCACACAAATGCAGACAAATCAAGAGTCTTAGAATATTCTAGAACTCCTTCTTCTTTCCCTTTCTTATTTTTAAAATCTTCAACAGCAAGAATGCTAACTACTTCTGAAAGGCTAGCCCCTCTCCTGGATGACCAAAAGAGGAAAAAATCCCTTTAGCACAAGTCCACCCTCCAAAAATGTCAAATTCCTAAATTATCTTCTTAGTACTTACAAAATCTTGTAGTGAAGAAGTAATTTTAAAATGAGCCAGTTTGTCTCCCTGTATTAGAAGAATCCTTATACTTAAAGAGAGAAACTGTGTTTCCTGTCAAAACTTTGAGTCTACTTTGGGCCTCATGGTGTTTCTTTGTTTCTTGGGAAAAACCTTTCACCCTCAGACCAGCTGCTAAAGTTGAACACCACAAACGTTTCTTTCAAAGTAATTCTGAAAAAAACATATGTTGGAATTTAAATTTCTTAAACTTTACACACAAGATCAGAGCTCCACATCTTAATAGCCATATAACTCTATAAAGAATTATCCCTGATTTCTCTGATAGATCATCACTAAAGAAAGAACAAAAAAAAAGACTTCACGAAAGCATTCCACCTGTATTGCTGGCAGATGACTTATAAATGTCACACAGACGCTGACACGGGCCTACTACTGGCTCATAGAAGAAGCATTAAATAAACGGCTGGACATCTGCTGGTAAATACACAGCAAACAAAAAATGCAATCCAGAGCCAAACATGTGCACAGAGTGGGCCCCATCTCTGCTCATAAACCAAGCAATGTGTTCTGCTAATCATTAGCAGAGTTATTGATTTTAGATGTGTATCACACAGCTATAATTTTGTCAGAGAGTAGACCACATAAGTTGTTCTTTTTCTGGTTGTTTCATTTTGTCTTATTCCAAGAGTCCGTAAATTGACGACCGGGACAAAAATTATAATTGACATCATCTGTGGGAAATATTTCATAAAACAACAGGCCCAGATGTAGGATTAAAGCCATGTGGTAGTAAAATACACCACTGAAAAGGGGCCAGGTTCCATGATTTCTTACGAAAACAGATGTGCTCTTACTCCCTCTGCTTGTTTTTCAATTTTTTTAAAAACTCCAAATAATTCCTCCCTGCAACTTTTCTCCTCTCTCTTTCTCTCTCCTCTCTCTGTCTCTCTCTCTCTCTCTTTCTCTCTCTCCCCCACCCCTCCACAATTGCACTGGAGAGAGTTCATAAATGGATTGCAGATGCAGGCTTGTACTTCAAAATCCTAACTGTCACAATCTCTGAAATAAAATCAGTGAAACATTTGGGGAAATTACATTGAACTATGGTAAAGGTAATGAAGATTATGCAAACATGTGCACTTGGCATTTGTCTAGCATCTTTGGCATGCCCATTTGATCTCCTAGATAATGCATGCTGGGGATCAGAAGATAAGAAGTAATTCAACAAGTGTGCAGAGAAGCAACAAAGGACGACTCCTTCTGAAAGCCTCAGTTCCAAAGGGGAAATTTTTATCTTCAGAATTTGGGCAAACTGGTGGAAAGCTTCTCATGTGCCTTCTATATTCCTTGAGCTGAAATTTCTAGATAAAGACAGGGTGCAGGAAAATATGACCCAACATATCTAGCCTCTGTTGGTTCAAGTTCCTTTTAGCTACACTATTACTCTACAATTTTCCCCTTTGGAATTGCTGGAAACCACAAGAGAGGGATCTTAGAGTACCAACACAGGTTATATTGTTCGACAACTAATCTATAAGTGCCATGAAGAACTACAACTCACCCCATTTCTGCTAAAGACCTCCACCTCATATGGAATCCATTGTAATATCACTGATTATAATTAATTAATTCTGTATTTGTGCTGCATCTCAGTCTCAACCTATAGCAATGTGCCAAGTGCTAAGATGGTTTTGCGTTAGGAGGCTATAATAAATGTAAAGGAAACTAAATTTCCATCAAGAGTCATGGCTAAGATTTCAACAAAATAGCCACAGTTTCTAACTCTCTCCTTTCAACTCTTCAAATGCTAGAGCAAAGAGTATATAAATGTGTTTAGACCTGGGAGGGCCTTACTCCAACTTCCCTGCCTCGAGTTTATAGTTCATTTGGGGGGATTGAATGAGGACTAGAACTCAAAGTAGCAGCTGGACTCCAGGAAACTGGAGCAGAATAATTACTGAAGAAGGTAATTTCAATGCCATCGTTTTTGTACCCTTCCTCCCGTGAGTTCCTCAGGTGCCCTGCTCACAACTGAACACCTTTGTGCCCTGTAAGAATCCAGTAAGGAAGACATGAAAAAGGTATCGCTGTATAGGTTGGAGTTAAGATGAGGCACCAGGGCAAATGGTAGGCATTATGATTCTTCCCTAGTCATCAAAAAAAAAAAAAAAAAAAAACTCAGAATATTTTTTTTTAATCTTAATGGCTTTTTTCATTAATTATTATAAAGATAAAATCTGCAAAATAAATAAATAAACAAATGACTGATCCATCCCAAAGTAAGTTTACTGCCTTGCCTAAAGAGTAGCTAGACGGGAGGGATCTAATAGAGAAACCAAATCAAACACATTACACGTGAAAAATAATGAATACAGATCACACAATTGGCAACGTGGTGATTGATTTTATATTCTTAGCGTGTTTACTCTTAAAACATCAAAAAAACACAGGAAAAATATTATTATAGACTTTACAAATGAGGGCACTGAAGCCTAGAAAAAAATAAATTGTTTGCCTAAGATCACATAAAGAACAAATGGGAGAGCCAGTTGTGGTAAATAGGCAAACCCTACCCTGATGGGTTTATCTCCAGATGCACATTCCCACCTTTAATCTGGGGCTGCTTCTCAGCATTGACGTTAGCTGCTTCTGTTAGTGCAGGTCATTAAGATAGCAAACTATCCAGAAACCTCAAATGGGAGAATGATTATACACAATAGTGCTTGGGTCATTTCTTTTTAAGTGAAATGCTGATGGAAATCTCTGAGTTTGTGCTGAAAGTACTTTTTTTATTCTTAAAATTTATTACAGTAAAATATGTATAATATAAAATGTGCCATTTTAATCATTTTTAAGTGTACAATTCAGTGGTAATTGTATTCACAGTGTTTTGCAGCCATCACCATTATTTTTAAAACTTTCCATCATTCCAAACAGAAAATATGTACCTATTAAACAATGAGTTCCCATTTTCCACCTCCTCAGTATCTAGGTAACTTCTAATATACTTTCATTCTGTATGAAATTTCTTACTGTTTATATTTTGTATAAGTGGAATCATACAGTATCCATACTTTATCTCTGGCTTATTTCACTTAGCATGATATCTTCAAGCTATGTTGTAGCATGTATCAGAATCTCATTCCTTCTTACAAATGAATAATGTTTCCATTTTATGTATACACTACATTTTGTTTATCCATCTATCCTTTGGTGGATACTTGGGTGATTTCTATCTTTGGATACTATGAATAATTCTGATATAATCTTGGTATACAAGTATCTGTTTTAGTCCCTGATTTCCATTCTTTTACTGGAATCAACTACTGGTAATTATATGTTTAAATTTTTGAGAAACTTCCCAACTGCTTTCCACATCAACTATACCATTTTGGGCTCCCATCATAAATGTACAAGATCTCTCATTTGTACATATCCTCACAGGTATTTGTGATTTTCCTTTATTATTATCACCATCCTAGTAGATACTAAGTGGTATTTTACTGTGGATTTAATTTTCATTGCCCAAATCACTAATAAGGTTGAGCATCTTTCATATCTTTACTGGCCTTTGCATATAATTTCTTGGAAAAAAATCTATTTAAGCATTTTGTCTATCTTTATTAAATTGGGCTGTTTAATTTTTGTTATTAAGTTATATGAGTCATGAATATATACTGGATAGTGAAAGTTTCAGATATGTGATTTGCAAATGTTTTATCCTTTGCTTTAGGTTGTTGTATTACTCTCTTGATAGTGTACTTTGATGAACAAAAAAATTAATTTTTGTTAAAGTTCAATGCATCTGTTTTTTTCTTTCTGTTGTTCATTCTTTTGGGGTCATTATAAGAATTCATCACCAAATCCAAAGTCATAAAAAATGTCTTCCTACATTGTTCTGAGAGTTTTGTGACTTTAGTTCTTATATACAGGTTGATCTTTTTTGAGGTTTTGTTGTTGGTGTTGTTATGTTTTTTGTTTTGTTGTTTTGATCCTAGAAACTGAAGCCAGGGGTACTTAACCACTGCGTCATATCCCCCATCCTTTTTATTTTTTATTTTGAAACAGGGTCTCAATAAGTTGCTTAGAGCCTTAGTGAGTTGCTCAGAATGGCTTTGCATTTGTGATCCTCCTGTTTCAGCCTTCCAAGTCACTGGAATTACAGGTATGTGCCACCACATCCAGCTTGAGTTACTTTTTATGTAGATAGTTGCATAAGAGTCCAAGATTACTCCTTTTGTGGTATTACCCAATTTTCTCAGTATCATTTGTTGGTGAGAGTGTGTTCTAACTCAGATCCCAAAGCAGGATATAGGATAGGGATTAAAATCAATATGTCTCTTTGGAGTTTTTTTTTTTATTCATCAAGTAAACTATATTGACAGACCTGTATTTAATATAATAACTATTGAAGTTAATTCAATAACGATACTATCTAAACACACAGTTTTATTAATTTTACCACCTAAAAAGAATTGAAGAACTTTGAAGTTGTAGAATCACAGCAACAAAGTGTTTCTGTAATAACAATCTCTTGATTATTGGAAAGTTAGAAAATGGAAAAATCATCTATATAAAAGAGAGAAACCATGTTATTGACTCTCGGGGGATATTGCCACAATTAGGAAGTCATTGGCTGTGACCTCAGCAGCAGAGCAAGAGACAAAAGTGTAAATTCTAGGGAGGATGTTTGATAGGAAAATATTTATCAGTTGTCTAGCAGCCCCAATTCTTGGTTTACAAGAATAGCCTACTTTCATCTGGTCAGCAAGGAAACATAGCTGAAATGAGCAGATAAGTCACCAAGTTCCTAACAACCAACCAGTTTAGGAGGGGATTATATTATTGAATGAGAAAACAAAAGGAGAAATCTCAACTTACCTGAGATAGAGAGAGATGAAGAGAAAGATCACTTTTCAGTCAAATCATCCATACCATATTGGCATTTCCAGTGTGGAATTGAAGAATAAAATCAAGAAACTGAGGAAGGAACCAAAACACAGATGGAAAAATGGTCTTCAGTGATAATTTCAATATGGGAGCTCTCGGACTTTGAACAGCAACACTCAGCAGACCATAAATGGTGGTGAGGATCAGGCCTTCTCTACAATAGTTCAAAGTCAGGGGCCCATGAACCTGCACATATAGAGACATCCATTTAGTAGCCATGCTCATCAGAAGTAGAGGAAATAAGACCATAAAGAACATTCTTTGCCTTCATAGTAACTCTTTAACCCACCTCTCCATGGAAAGGGCAATCAGGTAAAAGCTTTAATTTATGAAGTCAGCCTGACATTACATTTATAAATATTATCTTCCTAGAACTAGAGTAAAAAATCACATAGCAAGCATATGCCAACAGGATGGTCATACAATTTAATGGCAATTTACTTCAGGAGACAGTACCTTAGAAAGGACAATTTCAAGTACTATCTATGTTCTTGTGGTCATCTCCATGCTCATTTCCTCATGTTACCCTGTTAGAAGCAACAGAGGGTCAAGAAATCCCACAACATGACAAAGAAGATGAGTCTATATGCCTATGATGTGTTCTTTCAATCCCCCCTGTGTTCCAACCAAAGCAGAAACTGTTCTGGGAAACAATAAAAAGTATTAGAAATACGAAAAACAACTGATAATATAGAAAGACTTTCAGGACAAGAAGTGACTACACTAATATCTTTGGATCAGACCTTCTTTTTCCATTCCTGGCATTTACTTGGATTGTACCCTCTTTGAAGTTCTCTTGTGAATTTTAAATTTTCACCAAGTACTCACAATGCAATGCTCACAGACCTTCACTTGGTGAGGCAATCTGATGAAATGCATACATAGTTCATCTAGCCTCCACTGAAACAAATGTGTCTTAAAAACTCTCCTTGTGTTAGTGGGACTTCATTCTTCCAAGCATTATAGGCCATCATTTAAAGAATGAATGGCAAACAAAAGAAAAATGTGCAAGATATAGGACTGCTTAGGTGTCCTCTATTTCAAAATGTGATAGGAATGACTTCAGAGAAAATGTCTTAATTTCTCTTTACAATGGCTAAAGCAATAAATATGGTTGGGCTCTGAGTCATTCATTACTCCTTTGCATCAGGCTCCATTGCTCCTACACCCAGTAAAGGAAGCAACACTTCTTTCCTTGAAATGTCATTTGCATCTCATTACTTCTTAACTCAGAACTCCTAAATATCTCTCTCTGCAGTCCTGGTGAATGGCTGTAAATAATATATTTTCAGTCTTATGAAATACCTTAGTACATACCTAATTTTACCTCCTGTGGCTTTAACAAAATAATGACACTGATGTCCAAAGAGGCTAAGTAAATCATTTCAAGCAATGTGCATGTTTGGTGAAGGACACAGGCCCATAATTGTTTCCTATCTTCGATTTGGGTGTTCTTTATGGATCTGGATCATGTGGGCTATGCAGAGCCCTACAACATGCCTCTGTATTCCTTTACAACTTCATTTACCAGTGTTAGTTCCTCTAAATTGTTCTCCCTGCAATTATTCAAATACCACATGGGCCTGATGCATCCTCCCTCATTCTCTTTCTCTATTCAAATGTATGCATTTCCTAGGAATTCTTATTGAACCACTCCAGTCCCAGGAAGAGTTAGTATTTGTTATAATCATTTGTTTCATTTTTTCTTTTATCTATATTTAAATTAAAACTAAGTCTCCATACGTAATAATATTTTTTCTTTTATATCTGTAATCCTCTAATCACTTCATCACAATATTAAGAAAATAATTAGTTTGACAAAGGATACAAATGAATTGGTTAGTGTTATGGATGGCTTCTGTGGGTAGAATACATATAAGAAGTCTAAACATTCTATAAAATGAAGAGTTTAAATATAAACAGAATAACTCTCTTTTGGGATAATGTTAAGATGATCAAACATTAGCTACTGAATATTTTCTTTATAAAAGTTGAGATTGATATGAGTAAGGAGTACTTTTCAGAGAAAGGATCTGAGATTGAAAGTTTTAGAGAGTGAGCCACCAAGTTTTAAGGGAAATAGGCATCCAAGACTTGTGTTTTTCTATTCTGCTCTTCCCAATTTTCTAAACTTACTTTCATAAGTCCTTTTTTTTCACAGAGTTACAAAGACAGTTTTGAAACTCAATGGGTATATTCTCCTTTATGCATTCTATCGATGCTACAATAGAATAGTGTTTCCTGTTTGAACAGAGCCTAGGTGTATAGACAGATTACAAATGGATAGAGGTTTCTCTAGTTTTACTGATTTGGCCAAAGTGGTTATTATCAGTCTTTCTCTTTAATATTGCAGTATGGTTCAGTTCCCATAGTAACTGAATATGAAAATCTCATCATTACTTAAGTTGAAAATCAGCTGTATTTTCAGCAGACCATTTAGATGAACTAGAGCCAATATACACATTAAAATCCCCTTACAAGTCACCCATTACCTTATTCAGCAAAGTAGCTTGATCTCTGGGATAAAATGAAAATAGATTTTACAGAAGAATAGGAAACGTAAGTGACCCGATGTAGTCTACAGAAAAGAGGACTAGAGAAGTGACAAGTCTATAAAATTATGTTTTTTTAAAAGCATTCTGTCAAAGGAAGGAACAATGGAAACTTCTTTCTTCGGGAAAATAGAAGAATGGAGAAGGAGATTCATTAGAATATCTAGAGAGCTTAAACAAAGCCAAACAATTCTGGTTTTGATGGATAATAAATATATCTACATCTTCAATATCTACTTCTACATCTGTATTGATAATTATGTTAATCTGTACAGTTTCAAAAAATTAGGGTCATTTCAATAAAGCTAATTTGAGCAATGTTTCCCCATGGTTTAACTGGGAATGGTTTACTATATTTCTCCCACGATCTGGATGATCTTCTCATGATTAACTAAGTCAATGATCACATGGGAACTGGCTGAACCTTGAAAAAAGGAAAAGACTTAAGCATGTTATACACTGACAGATTTATTGGGGGTTATTAATTACTTGCTTTTCCTCATTTCTGTTTGCATATGATGAATACAAACTTTAGTTTCTGGACATAATATTCAATTGCCCAAAAGTAAGACAAAAAAAAAAAGCCAAAAAACCAATCAAACAAACGAAAATAACAACAACAACAAAACATCTCTTGGTAAGTCAGTCAGGTTCCCAGAAGGAAAAATGTATATATGTGTGTGTGTGTGTGTGTGTGTGTGTGTGTGTGTCTTCAAATATATCTTCAAATATATATATATATATATTTGGAGAGAGTTTTATGATGGAACTAATTCGTGGTCTAGGTATGGTTAAAAGAAAAATCCAACAAAGGGTGTTAAATCATTGGAAGTAACTATGAGACAGCCTTATAGGCCAAAGGCTTGTTACTTCCACAACAAGAGCAGCAAAGGGGAAGGGGGAGTAACCAGAACCTAGGTATTGTAGTTTTAGGACACTTGGTATGGGGTCTGGCTCAGAGGGAACAAAAATAGAAATAATAATTTCTCTAATATCTATCTCCTATGAAATTCTGTTCTTTTGCAGATGCATTCAATGACTGAACCCAGTGAGAGACCACAGACACATTTGCACAGGTGTTGTGATTTGGAGAGAATAAATTTCTTGGACAAAGATTAGCACATATAATTTTTCAGGACAGACAAGTGCAGACTAAAACCACATACCTGACTTTAAGTTCTGCACTTCTTCTAAAAGTGTAGTTTGAAATGCAGATTCTGAGAATATGGAGTTACATATTGTTTCCTATTCCTAAGTACAGTTTAAAGGCTGAATTGTATAGATAGATAATAGATACGTAGATGGATAGATGGATGGATAGATAGATAGATAAATGGTAGGATAAATGATAGATGTACATGCATCAAGATACTGAAAACTGGAAAGAAGAAAGTAAACTCTAAAACTCAGGGTATGAGGAATGAAACGATAGTGAATTCCTTGGGTTTTCTGTTCGCCTCATATATCTCAAATTTCGAGCTGATGAAGCTGCTAGCAGCTTAGAAACTCCAATCTATGTAGGCAAAAGGAACCACAATATTCCCTGCTCTTGATAGGCAAAGGAAAGTGCTGCCTACTGAGGCAAAAATAATAATAATAATATAATAAAATAAAATTTCTGACAATAACTGGTCTTTTTTTTAGAGAGAGAGAGAATTTTTTTAATATTTATTTATTATTATTTTTTGTTTAGTTTTCGGCGGACAACATCTTTGTTCGTATGTGGTGCTGAGGATCGAACCCGGGCCGCACGCATGCCAGGCAAGCGTGCTGCCTCTTGAGCCACATCCCCAGCCCCAATAACTGATCTTCACAGCTATGCACCACAGAAGAAATAATGTGGCACCACACAAACTTATGCCAATAAAAGCAATTCAAATATCCAATCCCCTTAGGTTTTAACAAGGAACCCAAAAACTCTACTTAGATAATATCAAGTAGGAAGCCAAATCATTCATCCCAGTGTAGTGATTACAAATAGTCTTTTGCCACAGTGTTAATGAAGACCAAATGAGGAACCAAAAATTCCATTCTTCCCTGATAATAACAGGTGCACCCTCTCTCCTTTTGCTTAGTTGTTGTTGAAAGAATTTCAGTGGAGAAAATTTCACCAGCACCAATCAGTAGTGAATGAATCCACATGAAAAGCAATAATGATGCTCTCCTACTGCCTCAAGCCAAAAAAGAATCAATGGATGCCTCTTTGGGAGACAAAACTTCCACATTGACCCAGCAATAATGGGTGGTTCCTCCTTCAGCTGTCAGTGGAAACTTAAGAAGAATTCTGAACTTTTACCTCCACCTGGTGATAATGAAGTGGTACCCCATTGTCCTAAAGTAAAATGTTTAAATGACATTCAAGTCTTATACTCTCAAATATCAGTGCAAAAGTACTTATCATACAAAGAACCAAGAATTCACACCCGAATAAATGAAAAGCTAAAACCTCAACCAACATCAAGATGGCTGAGATGTTATAACTATCTATCAAATATTTAAAGCAGCCATGATAAAAACACTTTAAAGAAAAAATAGAAACACACTTGAAACAACTTTTTTCAAAAAGTGTCAGCAAAGACAAGAATGGAAAAGAGCTTAATGGGAATTTGGACACTTACTAAAACAAAAGTTGAGATGAGATCTGTGAATTGACGCAACTGTAGGATACAGGGAAAACAAAATAGAAAGACAGAAAACAAAATAAACAAATATCTAAGCAACAGATAAAAAAGAAGAAAATAGTAGATCCCCAGAAACCTGTGTGCCTATAGCTAAAGATATAATATTTATTTCATTGGAATCCCAGAAGATAGCATTGATGATGAAAAAATGTACTTTAAAAAATAATGGCTAAAAATTTCCCAAATTTGGCAAAAGACATAAGATATACAGACTAAGAAAGCGAGTACAAAATAAACAGATTAGATGTCTAGAGATCCACAATAAAATAACCATAGTCAAACTTCTGAAAATTAAAGATAAAAAAAATGTTTTTGAAACTATTGAGAAAGAAATGACTTCTTACCTACAGTTTAAACCATTTCAAACGACAGAAGATTTCTCAACAAAAAATATGGAATCCAAAAGTAAGTGACACACCTTTTTATCAATTAGTGAAAGAAAAAGAATTTTCTACCCATAATCTTAATCCATTGAAGTATCCTTTAGCAAGGAGAATTAATCAAGATATATGCAGATGTAGAAAACAAAGGGAATTTGTGATTAGGAAACCTACCCTAAGATGTGTCTAGGGACATCGTCTAAAGAAGAAGAAAATGATAAAAAATAAAGATATATGGAAATATTAAGAGAAAATAACAATGACATATAAAAATATGGGTACATAAATTACACTTTTCTCTTGTTTTCCAAAATTACATTGAAAAGTTTAAGATAAAATTATAACACTGTCTAATGTTCTGAACTTTGGAAAAAAAGTAAGTTAATTATATCATACATGTGAGAAAGCAAAGAGAAGTAAATGGAAATAAGTCCTTCACACATCATTCAAACTACAGTAGTAAACTGTAGTGATTAGAAACACATAATGTAGTAGCTACAGAAACTATCATAAAAAGTACCCAAAATGATATATTCAAAAGCATTACAGATTATTCAGAAGGAAATTCTAAAATGTTTCCCCGGAAAACCCATAGGTTTTATTTTATTTTTTTTTTAAATCTACTGGAAGGAAAACAACAACCACAAAAACAAAAACAGAGAGCTCTCACAGACAAAAAAAAAAAAATGAACTAGCAGACTTGAATTATATTGATAATTATAAATACATAGCAATGGTCTGAAAACACCAATTAAAAAATGTGGATTGATAGAGCAAAAAAGAAGAAACATGACCCAACTGTATGCTTTCCTAAAGAATATCCCTTCAACTATAACAACAGAAGTAGATTAAATGTGTACATATCAACAGACAGTGGTAGGGGGCTGACCACCTGTGAGGACCAAATAAGACTGGAATTCTTATGCCCTATGATTCAGGCACATACTTATGATGGTTAATAATTATTCAGGACTATCTCTAGTGGATTTCAAGAGAAAGGGAAGTGAAGAAATGATGAGAAAACTCAGTAAAGATTAGGAAAGTGAAAATTAAGTTTCTATTACACCAAATAGCACAAAATAGCAAAGAAAAGCCCATAGTAAATGATAATAGAATAAAAATGTTACATTTTGAAATTTGGACATTATTACCCACTTCAGAGAAATGAGAGCTGGAGGTGGGGTTGGGGAGGAAGTATACACAAAAATATAGTTTACTTTATATAAAATATTGCCTCTAGTGCATTCAATTTTCACATCAACTCCTTGTTAATCCAAATTGTATGAATAAGTAAATTGAGATTCAGAAAGATTAATAAGTTGTCTGAAAGCATAAAAGTGGATACTGAAACACAGACTCTCTACCTTTGAATTATGTGTTCCTTCACACAGGACTGCAATACAAAGAGTTTCAGGGGACTAAAGAAATTAGGGGTATTTTAGACATTGGAACAATTGAGCAAGGGAGAAAAAGCAATTTAAGCAATTTTCTTTCCTACAAAGATGAAGGTGGTTAGTTTAAAAATCCATACTTTAAATGCAGCAAGAGATTGCTAGGATGACTGTAATCTACTTCCAGAAAGGCAATTGCTTTCACCTACAGCCCATCAAGGAAGTGCGTACTCCAAAGAGTAAGAAGAGAGTGTTATTTATTGATGGCAAAGAGATGAAGGAGAGATACAAAAAAGAAAAAAAACAACATTGAAAGGTAAAACAATCTGGAATGTGCCTATAACTATTTTAAAACAGAATATTTTATCCAAAATCTTATACAGAGCAATTTCAGGTCCAGATATACTGACTGGTAAATTCTGCCAAACATTTAAGGAAGAAATAATATGTCTTTTTAAGTGTTTTCAGAATAAAAAAAAAGAAAAGGAAATCCATCCCAAATTACTCTAAGAGACTAGAATAATCTTGATGCTGAAGCCTGGCAAAGACATTATAAGAATTAAAAATTACAAATCATTGTATCTCATAAGCATTGCTAGACAAGATACGCAAGATATAGATATAAATATTGGGATACTAAATCTAGGTGTGTGTGTGTGTGTGTGTGTGTGTGCGCACGCGTGCACTTGTGCATGTGTTCTGTATATGATACATACTATAGTAATCATGATCACATGGGCATTAACACTTAAAAGTAATATGTAGCTTATATTCAAAAATCAAATGATTTTATTGCCAATTTATTTCTAAAAGGGAAAATCATTTTATTTCTGCAGATGCAAAGAAAACATTTGTAAAAGTCAACCAATAATTTATAAATTGAAATAATTCCTTAAAACTAAGGAATAAAAGAGATTTTCTTAATTTGATAAAAGTTATTCACAGATACGAGTGAATAACTCATTAAATATGAGTGAGATAATTGATAGATTTTGTCTAATTTAGCAGAGAAACTAAAGTTATTACTATTACTATTATTTTCATTCTCTATTAAGGGGATTAACCAATGAAATAAGATATCGATGGATGACTGATGATAGGTAGTGGTATGATAGAATATAGTGAGATAGAAACGGGAATTTAAAAGTAATAAGTTGAATGAATAAGAAGCTATAATAAATAATAGTAGAGTAAACCTCGTGTTGCTATGTGTTTACATAAGAGGGGCTTCACATAGGGATATCATAAAGAACTGCTCTGAGCAAATGATAAAGAGCAATACAAAAAACAAGGATATGGTAAAAATAGAAATGAAAGGATTAGCGATTCACCAGGGAGGTAACATTGTTCAGGATTTACTGATACATTGTATGTAGGGGTGAGGTTGATGGAGGTGCCAAAGATAAGTCCCAGATTTCTGACTAGTAGAAACAGGAGTCTGGGGATTTAATTCACTGAGAAAGAAAACATTGAAATACTACCTTTGAGAAGACAATCATTAATTTCCTTAGGGACATATTCAGTTTGAGATGCTTTCAGATTATAAAAGTAGAGATGTCCAGAGGTCAGCTATGTTTAGGAATTTGAAGCTCAGATAAATCTAACAACAAGAATGAAATGTAATATAATTTAGTGCTAAAAAGCACTTGTCAAACACTAGTCTATGTGCTTTATGTATCTGAACTCATTTATTCTGTACCATAATCCTATGTTACCATATTATTTTTATTATCCTCATTTACTACATCGTGACAGGAGGTACAGAGGCTACCTAACCTACACTGCTAGTACCTGGTGTTATTCACATACTTAGTGTCTGACTCTAGAAGCTGTGCCTTAATTCAACAATTTTCATGTATCTCAATCACTCACAAATACAAAAAAAAATCATTTTTTACACAATAAGAAATGCTGGCCTAAAGTAACATCATAAAACTACCTTCTTAAAATCAGACATGAAACACTGTTCCTCAAAGTAGAACTTTCCCTGCACTTTCAAGTTTGTGCATTTTGGGGGGGCAGTGGGGGTGGTTATCAGGGATTGAACTCAGGGGCACTTGATCACTGAGCCACATTCCTGGCCTTATTTTTTGTATTTTATTTAGAGATAGTGGTGTCTCATTGAGTTGCTTACTGCCTCGCTTTTGCTGAGGCTGGCTTTGAACTCTTAATCCTCTTTTCTCAGCCTCCCAAGCTCCTGGAATTAGAGGCAAGTTTATGCATCTTTTTTCTCGGTTTTTCTAGAAGGAATTAAAGAATAGTTAACTTGCTTGGGTTTAACAGCCTTTGTTCTTAGCATACCTACATCACATCCGTCTGGTCATATATGTATTCCATCAAAACAGAATTCATTATATTCACTATGAGCCTCTCCTCCTCTTTGTATCTCTCTGGGGTTCCATTCATTTATTCCTTTGCTTGAGTGCTTGTGATATTTTGGATTTGTTCCATTTTGAACACTTCTAATTTGTAATTGCCATGGGATTTGGAAATTTTGGTAAGATTTCCGCAGTAACTTGAGCCATGTTAGTGCTTTAAGATTTTATAATACAGAATTTAAAAATTGTGACCCAAAGTCATTATTCTCAAAGACCCTAATCTCTAGACCCTGAGTCAAAAAATTTTGACATTACAAAAAATGTATTAAGAAGTAAATATGTATGTTAGTATTTGGAGTAGGAAGTATGATGTCTAGAAGTCATACCTAACCACATCAGGCTATTTTCTTGATGGTTTCTGTTTCCATTTTATTTCAGATTGACACTCATCATCCTTTCCCCCATGTTCATTACCACTTGTACAAACAGAAACACGAAATGTTTAAAATTACAACAGTTCATCAATTTAGACATTTCCTCATGATAGTTAAAATAGATTTCTATATAATTTCTCAAAATTTTAATTCCATAGGTTATCTGAGATGAAGGTCATTGTTCAATGTCCTGAGCTGCTTTCCTCTTCCACACCTTTCTGCCACCTCACGCCCAAAGCGTGAAGGACCGAGACCTCTGAAACTGAATGACAAATAAGCTTTCCCTCCTCTAAAATTGTTCTTTTCAGGTGTTTTGGTCACCGCAGTGAAAAAGCTGGCTAACCCACTCTCATGTTCATCTTGCAGAAATTCTATACAAAAGCTTAAATGAACTTTCAATGTATATAAAAATGTCTGAGTTTATGAGTCTGACTCCCCAAATCTTTGGTAACATGATCTCAAATTTTCTTTATGATGTATCTCCTGTCATTTCCTAGTCATCTGCAGTAATTAACTTATAAAGAAAAAACAATGTTTATTTTGGTTCATGGTTTTAGAGTTTCCAGTTCATGATGATGTCACCCCATTGTTTTGGGCCTGTGGCAAGTCAGCACATCATGGTGGGAGTGCATGGTAGAGCAAAAACCACTATCTCAAGGCCAGGAAGCAAAAGAGAAAGAGGACAAACTGAGGTCCCCCAACACCACTCTGGGGCATGTTTCCACGTCCTGTGGACCTACCACTAGGCCTCATCATCTGAAGACTCCACACTTTTATTACTGTCAACCTAGGGACAGTCTTTACCTTATGGGCTTTGTGAGACATTCACAACTCAAACCATAGCATACACTATGCAAATACTTTCTCTTATGACATAGGTTTTCTTTTTACTCTGTCGATTACTTCCTTTGCAGTAAAGAAGGGTTTTTCTTAATGTCTTATTTTTATGATTTTGCTTTTGTTGCCTACCATTTTTGATGTCATATCTATAAAACCATGGTCAAGACAAATGCATGAAACTTTTGCTCCACTTATTTTTCTAAAAGCCACAAGTCATCCTGGGAAAAAATTCAAAACCACAATTATAGAGGGCCTCACACTTGTTAGGATGGCTATTAAACAAAACCAAATAAAACACAACATATATTGGAAAACACAAGAAGAAATTAGAACCCTTGCACTGTCGGTGGAAATAAAAAATGTGAAAAGCCATTGTGAAAAGCAGCATGAAAATTTCTCAGTAAATTAAAAACAGAACCACCAGATGATCCAAGAGACCCAATTCTAAATAATTATCTAAAAGAATTGAAATCATGACCTCAAGGAGATACTAGCATACCTGTTTGGTATTCAAAGTGTCTGAGATGTGAGAAGAACATAAATGTCAATAAACAGATGAAAGGATTTTAAATGTGTCACATACATGTAATGGAATATTTTTTAGCCTTAAAAATAATATTCTGCCATTATGACAACATGTAAGAATTTTTATGCTAACCATCGGGAAATCATGGATTATGAACATTATGGACATAATTGACTAGACATTATGTTAATCTAGTCAGAGAACAGACATTGCAAGATACTGTTTACATGAATTTATATAAAATAGTAAAATCACAAAAGCAAAGAATAGCATAGTGGTTGTCAGGGCTATGATAGGAATTGCTAATCAGTGGGTATAAATTTCCAATTATATATGATGAATAAGTTCTAGAGATCTTCTATGTAGCATTGTGCCAATAGATAAAAATACTACATTGTGCCCTTATAAATCTACTAAGTAGGTAAATCTTGCTAGTCGTCCTTACCACAATTATATGTATGTGTGTGTATATATATAAAATTGTGTGTGTGTGTGTCCACACACACATACACATACAGGAAGATTGCAAGTTCCAGGCCAGCTTCAGCAACTTAGCAAGGCCCTCAGTAACTTGGTGAGACCCTGTCTCAAAACAAAAAATAAAATGGACTAGGCATGTGGCTCATTAGTTAAGAACCCTGTGTTTAATCCCCAATACCAATAAGTAAATAAATATATTTTTTAAAAGTGGTCAATGATCTCTATAATGAAAATTATGAAATATTAATGAAATAAATTGAAAAGAACATAAAGTAATTGAAAGACTTCCCACGTTCCTGGATTAGAAATTTCAATATTTTTAAAATGGCCATACTACCCAATCAATCTAGAGATTCAAGACAATCCTTACCAAAATACCTGTAACATTCTTTATAGAAATAGAAAAAAAAAACCACTTTCTAAATTTGTGTGAAACAAAACAAACAAACAAAAAACACCCAAGGAGCCAGCACATCCTTAGCAAAACAAAGCTGGAGACATCACAATGTCTATGCTACATATTATGAAGCTCTAGTAACCAAAAAGCATGGTACTACCATAAAAATAGAACCAGAGTAATCAAGAAGATACATTGAACAAAGGAGTCTTTTCAATATATGGTGTGGGAAAATTGGACATTCACATGCAGAAGAATGAAACTAGACCCCTATATCTCTCCATACACAAAAACCAACTCAAAACAAATGAATGATCTAAATGTAACATACTAAATGATTACACTATTAAGAAAATACCTAGGATATATACTTTAAGACATAAGAATAAGCAAGGAGTTTTTGGTAAGAACGCATATAAAAAAAAGAACACAGGAAAAAAAATTGAAAGTAGACAAATGAAATTTTCTCAAAAGACTTCTGCATAGCAAAGAAAACAAGCAACACAGTGACGAGACAAATTGCAGAGTGGGAGAAAATATTTACAAACTATACATCCAACAAAGATTGTTAAGGAAACTGAAAGAACTCAAGAGAAAAATCATCATCATCATCAAACTAAAAAGTGGACACTAGATCTAAACATACAATTTTTCAAAGGAAGATGTACAAATGCCCTACTGATTCATGGAAAAAAACAAAAACAACTTAGCATCACTAATCATCAGAGAAGTGCAAGTAGAAATAACATTGAGGTATCACCTTACTCCAGTTAGAATGGCTATGATAATAATCATTATAAAATGATAAGAACTGCTAGTGAGGATGTGGGGCATAAAGAATGCTGATACATTGTATTGAGGAATATAAATTAGCATAATTAATTAATATAAACTATTATTAATTCACATAAATAAATTGTGGAAAAGAGTAGGATGATTCAGCAATCCTACTTCCAAGTATGTATGCAAACAGATATAGTGGTTCATGAGACTTGGCAGGCTGACACAGGAGGATTGAAAGTTTCAGGCCAGCTTCAGCAACTTAGTAAGGCCCTCAGCAACTTTGTGAGACCCTGTCTCAAAACAAAAAATAAAAAGGGCTTGGGATGTGGCTCATTGGTTAAAATCCCTGTGTTTAATCCCCAATACCAATAAGTAAATAAATATATTTTTTAAAAGTGGTCAAGGATATCTATAATGAAATCTAAAATTAAAATCTAAAAACATTGATCACATGGAAATTGAATGTAGATGGTAGTTATCAGAGGCTTGGAGAGCAATAGGCTCATGAGAGGATATAGGTTGATTGATAGGCACTAGCTTATAGCTAGATAACAAAGAAGTTCTGATGTTCTATATTGCACAGTAGATAATATACTGCATATTTTACAAAATCTTACCATGAAAACTTAAAAATGAAGTCCATTAGTCACTCATTTCAACCTAAAGAAATAATTTTGAATGTTTTTACCATAAGAAATGATAATTGTTTGAGAACATACATATTTTTGCCATGAAAATTTGAAATGTAACACAATGTATACATATTCTGTTTGTTCAAATATATGTATTGATTGAAAATACTCTTACTTTGCCACAATAGTCACTCTGATTCGAGATCTCTAGAAACTCGTTAGTTATTAAATTTTTTACAAAATACCCCCTTTGCAAAAATAAAAAATAAAAAGATTTCAGCGGGGCATGATGATACACAGCTGAAATCCCAGTGGCTCAGGAGGCTGAGGTAGGAGGATCACAGGTTCAAAGACAGACTCAGCAACTTAGCAAGACTGTAAGCAACCTAGCAATACCATGTCTTAAAACTTAAAAATAATAATAATAATAAAAAAGGCTGCGGATGTGGCTCAGTGGGTAAGTTCCCTTGGGTTCTATCACTGGTACCCGCCCCCCAAAAAAAAGAAAGGAAAAGAAAAGAGAAAGAAAGAGAGAAAGAGAGAGGGGAAGGGAGGAAGGGAGGAAGGGAGGAAGGGAGGAAGGGAGGAAGGGAGGAAGGAAGGAAGGAAGGAAGGAAGGAAGGAAGGAAGGAAGGAAGGAGAGAGGGACGGAGGGAAGGAGAGAGGGATGGAGAGAGGAAGAGTCCTCACTTTACACAGAACAAATAAATTACCCCTATTTGTAACTGATCTCTGCTTGGCAGCTCTAGGCCATGTTGAGATCTCTGAAGTAATCTCTTCAGAATGTAGAGGCTGCCTTGCAATTTCTCAGGGATTCTTCTCCCTTGGGATTTGAAAAATAATGCCTGCTGATATGGATTAGATCCCAGAGGCCCTGTTTAGTCATCAAAAGACTTGCTTTCATTAGATAAAAGTACATAGTGCCATTTAACTCTGTGTCTTGCATTGATGATAGGTGAAGCAAAACTTCTTTCTGAATTGAAAATGAAGTCCATTAGTCACTCATTTCAACCCGACTTGAAACTTTCAAATTTCAGTTATAATTTGAAACACATTTCTGAAAGTTACTGATATTCTGTTCATGTTTGGGGTTTGAAGGATTAAAACATCTGTGAAGCAATACTTTTAAGGTACAGAACTAAAAGGAAGGCTAGGGTCAGAAGAATAGATTTCATGGAATCCTCTCTGCAGGATTCTTCCCTTAAACATATAAAGTGTTACTAATTACAACAAATTTTAAATTTTTTTTAAAAATGTGAAAAATTGAAGAGTGTTTCACTCAGAGTATTATAAATATGCATGACATAAAATGATATTGTCAAAGTTCCTACAATACCTAGGTGAGAAAAACATAATAACTCCCTATTTGTAGTAGTATAGTATATTTTATATTTAACAATTTCAATAATAATGGGATATTAAATAGAATTTTTAAAGGCATGTACAACATTTTATCTGAATGTGCCACTAATATTAAAAACTCAATTCCAAAGTAGAATTAACCATCCTCATCATGAATATATTATTTATTGTTCATAAAGATAAATAAAATGATTTATCTGTATGTCTACATTCTTAATTTAAGATGTCTACACCCTTTCAATTACCCAGACTGAGAATGCCAGGGTTATTTTTTTTTACTACATTCTATTTCTTTTTCCCTATCCCTAAATCTCAAAATCCCACAATCCTAGCCTGCACAAAGTTGCACAATCTTTTTATTTTATTTATTCCAGTGTTATTACTGTCATTAAGACAATTGTTATCTCCTAACACTAAGATAATTTTTGTTATTATAATGGGTTGTCTACATATTTGTGACATTGTAATTAATTGTTTACTCTTTAGGGGTTTTTCTCCATGTATAATCTTGTCATGGAGATGAATGGCAAAAGGTTCAAGAAGAGGCTCATGGATCAGGGATCAGAACCTCTATTAGTAGTAATATATGAATGGGTTGTAGTTAAGGCGATGTGATAGTTTTGGTCTGGGGTGTCACTCAAAGGCTCAGATGTTGATGATTGTGTCCCCATCTGGTGATGCCCTACAGGGTGGCAGATTTTTGTGAGGGGAGGTTAATTAGAAGAAGTGGGTCACTAGGGGTATGTCCTTGAAGGGGTTGTACTGTCCCTTACCCTACTCCATCTGCTTCCTGGCCACCATGAGTTGAGCAGTTTTGTTCCACCCCCACCACCATTTGAGCTTTGGGCTCAAAGCAATGGGGGGAGATGACCATGGAATGAAATCTCAGAAAATATGAACCAAAATAAACTATCTATCCTGTAAATTGCTTTTCTGGTGTATTTTTTCACATTAACAGAAAGCTCATCAACACAGATGATTACAGGTGGAAAGGGGCAAGATGGCAGAATGGCGGCTCCCAGCACTCTCCTGCTCCTCCATGATGAAGAAACAAAGCAAAGGTTGTGTACTACATATGGAGGTGAATGACTGGGCCCAAACAATGCAATGTAAAAGTGGAAGGTGAAACCCTGGAGAAATCCCAAGGCATTTACACCATCATAGCAAGAGAAATAATATACCCAGCACCTGTTAATAGCTCCATGGCCAGAGGAGTAGATCTCCCCTCCGTGGGAGTAAACGGTACAGAGAGAGTCCTGGCAAGCTCTGTCAGTGCAGGTGCTTGCACCTTTCAGGCCTATAGCCTAAACAAATATGAGGCTTGGGTTCTGCACATCTGCATAATGGACTAGCAGTGAACTTTCCTATGGCCAGGAGTCATCTTGAAAAAGGACCTATTATCTGACTGCTCAAGACATCAGAGGCCCTGCACGTTCCCATCAATGTAAACTAGTACACCCACTTTGGAAAACAGTATGGAATTTCCTAAAATAATTGAAAATAGAACTGCCATATGATCCAGCTTCCCTACTCCAGAGTCTATTTCCAAAAAAATGAAGTCAGCATACAAAGGAGATATCCACATGCCCATCTTTACAGCAGTACTATTCAGGATAGCTAAGATGAGGAATCAACCTAGTTGCCTATCAACAGATGAGTAGATAAAGAAAAATACACACACACACACACACAATGGAGTATTGCTCTGTTACAAAAAAAAAATAACTGTCATTTGCAGCCAAATGGATGGAACAAGGAGGACATCATGTTAAGTGAAATGTCAGACATAGACAAGACAAATATTGCTTGTTCTTTCTCATGTGGAAACTAAAAGGGAAATAAAGGTAACCCAAAAGTAGAAGAGTAATTTATAGGGAGTTGGATGGGTAAGGGATTGGGGCAAAGTAGAAAGATAGGTGGCTATGATCAATTCATCATGTATGCATATATTGCTGTATCATAGTAAGTCCCACTAATCTGTATAACAAAAATGAAAAATAAGAAGATAAAAGTCCTAAGGAAAATGAAGACTGAGTGCCCTTTCACAGAGGCAGGACCTATTCAGGTGTTCCATTACGCCATCATAATGCAATCTTGATAGAGTTACCCCTTACATGTTTAGATGGAGGCCACACAAGAGAATGAAAAGAGAGAGAGAGAGAGAGAGGGAGGGAGAGAGAGAGAGAGAGAGAGAGAGAGAGAGAGAGACAGGAAGAAAGAAGGGAGGGAAGAAACATGATTGATCAGGTTATACCTCTCATAATTTAATAATTTCATCTCTGAAAATTATTACGTTGTTTTACATATGAGCTTTTGGGGGACACTTCGTATCTAAACCATAACGAGTGCCAACACTCTACAGAGACCCTCTAATAGATCTGACTTGACAGAATTTATGAGTGATTTTTAAAAAATTTATTCTTAACTCTAGATACATTTTAAAATCACCTGAGAATTTCTAAAAATAATATTATTTGGCCTGGGCCCAAACCAGGGACAATTAAATCAATTCTTCTGTGGGATGCCTCTCTCTGGAGGTGGGGGAGCAGATTTTGTTTGGTGAGCTTTGTCAGGCAATGGATGGATGTGAGAACCACAAATGAAAGCTAGTAGAGAACTATCCTATCCAGTTCACATTGGTGCATTAAATTTGAGATGTTCTTCTAGAAAAGTGTCAGTCCCTTCAATACACTCTGTTCTCTGACTGTTTCCCCCAGTCTCCTCCTGTCCCCTGGTAACTGCTGATCTTCTGGTCTTATTCTCTCTCTAGTTTCTTTATTTTTTCTTTTTACTGGCTTTTTATGTTTGTTTGTTTGTTTGATACTGAGGATTGAACCCAGGAGAGATTGACCATTGAGCCACATCCCCAGCCCTTTTTATGTTTTATTTTGAGACAGGGTCTCACTAAGTTGCTTAGGGCCTTGCTATTTTTCTGTCCTTGAACTTGTAATCCTCCTGCCTCAGCCTCCTGAGTTTCTGGGATTATAGGTATGTACCATTACCCTGGGCTAAGGTCTCATAGATTTTATTTTTCCAGGTACTGAGAATCAAAGTCAGTCCTCAGCACATACTAAGGAAGTGCTCTACCATCGGGCTACAATCCTAACTCGCTCTGCCTTTTACAAAATATCATATTGGTAGAATCATCTAATATATAGCCTTTCAGCATGGCTTTTTTAATTTAACAGTATGAATTTCAGTTTTTCCACTCCTCTCTGTGGCTTGAGAACTTATTTTTCTCATTGAAAAACATTCCAACCTGTTTATGTACCACAGTTTGTTATACATTCACCTTTTTAAAGGCAATTGACTTTTGTGTATTCACCTTGTACCTTCTTACTTGGCTATAATAATTTATTAATTTCAGTAATTTTATTGATTGGGGGGTCTATATAAACAGTCATACCATTTTCAAACAAAAATTATTTTATTTCTTTCATCCGATCTGCATATAAATTAATTCCATTTCCTTGTTTAGTACATTAGCTAGAATTTTTTTGAATAGTGGTAGGGGAGGTAAGAGGGAACATCACTGCCTAGTTTATAGTCTAAGTAAAACAATTGATTTCCCATCAGCAAGTATGTTAGTTGTCAGGTATTTGTAAATGTTTCTATCCAGCATAGGAGTGTCTCCCTATTCATTGATGGCTGAGAGTTTTTATCATGAATGGATGTTGGGTTTTGTCAAATACCTTTTCTGCATCTATTGAGATGATCATCTATTTCCTTCCTTGGCCTATTGATGTGAAGGAGTTCACTCACTGATTTTCTAATATTGTGCAACTGGATAAGTCTTGTTGCTCATAACATATAATTATATTTACACACTGTTAGATTCAATTTTCCAGTATTTTGTTGAGAACCTGTACTAACAATAAACACTGATTCTTACAATGGCTTTCTTTGGTTTTGATCTCAAGTTAATGCTGGCCTAATAAGTATGTTAAGAAGTATTTCCTCTGTTTCTGTTTTCTGGGAATTAATATAATTTATTCCTTAATATTTGTGATGAAATTCACCAGTGAATCCATCTGGACCTGGAAACTTCTGTTTTAGAAGGTTATTATTACTGATTCAAATTTTAATAATCAGGGGTTTATTTGAATTGCTATTTCTACTTTTATGTGTTTGGATAAATTGTGCTTTTCAAAGAATTAGACCATTTCATTCAGATTATCAAATTTGTGGGCATATGGATACCTATAATATTCCATTTTCACCCTTCTTTATATCTGTGGAATCAGTTATGATGGCTTTTTTATTTTTTCATATTAAAAATTTGTAGACTTTTTTTTTCTGAGATTGTATAGAGGCCTGACAATTTTGTCTTTTAAAAGAAAAAGGTTTTAGTTTTGTTCATTTTCTCTGTTGTTACCTTTGTTTTACTTTCATTGATTGCTGCAGTGTTTTTCAATAATTTTTCTCCTTTATTTTTATATTGGAAACATAGGTTATTTGTTTTAGATATTTTTTCTCTTCTAATAAAGTACATTCATTCTATAATTTCCTTCATAACTATGCTTTCACTATATCCCATAAATTCTGATAGTATGCATTCTTTTTTATGTAATTGAAAGTTTTTAGTTTTCTTGAAACTGCGTTGATCTATGTATTTTTCTATTATTATTATTATTATTATTATTATTATTATTATTATTATTATTTTGGTACCAGGGATTGAACTCAGAGGTGCTTAACCACTGAGTCACATCTCCAGCCCTTTTTATATTTTATTTAGAGACAAAGTCTTACTAAGTTGCTTAAGGCCTCACTAACTTGTTAAGGCTGGCTTTGAACTTGTGATCCTCCTTCCTCAGCCTCCGGAGCTGCTGGGATTAGAGGTGGGCATTATCATGCCCACAGATGTGTGATGTTTAATCATGAAGTATTTTAGGATTTTCCAGCTATCTTTCTGTTACTGATTACTAATTTAATCCCATTATAGACCAAAAGGACACTATATAATTTCTATCTTTTTTAAAATTTGTTGTGGTTTACTTATAACCCAGAATTACATGGTCTATGTTCATGAATGACACATGTGAGCTTGATAGGAGTGTATATAATGCTGTTTCTGAATAAAGTATTCTATAAATATGATGCGTATGTAATTACATGTAAATATATCTTTAAGTATACACTCATTGTAAAAGGCAGCAGTAGACATGATACATCAATAACTAGCATATTTATGGAATGTTATAATATATAGTAACAGAGAGTGAAGGACATATCATTGAAAGAAACTTAGGTAAGAAGAAAGATGTGTGGATCTTATAATTGGCTTGAAGGAATTATTAAGAAATCAAACCATTAGACATCTGCATGGAGGGGAGTTTTCCAGAGGTATTTCAAAAGCACCATGAAGATCTACTTTCCATGCCTAGTGACATTCAAACTATGATCTAGAATGTAAATAGACAAGAACCAGGAAAGGAGAGTGGGGATACTTGGAGTTTCTGAGCATCTGAAGAAAGATCAAATATGGTAAAGTTTAAAAGTAAAAGAAGGATCCTGCAGTTGATGTGGAGAAGGCCTTGGACAGAAACAAAGGTACAGGAAAGATCTCAAACTGAGTCATTCTAAATGCAATGGGAAGATAGTTATGGGCTTTAAGTGTGGAAGTGGCATACTTTAATTTCAAGGAGATAATCTAACCATGGAAGCAAAAGTAGATTGGGGTGAAGATGAACTGGAAGGATTGCTTGACTAGGCCACCATGGAGGTGGTCTGAAGAAGGAAGTGGCCTCAGGAAAAGTTGTCATTTTAGTGACATCATACTGGTTTGAAATATTTCTCATGGCCCTAGGGGCAGTATGTATTTTCCATAGAAGGCTACAACCACAGGTCCAGTGATTCATGTTCTTTCAATATGGACTCATCCTTTTCTCATCAAGAAGCAGTCTATTTTCCCTTCAGTTGCATCCAGGTTGGTGTCAATGACCTATTTGACCAATAGAATATAGTGAAAGTGGGCTGGGGTTATGGCTCAGCGGTAGAGTGCCCGCCTCGCACGTGCAAGGCCCTGGGTTCGATCCTCAGCACCATATATAAGTAAATAAAATAAAGTTATAAATTTTTTTTAAAAAAAGAAAGAATATAGTGGAAGTGATTTCTTCACTTCCAAGTTTGCATCATCAAATATAATTCTCGTCAACTAATTAAGTCACTCTATTTTATCTTCTGCATTGTTCATCATCATCAAGTCTGAGAAATCCAATACTACCTAACCCCATTATCTTATTTTTCATCCTTTTTAGTTGTAGATGAAATATAATAGTGAAAAAAAATCACATGAATGTATTAGTCAGGGTTCTCTAGAGGGACAGAATCAACAAGAAGTGTAATTATAAAGGGGGGACTTATTAGTTTGGCTTGTGTGAGCACAGCTGGAAGAGCTGGAAGAACCAGTATCTGCACAGTCCAAGAGGCTGAAGCCCCAGAACAGGGATCATTGGTGCTACTCTAGTCTGAGACCAAAAGTTTCTGGTAAATCCCCTTTGGAAGAGTGAAGAAGGGAGAGTCAATATCCTCAGATTATAGCAGCAACAATCAAGAACCCATCCAAGAACAAGCCAGCTTGCATCTCTGGCTGCATCCTTGTTCTTCCAACTTTTATTCCATCCAATCCATCATCCTATTGGTTGGTGCTGCCCACACTTAGGGAGGGTCTGCATTTCAGTTGGCTCTCCCACATGCCATTCATTCCTAGACACACCTCACAGCTACACCCATAACCCTGTCAATTTTAGTCATCCCTTAATCCAATCAATTGAATATTCAGATTGACCATTACACATGATGAAGAAATTAGGTTGATTAAAATTTCATGATCAATTACCTTACACGGACTCTTAAACTGATAGTTAGCAATAACTGCCAGCTCTCTGAAATAGTCATGTCAATTGTTTAGTCCAGTTGAGGCCTTGTTAACATCTGACTGTATGTACTGCATGAGATCCTATGAACCAACTGTTTAACAGAATCCAGTTAACCCAGAAAAATCTGATAGATAATAATTGATTTTTATTTTAAGCCAAGTCTTAAGACTTGTGATACTATTTTTCCATAGATGAACAACTAAAAATGTCTCCAGCAATTTTTATAATCAATTCCTACTCATTCCACCCAAATGTCCTCTCCATACCTCCTCGCTGTACACTTCTCCCTCTGTAGATGATCAACCACAACTGACTTCATTCAGTCAAATATTTCCTCTCCTTAAAGTTTCACAGCAAAACACCAGTCTGGGGATCTCCCAAACAAGCTTTTCCCCCCCTCTATTCACTAGAGACTAGGAAAGAAAATTTACTTCTGAGGAAACAATACTGAAAGGAGTGAGCTTGTTAATTATGTGTTCCTGTTGTTCATCTTTAGCGCTCAGAATAAGGCACTTGATTATCTTAATTGACTTGTAATGCTCCTTATGAGACAAGGGTCAGCTAAACTAGAGACACAAACATAAGTACAGAAAATCTCACTAGAAATGAGCTAAATTACAATAAAAACAAATCTTTGAAGCTTAATATTCCACAAGTTCAGTCCAATTTCTTTATTTATTTTCCATTTAACATTCCAATGTGAGAGAAATGCTGAACTATATCCAATATGGATTACATGTTCTTCATCTAATTATAATTTAGTATCTAACATTATTGTCAGGATTCAATGCTAGTGTTGGGATTTTGTCGCTGTTGTTAGATGAACAACATATATGTTGTTCTGGGGAAAAGAGGTGATCCTAAAATGTAAGCCTAAATATCCAGAACTAATTGTAAAGCTAAGGAAATGAAATAAATGATGGTTTCTACAATGTAAATAAGACATGTACACAATAAGATGCTATTCCTAAGCTTCACAAACATCTGGTCTAGGGCAGAACACACATGTCATACAATAATACAACATGGCAAAGCCAAGTGCTAAGCAAAGGTTAGTGGTAACAGAGAAGAAAATAATCAACTCTATCTTCAAAGAGGAATAGTACCACAGATGGAGCATGAGTAGCATTTTATGAACAGGGAGGCAGGAAAAGCATTCCAGGAAAGGAAAAAGCTAGGAGTTGTGAGTGTATATACTGTGTCAGAAGACGTGCTAGAAGCTAGATTCCCCCAGAATATGTATTGTGTGCAGTCATGGAAATAGGTAAGAGATGAGTCTGTGGAGGTGGATTTGGGGGAGATTACAGGACATTGTTTAACATGCTAAGGAGTTTGCATTATGTCCTGTACTTAACTGTGGTTAAGGAGAAACCAATATAATATCTCCTTAGCATAAAAGTAGAATAATCGGATTGGAGATTTTAAAGCATAACTCTAGCACCATTAAGTAAACACACCAGTACCAGAAGTGTTCAATGGCTCTCAAAATTTCCTAGGTAACTATTTCATACCTTTTTTCCCCTTTAATTTTAATACTGATCTTCATGCCTCAATAATAATTTTACTTGTCACTGAAAGGAGAAAATGAAAGCAGTCTGAGGAGGACTTTCATAGGACCTGCCCCTACCCACACTACCCACATTTTAACAAAGGCCCAGCCTTCTACTTGTACTGCAGATTCCATCTCTTCTGTTTCCTCTAATAACTATTTCTCCCTTCTTTAAGTGAAATCAGATTTTTCCTCTTTACTGAATATTTTTTCTCTCAGAACAAAGTGTTGCCACTTCTGTCAATTTAAAAGGCAAACAAATACCCATTCCAATTTTTCTTTTCTTTTTATTTATTTATTTATTTTTAAAATACACAATAGTGGAATGCATTACACTCCTTATTACACATATACAGCACAATTTTTTGTAACTTTGTATATAAAGTATGTTTATGCCAAATTATGCCATTATACATGTACTCTTTTTTTGCATTACAATTTTTAATACACTATATACCACAATTTTTCATATCTGTGTTTGTATATAAGGTATGTTGGCACCAAATTCAAATCTTCATACATGTATTTTGTATAATGATGACCATCACATTCCACCATCCTTGCTAATCCCCTTCCCCCTCCCTTTTCCTCCGACCCCTCTTCCCTATCTAGAATTCATTTTCCTTCCTTTTCTTCTACCCACTAGTTCTGATTTCCTCCCTATGAGTCTACTCAACTGTCTCCTCCAGCTTTTCACTTAAACAACACTCTCAGAGCTGTGTCATTTCTTATCCTAAATTTCCTATGTCTAATGGTCTCTTATCTCTCCTCATCTACTTATCAGTATCAGATCAGTTGATCATTTGAGTCACTTTTTGAACTTGGATTCTAGGACTCCCCTCACTCTTAATTTTATTTCTTTATCCGTGGCAGCTTTTACCCAGTCTCATCATTAGCATTTCTTCACTTCGCTTACCTTTGAAAGGAGGGAAAGCAGAAGAATATCGGCCATCATCCTCATTTTCACAGGAGATAGTCCAAGCGTGTGCATGGGTGAAGCTTCTGCTTGGCAGTGGAAATGGCTCTGGGGAATTATCTTCTGATGGCTATAGTATTTTCTACAAAGTTTAAGCAGCAGTCATTTGCTGAGAGTACTGAGAGAAGTTGGGGAAAACTTGAAAGTTCAATGAGGTTAAAGAATTAAAATAGTCCATGTGTAGAGGGGGAAATGTGACCAAACAGAAAAGTTTAAGAGTCCACGTAAGGTAATTGATCATGAAATTTTAATATACCTAATTTTTTCATGATGTGTAATGGTCAATCTGAATCTTCAATTTGATTGGACTAAGGGATGAAGATAATTGAGAGGGTTATGGGTGTGGCTGTGAGGTGTGTCTAGGAATGAATGGCATGTGGGAGAGCCAACTGAAATGCAGACCCTCCCTAAGTGTGGGCAGCACCAACCAATAGGATGATGGATTGGATGGAATAAAAGTTGGAAGAACAAGGATGCAGCCAGAGATGCAAGCTGGCTTGTTCTTGGATGGGTTCTTGATTGTTGCTGCTATAATCTGAGGATATTGACTCTCCCTTCTTCACTCTTCCAAAGGGAATTTACCAGAAACTTTTGGTCTCAGACTAGAGTAGCACCAATGATCCCTGTTTTGGGGCTTTAGCCTCTTCAACTGTGCAACTACTGGTTCTTCCAGCTCTTCCAGCTGTGCTCACACAAGCCAAACTAATAAGTCCCCCCTTTATAATTACACTTCTTGTTGATTCTGTCCCTCTAGAGAACCCTGACTAGTACAGTCATGTGATTTTTGTTCACTATTATATTTCATCTACAACTAAAAAGGATGAAAAATAAGATAATGGGGTTAGGTAGTATTGGATTTCTCAGACTTGAGGATGATGAACAATACAGAAGATAAAACAGAGTGATTTAATTAGTTGACGAGAGTTATATTCGATTATTATTTACATGATTATATAATCCTTGTTTATAAAAAGAAGTTTTTTTAATCTGTAGAAATATTCATCAACAAAGAATTGGTTATAGGTACTTAGATACAGAGTCCAAGAGATTACTACACATCAATTTAAAATGATGATGTTCTTTTTAATTATTAACATATAAAGATGCTCAGAATGGATGGTTAGGTAGGCTACCAAAAAGAAATAGAATATTATTTACTTCATTTTAAATTAAAAATTATTTGATGCCAAGTGTTGGCAAGGAGGTAAAGCAACTATAACTCTTATTGCCAGGGAAAGCATGAATTTTTAGTCATTTGGGAAGTTTTTTTTGACAGAGGATATTAAAATCTTACTGCATGCATACCCATGGAGATCACCAATTCTATTTCTATGTATACACTAAATAAGCACATCTATTAATCCCACCATAAGGTGTGCATGAGAATTTCATAGTAACAATATTTCTAGTAGCCCCAAGTCTAAAGCAACTGAAAGACACAATTGTAAAAAAAAAAAATGTGGCACATTTATATAATGTAATTATACACATTCATGAAAATGAGCAAATTATGCCATATAACAATATGAATGTGTCTTACAATCTTATGATTATGCAAAATAAGTCAACATTAAAGAGTACATAATATGTGATTCTACTTATATAAAATCAGAAATAAGAAAACTACTTTTGATGGAGAAGATGAGTGTTGGGAGCAATTCTGGCTAAAGTTTTAACATGTTCTGCCTCTAGAATACTTACTTGTTCACTTTCTACGTGTGTGCTAAGCTCTAATAATTACATAAATATCCTCATGCACCAAAAATATGTCTGAAAAAAATGCATCAATATGTCAATAGTTGTGCTATTTCTGTGGTGAGTTTAATAAGTGATTTCTATATTTTCTACCTATATTTTGTTCCCTATGCATTATTGCATTGTAAGTATATTGCTTTTATAGGCAATTTTTTGCTTTTTCAAAATCTACTTAATATTGTTTCAAGAATAATCACTCTCCAAGATTATGTAGTCCATTTTTCATCTTCAGAAAAAAGCCCACTTTACATCTTCAAACACTCTAGGATACTGGAAAAGAAAATTAATATCAATTCTTATTTCTTTAGTCAGTTGTCAGCATTTGGCCTTTATATTTTAATTTCTTACATATTTAAAAATTTAGCCTAATACTAAAACAAATTGTTTGCCCTTTGCAGCATTAACTCTTAAATAGGGCAAGGACCATCTATTAAAACTGAACTAATCTCCTTAAATTCTTTACTGTGAACTCATTTTTTAAAAACACCTACTTACATTTCACCACTAATGGAATGGGAAAGGATACTGCAGAAAATTCTCAATTATTGTTAATTCCCTCCTTTCCCATACAAGTCGTATCAATCTCCTTAAGTGTTTCCCCCGCCTTGACAGTGCAATGGTCTATTTAACAAAATGCATGTGGTTAATTTTGTTGCTATAATAAAGCTCAAGAGGATGGAATTAAATTAGTTTAGGGTAATTATTTATAATTAGATATTCTTAATGGAAACTGAATAAGTCCTCGGTTACTCTAAAAAACTTACTTGCTTAAATGTACTGCTCCAACAACTCCCCTCATTTCTCCCCCACATGCAAACAAGAACACTTCTTCCCAGTTCTCAAGGCAGAATTCCATCTGCTCTGAAAATAACCCAAGGCACATTCAGAGTTTTTTAAAAAAATGATTATTGGTCTTTCAGCTGACACATAGGTAACTAAAAGATGGAAATTTATATTTTGCAAAGGTGACCACCTCTTAAACTTCTAAGGGAAGGATAGGAACAAATGTCAATTTGCTGTAGTAATTGTGATTTATAATTTAAAAGGACAGTGAAGGTGGAAGGTACAGTGAGGGATGCACAACCTCTCAGGGTAAAGTGTGATTCTTTTGTCTGTTCAGTTAGACTCCTGGATGTCAAAGCCTTGAGAAATCATCAGGTGTCTGTCCAGATTAATGCTGGGCAGGAAAAAAAACTGCCCCTGGGTAGTGTTGTAGCTCCATGAGGGTACCTTATGAACCATGGTTCTATAAGCAATGTGGTATTTAGTGGGGTGTGTCAAGGGGACAGCATCTGCTTTGAATCAAGAATACTCTTCACACCAAGGTGGAAGATAGAGCCAAAGAAACAAGCAGCCAGCACTCTTATAAAGTCCTGGTGAGGACTTTGATTTTTATCTTTGTCTCATCCAAACAGCAGAGAGGTTAACTTCTCCAACTGACAGATGTGTAAAGGCTAGAGCAAGAAGATGCCTGACATCCCTTATGAAGCTCCACAGCAGAAGAATGTTTTTATCCCCACCATGTGAAAAATCCAAGCCTAAATGACTTCCACATGGAGGATTTTTGTGTTATGCCATGCGAATCCCTGGCTTTCGTCTTTTACATGCAATTGCTCCCTAAATTAGATTTGTTCATTTGGTTAAACTCTTTTTTTTGTGGATTTCAAATGATAGATTCCTTTGGATCTCAACACAATAAAGCTTTTGATTAAATAGCTCTCAAACAGAGAGGAAAGAAAAAAATTTCATCAGAAGAGAACATTCACAAATTCTGATTTGACCTGAGAGTTTCTGTGACTGCACTTGTCTTTAAATATGTGCTTAACGGGTAGCAGACACAGGAAAGAGAGACAAAACAGAAATGTATGATAATTATTATGAAGCAATGCTCATTTTGAGGACCAGAGTTAATTTTCTTTTTGAATTAATATATAATTATTAAATTTGAAGTGCATCTACTATCACATAAAGAAAAAAATACCAAACTAAACATCAGATTCTAATGTGACTTTGAATTATACCTAAGTAAATAATAGAAATTGGTGACTTGGGGAAGGAGATGTGAAACTCTCATTATATCATGGAGTAGTAGGTACTATAATTGGAAACTTGTATATGTACTTTTTTTCAACTGTATAATAGCTGTCAACCTCTCTCTCTGTCCCCCAAAAAAATCCTAACATATTTTAATTAATTTTTTTCTAGGTTATAAAATAATCAGGTATGGCAGAAGTTTCAAATCATGATCTCATTTCAAAGTGTTTGTTTTAAACTTATAGCACCTTAAGACACCCGGGGCCTGGGATCATTATGCATGCTGTTTAAAAAAAATAATAAAATAAAAAATTATGTATATATAAATGTATGCATGTGTGTGTGTGTGTGTGTGTATAAAACCACAGAGTCTTTGACTTTCCTTCCTTCAAAAGGAAGAGATGCTGTTTTCTCCCCCTTGAATCTGCTCCTAACTCAGCAATGCAGTTTTAACCAATAGGCAAAGGTTGAAGTGATATTATGTGGGTTTTGTGATTAGGCAGAAAATGACATCTGGTTTCTGCCTGGTTTATATGGTCTGCTCATTCTGAAAGGAGTCAGCCACCTTGAAAAACATCTGCCTGCCCTGAGAGCACCATGTCAGACCATCTATATGTAGGTGCTCTCATTGACAGTCTAGCCAACCTCCGCATTGATATCCAACATCAACCACCAGTCATGCTACTGAACCACCTTGGAAGTTCAACCCAGTTGAATTGTACACTGACAACCACCACTTTACTGAAAATGATACAAATAAATGAAACAATAACCCATGTTCTGGAACTGGGAGAATTAATGTTGATAAAATGTATATCCTACTGAAAGTAACAACAGAGCCAGTGCAATCTGTATCAAACACTGCAATGTCATTTTTTTTCCTCACAGAAATTTAAAAAAATACTTATCATATGGAACAAGAAAAATCCTAGAATTGTCAAAGCATTTTTGAAAAAGAAGAGCAAAACTAGAGACATCATATTGCTTGATGTAAAACATACTGCAAATCTATAATAATCAGAACAATATGGGACTGGTAGAAAAACATACATATGAACCAATAGAATAGAATAAATAGCCTAGAAACACACTCAGGAATATAAAGTATTCTTTTAGAGTGGTATCAAGAACTCACAAAAAGGAAAGAATAGTCTCTTAAATAAGCAAGATTAGGAATATTGGATACTCACATTCATAAGAATAAAATTGGATCCTTATCTCACATCATATACAACTATCAACCCCAAAAGGATTAAAGATTATATATATGTATATGTATGTGTATGTATGTGTATGTGTGTGTATTTTTTTTAAAGAGGAGAATACTGTAATTTGTGATAATATGTATGAGCCTGGAGGACACAGGACATTGTTTTAAGTGAAATAAAACAGCACAGAAAGACAATTATGGAATAATTTCACTTATATGTGGAATAAGTCAGTCACAGATGCAGAAGTATAAGGGTGGTGACTAGCATCTTGAGTGGGAAAATGGACATATGTTGGTCATGGGATAAAAACTTTCAGTTGTATAGGATGATTCAATTCTGGAGATCTAATAGAGTTAACTATAGTTAATAATACTGTGCTTAATATTTAGAATTTTCTCTCCTTTTTTTCTGCTGTTTTACCCAGGCTTTTATTGGTGCATTATAGCTATACATAATGGTGGGACTCGCTGTTACATATTCATTCATGCACACGACCTAACAATATAATTTGGCCACTATCATTTTCCATTATTTCTCCTTTCCTTCTCCTCCTCCCAGACTGTGCTCTCCTTCCTTGACTCCACTGCTTTCCCTTCTATTTTCCTAAGATTTCCCCACCTTTATTTTCTTTTTATCTCTCTATCTTCCACATATAAGAAAAAACATTGACTCTTGACTTTCATAGTTTGACTCATTTCACTTTACATAATGTTCTCAAATTCCATCCATTTTATTCTGCAAATAATATAATTTAATTTCTCTTTATGGTTGAATAAAAAGTCACTGTGTGTATATATCACATATTCATTATCCATTCATCCATTGATGGGCACCTAGGCTGGTTCCTTTGTGTGGCTATTGTGCTGCTATAAACATGGGTATGCATGTCATCAAATTAAAAATCTTCTGTACAGAAAAGGAAATAATTAAGAATGTGAGTACAGAACCTACAGAATGTAAGAAAATCTTTTTTAGCTACATTCTGACAGAGAATTAATACCCAGAATGCATGAAGAAATAAAAAAAAAACTTAATACCAATAATAATCAATAAATGGGCAAATGACTAAACAGATACTTCTCAAAAGGAGAAATACAAATAACCAACAAATAAAAAAAGTCAGTGTCATTAGTAATTAGGGGAAAACAAATCAACACTACTTCTGAGGTTTCATCTTACACTAGTCTGAAAGGCAACCATAAATACAAACAGTAATAGATGTTGGAGAGGATGTGGAGGAAAAGGAAAACTTTTACACTATTTGAAATTTTCTAAAAGAATAGATCTTAAATTTTCTCATCTCCCCAAATTTGACTATGTAAAGTTGTAGATATATTAATTAGTTTGATTGTAGTATTAGTTTCATAATATATGCATGTACCAAAATAATACACCATATAACTTAAATATGGGAAAATTTTATTTGAAATTTATATTTTAATAAAACTAGAAGAAAAACTAACCATCACACATCCATCCATTTTAACTGGACACCTCTTTTCATCTTCTTAGACTATACTTAATCTCTGAATAATCTCTGAATAAAGACAATAAAGACAATAAAGATTCCACCCAATACAACTATCCTTCATAAAGCCAAACACACTCACTCCTACCCAGAAGTGGATACAAAGTATTGAGTGATACTTACTCTTCTCTTAAATATCTTATGTAATACTGAGATGTAAAATATTTTAAAATACTATGTATCTAACATTTTAATTCTATGTTTAAACTCAATATATCTTATGTTATATGGTAATGAAATAAGAGCAGAATATGTAGCATGTATTCATAATAAAATGAGGAAAATATACATGTAAGGATTGTAGTTCCTTCTGTACCTGTTCACATGATCATAGATATTATTTGTCATTCTGTATTCCCTTCTTTATCAGGAGAGATTATTCAAATCTTTATTTCTGAAGGTCTGGGAAATGGGTAGTCCCACTGGTTAGTGAAGTTGTAGTAGTCCATTGACCTAAATCCCAAGATATAATAATACTAAGAGACACCCAACGGAATCTGATATACCCAATCCATGTTCTTCCTTAACTACACTGTGGAGAAGTAGCCCAGTGTCCCCTTGGTCAAGATCAATATCCTCAGTCAGTAGACTCACTCCCTTCTTTTGTCTATTGATTCAGAAGCAAAAGGAGCCCACAGGTAGAATTAAGTTCCAGTTCAATGGAATCAATGAGTCTTCTGGTAGAAACAATCCCTCCTTTTGACACAAAGATGTCTAGAATGGCAGAGCATAAAGTCATGGGGACTGGAAGCAAACATTTTTAAAGTGGGTCACTCATTTGTAATAATGAATGATTCCCTATTTCCATTTATCCAGGGACCCATGAATTGCTATGAGAGAACTAGTACTATATGCTGGATGCTTATACAAGACTGCATACAAGCTCTGGAGAAACTTCTCCAAGAACAACAAGGTATTGCTACCTAGCTGACACCAACTGCATCTGTAGCTTCAAAGTTCTATTCAGTAGTTGCTTCAAGGTGTTGAGAACCATGGTGAAAACAGTGAATTCCTCGAGGATGGGCTTATTGGTGCACTTAATTTGCTATGAGTTCCTCAATCAGAAGCAGTGCTGTGTGGAATACCATTCCAGCGTATAAGGAATTCTATAGATCCTTGGATGGCAGTTTGGGCAGGAATATTGCTTGTAGGGAAAACAAATCTGTATATAAATTGTTTGTCCCAATAAGAATAAAACCTTGACCATGATGGGAGCATTCTAAGATAACCACCTTGTCATGAGGTAGTTGGCTGATCACCAATATGGGAACAGTGCCATATTGAAGTCTCAATGTTGGTCTGTAATAAGTTAGTACTCCCTGGGGTCTGTAAACAGTTTGGCTTTGACTAAGTTCAAGTCAAGATTGCTGAGACCAGAAATTGCCTTTATCTCTCTCACCATGAGCACTGTTTTTGTGAGCTCATTGGGTGATGTCAGGGGCCTGGGGAAAGAAGCTGGCTGCATGCACAAAATGGGTCATTATATTCATTTAAACACTCATCTTCTGATGTCACACTTTGGAGGATTCACATAGGGCACAAATCCTCCATGGTGGGTTTGTTGGATTTTTTGCTTCCTTGTTTGCTTGTTCCTTGTATTCCAAAAGTCTGTCGGCGTACCTCTTAGCCAAATTTACCTGTCATCAATTTTCCAATATATTTTTTTTCCAAGTTCATTGATCACCTAAGCACCATGGGCCACAGACCATGAATTAGTATGTAATTACATATCAGACCATTTCTCCTTCCAGAAAAGTGAACAACCAAATGCAATTCTGTATTTATGCACCTTGGGAGGATTTATCTTTACCAGTGTCCCTCAGAGATATAACTGAAAATGGCTACAATGTTGCAGGATAGCTCCTTCATATAGTGGAAAATCTTATGTACATTGGTTCTGAGTCCTCTCTTCCACTGTGGACTGATGAATGGAAATTCCACATAATCTCACAGGTATAGGCTGGTACAGTAACGTAGCAAAAGTGCAAACCAGGAGCATCTGAGCCACTTCTTTAGGCAACTCCCTTTAGCTTTCAGGACCTCCTCAAATCTCACCTCATACATGACAGTTACATTTGGTGAAGGAGTGCTGCTATGCATACCCAACTTTATTGACTGGTAGGGTCAAATATCACCCAGTTTGTGATGAGCATCTCAAGTTGCATTGTAACCTAGTGGCCTCTGAATAAGCATTCATTCTCTGTGAAACTGAAGAAATGTTTCTCAAAAGGAAAGGACTTATTTGTGGAGAACAATAGTGCTTTTTTTAAACATAAGGACCTGTGCTATGATTCATTATAGGATCCTGCAAAAATCTCCAGTATCCCTATCTGCTACTGACATCTCAAGAATAATTGCATTTGCTGGTTCGTAAAGTCCAGGTCACAGAACTCTTTGCATGGTGTCTGGATCCTGTAGCAAATCCTTTTCTTTTTCTGGGCTTTACTCAAAACTAACATTTTGGGCCATACCGCAAATGATCTAGAATAACAAATCCAAATAAATGAAGACTTGCCTCTTCAATTCAAAGAAACCTAGTAGGCATTGTGCCTCTTTGGGGATTATAGAGGGAGCCTAATTCAACAATTTGTCCTTCAACTTAGATGAGATTTCTTCACATGGCACACATTACTAGACCCTTAGAAATTTCTCTGAGTTTTCCCCTGAACTTTTATTACATTGATTCCCCTCCCTATGCCATGTAAATTAATTAATTAACTAATTAATTTATTTTTTGCCATCTGTTTAAAACTAATTTACTGAGATGAAGAAGTAGCTCAGTGGTAGAGTGCTTTCCAGGCATGCATGAGGCCCCTGGGTCCAGTCACAATATGTGTGCCCGCTGTCTCAGCACTTTGTACCTATGCCCATGAGCCTTCCCTTTTCTCTTTGTGAAAAGGCCAAATCTTGGTTCACATCTGGACAATGCCTCTAGTGGGGTCCAGGAATCAAGCCAAACAGATGAAGAAAAGGGAGGTGAGGCAAGTAGGCCTCTTGCACCAGAGCTAGAAGGAGGCTGAGCATAGCTTGTGACCCCCACAGTGGGCTCTCCAGGATGGCCTCCTATATTGTCAGGCATCTTGTAATTCCTTGGATGCAGCCATGCACAGGTGGTTGGGACCCTCTCCTCTGCCCTCACCTACTGACATGCAAAATTATTTCCAAAAATACTAGAATAGTTGTTATTTCTTCTTAAGTACAATCCCTGTAAGTTCATCAATGCAATGGATCAGTGTGTAAGTTCATCAATGCAATGGATCAATGTGATAACTTTTGAAAAGGCAATCAAGATCCCTGGAAACAAAATTATAACATAGAACTAGATTGTTGAACAGGAGAGTGAAGTTGTGTTGCTGACCTTGCCTTCTGAAAGTATTTGTCGGATCAATAGCTCTATGCCAGGGACCAGAGAATATATTAATATTCTCAAGCCACAAAGTCACATTTCGTCTAGCAGCTTGACTAGGTGGTAACTGAAATTGCAGCTGCTGTATCAAATGTGATTTTATGCTCAAGTTTCTGATGATAGCACTATTCTTTGCAATCTTCCAGGAATGCAATATTGCTATCAGTTTGCTATTTTTCTAATTACAGGTAGTTCTAATGGCTTTTAATTGGACTTTCATATCATAATATCCCTCACTCCATAGTTAAGGGAAATATTGTGTGGATTCTTACAACTATATCTATCAATTATATATTCTGTAACTTAAGAAATTGCCACATAATAGATTTAGGGACCCAGTGCACTCACTATGAGATAGAACCAAAGTGAAGCTCCACTGACCTCTCTAAGCCTTTATTCTGACTGGAGAACCACAATGAATTTTGAGGTCTATTGAATGAGTGTTAGTTCAGAACCAGTGTCTTTAATTCCTGAGAAATCCGATTATTTTCTTTTCCTCAATATACAGTAGCCCTACCAAACAGTCTTAGACAACTTTGGCAAAGACTATGAGAAAGAGTAGCAATATAAACTTTGGCAGTGTAACAAGATACTTTCTCAAGTTGACATGGTACCCCCTTTATTCAAGAAGTTCTGGGTCTGTAAACTGACTCAAGTCTGCAAATTGATCAAAGGGTTGTATTTTAGTTAGCATGTTCACTGCTGTGACAAAAGACCTGACAAGAACAATTATAGAGGAGTTGAAAGATTATTTGGCTCATGGTTTTAGAGGTCTCAGTCCGTATATATTCTACTTCATTGCTCTGTATCCAGACTAAGGCAGAACATCACTGTGGAAGGGTAAGATGGAGAAAAGCAGCTCAGGAAATGGGAATCAGGAAGCTCAACACAGACAAAATACAAGCCCCAAAGGCACACACCCAGTGACCCACCTCTTCCAGCCCTACACTACTTGCCTGAGGTTATCACTTAGTGAATCCATGCAAGTGAATTAATGCACTAATTAGGTTAAGGCTCTCAAAACCCAATCATTTCATCTCTGAACTTTCTTGCATTGGTTCATACATGAGGTTTTAGAGGACACCTAATATCTAAACCATAAGACAGTGTGATTCTCTGTAATTATGACCCAAGTTAGACTTCTATCCATTTAACCTAGAACATTCCTCCTTATGAAGATCAAGTAGGAATTTAATAAGAATCCTATATATTTCATGTCTGGCAACACCAAAATCAACAAACCAACTCTACAAGTCTGCACAAATCAGACTATTTGGATTACTTTGTGAATTATTTTGTCCATTTTGGTAATCATGCCCAACTTAATCTTTGGAAGCGTAGTGCTACTACTTGGTCCATGCAACTCCATTATCCATTTACTTCCCTTCCATTTGAGTTTACCAATTCAGTAGAAGCAGTGCTCACAGCAAAGTCTTGCCTTCTTGGAAGACCAATCACAGATCTCTCTAAGGATGTCAGGTTTGCCCTTGAAAACTTGTGTTTCACATAAATTTCATCCTCCCAGTAGGTAAGTTGGTTTTAAATGACAAAACCACTCTAAATTTATAATCTCCCTAGATTTTGAAACCCTTTCTTACAGTAAACCAAGTCATATCTTGCATAATTTACAGGCACCTTTTGTGTTTCAGCCAACCAATCAAACACACTGTGAGACCCCTCTCTTTACCTCCCTGATTTTCAATGTTAAATGCCGAACCTGTATTTAATGCACCCTTTTGGTGTGATTTGATCAGTTTCAACTTTATGTTCTTTCTGTCAACATCCTATACCCTTGGTATTTGTTCCCTTGCATGTTACCTAGATGTCTGTCTGTAGTTTTAGAAAATCTAGTTCTTTTAAATGCAGCATACCTTCTCATGGATCACTCTTTGTCTTACAGCTAGGGTCTTGCTCAAACTTAAGTCTAGTATAGGTCCAGGAGGTGGTGAGGGTGACTTCTGTGTAGAATTAGCATTTGCTCATATAGAAACTTCTGTAGGAGAGACCACTGTCATTTCTTCAGGCACTATTGGGATAAGAGTGGGGAGGCCACTTCCAAAGGGGTTGTGCATTTCTTTTTCACTGGCAAAAGAGAATCATTAGAATTTAGAAGTTCAGTGCCCCAAGCTTCATCAGATTCCTCCCCTTTATCCCCATTCTTCCCAATGAATGTCATTCTTTCCCAATTAACATCTTCATTTCATTAGTGGTCATGCTATGAGTCTAAAAGTTCAATTTGCACTGCAATATTCTGGCATTTATTTTACCAGTCAGAACCAGACAGCCACAAGAAGGAGATAATATTTTTTATCAGAGTACACAAAGGAACCGTGATATCATTTATGCAGCACTTGAGCTGGTAATTCAATTCCCTGAGCTAACAACCCCCGCCGCCCCCCACACACACACTTTGTCCAGTGATGTTGGGAGCAACCAGCCATCTTTATTATATTCATTAGTTTGCCAAAAAATTTTGATGATATCATATATATAATTACCTAGTTCTTTATAAGTGGTGCCTTAAGAGTATCAAGTAGTAATTATTTTGTGTATCTTTATTGCTATATCAGTTCATGAATTATCAGTGCTCTCTTTACTACAGGAAACAGCATCAGAAGCACTAGAACCAGTTCAGAAAACTCATCTTTAAAATTATATTCAAAATATGAATTAGTCATGGTTTTCTAGAGAAATGAAAACAGTAATAGACTGTATCTATTTCTTTATATATAGATTTCTCTCTCTTTATGCTTGTGTATACACACACACACACACACATATATATGTATATATATATATATATATGTATGGGGGAACAATATTAGGTTAATATCACTAGATGAAAGTAGATAAATAGATAGATACTATAACACCACATTTGATACACCAACTTGACCAGGTGGTAACTACAATTGCTGCTATTGTGTCAAATGTAGTTTCATTGCTCAAGTCTCTGATGGTGGTACTATTTGCAATTTTGCAGGAATGTGGTATTGTGGATATATCACGTGCTTATGAAGGACGAGATGTGTCAAAAGCTTCTGTTAGCAAGCTCTAGACCCTGCAGAACCTAGGATATAGATTCAGTCCAAATATAAACACTTGAAAATCAGAAGGACTAATGACTTTAAGCTCTATTCTGAAAATCTGCAAGCTTGAGACCCAAGAGGAACCACTGTTACAATTTGAGTCAGAGCAGGAAGGACTAATGTTCCAGCTCAATCGCTCAGGCAGAAGGAGTTCTCTCTTACACATTGTCAGATCAGACTTTCTGTTTTATTCAGATTCTGATGGAATGAATGGGGGGCATCCATATAAAGAGATCAGTCTACATTGTTCAGTCTATTGATTTGGTGATTAACCTCATACAAAAACACCTTTATAGACACCCAAAATGATGTTTGACCAAATATCTAAGCAACCCATTGCTTAGTCAGGTTTGCACATAGAATTAAACATGACAAATATTCACCCATAGAGTTTATATGAAGATTAAATTAGTTAATGGATGCAAATACTGAATTAAGCCCCAGCATAAAATATGGTATAACAGACTTAGTCATTGTCAGCATTAGTTATTACTATTAGTTTCAAGGTCAAAAATGTATTCAGTTTTGGTCCAGGAATTACAACATGGAGCCTAGAGATTGACCAGTACTTAATCAGATTTTTGAAAATCAAGAAAAAGAATGATTTTTAAAAGGCTATGCTCATACTAGATTCTTCTTAGGAGTAAGGTCTTATACTTGTCAATGATTCCTTTTATCTACTGATTTTTAGGGTTAGTTTAAGCCACATTGTATCATCCTCAATACTTTTAAACAAAGACATTTCAATAGAGCATGGTTAAAATTGGAGAGAGATATCTGGATTGAAGTAAGAATCTACGTCAATTTTTAAACCTACAGCACATCATCAGATTTAGTTTATTGGTACAGATGATTCACTTAACAACTTTTAAAATTTATAATGCCATGGGCGCAATATATATTCAGTAGAAATAATACTTTGAATTTTTACATAGCAGTATGTATGCAGTATGATACTCTCTTGCAAGCCACAGTCTCCAGTCAGTAACATGATCACAATGGTAAAGGACAAATTCTTTACAGTATAATGTGTTACTAAGCTATGTTGTTCAGTGCGTCAGTGTATTAAATACAGTTTTAATTTACATTATTTTCAACTTATTATGCACCTACCAGGAAGGAACCCTATCATAAATAGAGGGGCATCTGTATAGTTAATGTAAACTTTCTTTTACTTCTTTCTACCCAAAATGACACCATAGTAATCAGTAATCATCACTAATACATTTTAATAACAGAACATACGTACTAACTGGAAATATTTACAAGCATATCTGGTTTCAAAAGTGATATAGCACTGGTTGGGAACATGCATGCAAACATCTTTGGTTAAATCTATTCATTTTAAAGATTTGCTCACATCATTCATGCACACAGTTTATTCTACATTGTCACAGCCTTGCATCTATGATGATTCTGTTTAAAACTGTACATGGAATCTGTACTTAAAAGTGCACTTGTCATAGCACACCACTCTTTGAATCTCCACAAATCCCATAGTGCTCTAGCCAGCAGTCAGATCAAGAAATGTTGCTATAATTTTAATTGTCATTTTCCTGATGCTTGAAGAAGATAGACTATTAACTCCTAGAATTAGAGTAAATGTCCACTCAGTGGTTATTAATGAAGGATGTAGGGTAAGAGTAAACATTCAATTCTTGGCTTTACCAATAGCTAAGTCCTTTCTGTCCAACCGTTCTCATCTATAAAATAGGGATAATGGTAGACCTACCTCTTAGGGATATTAAATGAATTAATACATGTCAAGAACTTAGAAATTCCTGGACCATAATAAGCTCTGAATAAATGTAAGTCATTTTTATTACTTAATTCATTTCCCCTATACTACCTATTACCAGATGGTTCCAAAAGTAATGGGAAGTGCTTGTTGAATGAATAGGAAGGGAAAATAGGAGTACTTTACTTAACAGAATATAATGTTTCATTGAAATTAGAGCATGCAGAGAAAGCAATTCGTCCTGCTTATATGGAAGACAAACAAGAAACTGGACTTTAACTTCAAGCTGTGTGAATGGAAGATGGCATTGCTTCCATGACCCAAATTCACATTCAATAACAAGACCACAGAGAAACAGCTTTTAGGAGCCCAAGAGGAACAGACACCTAAGAATCACTGTTTGACTAAACAGCCACTCCATTCTTTTCTTCTACACAGCCATTCCTTATACCCTTCAACTCTTTGGCAATATGACTCTCCTGAGATTGAGAAACGGTGTGTCAGATTCCATTGATCCTTAACATAACGGAGGGGCTGTGGCCACAGTATACCAGAAAGGGCACTTGCACTGATCTGGAACACTCTGTTTCCATCACAGGGAAGAATCTTCTCACAACCAAAGTGCTAGAGGATTGAACAGCCAAGTAAAACACTGAGCAAGGTGGAGTCACCCGCACGCACCTCCAGGGAGGGTACCAGTTGAGTAAAAGACTAAAGTTCATGAGCAAGAGAATCACTAATAATTTGTCATAAGTAGTAACAGCTGTTTCATTTGTAAAACATTCACATAACACTCTAATTCTCTCACTGAATGAAGAAAGTATGAGCAAATGTCTTTTGTTTTCAACTGGAGAAATAGAGAAATCTGTAATTTATTGAACTGTTTATAACTGGAAGTGATCCCTTCTGAAATTTCTGGAGCTAGGAATCCAGTAGGCAAGAGTCATTAAACAAGGATTGTATGCATCATGGAGTATCAGCAAAGGACAATTTGCAACGTTGACATGTGAGGATACTGATCCAGTGGCCCTCTTAGTTTTTTTCCTGTAATCCTTTACTATTCCTTAAAGACTAATCAAGAATTATTATTTCCATATATGATTTAAGTGGATGGTCCTTAAGAAACTCTGTAATTTCTTCATTTGTTTGCTCTGCTCAGTCCCTAAGCTGTTTCAGAAAAAAAAAATCAAACAAAAGATTCAATAGCCCACTAAACAGGTATTCTTTCTGTGAGACCATAAAATTGAAATTATAATGTATATTACATCATCATTTAGCATTGAATATTGGCCAGAGGGTGTTTCATACATCCATATAGTTCTTGGTATATGTAGTATACAAATTATTCATGATATTAGTAGAGAATTGTAATTAACAGAAAAATAATATCTTAGAATTGACTGCAAATACCTTTAAATTTTTACCATTGGTAGAGTTATTTTTGTATATTTGTTCTCAGCTTCTCTTACAGATTTAAATATTTGATTATGGAACCCAGTTCATATGTTACATTTATATAGTCCCCATGTCCCTCAAGGGCAAACTACTTCATTTCTTGGCCAAAAGCAGAGGATGAGGATTGAAGCAACAGACTTTATGTAAAGTACACTCTGTATTTCCTTCAAAGGATAAGAACAGTATACATCCCAGACAACTCCAAAAGTGTCCATGATTTTGATGAAAGTGGCAGTAAAAAAATAATAATTTCTTATTTTCCAAAATGGGCAACAATAAATATCAAACTTCTTTCACAACATTGACGATCTTAATTTACCAATTGAGAAATTTACTTAGCAGGAGTCTTTGAGAACTAAAAAGGTACATTTGAATTTGCCACTGTTTTGCCAGATTAAATCCACTTCTAGAAGTGTCATTGGATCAGGTAGGACAGTAGGTGTAACAAAAAGAGTGCTAGCTACAAGAATCTCTTGAATTTATTTTTAAAGTAGACACACACACACATACACACATAAGTGAAAATGAGGCTGTGTGCACGAGACAGAGAGAGAGAGAGAGAGAGAGAGAGAGAGGTAAACTTATAAGAAACAAGATATGTTTGGCATTACAGAATACTTTTTCACCCTACTTACATATATAACTACATAAGTGTTTAAAAAGAAAGAATAAATAAGCAGCTGATATGGAGAATTGTATAATAAGAGGAATACTTATATAATAATATAGATGGGTAAAAAGAAGTCAATATATATCAAACTCATCATTTATGTTTCTTTAATATAATTCTTAAAACAAATTTCAATTTAAAACCCAGGAAAATGAGTATTGTCTCAGTTAAGTAAGAGTCTGTCTCACAATGAAAAAGTAGAAATGAAAGTTTGAAATATACATCTATAGACTTCAGTTCCAGAATATGAACAGGGAAAAGAGTGTAAGAAGTATAAACAATTGAGATGATGGTAAGGATGGCCTTACTAGGGTGGACTGTATCCCACAGAGAGGAACCCTTTAAAGGGCCAACACCTACCTGCAGAGAACCCCTCTGATCTTGCCCTGGAACTAGGACGTTTTTGTTAGGGTTTTAGTCTGGGGATCTGGGGATCAGTAAGTGACTTGTTAATACCTATACCCTGTATCATCACAGAATGACCACCGGAGAGTATTAAAATGATCCCTTATGTTTTGTGCATTTATAAATTTCTGATTTTTTCCTAAGTTTAAATTACCCCTCTTGTACTACCTGTGTCAGTCATTAAAAAAAAAGGCAGATCTCAGGTATTTCTGTCCTTCTCTTGGTTTTGAAGTGGAGGATGGATTGAAGTGAGAGTGGATTCTGCCATTGGTGTGTCTAGTACAGGAAGATTTAACATAGGTGAGCTTATAAATACAGCAGGATAGAAAAAAGGGCTTGCCCCTTGTACAAAACAGCTTAAGAACTTCAATTGGAAGTAAAGTTTCAACCATTAGGCATAAGAGTCACAGATTAACACTGTTCTTCATGCTCTCCTTAGCATCCTTACCTTGATTTAGTAGGCTTGGTTTATTTAAGATAATCTTGAAACTAGACTTCTCCCTTGAACACAAATGCCCTTGGTAGTTGAGGTTAATGTCTTTAGACCTCATTTTAACCACTCTGTTTTTAATAATCATGCTTTTATTTTGTGATCAATTACATGGAACAGAATAGAATTTTATTGTTGTTGTAACTTGAGGAATAATATGTTAATATTCCTACTATATGGACAGACCTTGAAAAGAAATTTGTTTGTGTTTATCTAAATAAAATAACTGCTTCACCAGTGATTCTTACCCAGGGACAAATTATTCCTGCCACTGCTACAAGCTATCTGGCAACATCTGCAGATATTTTTTTATTATTGCAGCTAGAAAGTACTACTGGTATTTGGTGGGGAGAGCCAGGGGTGTTGCTGAACATCTCACAACGTACAGGACATTCCTTGCACCCCACCACAAACATGACAGAGCTTTAGTCAGCTCCAAGATAAGAATGCCCAGTGTGAGAAGCCCTGGACTAGAGTTTAGCATCAGTGGGAATCATCACCTAAGAAATAAAACTAAGATCCCCCAGACTAGTCATGTGTAATACATATGTGTTTGCTGATGAAGATGATGAAGGTGATGGCCAGAAAAAAGAACTTGGGTGGCTCTAGCATATAAAATTGTGTCCCCATAGGTAAATTTTCCAGAAAGGTTAGGCACCTAATAGGACATGAAATCCATTCTAAACCACTGTGTTCGCATTTCCTAAGGGAGAAGAGCAGGAGATGAGTTGAGAATCAGAACTACAAATTCATTGTTCCATTCTGCCTGTAGCTAACTATGAATCTTAAATAAGATACAACCTCCTGAGTTTCTATTTCAATCTCTGTATGGTGGAAAGATTAAGATAATTGGCTCTAATATAATTTTCAATTCTTGTGACTTCATGGTGTGGTATTTTTCAACAATAAACAGCTAAGTAGGAACTTCATTTTCTAAAATTCCTTGCCCTAGATATTTACAAGTTAGGTTTGGACATTTAAAAAATTGCATTTTATTTGCTGGTGGGAGTCAGCAGCTTCCCCACACCCACTGGATCCCCTATTTCAGGTCTCTTGAGAGTTCTGAGTCAGAAACTGTGCAACCCTGTGGCTGTATTAGTTAGCTTTCATTACTACTACCTAAGATGCTAACTTGATAAAGAAAAGAAAGGTTTGCTTAATGCATACATTTGGAAGTTCAAAGTCCAAATGGCATAGCATGGCACAGGTTTGGCAAGGGCCATTCTTTGAGTATGTCACTTCCTGAAAAGATAGCAATGGAAGGGAACCTGTGTCTGAGAAGAATGCACATACAGCTAAACAAAGCAAACAGAGACCTAGGTCCTACAATCCTCTTGAAGGTCATACCTCCAAGGACTTAAGACCCTCCCAGTAGGTCACACCTCTTAAAGGCCTATGGTACCTGTTAATATTGCCACCCTGGGAACTAAGTCTCTGCATATGGATTTTTGGGGACTACTACCCATATTTGAACCAGAGCAGTGGCAAATGGTTCTGGCTTTTTCACTGTCAAGGACTGAGATACTGGTAGACAGCTGTATACTTCCAGTTTATCCTTGAAGGTTCTAATTTGTTCTCTAGTTTGCACAGCCCTTGCTTTGAACTCTTCTCCTCTGGTTCCAATTTACCTTCACTCTTTCCTACTACCTGTCCAGGTATCTTTCCATCCGTCCCCCCCCACCACTTACAACAACTAAAGAGCCACCATCAGATGCAAGAGAAACAGCCTGTAGAGTTTTTTTGCCAGATTGTATAATTGTGTGAGATTGAATGCTTAATAAATGCTTCACTCCATATCGCTCATAAGGTTCTTCTTTCCTTATCTGACTCTTCTGATACATACTTGATGTATCAATACTAATGACTAAAATGAGGAACTGGAGATTAAATCCTGGTGGAGACTATAAAGAAGATGAAAGAGGAAAATTACAAAACAAAGAAATGAAAAGATAAGAAATAAGCAAATGATTTCTGTTTGCCTATAATATCTAGGTAGCAATAGTCATTTGGTTTTCAAAGCATTATGTAGATATATTAGACTCTCAAAAAATTTACAATTCTTATAAGAAACTGAGAAAACAATGCTGGAAATATCCAAGTAAGCTTGAATAGCCAATTCTAAAAAGCATTCCACTGACCAATAATGATACTTTAAAAGCATACTATCTAATAATAATTTGGGGAACTATTGTATACTATAGTTCCATTTTGAAAATAATTTCTACATTAAGAATATTTAAGGGAGGCAGGTGGGAATAGTAAAGACAATAAAATGAATTGGACAAAACTTTCCTATGCTGATATATGAACACACAATTGTGTAACTCCACATTAAGACCAACCACAAGTATGGGATCAAAATTGGAATGGGTTGCTCACTCCATGTAGGTAAACTATATCAAAATACACCCTACTGTCATGTTATCTAAAAACAACAAATAAAATAAGAATATTTTGCAAAAACTCTTGCAATTAAAAGCATCATTTTAAACTATATTTAGTCCAGTATTACCCAATTTAATTACGCATCAGTATTTTCCCCTTCTAGAACATTAGATTAAAATGAAAACAGTGATTTTTGGAAATTTTATGCTAGATAATATAATGAAGTATTGAATTTAGACCCTCAAAGTTATAGAAAAAAAAGATGTAAATATGAAATTAAATAATCTTGAAGGACTGAATTAAGGAAGTATAGTTTGTATGGAACTTAGGATGAGATGTAGATGTATAGAAAGGAGAAGGAATGACTTTTTAGAAGTCACAGGTGGTGTAATTGTGTGGAATTTGAAATATGGGGAGGAAGCCAGCTTTCGCTGAGGAATTAACTGAAGGTGTCATATTTCAAATTGTTTTGAAATTGAGACTGAAGCATTTATACTCTTATTGATAGGAGTTAGGAACACTTACAGAGTTTTGAATCATTAAGTGTTGTAAAAAATATTAAATATTTTCCCCAGCATCACTTTGCTAGTAGATGGTACAGTCAAGTTTCAAACTCAGAAAGTCTGGCATTAACGCCTGTTATTTTACCCTCTAATATTGGATTTCCTAGCAGGTCCACTGAATGGTAAGTACATTTGGAGAAAAATGGATTCATAAACAATCTGAGAACTTGGATGGTAGGTTTCCTCACAGTGGCTTATACCTAAGGGAACATGGAAGCTTGGACATGGGTATTTTGGAAATAATGCAAAGAGCAAGTTACAAACCTGTGTCCTGGTCATATTTGGGAGAGATCCATGAGCTCACTGAGGTCATAGACCTGACATTGAAGGAATCCATCCAGTTGAAATAAAAAACAGAAGCTACAGAATTAGCACCAAAAGACAGAAATGTAACCAAGCCCAGAGATTTCCTGGCAAGAATAAGGGTTATGGAAAACTCATCTCCTGCTTGTCTGGTCTAGTAAAACCTGACTGAATTATTATAGAAAGGCAAAAAATTAAAATACAATGATCCATTTGCAGGATTCCTACCAAGGGAACTTTTGGGGCTGGACCCAAAGCAGAGATGTGAGGTACAATTGATTCCAAAACAGTAGACAAGTTATGAAACCACTTGGACAATTACGGCTTGCCACTGCAGTTCCGTCTGGATCATAAACTGAAGTACACCCCTGCTAAGTGCACAGAGAGTTCTCTAGCTTGAAAGAGCATGTACCTCTGTCTGCTGAAGAGATTGAAGAAGAGACAGACTAAAGCCTCAGCCATAGCTTTCAGTTTAGTTAGTTTGTAATTCTTTCCTCCTATTTCTTCCTATTCTCTTTCTTTATTTTAAAAATAAACCTTATTACACTACTCTGAGGAAATAGGATGGTATGATTTATTGATATAGAGTCCAGCCTGTTTACATGGACCAATTTCTCTCCCAAACTATGCTGCTTATGTGTTAAACAAATAAATGAGAAGGAGAAGGGAAAAGATTGAAAACCACCAGCCTGGAATTCACAGTATATTTTGAATATGTTTTTTCTTCTTCAATTTTTTTTCTGTAAATCACATTTGTTACTGGAGAGATAAGTGCAAAAGTTTTCTAGTAATTTGGTGTCAAGAATGATTGAATGAACACTTTTGTTTGCTTCTCTGTATAAAATTCTCACTAACAATAATTCTCAGCAAGGTCTAAATTCCTCTTATTCCCTACATATTCAGAATGGCTGCAATTGATCTCTTACTCCTGATCAAAGTCCCAAGTGATATATCCTTTAAAAATGTAAAGTCTACCTGGAAAGGGCTCACATGAGCCTTGATAATGAAGATAGTTAGAGCCTCAATCAAAGAATAAATGAGAATTTATTTCATAACGTTGTTAGCAAATTTAATAAAAAAGCTAAATAATATAATTTGCCATATAAAAAGATAATTCATGATTTAGAAGAATAGGTCACTTAAGTGACCATTCTTAGAATGAAAGTCAGTAAGGTAGCTAGTTAGCACATAGGAGAGAAAGCTTAATACAATTTGAAAATATGCACACCTGGATATCGTATCCATATATAGGGGCTGTGGATATAGTTCAGTTGTGCTGGGGATGTAACTCAGTGGCAAAGTGCTTGACTAGCATGCATGAAGCCCTAGGTTCAATTTCCAGCATTGCAAAAAAAAAAACATAGAAAATAGATCCATATATTAGGCATTCGAGAAGGAAACAAAACAGAAGAAAACAGTAAAAACAGTAGAAAGCGATGTCAAATTGTCTGTACCTTGGATTTTATTTCAGACTAAAAAGTCAGCCTGACATAGTTTTATACTGAGAGAACACAGAAGACTCCTTGGATCAGAGAAAAAAATCCTCTAATATTCATGGCACAGGAAACAGCATGAACACCTTTCTGTTGCTATCAGCTTCCCTTTCCCCAAGTCTTGTAGGGTGACCTGATGGGCTTGAATGAATGCTTGTTCATAAAATAGGCTGAATTACAGAAGAGAGTCTTGAGGTTAGAACCTAAATCCTTTATAAGGGCAATAAATATGCAGATCTTTTCTGCTGGAGGGAGAAACCATCTCCACTTCTCCAGGCTACAGGCAAATTTGCTTTTTGCTCTGGGTAGAGACACTGTCTTTGTATTCCTAGGCAGCTTGTTTTACAGTCATTCTTTTAAAAGCTAGTCTAGAACTAACTTTTGACAAATTAGCAGTCAATGCCTCTTCTTACAAGATGTACATAAAAGTGACAAATGCATGGGAAATAATTTTCCAATAGGCCTGAAATAAGTAAAGATAACGTTAGAAAGGAATTTCCCTAAACATTAAAGCTTTAGCTAAGAAAGGCCACCAAAAGATCAATAAGAAAATAATTAATATACACAATGGTAACATTTTCAGGATAAGAGGATAATCCTGAAAATTCCTGATTTGCTTAAAGATCTTGTGTAGAAAAATTCTATTGTCAAATTGGTTATGATAAAAAACATATTTGCAGGAACATCCTTCCTGAAGTTTGCCAAAGGAGGAGCAGGCTGATTAGAGAGATGAAACTGAAGCATTTATCATTCCTCTGTGAGATGGATATGATTAGTTTGGATGAGTGATGAAGAAATACCTGATAATTCCAGCTCATCCTCAATCTGCTTGCTCCATGCCCCTCCTTCCTTCACTACTATAATTCCTAGTAATTAACAAGCTTACTGGGCCCATCAAAAAATTCTTACTCTCGGGTCCCCAAAAGCAACAGTTATTGGTAGACTTCTCAACAAGCTTCTTTTCCAAGATAGCACACAAGGGCTAGAGGAGCTTGGTTTACCAGATGGAAAGCTGTTGATTCAGTAATCCTAAAATTCTTCCCTTCAACCTCCCAAATCTTTAGCTCCTCAAGTGTATAAGATACAATTCTTTTAATAACGCTCTTATTCCATTACCCATAGTAGTTTTGCTTTCCTGATTGCATGCTGGTTGATACAAACCCCCAAACCTTGCAATCTAAATATCTAGGGTTGATAAGTCCTCATAATGACTACAGGTCATTTAAGATAATCTTAGCCTCTGAAACTTGGTTAAGGTAATCCTTGAGACTAATGCCTTTAGGAACCTAGTAGGAAATCAAAAACAAGAACAATGAACAACTCAAATCCTGTCTAAAGGAAATAAATATCATCTATCATATAAATTCTCAAATTATTTTCAAGCAAATTTGAAAATAAATATTCTCGTCACAACAAAAAGCTAATCATAGAAAGAAACAAGATAATATGAAAGAAGAAGACTAACAGACAAAAATGAAAAGAACGATCTAGGCTCCAGATTTTACAAATATTAGGCACAGATTTTTTATTATTTATTTATTGTAATTTGTTATACATGATGGCAGAATGCAATTCATTTCATATTACATACATAGAGCATATTTTTTTCAAGTCACTGAATGTACACACAGTATTTTCACACCATTCATGTCTTCGTACATGTACTTAGGGTAATGATGCCTAACTCATTCCACCACCCTTCCTATCTCCTGGCCCTCTCACTCCCTCCCCCTCCCCTTTGCCCTATCTAAAGTTTCTCCATTCCTCCCATGCTCCCCCCACCCATTGCCATTATGAGTCAGCATCCTCATATCAAAGAAAACATTTGGCCTTTGGTGTTTGGGGATTGGCTTACATTACTTAGCATTATATTCTCCAACTCCATCCATTTACTGGCAAATGCCATGATTTTATTCTCTTTTAATGCTGAATAATGTATATATATATTATATATATATATATATATATATATATATATATATATATATATATATATATATACATACACACACACACACATA